>NC_141674.1:927500-1577500 GCF_028749965.1 Puma concolor
TCCCTGCCCCACTGGGAGCCCCCGCCCAACATGTGGAATGTTCTGTGAATTGTCCTTCTGAAGCATGAGGGCCACCTCCTGCCCCAGGGCCACTGGCCTGCAAGCCCAGGCCCGCCCTGCCCCCTCCCCCGGAAAGCACTAGAAGGGCTGCCGCTTGCGGTCGATGCAGGGCAGGGGCTGACGCACAGCAGTGGGGACTCACGTCTGCTCAGGGCACCTCCGGCTCTTCAGGGTGGTGGCTGTCACAGCAGCAACAGCAGTGAGCGGCGACCCAGCTGAGCGGAAGGAGCCATCGTCCGCGCCCGCGGCTACAGGTGTTCCTGAGGCTGGAACTGAGGGTCATCCTCTCCCCTGCCGAGTCCCTGTAGTATTTCTCTGTCTTCTGGCAAGCAGGCGTCTCAGTAGGACACACAGAGTCCTGGCCACTTCCTGGGCACCAGGTCCGACGAACAGAATATCCTCGGTAAGGTGGACCCCGGAGAAGGTGCTCAGATGTGCGCTGTTGGAGACCCCCGTGCACCATATTGTAACAGTGCGGGAGAGCTAGCGTAGCCGGAGAGCGGGACGGTGGCTGTGGACGGCTGCCCGGCCTGCGCAAGGGCCACAATGTTCGGTCCTCGTCGGCGGAGGCGGAGAAGACCCTCGGCAGCTCAATCTGCGCCCCAGCGGCGAGGGACGCGCTGGGCAGACACCGTCCCCAGCACCACGGCAGCTGGAGCCACTGCTGCCCTCCTCCTGGTCTGTTCAGAGCCGACACCGGTGAACTGAATGGGAATATGGGGGGGTGTCTTTGAGGTTGGCATTGACAGCCGTACCTTCTACCTGGACGGGGTTTGTTAAGTCCTCCCCCCTGGTACCTGTGAGTGTGATGCTATTTGGAAGTAGGGTCTCTGAAGATGTAACCAGGATGCAGGTAAAGAGGAGGTCAAACTGGGTTGGGGGGGGTCCTAAATCCAACCACTGGTGTCCTTATATGGGAGACACAGAGACACGCAGAGAGGAAGGGCTGTGTGAAGACAGAGGCAGAGGTTGGACTGACGTGTCTATAAGCCAAGGGTCACTGAGGCCTGCCGGCCACACAGGAAGCTGGGGGAGGGGCAAGGCACAGCCCCCGCCCCCTCCCCCAGGAGCCTCCAGGAAGACCAGTCTACTGGCGCCTTGGTCTCAGGCTTCTGGCCTCCAGACTGCGAGACGGTGAAGTTCAAGCCCCACAGTCTATGGTCTTTTGTTAGAGCAGCGTTGGGGAACTAATGCAAGCATCACTTTGCCAGGCATCCCCCTGAGATGAGGTGTTCTCTGGGACCCCTCCGACAAGCAGGACGTGAGACAGGGACACAGGGTTCCCAGGTGGGTTCGCGCGTAACCACTGCAAACCCGCCTCAGGTCCTACGCCTTCCCATCAGGGCCCTGATCTTGGCACAGGAGATCGGCAAGGCCCCTTGTCATTCTTCTCTGGGATCTGTCACCCTTATGATTGCATCTTGGGCCCAATTTTCTGCACCATCTGCCCTGTGGCTGGAGGCAGCAGGGCTCCTTGAGATGCGTGGGCCTCCTGGCTTTCACAGCTCGCTGCAGTTGGCTCGGAACCCGTAACGGTGAGGGCTCTGCGGGCCGGTGATCACCACCCCACACCCCACCGGCGGGCGCCCTCTCGGTCACCACACTGGTGAGTGGCCCAGCCGCACGCACACGGCCAGTACCTGACGGCAGAGGCGGCTACAGGAGCCGCCCGGCAGGGGATCCGGGAGGTCGCCGGGAGCCAGTGGGGAGAGGTGGAAAGGAGGAAAAAGCGGGTGGGGTCCGTGTTCCTGAGCTGGCTGCTTACGGGGCAGCTCACGTGCATGGGTGGGTGGTCCGCACCTCCCTGGAGACCCTTTGAGGAGCCACATGGAACCATCTTTCAAGGATCAGCCAATTCTCATGCCCCAGTGGTTGACGACTGCCCCCAAGGGCAGTAACTTCCCACCCTTTCGGGCTGCCCTGGGCTGACCATGTCTGAGAAAGTCCTGGGGCAGCACAGTGGGTGGCAAGGAGAGCACTGGGGACAGGACCCTGCCGGTGTGCTCGAGGACCGTCTACCCCGCTGCTCTGAAATTAGAGGTGAGCCCAGGGCACCAAAAGCACCTACGACCAAGAAGTTAGGGATTTTCTTTTTTTTAAAATTTTTTTTTTTCAACGTTTATTTATTTTTGAGACAGAGAGAGACAGAGCATGAACAGGGGAGGGGCAGAGAGAGAGGGAGACACAGAATCGGAAACAGGCTCCAGGCTCCGAGCCATCAGCCCAGAGCCTGACGCGGGGCTCGAACTCACAGACCGTGAGATCGTGACCTGGCTGAAGTCGGACGCTTAACCGACTGCGCCACCCAGGCGCCCCAGAAGTTAGGGATTTTCAGTGTAACGGATGTAGCCATTGCTGGGGGGAGGGCACGTAAATGTGCATCTCTCTCTCTCCTGGCTTTCTGAGTACGACTTCTCCCTGGTCGAGAAGTCCTAGTTGTTAGGAGTGTGGGCTCGGGGCGACCTGATAGCACTTCCTGTCTGCATAACCTTGGGCAAGTTATTTAACATCCCAGGGCCTCAACATCCTCATCTGTAAAATAGGATAATGACGGTACAGGACTGTCGTGAGGAGTAACTGGTATCATCATAAATAAAAAGCACTTAGGGCGCCCGGGTGGCTCAGTCTGTTAAACGTTGGACTTCAGCTCAGGTCATGATCTCACAGTTCATGAGTTCGAGCCCCGCGTCAGGCTCTGTGCTGATGGCTCGGAGCCTGGAGCCTGCTTCGGATTCTGTGTCTCCCTCTCTCTCTGCCCCTCCCCCACTGGCATTCTGTCTCTCTCTCTTTCTGTCTCAAAAATAAACATTAAAATGAAAAAAACACATTATAAATAAACAAATAAACAAATACAAATAAAAAGCACTTAGAACACTGCCTGATACTTTGTACCATTTAGTAAATGCGATTATTTTTTATTGGTTGGTCCCAGGCACCCACCCTGCCTGGTTTGGGGGGGGTGGTGATTCGTTTTGCTAAAGGAGAAATGCAAAGAGAAGGGCAGAGTTAGTATTTGGGTTTCGATATTCAAAATAGGATTTGCAGCAAGAAAATAGCCTCGCAATCCAGCTGTGCCTCGGAAATTTCCCTCTTTAAGCTCCCATTTGGCACAGGAAGGGCAGTTCTAGGAGACTCAGATTTACTCCTCAGCGTGGCGTAGCACAGGCTCCAAGGTCTGCCGTCCTGGGTGTGTGTGTGTGCGGCGGGGGGCGGGGGGGGGGGGGGTAAGGACTGATCCTGAGAAATGGGGAAAGCCTGGGGTGCTGTAGGAAGGAGGCATACAGAGGCTGGAGGAGGAAGGGGGCTCCCACAGGCTCACAGAAGCTGACTGCACATCCAACTCCAAGTTCAGTGACTTCACGCCGTGGAATTTAGTGAACACTATAATCAGGGCTCTGGTTTTCAGACAGCTGGTCTACCAGAATGGCACGTGATGTGTGGAGCGCAAAGGGAAGAGACATCCATCAAGGGCATGGCTGCTCCCTCTCTAAACTCAACACAGCTAGGAGGGGGGCATGGAGGGGTCAGACAGCTTGTCCAGCCTGCTCTGCTGAGCCTCTGGGGTACCCGTCCAGGCCGCACTGAGGTTGGGTGGCATGACCCCTGGGACAGAGGCTCAGGGGCTCCACCTGGGCCACCCGTGTTCTCCTGTGGAACAGGGGCACAAGCAGACCGATGCCAAGTCACTGACGCCCATGCCACTCTCTGTGCCGTGAGTAATAAGGTCCTTTGTCTCTGAACCAGGACTCTCATGTCTTCTGACGGCCTCTGTGCCACTGAGGGCTCACAGTCCAGAAGATCCCTCAACTGTGGTTGCAGACAGGATGCCCCGCGGGGAGCTGACTGCTCTCACTCTGCAGGCCCCGGGCCAGTCACTGCACAGCAGGCCCAGCCAGGGTCTCGGGGCCCCTTCAGGCCACTGCCGTGAGCAAGCATCGGCCCTTCCCACCACACGCAGACGCATCTCTGTGAGGGGGAGGCGAGTATGTAGAGAGAGGGACACCGGGCAGGACTGCAGAGGCTGAACGCATCAACGGTTCCCATGAAAGCTTTAGGTGTTTTTTCCTGCTGCCGAGTGGACGGGGCTCTCGAGGAAGGCGGGACGGGGGTAAAAGTCCCGAAGCAACGTGCTCTTCCCCGCCAGGTTGTTGAACGCCCTCTGCGAAGTCTCCCGGAAGGGGCTGAGAGCTGCCCCAGGCCGCCAGAGCAGAGGGGGCGCCCCTGGGGCTGCCCGGGACCCCGCGGCACCAGCTGTGCCCCTTGGGTGCCGAGACGTCCTCGGGCGAACAGAACCACGGTGACGGCCTGCCGCTTTCCGAGAGCTGAGCCAGGAGCCAGTGCTGTGCCTTCCGTGGTCGTCCCCTCCCACCTACAGAGTCCCCGCGTCCCAGGAGAAGAACCTGAGGCCCAGCCAGGCAAGAAAGCGCTCCAGACCACGTGGTGGGAAGGATCCCGGCTGCTGCGGGCATCCGTGTCCCCGTGTCCTGAGAGTCTCCCAGGCCGGTGCCTCCTGCCCTCCTGAGCCAGGTCACCTGCCTCCACCCTAAAAGGGCCTCCCTCCCCCCTGCATGTACCACTCCATTTGGAAACACCTGATGGCCGGTCCTCCCAGGGCCCTCTCGGATGGCCCCTCCCAGGGGGTCCCGGACGCACAAGCATCTGGATGGGGCGGCCGCGGGCTTCACGTCCTTAGCCTGGGATGCCCCACTTTTCCCCAGGTGCCAAGGACACCGACACCCCCAGCACAGCCCTGGGGCAGCTTGAAGACCCAGCTGCAGACCCAGGAACCGTCAGGCACATGGGCTGGCTTCATCTGGGGGCTGGTGCCCTCAGTCAGCCTTGAAGACACGTCTCTCGGGGCTCCCCTGAGGCACTGAGACGAGGAGGTAGACAGATGTGCTCGGAGGCACCGGGGACCTTCTGTGGACGCCTGCCAGGTGCCGCAGCCCTCAAAGCCTTAGCCCTTCCCCAGGCGGCCGTTGCAGGAATTCAGTGGGGTCCTGTCCTGAGAGCAGTTTGTCAACTCTCCAGCTGTCCTGCCAGGGAGGGGTCGCTGGGGGGGTGACGGGAATTGTCAGGGGTCAGCGAGGGCTGCGCGTTGCTTCTGGGGATGCCAGCCCAGGCCCGGCCCATGGGAAGCTGCTGACCCCGGGTGACAAGGTCCCAGGGAGTCTTTTCCCCGCACGGGGACGCTGGGGTGCTTTCCTATGAGCGTGGCACCTGCACACAGCCATCTGGGGCCACGGGCAGGGGTCCTGCCTCCTCCTGTCCTGGCAAAGCCACCCTGCCTGCGTGAGCGTGAGCCCACGTGTGCAGTGTTAGATCTCAAAGGTCACGCGGGGCCTGTGGTGGGGCCTGCGGTGGACTTTGCCTCGGCTCCACAGAGGGCCACGTCACCTGTCACCCTCGACCCTGCAACCATCAGACGGTACCTGCAGTTCCGTCTTTACAGTGCATTTCCAGAAGCGGAGCGTTGACACCCAAAGACGCAGACACCTTTAAGGCCCCGGATGCATATCGTCACCTTGCCTTCTAGAAGGCGGTCCCAGCTGCACCTCCCTGGGTCGGGGTGCGTGAGGACCTCCTCCCAATCCCTTCCCAGGACGGGGTTACCGGATGCCTGACCGCGGAGCGGTCTGTAAACAATGTAGGCTTTGGGGCCCGCCTGGGGGGCCACCAGCTCAGGCTCTGAATGAAAGGCAAAGAAAGCCGGGGAGGGCGAGCTCAGCAAGGTGGAGGCACCAGGGCGCAGTGGATCCCCTGACACCTGGCCGGACGCGGACAGGCCCCCGCCCGGGCGAGCTCAGCTCCCCACACAAAGACACGCGGGGGCTCAGCCAAGCAGCTGGGGACCTGTCTCACTCTGCCACTGTGTCTCCCTGTGATGCTTCTAGTTAACTATGGTTTTCTCGTGGCTGAAATAGCACCCGCTGGCAGCCCCCACGGAGTGGCATTGCCATGGTGACCGCGGGTTTTGCGTGCTGCCTCCTCAGATGCGTGTCAGGCTTGTTTTGGGTGTTAAATATAATCCCAGGCAGCTGAGGGGATCGAAAGCGGGACAGACTCCATCTCCCAGGCTGGGAAGTAGCTCTCCCTCGTGATGCCCTGGCCCTGCTTGTCTTGGGCGCCAAGGAGAGGGGCTCCACTCTGTGGACACATCCAGCTGGAAGACAGAGATGTGCAGGGCGTCCCCACCGGCCCCGGCAATCCCGGCCCTGCAACCCTGGACAAAGCGCCGGGCCACCCAGACCCTCGGTGTCCTCGTTCAGAAAACGGGCCTACGAAACCCACAGCCTAGGGGTCCTCCAACGGGCAGGGTGCAGACCCTGCAGGTGCCGGTGCCTCACTGTCCTCGCTTGTACGATGGGACGACAACTGCAGGGCTCGTGAGAGTTGCTGAATGCGGGAAGCCACTGGCACAGCAGGATCCAACCCTTCCGGACCGTCGGTGTCCCGGGGGGCGGTTCGGCCCTGCAGCCCCCCACCCAGCAAGCCACCCTTCCTTGCTGTCCTGCCTCTGCCGGAGGTGGGCTCTTCCGGCACCCGCTCCAGTGCGTGCACGCAGGAACACCCGTGGCGCACAAAAGCGCACGTGCAGCACGCACAGGGACCCCACGCGGAACACACAGACACGCGCACGTGCACAGGCAGGCCGTATCCACCGGGGTCCGGTCGGTGGTTTCCAACAGAGACCAGTTAACATAACGGGCCATTAAACTTGGCCAGTGACCGCAGGCAGGAGGCAGGACTGGTACCCGTGGGCTGAGGGGCCGCCTCTCCCCAGGCCGGAGTCGGGCCGCGTCCCCGGCGGGGGGCGGGGGGCCCAGGAGGCGCGCCGCCCACGCGGCCACCCACCCGGGCCCGAGCGGCGCGCGCGCGCGCGCGCGCGGGGCCCCGCCTCCGGCCGCGTCCCTCCGGCGCCCTCTGCTGGGAGAGAGGGAGGACGGCGGCTCCCGGAGCCAGGCACCTGCCGCGCACAGGCTGGCCCCGCTGTGATGAACGACCCCGCCCAAATGTCAGCAGTGCCCAGGGCGACAGACCCTCACCCTTGTCCTGAAGGAATGGCATCTAGGCCCCCAAGTAGGGAAGGGGGAATTTGGAGCAGAGAGGCAACCAATTGGCCACTGGCACATAGATGCACACGGATGCCCACAGACACAGATGTACGGGAAGCATCTGTACGGACACACACGCGATGCGGACGCCGAATGTGAATGGTCGCACAATACACACGGACACACACCCGGGCCGAGAAGCCCACGGAGACGAAGGCATCCCTCTCCTTCTCCCTCTGGGCAGGGCCTTGCCCAGTGAATGGAGCAGCCTTTTCTGGAAGCTCCCAGGGCCCTGTCGCTGGCTCCCCACCCTCCTTGATGTGGCCCTCGAGGCCCCTCAGGGTCTGCTCCAGCAGCCTCTCTAGCCGCGCCTCCACAGCCTCCGGCCCATACTGCTCCCTGGGGCCACAGAGCCTTTGCACAGGCTGCCCGACCTGCCTCTCCTGCGATCCTTCTCCACCACACACGTGGTCATCCCGGTGACAGGCTTTCTTCCAGGGATCTGGTCAAACCTGCCTCTCTCCAACAGACTGCCATGTCTGTGTGACCAATGACCGTGGCCAGTCTCCCCACCGGCATGCAGGTTCACGGGGAGCAGCCATGTCTGGCTGAATCCCCACCGTATCCAGGCACCCAGCGGGCCCTCGGCCAACATCCGTTGAACAAATTAATGAGCGAGTGGAGTGAATGTTGTCTCTTGAGCCAGTTTTTCCAAATCCCATGATCCATGACAAAGGAAGGAAACACCTGCTGTCCATTCCTCCCTCAGCCATGCGCCCAGCAAACGTCCTGTCCCTCCCACAGCCATGTGTGTGAGCAAACGTCCTGTCCCTCCTGCAGCAGGAGTCTCACTGAGCACAAGCCCCACCTGCTTCCACCCTTCCCCTGAGGCATCCCCGAGTCGTTTGAGAGTCCTCATAGAGAGCTTGCATTGAAGATCTGAGGGTGCCCTCGGTGGGGCCTGGCTGGGAGGAGCCTTGACCCAAGGCCTTGCAGCCCTGCTCTGCCTTCCACCGGGCCTGGTCACCCTCCTCGCCCACCAGCCCCACACTTACTCTGGGGGCCCGGGGGGCCAAGACAGGGACACCCTCCCAGCCGGGTCTGCTGGGGGAGGGGGGGGGGCAGGGGACCAGGGCTCGCCTCCCCTGACACCTTTCTGTGTTGTTGGGGTTGTGTGGCAAACCTCCATCACCTTTGTAATCCGCGTAAAAAGCCCGCACCTTTGCGCATTTTCATTTTGGAAATAATGTGTTTGTCATCACGAAGGTACGTGAGGTGTTTGCGGGGAGACTTGGGAAACGCAGAAGCTGCTGATAGGCAGCCCCAGGGCCTGTGGCAAGTCTGTCCTTGGGCGTCCACGGCCACCGCCCTGCCCACCCTCCCAAGCTCCCTCGCTTGGCGGGCCAGAGAGGCGGGAACCCTGCCCGGTGACACTCGGAGCAGGACCTGAGGGGCTGGGAGGTCGGTCTGGAGCCGGTGGTTCTGAGGGGTCTGCACCTGTTCATTCATTCACTCGCTCACTCGTTCCCGGATGTGCCAGAGACACCGTGAGGGTGCGGCAGCGGCCTCTGCTGACCGGGTCCAACCCCCGCCACGTGTGGAGTGGGGACTGGATGGGAAATGTGGGAACAAACACCTCGTGCCCGTTGCCAGGGCCCAGGGCCTGCGGCACCACCCGCCTGTTTGGTCAGGGCCACGCACTCTGTCCTTGAGGCCCTAACTGTCGGGCGGGGGGCGGGGGGCACCCTCTGGGGGCTGTCCATTGGCGGGGGGGCAGGTGGGGCTCAATGTTTTAGGAGCTGTTTGCCGGGAAGGACACCAAAGCCCCCCACGCTCGGGGGAGGCCCTCAGGGAGGTTTTCCGGGCCCTGCAGATGACCCGTGTGCCCTCACCCCGGCCTGAGGCAGGAGGTGGTGAGACCCAGGGATGGAAACCTCCCCAGCCCCCCTCCTGGAGTAGGCCTCTCCTCCTCCCCCAGCCCTGCTGGAGACCAGAGACCCCACCCTCCAACAACCCCCGACCCGGCCCCCAAGCTCCGAAGCTTCAGGCCCTTCTCCGGACTTCCCTCCCCGGGATTGAGGCCCCGGGGGTGCTGCAGTGACCTGGGTGCCAGCCTCCAGGAGAGAGGTTCACATGTCAGCTGAGATCTGTAGGGAAGGCCAGGGCACACAGAGGCACCAGGACCCTCAAGGCTTCTACCCCAGCAAGGGCTTCCTGGTTACAAAGGGCTGTGGGGCCACACTTGGGCTGCTGGTGTGCACTGGGACGGACATCTGCCGGCCCGTCCTGCCCGCAGTGGGGGGTGGGGATCAAGGCCTGGGTTCGCTGCCTCCTTCTCTGCCTTTGAGGGAGGCAATCGGAGTGCCAGGGAGGTGCGGCGGGGTCTCGGGGGACCCCCTCCGCCGGAGACGGCCCGTGCCCACCGAGATGCAACCTCGCTCTTCTCCACTGCCCGAGGTCATGTCCAGCTGGGCTCTGGACGGCTGCCCAGGGGCTGACCGAGGGGCCCGACTCAGGGACAGCTGCGTCCCACACACTCGTCTCCTGGGTGCTGGTCACGTGGCAGATTCCCCCTCGTCCCCATGAGCACCATGCTGCTCCCTGACATGACAAACCCTTGTACCCCATTCCCCTTCATGTGTGGCGGACCGCCACAGACCTCTGTGTGCCCGTGCTGGGGCTGTGGAGGAACCACCCATCGGGCTGGGGCGGGGGGAGTAATACAGGCATCAGGGATATTAGGTGGAGACTCAAAGGAAGTGTGGGTCTGGGCGAAGGTGCTTCTGGGAGATGGAACAGCAGGTGCAAAGGCCCTGAGGCAAGAGGCAGTAAAGTGACCAGGTATTGGAGGGGATGAAGTTGGTGGGAGACGAAGACAGAAAAGAATGGGGTCCCAGATCCTGGAGGGCCTGGAGGGCCTATGGTCTTTTCCCGAGGACAGTGGGAATCCTGGGGGTTTTGAACACCAGCTAGGTGGACACGGACTGACTTATGTTTCAAGGAAACTGGAGGCTGCTGCAAAAATTCCTGCACAGAGGATGTGGCTCGGACCGGGTGGTAGCAGTGGAGGTGATGGGCTGTGGTAGGAATCTGCAACCACGTTGAAGGTCAGGCCTCCAGGGTTTGCAGATGGAGGGGTGCGGCTATAAGAGGGAAAGGAGGTTTTTGAGCTGAGCACCTGGAGAGATGGGGCCGGCACTGGCTGGACGAGGAAGAGCGTGGCCGAGGGAGGTTGGCTGGAAATGGGAAGCGGGGCGGGGGAGTCTTTAAGAGACCAGGAGGAAGCAGCAGGGGAGAAGGCAGAGGGCAGCATCCTAGGGTAAGAGCTTCTCAGAGGGGCCAGACCATGTATTTAAAACACAGGAGGTGGTAAGGACACTGGGGGGATGGGGGGGGGGGACCCGACGCTGAAGAGAAAGTGACAAGGGAGAAAGTGGAGGTGAGGGCGGGCCTCCTGGAAGTTATGCTGTAAAGGGAAATGGGCAGGGGCAGGTGCCCCAACCTTTTGTTTTTCCAGAAGGGAGAGTTCGCAGCATCTTAGGTACGTGAGAGGTGAGCCTCCCACAGGTTTCTCTGAGTCCACGTCTAGGCAGAATATGGGGTCCATGACCATAAAGACTGTTCACCTGGTTCTCCAGGCTCACCCGCGAGCGGGGTACCAAGAACGTGTCAGCGCGTGTCTGAGGAATGAGCCCAAGCAAGAGAAGCCCTTACAATTGTCCGAGTGGGGAGTGAAGGCTTGGGGGTCAGGGGTTGCCAGCGGGGGTGGGGGTGGGGTGGGGGAGGAAGGCAACAGGGGGTGGCTCAGAGAGGAGGGGGTTTGGCAGGGGTGAGGGGACAGCAGACCTGAGTCTGGGGTGCCCACCTGGTGCCCGGGCGAGTTTCTACAAACAGCAGACTTAGGCCCTGTGGATGCGACCGGTAAGGGATGGGGCCTGGGAGGCCGCCCCTGAGGGGCGTGGGCCGCGCCCAGCGCAGGCTCTCCAGACCAAACGCCACGGGGTTATTAAGACCCAGAGAGGTCGTGGATTCAGACATGAAGGTCATGGGCGACGTGGCCAAATGCAGTGTCCCTGTCCTGGGCGGAGGCGTGAGCTGGAACCGAGGGAATCGCCAGCTAGTGTAGACGAGACTCCTGGCAATAGGGTCACGGACCCGCAAGGGGAGGAGGGCAGCCGGGGCCGGGAGAGCCAGCCGAGCCGGACCCTCCCCGTGACGCTGGCCGGGGCCTCTGCTCCCGCCCCTCAAGTCACCGGCGGCTCCTTCCCACCGTCCCCTGGCCCAGCGGCTCTCGGGCTCGCGCTCGCCTCCGAATTACCCGGGGCTTGTCCGCACAGACTGCAGGAGTTTCGATTCTGCGAGTCTGGGCGGGGGCACCCAAGACAGCTTGCGTTTCCAACAGGTCCCCGGGGCGCTGCAGCGCAGGGGCCCCGCCTGGGCAGCGCGGCCCCTGGAGCCCACTTCGCGGAGGGGCCGGCGCTCGGGGCCCGCGGGGCGCCGCCTCCGGTTGCCGGGCAGAGCCGGGCCGCGCGCGCCTCCATTGGCCGCAGGTGGGCCGCGCCCCGCCCGACAGGTAGTCCGCCCCGCGCGGAGCCATTGGGTCGCGGCCGCCGGGACCCCCGGGGATTGGCCCAGGTGGCGGCCCCGCCTCGCCCTCATTGGCCGCAGGTGCCACCGCCCCCGCCCCGGGACCGCCCGTCCCGCCGATTGGCCGCCCGCCGGGCCTCGGGTCGGCCATGTTCCGACCCCCCCTCCTCCCCCCGCCCCGGGCCTGACGCCGGGACTCTGTGCGCACACCTCGCGCGCCCCCGCTGGCCGTGCCCCCGTCCCGCCCAGCCCGCCCCCCAAGTTCCGCGGAGTTGGCCGGACCCGCGCCCCGGGAACCCGGCGCCGCGCGCCCGCGCGCGCCCTTCCGCGTTCCACCGCGGGCCCCACCTGGCGCCCCGGCCGGCCGCTGGGTCCCCGCGCCATGGCCCGAGCGCCCGGGGCGCGGCGCTGACGGCGGCCGGGGAGCGCGCCATGCCCAGCAGGACCGGCCCCAAGATGGACGGGAGCGGCTGCCGAGTCCGCCTGAAGGCGCACTCCAGCGGGTGAGCGCGCGACGCCCGACGGCGGGGACCGGCCCGGACCGGGGGACAGAGCCAGGCGCGGGGACCGGCCCGGACCGGGGGGCAGAGCCAGGCGCGGGGACAGGGGGGCAGAGCCAGGCGCGGGGACCGGCCCGCACCGCGCCCGCCGTCGAGGGCCGTGTCGCTGCGGCGCGGGAGGGAAGGGACGGCGAGGGCCCTCGGGGCGCAGGGGCGCCGGGGAGGTCCTGACGCGCCCTCGCCGAGAGGCAGCCGTGGACGGGGCGGGCGCCCCAGGCGCCCTTGGACGTCGCTCGCGGGAAAGGTCGCGGGGTCCTCTGGCGCCGAGGCTGGGGCGCTGCGGGCTCCGGCGGCCGCGCGCGTCCCTCCTTCGCTCGCACTCGCCCCGAGGACTTTGCGGCGCGGGAGGCGGCCCCGGGCACCGCACTGACACATTCCCGCCTCAGCTGGTTGGACATCAAGGCCACAAACCTGTAAAGACTAAAGTTTTCGTCAAGTTGTGAAAACTCCTGGTTGAGTTGTAAGAATCAGGGTTTCCTAAACTTTCCCCAATTTAGCCGGCCGGAGTTCTAAGAAAAGTTTAATGACCCAGGTCCTGGGTGCAAGACGCAGGTTAGGGGCAGTGAGCAGCCCGTGGTTGCGCGAATTGGGGCGTGGTGGGGGTTCCCTTAAGTCTCCGGGAGCGGTTCTGTCGGGACCGGATCTTTCGGACACCGATCAGCTCTGCGTCCGCGCGCGTCGCCCTGGGCTCCACCTGCTCGCTGTAAAACGGGGCGAACGGGCTCCTCACAGAGGTCAGAGGCCGGGAGCGCCCGGTACGGCCCGGGTAGCGCCCCACACCCAGCAGCCGCGGGGCAGGACTGCGTGGGGGGGGGGGGGGGCGGCGGGGACGGTGCCCAGAGGCCAGATCCTGCCTCTGGCCCCGGGCGCGCGCTGTAGACGAGGCTGGCGGGAGAGCTTCCTTGCATCCGTGTTGGTCTCCAGGGGCCCTGAAATCGGACCCGGCTGTCCGAGGGTCACCGGTACCGGCGCTGGGAGGGGAGCGCATCGCTCGCCTGGCGCGTGAATTTGGCCGTCTTGGCCATAGTGGCTTGCCACGGGGGCATCTCAAAGGTTAGGGTTAGAGTTAGGGTGCATCGTCCCAGCTGAGGAGGGGCTTGCGGCTCTTGAGCTCGTGAGGGCACCTTGTTTGGGGTGCAGGGTCAGACCTCTCCTGTCCTTTCTGCTATCCTCAGCTGGGTTGCCTGGGAGCAGGGTATGTGTGGGACAGTTGGTGACAGGGCTCCAGGGAGGAATGATTTCTGGGGAAGGATGGCCAGTCCGCCTGAAGAGGTCCAGGAATCCTGTTTCTGGCCTGGAAGGGTGGTCTGCCCATTAAAACTAGTTCTGAGGCTGTAACATCCTGGCTTGCTGGTTAGTAAACTGTGGAAGGCCTGTCACAACACAGACGCCCTCTTCCCAGCCAGGAACTGTGGGATCGGTCGACAGCCACTTTGTGAAAACTCAAAGTGGATCCGCAGCGAAAGGAAGTCCATACCCCAGCAGCCTGGGTGGGTGGGGCCTGCCCCCCCCCCCCCAGCCTGCCTCCAGGGTGGGGCACTGAGGGCAGGGATGGAGGCCCTCGAGGAGGGTCCTGGGCAAAGTTGACTGGAGCTCTTGGGGGTTCTGGACTGAGCCACCACTGCCCCCACCCTGCCCCTGACTTTGGCCCCTGGAGAGCGCTTTGGTTACCGCCAGTAATGTGACCTGTTGAGTCTTTCCCTGGGCTGATGTGGCCCTCTCGTTCCTCCCATTCCCTACCTCAGCTCCCTCCCCTCCCCTCCCCTCCTCCCCCACCTCTCCCCTCCCTGGCCTTCCCCACCCTCTTCCCCTCTTCCTCCCCCTCCAGGCTGTGCAGACAGTTCCCGCCTAGCCCAGCTCCTCACCCCCACCCGTGCCTGCCCCGTGTGTCTCCCAGGGCCCTTGGGAGGCATAGGCCTCCGAATGCAGCGAGGATGCATTCTGGAAAGCACCCACCAAGGTCAGCGCTCACTTACCCAGGCGGCAAGGGTCCAGGTGGGGCTCTGTCCCCGATGGGACTGTGCTGCCACCTTCCTGGCCGACTGTTTGGGGCAGAGGTCAGACACGTCGAAGACGCCATTCTTAAAAATAGGGGGCCCCCAGCTTGGCCTTGGAAGATGTGCTGTGACTGGGGTCTCAGCAGGGCCTGGCAGCACCTGTGTCACGAGGAGGTTTCCAGGTGATGTGGACCCGAGTCGGACGCTCTGCTGGGTGGCCTCTCAGCGCCCGCTTTCCTGAGGTCACAGGAACAGCCATGTGGGTCTTCCCTTTCTCCAGCTCAAGCCTGGGCTGCTGTCCCTGCCGTCAGCTTTGGGGGAAGGTCTGAGGAAGCCCGTGGGCTTGAGCTGAACACGCTGGGCACACCCCCCACCCCCTCCTTTGATGGGCAAATAACCTGGTCCCTGAGCAAGCGCTTGCCTGGCTCTTCCCGATGCCCCTGCCTCGTTCTTTCCCCCCAGTTAGGCAGGACCCTGTGCAGAATAGATCTTTCTGTGCAAAGGCATTCGCGGTAGTGACTAAAGAATAAAACCGGACGGTGGTTCTGGTGGGGGTCCTGTAATATTTTGTTTGGGAAATGTTTCATTTAATCAACTCAGTTATTAATAAATCAATAGTATTTGATTTAAATGTGCTCCTTGGTGAACCGCGTGCGTCCTCTGCCCCAGGGACATCCTGATCACCAGCCTAGACGCGGCGATGACCTTCGAGGAGCTCTGTGAAGAAGTGAGAGAGATGTGCAGTCTCCACCAGGGGCACCCGCTCACCCTCAAGTGGGTCGACAACGAAGGTAGTCCTTGGTCTGGCAACGACAGACCGGAAACCTCCACACGTGTGCCCGCGGGAAGTTAGGTCAGCCCTGCCTCAGGGAGGTTTAAAACTATGGAATTAAGCTGGTTAACCGCCAGCTTCCCTGGGGGGATGCTGGAAGTCATTTCCGGGAAGAGGCTGCCTTCAGGGAAGCTTGGTTTGGGGGCTGGGAAGGGAGGAGAGCCCCCAGGGCAGCGGGGAGAGGGCTGCCGGGGTCTCGCTGCCCCGCCTGGGCCAGCCCTTGCCCTCCTCCCTGTTCTTCCCCTCTCGCGTTCTGGGTTTTCCAGTAGGTGATTTGGAAAGGTGAGCTCTCTTCTGATTTTCCTTTTCTCAGGGAAAGCAGGAGGGTGAGTAGCTAGGGCCCCGCGGTGCACACATCTGAGAAAGCTGGGGGGTGGGGGGCAGCTCCCGGGGTATGGGTTCTATGCGTCTCTGTGTTCCTATCCAGGATGGGGGTAGGGAGTCTCTGCTTTCGTCCAGGACTGAGCCAAGAAGAATGTCCTTTATCTTGCCCGACCGAGAGTTAGCACGGTTTTGCTCTCCAGGTGGCCTTCTCGGGGCTCAGGGTGAACTCACTTCCCTCTGGGGGATCCACCGGTTCTGATGTGGGGCCCTGGTCAGAGCTGATTCCTGGTCTGGCTGGTTCTTGGACTTCCCAGCTCTGCTGTGGGCGGCTGGTCCCGAGCAGAGAGACGTGGCCTTTCCAGACTCGAGTTGCACCCCTTTGCCGTAGGCCTGCGGTGACCTCAGCGATGTCTCTTGCCCCGCCTAGGTGACCCCTGCACTGTGTCCTCCCAGATGGAGCTGGAGGAGGCCTTCCGCCTGGCCTGTCAGCACAGGGATGAAGGGCTCACCATTCACGGTTAGTGGCAGCTGGAGGGGTGGGGTGGTTCCACTGTGGTCTGGGGAGATGGGAGCCCAGCGTCCCCCAGACAGCCTGGGGGACTAGAGGCCACGTGGAGGATCATGGTTTAAAATGTCGGGATTCCAGAGAGAATTTAAGGATGTCGGATACAGTGCAGCTTGGGTTTTTTTTTTTCTCTTATGTTTTATTAACCCAAATAAAAACTGCTGTGGCTGATAGAAAAGCTCCTGCTCACTGGACACAGGAGCCTGGGTTCTGGTTGCTGGTCCTCATCGTCCCCATTCCCTGGAGGCCAGCATCTCTGGGCACATCAGAGGCCTGGGCTCGCTCACTGGCCTCCATCTGTCCCCGTCCCCGTCCCCAGCGAGGAGGGCGGGGGGAGCCCGGACGGTGCACAGCACCACTGTCTGGGGACAAGAACTTCCCTGTGCCTCTCTCCTGGCTCACAGCGTTCCTCAGCCCAGTAAGCTCAGAGCTGGGTTACACGTTGAGTCACGTAAGTGCGAGCTGTTATCATTGCAGTATAGCCTCTGTAAATTGGGGGTGTCAGGCTGCCCCCCCAGCACTTTCGGGGTTCTTTTTAAAAAAAAATTTTTTTGGGGGCGCCTGGGTGGCTCAGTCGGTTGAGCGTCCGACTTCAGCTCAGGTCACGATCTCGCGGTCCGTGAGTTCGAGCCCCGCGTCGGGCTCTGGGCTGATGGCTCGGAGCCTGGAGCCTGCTTCCGATTCTGTGCCTCCCTCTCTCTCTGCCCCTCCCCCGTTCGTGCTCTGTCTCTGTCTCAAAAATAAATAAAACCTTAAAAAAAAAAAAAAGAATTAAAAAAAATTTTTTTTTTTAATTTATTTTTGAGACAGAGAGAGACAGAGCATGAACGGGGGAGGGGCAGAGAGCGAGGGAGACACAGAATCGGAAGCAGGCTCCAGGCTCCGAGCCATCAGCCCAGAGCCCGACGCGGGGCTCGAACTCACGGACCGCGAGATTGTGACCTGAGCTGAAGTCAGGCACTTAACTGACTGAGCCACCCAGGCGCCCCTACTTTCGGGGTTCTGTAGGGTGTCTGAGCGTGGTTCTGGCAGCTGTGGCCGACCAGCCACGTCTGCATTCCCTTCTACACGGAGCAAGGGCAGCGACCAGAGCTCAGGACCAGGGTTTCTGTGGGACCATCATTGTCCCTGCTACTGGGGTAGTGGGTGGGTACAGGATCGGTTCTGAGGCTCTTTATGCAAATGTGGTTTATAAACTGGAGGTCTCGCCCCGCCCACTTCCTGGCGGTAAACTTTCTTAAGTTGCTGCCGGGACACCGTCGGCTAAGGTGCTTTAAAAAGCCACTTCTATTTTCTAGATTAAGGGAAGGGTTGTTGTTTCAGCCAGGGTTTAATACTTTGTAAGCTTCTGTTTTAATAATCTATTATGGAAGCCCAGGGTATATTTTAAGATACTTCATTTTGATTCCACTTGAGTACGAAGTGGAATCTAACGTGCTTTCCAAAGTCCCTCTGTGAAGGAGGTGTGTGTCCTCCCCTGTCCGTGCTGGCTAACTGCTGCGCACCGGCCGGCTTCCTTGGGCGGCTCTGTCTGAGTCCCCCGACGGCTTTCGCCCCGAAGTTTTCAGTGGACTTTGAATTCCCGTGAAAGGGGGTTTGACGTCGGTGTGGTTGGGCTTCCACGGTTGTGCCCCGTGAGCATCTCCTCAGAGGGGGCTTGTCAGCCACGTGGCCTTTGTGTGCGAAGCCCGACTCGGAGCAGGACCTTCTGCAAAGTGCGCCGAATGACAGACTGCTCTCTCTCCCTCTGTCCAGTGTTCCCCAGCATCCCCGAGCAGCCAGGCATGCCTTGTCCGGGAGAACACAGTGAGTACATTTTCCTGTGACTCGTGTTGCATGTTCTGGCTCGAATTCGTGGCCCATCGTGTCGGGAATGTGGAGATGGGTGCCTTGTGTGGTCCGTGGCTTAGGAACATGTATCCTCCTGCAGCGACCGGGGGCAGAGCGCGTGGCTGATGCGGCCTCACGTGGTTGCCGTTGCCCTTGTGCGTGGCCAGCGAGTGCTGCCCTCCCGGCGCTGGCCTGTCCGTCGGTGCCGTAAGGAAAAGTCAGGAAAGCCCTGATCTCCCTGAGGAGGGAGGGGCCGGGCTGGGGCATCTGCCCCAGCTGCTGCCACGCCTGCACCTGGTCGTTTGCCCCTTCCTCAGGCCGTCTCCTCGTGGGGCTGTTGGTAGGGGATGGAGTCCCAGGAGCAGTGGGGCCGGAGGAGAGCTTCTGACCTCGTCCCAGGGGCCATCGGACCCCAAGCAGGCAGAGCACTTCCGTCCCACCCTGTCCTTGAAGACAGGGCACTCATGTGGGGCGTAAATCACTCACCAGCCACCCAGACCCTCCCCCGGCCCGGTGCCCTGCCCTCTGTGTTGTGAGCACTGACCTCCGGGCCGGCCTGGGTGCCTGCGCGTTGGGCTCCCCTCAGCCCCTTCCCAACAGGGGACCTAGGGGCGGGCTCTGGGTCAGCCTCTTGTCGGGTCCCTTGGTCTGTGCTGAGGTCCTGCGGCCCCCTGGACCCGGTGGAGGTATTGAGTGGGTTGTGTGCGTGAGTGTTGGGCTTAAAGCACTGGGGCTGAAGATAGACTCGGGGACCCTTCGTGTCAAGGAGAGAGTGGCTGGTGATTGGGGAGTGGCCTTGGGGCTTCCAGAGGGAACTGGGGACCCTGAAAGAGCAGCCAGAAAGGCTGTGGAATCCTGGCAGGAGTGGAGCAGGGTGGTCTGACGGGGGCAGAACTGCCGCGGGGCTGGCTGGACGCGCTGCCCTGGTGGGTGGGCGGGTGCTGGACGTGAGGGACGGTTTCGGGGAGAGCGGAAGAAGCTATAGGGGCACGTTCCTTCATTCAGTCGTGCCTGTGCCTCCGCGCCCGGCACTGCCAGGCCGGGTGCGGGCAGCAGGAGCCCCAGGACCTCCCAGCTGGGAGGCAGGCGACGGCCAGATAAACACCTAAACGCTCAGAGGGGGAGCAGGGGGCAGGGCGGGCCGGGTGAGCCTGCAGCTTGAGAGTTGGAGGCCGGGAAACTCACTGAGGAGGGGGTGGGAGAGGGGCTGGCCCGTGAGTGAGCCGTGGAGGCCAGAGGGCCGACCTGCCAGCCGGGGGCGGGCCCTCCTGCAGGAGCCCCCCCCCCCCGCAGAGGGGCACCCAGCTGTCGATGGGAGTTGACCTGGCCTTGTGTGGTGGGCTCAGCCTCTGGAGTGCAGGAGGGTGGGGGTCCTGCCCCCAGCGTGGTAGGCGTGGGAGTGCCGGGCAGTGGCTGTGTCGCTGTGCAGGAATGCAGAGAATGTAGGGAGCTTCTCGAAAGCACCGTCCTTGAGATGCTTTGAGGGGTGGCTCTGGAGCTTGGATGACCACTCAGCCTTGCTGATCATACCACCGGCACCTGCAGGCAGCCGGTCCCAGGGAGGGGCTGAGGCTGGCTGACAGGTGCTGTCTCCCCCCGCGCACGGATCCCGGCCGCACACACCCACACCCCTGCACCGGGCACACAGGACAAGGGCTGCCTCACCCTGCTGGCCAGGAGTGTGTGAGCAGAGCGCCTTCCTCATGAGCGTCCCCTGGGCTCTGGGCTCTTTGAGTGTTGGACTTGTCCCCAGTACTTTGCTCTTCTGGCTTGATTTTAATGCCAAGAAAAAATCTGTTCTGGTCACCGATGGCCACGGTGTGCGGTGAGATTTTGGTGCCTGTGTGGGCACTCACGTCCAGTGTTATTGGTCAGCACACCTGATGCCTGGGGAGCGAGAAGCGTCAGACAGGTGCCAGGTGAGTGGCGCCCCAGAGCTGTGTCGGGACCACGAGAGGAGGGCTGGACGGACTGATGGACGGATGGGCGGCAGAAGTGCAGTCCCGCGGTGGCACCTGGGCACGTCCAGCTGGAAGGGCCACCCTGCACCATCTGGCCTGTGCCCACTTGCAGCAAAACACCGTCCAGCACATTCTATTCGGGTTGTTAATCTGAACTTAGTCGTTTTTATAGAGTTTCACAAGATCGTGTAAAGTACACATAACATAAAATGCACCGTTTGGGCCACTGTGGAGTGAGTGACTCTGTGGCAGTTAGGACATCCAGTGTTGTGCCACCTCTCCCTCCCGCCCGTCGGCGGCCGCTCCCCATTCCCCGCTCCACCCAGCCCCCCACGGCCACGGCTTGTCGCTCTGGCTCTGGATTTACCTGCTTTGGACATTTCCTGTAAATGGAGTCATGGGAGGTGCACTTTGTCACTGACCTCTGTCCCTTAGCATGACATTTTCCACCTTCATCCCTGTTATGGTGCATGTCAAAACCACGTTGCTTCTTTTCCCGGTTTTTTACTGTGGTAAATTACATACAGCGTAAGACTTGCCGTCTTGACCATTTTTTTAAGTTTATTTATTTTGAGAGAGAGTGCATGGGTGTGAGCAGGGGAGGGACAAAGGGAGAGAGAGAATCCCAAGCAGACTCCACGCTGTCAGCGCAGAGCCCGACGTGGGGCTCGATCCCGTGAACCATGAGATCATGACCTGAACCGAAATCAGGAGTTGGATGCCCCCCAGGTGCCCCTTGACCATTTCTAAGTGGCTGGTTCGTTGATATTAATCACATTCACCCTGTTACACAACAGTCAGCACCATCCATCTCCCGGGCTCTGGACTCTGGATCTCAGCTCAGGTAGTGATTCCATGGTTCGTGAGTTCGAGCCCCACGTCTGGCTCTGCACTGAACCTGCTTGGGATTCTCTCTCTCTCCTTCTCTCTCTGCCCCTCCTCTGCTCGTGCTTATTCTCTCCCTCTTTCAAAATAAATACGCAAACATTAAAAAAAAAAAAAATTGAAGCTCTGTTCCCACCGGCACCTCCCCCAGCCCCTGGTGGCCACCCTGCCGCTCTCCGTTCTATGACTTTGACTAGTCGAAGTACCTCACGTAAGGGGAGTCAAACAGGATTTGTCTTTTTGTGACTGGTTTATTTTACGTAGCAGAACGTCCTCAAGGTTCATCCACATAGCGAATGACCTGTAGCATCACAGGATTTCCTTGTGTTTCTAAGGCTGAATGATATTCCATCGTATCCATGGACCACGTTTGGTTTATCAGCCACAGGTGGACACTGGGTCGCTTCCTTGCTTCAGCTCTTGTGAATCGTGCTGCTGTGAACACAGATGTACAAATATCTCTTAGATCTTGCTTTCAATTTTGGGGGGGGGGTGATATATACTCAGAAGTGGAGATGCTGGGCCATATGGTGTTTCTGTTGCCACACTGGCTTCCACACTGTTCCCACCAGCTGTGCACAGGGTCCCAATTTCCCCACATCCTCACCAGCACTTACCAGTTTCCAATTCCTTTTTTTTTTTTTTTTTTTTTTCATTTTAGTGAGTGAGCGAGTGGGGGAGAGGGGCAGAGGAAGAGAGAGAGAGAATCTTAAGCAGACTCCACACTCAGCACAGAGCTCCACACGGGGCTCCATCTCCCGACCCTGGGATCATAACCTGAGCCGAAATCAAGAGTCAGATGCTCAACCGACTGAGAAGCCCAGGTGCCCCTCCGTTTTCTGAAGCATCCCCATGGGTGTCAGGGGGCCTCTCGTAGTGCTGACCCGCATTTCCCTGAGGGTGAGTGACGCTGAGCATCTTTTCCTGGGCTTCTTGGCCACGCGGTGTGTTCTTTGGAGAATGTCCGTTTGTGTCCTTGGTCCGTTTTTGAGTGCGGTTGTTAATGTTTCTGCTGCTGGGTTTGGGGAGTCCTTCTACGTTCTGGGTTTTAACCCTTCATCAGCTGTATGGTTGCACATACTTCCTGCCACTCTGTGGGTCGTCTTTCCGCTCTGGATCGTGTCTCTTGATGCACAAAACTGTTAACTTTTCATGAAGTCCAGTTTGTCCGTTTTTGTTGTTTTTGCCTCTGCTTTTGGTATCCCATCCAAGAAACTGTCGACTACAATGTGGTCAAGTTTTCTCCTACGTTTTCTTCTAAGAGTTTTATAAGTTCAGGTGTTACATTGAGGTCTCTGATGCATTTGGGGTTAATTTTCGTATATGGCGTGAGGTGTAGGGGTCCAGCTTCATTCTTTGGCATGGGGACGTCCAGTGTTCCCAGTGCCTGTTTGTTGAAAAGACCAACCTCTCCCCATTGAACGGCCCTTCTCAAGAGTCACCTGACCCGGCGTGGGAGGGTTGGCTTCTGGACTGTCTGTTCTCTTGGACGTCGAAAGTCTGTTTTTATGCCAACATCACGCCGTTTTGGTTACTGTAGCACGTTTTGAAATCGGGGAGTGTGAGGGCTCCGGCTTTGTTCCTTTACAAGATGGTTTGGCTGTTCTGGGTCCCTGGAGATGATTTTTAGGATGAGGATTTCTGTTTCGGCAAAAACCTGTCGTTGGGCTCTTGCTAGGGGTTGCATGGAATCTTTGGTTGGTTCGGGTGGTATTAACGCGACGACGACGTGAAGCCTTCCGGCCCCTACACGCGGGATGTTTACTTTTATTGTCTTTACTTTCAGCACGATGTTGTAGTTTTCAGTGTGCAAGTCTTTGACCTCCTTCGTGGGTTTAGTAAGTACTTTATTCTTCGTGCTATTGTAAGATGGGAGCGTTTTCTGAATTTCTTTTTTTGGGTTGCTCGTTGCTTGTGTATAAAAATGCAGCTGATTCTGGTGTTGGCTTTGCATCCTGCTGTTTTGCTGAATTTGTGTATTAGTTCCGACGACTTTTTTGTGGGATCGTTAGTGTTTTCTGTATCATCTGTGAACAGAGATCATTTTACTCTTCCCTCTCCAATGGATGTGCTTTTATTTATTCCTTTTTCTTGCCTGACTGCTGTTAGAACTTCTAGTGTGTGGAAGAGGGGAGCAGACATCCTTGTCTTGTTCCTGATCTTGGAGGAAATGCTTTCAGTCTTTGAGCACTCAGGGAGATGCTTGCGGGGATGTTCATATATGGCTTTTACCACGTCGAGGTGCGTAGTTTCCTTTGTGGCCATAATGAGACTTGTATATGGTCTTTGTCGCCAATTTCTGGCTGAGCTCCTAAGTCCCTGGGAATCTCCTGGGCAAGTCTTTTGTCATTCTTGGTCATGGGAGTGTCATTCTTTAAGAGTACCTTTTGCACACATTAGAATTTATGATAATGAGGGGGTTTGGGGTGGGGCCTCTAGATAGCCTCAGGATGGGGCGGTGACCAGAAAGACCTAGTGACTAGAGCAGTTTACAGTCTTCCCCCGACCTCTTGGGAGGGGAGAAAGGCTGGAGGTTGAATCCATCATGTCTCCGTAAAACCCCGGGAGGAGGGTGGGTGGGGGCGGTGTCTGGCGGTGACCCATGGAGACGTGGGCACAGGGGCTTGTCTAGAGAGTGTGGAAGCCCCACGCCCTTCCCCCACACCTTGCCTTGTGGATCTCTTCCGTCTGTCTGTTGCCGAGTTAATCCAGTCACTCCAGCAAATTAATCCCACCTGGGAGGGGTTGAGGGAATGCGCCATCTGTAGCCATTCGGTCGACAGCACACAGTTGACAGCCTGGATTGGTGACTGGCCTCTGAAGTGGGGAGGCGGCGGTCTCGTAGACCGAACCCTTCACCTGTGGGATCTGGTGCTGACTTCAGGTAGAGAGCATCAGAATTGAGTTCACTGCTTGGCGCTGGGGGTAGAAAACACGCGTGGTGCCTTCTGTTCCTTGTTTGCCGAGGATTTTGTTGTTGTTGTTTTAAAGGTGAAGTCACTTGGGGGCCTGGGTGGCTCAGTCGGTTAAGCAGTTAAGCGTCTTGGTTTCAGCTCAGGTCATGATGTCACGGGTTCGTGAGTTCGTGCCCCGTGGGGGCTCTGTGCTGGCGGCATGGATCCTGCTTGGGATTCTCTCTCTCTCTCTCTCTCTCTCTCTCTCTCTCTCTCTCTCTCTGCCCCTGCCCAGCTCATGCTGTCTCTGTCTCTCTCAAAAATAACTAAACGTAAAAAAGTAAGTAAATAAAAGAAGGAGTTTTTGTCAAGAGGATATGGAACTACGTTCCATAGAGTTGGGAACTCTAACATGCAGAAATTCAGCAGCTTCAGCCTGAGGTCTTCTAGCATCTCTAGGCCTAAATAAAAACTGCCTATTTAGATTGGAAACATTTATAGTGTCCATGTCTACAACGTGAATCTGTCTAAAACCAGACAACGCCAGACTTTCCAGGAGCTCCCATCCTAAGCCACCACCTCCAGTGACTAGAACTTTGCGAGAATCTAACAAAGACTGGAGAGATTTGGTGCTCGGCTGGAAATCAGGGTGTGTGAAGGGTCCGGATTGCTCCAGGAACTTCCTTACATGGTTCCTGAGACCTTCCCAGTCCCCAGGGTCCCCACACCCACCATCGACAGCCATCTCTCAGCCAGCAGCTCCCCTGTTCTCCTTCTCTCCGCCTCCCCATCTGCCATATTCTCTCCCTTGTTTGTTGAGTATTTTTACCATGAAAGGATTTTTATCTTCATGAAACGCCCTTTCTTTGCCAGTGGAGCTGACCGTGTGGTTGTGTGGCTTTTCCCTCCATTCTGTTCATGCGTATCGCACTGATTGGTCGTTCCCATGTGGAGCCATTGCTGCGTTCTGGGGCAAATCCCACTTGGTCACATGCTATGGTGCTGAGTTCTGTTTCCTTTTGCATCAGTGATCATAAGAATACTGGTCTGTAGTTTTCTCTTCCTGTAGTGTCTCTACCTGGCTTGGTATCGGGTTACACCGGCCTCCTAGAATGAGTTCACAGATTTCCCTCCTCTTCAGCGTTTTGTAAAAGTTTGAGAAGGATAGATGTTAGTTCTTTAAATGTTCTGTAGAATTCACCAGTGACGCTGTCTGGGCCAGGGCCTTCTTTGTCGGGAGATCTTTGATTATTGATTCAATCTCTTTACTGATTGTAGGTCTGTTTATATTTCCTATTTCTTTTTTTTTTTTTAATGTTTGTTTATTTTATAGAGAAATCCTTTTTAAAATTTTATTCATTTACTTATTTATAGAAGCCATGTTTTATTTTATTTTATTTTTTAATTATTTTAATGTTTATTCTTGAGAGAGAGAGAGAGAGAGAATGAGTGGGGGAGGGGCAGAGTGAGAGAGAGAGAGAGAGAGAGAGAGACAGAATCTGAAGCAGGCTCCAGGCTCTGAGCTGTCAGCACAGAGTCTGATGCGGGGCTTGAACTCATGAGCCATGAGACCGTGACCTGAGCCAAAGTTGGAGGCTTAACCAACTGAGCTACCCAGGCGCCCCTTGAGAAATCCTTTTTTTTTTTAATGTTTCTTATTTATTTTTGAGAGACAGAAGACAGAGTATGAGTGGGGAGGGGCAGAGAGAGAGGGAGACACAGAATCCGAAGCAGGCTCCAGGCTCTGAGCTGTCAGCACAGAGCCTGACGCAGGGCTGGAACCCACGAACTGCGAGATTGTGACCTGAGCCAAAGTCGGACGCTCAACCGACTGAGCCACCCAGGAGCCCCAAAAGTTTGTCAATTCTGTTGATCTTTTCAAAGAACCAACTCGTTTTCATTGATTTTTTTTTTTTTTTCTGTTGTTTCTGTATTTTCCATTTTGTTGATCTCTGCTCCAATCCTTGTTATTTCCTTCTTCCTGCTAGCTTCGGGTTAGTTCCATCTTCTTCCAGTTCCGTAAGTCGAGAATTTAGCTGGCTGGCAGGCGACCGTCCTTGGTTTCCGGTGTTGGTGTTGGCTCCACAGCGGCAGGGCCCCCCGCGCCCCGCGCCTCTGGTTTCGTCCGTCTCTAAGTTAGTTTTATTTCCCTTGTGATTTCTCTTTTGATCCATCCGCTGTCTCATTGGTGGACAGGGAGACTTTTCCAGATTTCCTTCTGTGATTTGCTTCTGACTCCGTCCTGCTGTGGTCGGAGAAGACACTTTGTGTGACATTTATCTTTTAAAATCCATTGAGAGGGGCGCCTGGGTGGCGCAGTCGGTTAAGCGGCCGACTTCAGCCAGGTCACGATCTCGCGGTCCGTGAGTTCGAGCCCCGCGTCGGGCTCTGGGCTGATGGCTCGGAGCCTGGAGCCTGCTTCCGATTCTGTGTCTCCCTCTCTCTCTGCCCCTCCCCCGTTCATGCTCTGTCTCTCTCTGTCCCAAAAATAAATAAAAAACGTTGAAAAAAAAAAATTTAAAATCCATTGAGACTCGCGGCCTCACCTGTGGTGTCCCGGAGGATGTCCCGTGGACGCCTGAGAACGTGGGTGCGGCTGTTGAGCGGAGCGTTGTACGTGTCTGTGAGGTCGCCTTGCGTTGTTGTGTGAAGACCTCTGTGTCCTTATTACCTTCTGTCTGGATCTGGATCTCCCGCAGTGTGTTTATCCGTTCGCGTGTTGGTGGGCACTTGGCTGTTGCCCCGGCTGCTCTTTCTGGAGAGCCCTGCTGTGAACATTCTCCCGCGGGCTCCAGGCTTCAAAAGTCCCAAACGGGTAGCTTGGTTTTGGCCACACCGTACAGTTTGTACTTGCTGAGGCATCATCGGGGTGAACTGTCAGCAGGGTCCCCTGAGCGTCCCCCCTTTAGAGGCGGCCTGACTTCGGTCCAGCCCCGGGTCCCGTGCGAGCTGACCTCAGTTGCCTGAGGTTGCCTGTCGGGTGCAAGTGATGGGGTGAATGTGCTCTGGGGGTTCGGCTGCGAGGCCAGGCTCCCTGCCGTCAGCAACGAGGGCCCCGCAGGAGCCGAGTGACCCAGGAGGGTCCCTCCCACCAAGTGGCAGCACGTTTCCGGGGCTTTCTGGGACGAGGCCTGTGGCACAATAAGGAATTAAGAATCCTGGCAGTTTGGGCGGCCAGGGCTCTGTGGGAGAGGTGAGCAGGCCACCCGTGGCCCTGAGGGGACCCGCAGTGAGGCAGGCCTGGGGTGGCCCTAGCAGTTTGTTGAGGCCCAGAAACAGTGTGGGACGCCTACCTGCCGTTCCAGGCCACCCGAGGCCGAGAGGAAGGTGGTGGCTGCACAGAGGGGCTCTGTGGCCTCGCGAGTGGCTGGGCCTCACTCCCCGTGCGCAGCTCCGTTCACAGCCACACCCGCCGGTTCTCATTCGGGCGGGCTCTTCCCGGCACTGGTGTGCAAGGCAGACATCGTCGCCCAAGCCGCTCCTCTGTCTCGTGCCTTTTTGTACCTCCGGTCACGCAGAAATGTTATTGTTGTGAGTTTTGCGTGTTCAAATCTGTTAATATTTTCCTTTCTGGCTACCCCAAAGGGCAGACTTTTGTTTTTTGCGTTTAGGTCTTTGATCCGTCTGGAACGTGCATGCGTCTCGAGTGGCCCCAGCTCTTGGGCCCGAGATGCAGCATGCCTGGCTCTGGTTTGTACCTGGGGCTCAGGGAACCTGGGCTTTTTTACCCGCAAGATGCAGCAACTGTCTCACTTGGGAGTGGGGGGGACGTTACTAATGCATCACACACGCCTGGGCCATGGCTCCCTGGAAGCAGACGGTCACTGTGACAAACAGCAGAGCAGTGCTCTTAACTGGGGGTGTCACCAGATGAAGGGGGTGGGGCCGGCCCGGTGAGGGTGAGGGCGAGGGTGAGGGTGAGGGTGAGGGCGAGACAGCGGAGGCTGCGTGGGCTTGATGGTGGGCGGGGTCCGAGGTCCCTTCCTGGGAGGGGCCGCCCCTCTCTGACTCCCCAGCCCCAGGGCTGCTGCAGCCAAGGGCCACCAGCGCAGCACAGCGTTGCCCTGCCTGGGTCTGAGGCCTGAAGTCTGAGCAGGGGGCTCCAAGAGGGCGCCTTCGGACTCTTGGCTCCTGGTGGTGGGCGCTGCCTCTTCCCTCCAGCTCCTCCCCCGAGTGTCTGTGACTCCGCCTCTGTCTGTAAAACAACGCGAGTGATGGGATTGTATGTGCTCAGTAAGTGCTTATTCAGCATGTCCGTAGAGGACTGAGGCCCAGGTGGTGGACTTCAATGCCGTTAACAAGAGGGGCCCATCCTGACAGTGAGAGAGGCTCCCTGCCGGGGCCTCTGTGATGCCCCAAGGGGGCTTCCTGGAGGAGGAGGAGTCTCGCCTGACTTAGAGCTGGACTGGGCCCTGTAGACAGGCTCCCTTCTTGGGCAGGGGCAGCAGAAGTGGCTTCTGGGCCTGAGCCTGGCCCCCGGGGCAAGGCCTCTGTGGTTGAAGGGAGGTTGTATCTGGGTCAGGACCCTGAGAGGTCAAACCCACCCCCCAGCGTGACCCTGTGGGTCTGGGGTTGGCCAGGACGATGATGTGAGCTTGCCTTTATCTGCCCTTTGTCTGCTGCCCTGTGGGCTGGGACAGGCTTCCTCACCTGTCGGGAGCCCCAGGCGTTTGGGAGCTTTTGAAGTCCTACCAGCTGCTGTGGGGCGGGTGGTAACAGGCCCGGCCCCAGGCCATTTCCACTTCCACTCCCGGGAAGGAAGGTTTCCACAGCCTGAGACTGAGATGTTAAAGGTGGGTATCCTGACACAGGCTGACAAATGTTGCTGACCTGTGTGGGGGGACGCTGGGCTCACCTGGACACATCTGTCCAGAGGCTCAGAGGAGTAGTGGCCCCAAAATAGGGGCTGGGTTGGGGCTGGTGGGGAAGAGCTGTGGTGACGGGAAGGGGGTGGCAGAGAACCTCTTGCTGGGCCGTGGCAGGACCCCCGGGCCAGGCCCAGCCTCACTCCCCTGGCCCTGCTCTCTGGCTCCTGCCTGCCCCGCCCATGGCCCAGGGCACAGTCTGGCTAGAAGCTTCCCTGAGGCTGGACGGCTGCCTGGAGGAGGGTTACTCAGGGAGGGGGACTTGGCTGGGCGTGACCCACACACCAGCCGGGCGTAGAGTCTGTGGTGTAAGAAGTGTGTTCGTGAGACCGGAGAAGGTGGTGGGTGTAACACGCGGGTGCTCACAGTGCTGCTGGTCCAACCCTCAGCTCCGAGGTGAGCCTGCTGTGTGGCTTCAGGCAGGTGGGTGTGCCTCCCTGGGCTTCCTTTCCCTGTAAAGGGGTCTGTACTAGTGGCCACCTCGCGGGGCTGCGTGGGGGCTCCAGGAACGAGCTGAGTCTGCGGCGAGGCCAGCTTGCCCCCACCCCCCGCCCGCCCAGCTGGTCAGGCGTATAAGGGCCCTGCAGGCGGTTGTGGGTGCGTTTGGCCCTGCAGGAGGGTTGTCAGCAGTACTGGGAGGAGGGAAGAGCCCAGGGGTGAGGGGCTCTAGGTTGGACCAGTTGGTGGAGCAGGGACTTGGGGGCTGAAGCCCTCCGGCGCATAGTCCTTCTGGAATATGCCCATTCCCTGCTATTTATAGGTGTGTCTATTGTTTTCATAAAAATGGTGTTTCATCCACCTTTGTCTCAAATTACTTGCAACAAACTCAAAGCTAGTCATCCAACTAGTACCGGCTTCCGGCTTCCGTTAGATAGAATTAGCAGCCGGCCAGTTGAGCCTGGGTTTTCTGAGATCTTCGAAACTGGATGTTCTGGTCCGGATTGAAGTGTACGCTTGGCTTGAGGACAGGGGCTGTGCCCTAAAGCTCAAGGCTTTGCTTGCGGTGGACTTGGGCTACGTTGGGGTTTCCCGCTGAGCCATGTGTAGACGTGGTGGTTCAGTTACTTTACGACTTTGTAGTCTCAGCCAGGGGTCTGCACACTTTCTGGAAAGGCCAGGTAGTAATCAAGCGGTCTGTGCCCCAGCGCCTCAGCTGCCTTAGACAGATGAGCCACAGGGGCTGAAATTTCTCAAATGCGTGTTTTGTGTAAATTCCACGTTCTTGAGAAATTACAAGCCATTCTTAACTTGATGCTTGGAGCCCCGAGCCTGTGTCCCCCAGCCCTCGCTCCCTGTGGTGGAGACTCGGGGGCCCTGGGCCTCGGGGGGAGCCTCAGTGTTACCTTCACGGCTCGCGGTGTGTGAAATGCCTTCCCGTGGCCACTCAGCGGCAGGGTGATTGGAGCCCCCAAGTGACTTCAGGCCCCACTGTGAGCGACTGACGGGGCTGGAATTTGAACCCAGAGCTTTGACGCTGAGTCTGTTCGTGTGCAGGAGCGAGCACAGATGTGGGAGCCCCGGCGCCTGCTTGTAAGTGGTGGGTGGGGGTGTTCGAACCAGGCGTGTGCAGGTCTCGGGCAGGGTGTGTTTTGGTGCTCGGTAGGGGAGAGGTGGCCCCTGAGCCCCCAGCCCCCAGCGTGAATCCCGGCCATGGAGGGTCATTGCAAGTCCAATGACTCCAGGCAGGCTGGACGAGCTCCCCGGCCTAGGCTGACAGTGTCTTTTTCCTGGGGTTTTTGGGAATTGGAGGGAATTGGGGGTGGGCTCCCCTGTAGCCACGATGGCCGGGACCGTGGCTTCTGTCCCCCTTCCCTTCTGGGGCCACGGCACCCAGGCCTCGGGACGCGTTCTGAGTCTCTGGACCCGGCGGGGCGGTGGGGGGGCGGGGTCACTCGCACTCAAAAGGCCCCTGCTTTCCCGCACCCTGCCCGGGGGCCTGACCTGGGGGGGGGGGGCACAGCCGCCTGGGCCCTGTCCCCACAGACACTGCACTCCAAAGGCTCTGAGGCCGAGCTGCCCTCCTTGTGGCCGCTGCCCCGCGTCCTCTTTCAGGACCGTCCTAATGCAGAGATGCTTGTTTTCATGTGACGTCAGCTCCTCGGTATCCAGGCCGTGTTTTAGTTGGTGCCTCAGCTGCCGGCCCCAGCTTCCCAGGGGAGCCGGGTACCACCCGGCCTGGAGACACGAGGAGGCAGGGATGTGAGAGGCGGGGGACGGGCCGGCCAGCCTGCCTTTAAATACCTGCTCCTCGCCGTTGAGCGCACCCTGCCCGCGGTGGGCCCGGAGGGGAGCGGAGGGCAGCGCCGGCGCAGGGAGGGTTAGGAAGATGCCTCCCTTCACGCCCACCGCTCCGTAGAGCATAAAGAACCCTGTGCCGAGCAGGGGGGGGAAGAAAGCCCGGTGAGTAATGCACATCGCTTGTGCCTTTCTGTCCGGGGCTGCAGGCCCCGCGCGAGGCGGCGATGCTGCCCGGCGGCTGGGTCCCGGCCGGCGGCCTGGCCCGCAGCCTCGGCGCCGCACAGATGTTCCAGCCACGGGCGCCGGGGGCAGGGATGCGGCGGCCGGGCGGCCGGAGGCTCCTGTTTCCGAGCTGACAGGCCCCGGAGGAGCTGCCGACACGGGGGGTGCCGGAAGGAAACGTATCCCCGGGAAGCGACGCGCGGCCTGTCAGTGCGGCCGGGCGGCCCCGGGAGATGAACGGCCTCGCGGTCCTCGGGGGGCTCTGGCCGCAGGGAGCGTGGCTGCGGTGGGGGGGGGGTGGGGGGGGCTCGTCCGGGCGACTCCAGTCCACCGTGACCGTGCGTGAGCGCCGCCGGCTGCTCCCTCCGCATCGCTGCGGGCGAGGGGTCCGCGGGGCCGCCGCCCCCGGCCGCGGCCAGCACCTGCCTTCCCGCACCGGGCCCCGCAGGACTGCTCCCGCTGTGCGTGCCCCTGCCGGTCCGGCCCCGTGTTCGCGTTGACGACAGCGTCGTGTCGGAGCCTGGGCGGCTCGGCCGGTGTTGACGTGCCCGGCTCGCTCCAGTGGGGTCCTCGGGTGTCGGCGATGAGTGTGGGGCCAGCGTCCGGTTTTCCGTGCTGAGATGGTCGGAGGTAGACCCAGATGCGCCTAGGGGCTGCTCGGTTGCTGGTGGGGATGTGGGAACGGGGGTGATTTCTGACGTCCATTTTGCAAGGTGTTTTTGTAAAAAACAACAACAACAACAACAAAAAAAAAACCCAGAAAACAACCACAGCAGGCACCCCCCCCTCCCTGGGGCTGGCAGGGAGCCGACGGCCTGGGGGGACGGGCTGCCGGGGCGGATGGGATGGCCCCTCGTGTGGACGGTGCCGGGGTGATGGGGAGGCCTCTGAGCAAGCCCACCCCTCCCCCAGGAGCAGGAGGGATCGTCCCTGTCCTGCCAGCCCGGGTCACAGGGGTAACTCGTTAGTTTTGGTCCTTGAATTAGGAAATTCAGGGTGTGCTGATGGGTGCGTGGGAGAGGAGAGGGAGCAGGGGTGTCGGCTCACGTGTGTGCTTGCCAATGAGGAGAAATTAGCTGTGTCATAGTTTCTTGGGATGTCTGGGACATCTTGGCCTCTTTCCTTCCGTGTGGTCACGTGCTGCTAGTGCGAGGCCGATGTGAACCCTCACGGTGCTGACCCATTGCGGGGGGACCCGGAGCTGGGCCTGAGCAGGTGGCTTCCGGGGCCTCAACAGGGTTTGGTCAGAGCCAAAGAGCAGGGACAGGTTGGGGGAGCGAACCCCCCAAAAGACCCCAGTGTGTGTTGCTGCCGTCAGAGGGGTCTGGGCTGTGTTTCACCTGTGTCTGTCCTGGTCAAATCCGCGTGGGGTCTCGTATCCCTCCTGTCTTAGCGCGTCAGCCGCCGACAAGGTGCCATCACAAAGTTTAGAGCCGCTGACAGTCATGAAAGGAGTTGTGTGTGCCGTTTGCCCAACTCTGCGGGGAGTGTGGTCCTGCTGACCTTCCAGACATCGGCTCTGGGCCGCCTGGACACCAGTCAGTCACCCAGAGCAGCCGAGAGCCCTGGATGGTTCCCTCCGCACGGTGGATGCCACCCTCAGTCCCTCCTGTCAGGTGTCGCCGTGGTGCGGACGTGGGCTTGTCCGTAGTTCCAGTGGGCACTCCCTGTCCCCGAAGCCGTCCATATTCCTGCCTTGTCCCCTCTGCTGTTTGTGTAGTGGCAAAGGCCACATCTCGTCTGACCACCCAGATGTTACAGACTGAGCCCCTGTGGGTCGAGCCACCGGGTCGGAGCTCAGGGCGGCGGGTGCCTGGGGTCAGGCTCCAGACTCCTGAGGGTCCAAAGAGCAGGCCAAAGGTGTTTCCTTTCCCAGGACTGGGAGCTGTTTCAGGGACACGCTTTTCTGGGGAGAGGGGGAGCCAGCCCAGTCCTACTGAGGATAAACCTCTATTCCAGGTTTGATGTGTCTTTGGTGTTTATATCCAACGAACAAAGGTGTTTTTTTTTTTTATAATTTTTTAACTGTTTATTCATTTATGAGATGGAGAGAGATAGAGTGTGAGTGGGGGAGGGGCAGAGAGAGAGGGAGACACAGCATCCGAAGCAGCTCCAGGCTCTGAGCTGTCAGCGCAGGACCTGACGTGCCGACGTGGGGCTCGAACCCATGAACCGTGAGATCGTGACCTGAGCCGAAGTCAGACCCTTAACTTACTGAGCCACCCAGGCATCCCGAGAAAGTTTACTTTTTGTGCCTCCCCCTTCCTTGCTCACGGCAAAGAGGAGTTTAGGGGCCAGGGTCTGGGTGGGTCTGGCTGGTCTTGCTTAATTAATCCCTGCTGCCACAGGGCCTTTGCTTGTGCCGTTTCCCTTGCTCTTGCAGAGTGAGTGGCACTTAGGGCCACTGTCCCCACAACCACTGCCCCTAAGAGTTGGATGGGCCTTTTGTGTTCCTGTGGGGTCCCAGCTCTAGGCCCAGGGAGCCCACTCTGTAAGTGTGTGTTGCTTTATGGGAGGGACAGAAAAGCAAAGTAAGCCTTCTGAACCAATTTCTCATCCAGCGTTGAGATTGTTTTTGGTAATAAAGTTACAGCACGGAAGACAGCGCCGCAAAACCCCCACAGGTGTATTTGGAGTGGCAGCTTATTTTTAGGATTATCCTAAATAGGTAGAGTAGGGCACTTCATCTACGACTGGTCTCTGTGTCTCCTTCTGTGTCTTTGAGGCCTCCAGGATGACCCGGCCGATTTGTCCCCACCCCAGGCAGCCGAACTGTGACCCGGCAGCTCTGCCACTTCCCCTGAGCAAGGTTCAGAACCAGGAGAGGCAGGAATGCCTAGCTGACAGCTAAGGAATCTTTCAAAGGCGCTCTGCGTGCAGTCGGACAGAGACGCCTGCTGACCCAGCCTCACGCTGCTGCCTGCGCGTTCGCTGGGTGAACGAGAGACAGTATCCACGATGTCGGTGGGTGGAGGGGACCCTGAATTTGTTTTATTGTTCAGTTTGGTGGTTTGAGTGTGTGTGTGTGTGTGTGTGTGTGTGTGTGTGTGTGTGTGTGTTTTCAGTTTGCTTTTTTGACTTCTCTTCTGGGAAATTTAAAATGATTTGATTTGTAGCAATATGGAGCGTCGCCGGGGTGAAGGGCCCCAGGTGGAGAGCGGGTGGGTGGTCAGCGCCCACCAGGGCTGCCTGTTCACTTGGCCCCTGATGGCACCCTGATGCCGTGCCTCTGTTTACCCATTTGTGAGCTGGGATTGTGGAAGGAACTGAACAAAGTCACGTCGGGCATAGGTTGGACGTGCCTTGTCTTGGTGAGGGAACCATGCCGTTACCGCTAAAGGCTTGTGTATAAAGTTTGTATTGTATGTTATTCTCATATTTTGGATTTGATTTTGAGTTTGATATATTTCTGTCTTAAGGTGTTGAATAGTCCTTTGTGGTTTAAAAGGACAGAACAGGTATCTCTGCCCCTTCCACCTCCTGGAGGAGCTCACTTTCAATCTGAGCGGGTTCTTGGCATTTATTTCCAGATTTCTAAATAACACGTTTATGCTGCTGTTTCTAGACTGTTCTGTTTGGGACATTATCTGTTCCCCTCTGTCTCTGGAATAGGTCAGTTCTCCCTTCTTCTGCCCCCAAAATAGTGTTAGATCACCATTTATTGTTTAATCACTGAGTGTTCACATTATGGCGGATTCCAAAGATAGTCATGAGCCACTAGAATTACATTTTTTTAGTACAACTTTTAGTTTTTCTTGGAAATAATAATTGCCTTTTTTTCATGGAGTTTTCTAGAAGTCTTATCTCAAATTTGCATGTAATTTTTCCAGCAGGGTAGCCCCCACCCCCTTGATGTTTGCACCATATCCCTTCTGGTGCCTCCAGGGCCTTGGCACAGTCTGTCCTGGGGCCTCTTCTGCCATCATCCTGGGTAACCCCTTGCCCCTCTTTGCCTGCTTCCTCCGTCCCTGGCCCCACCATCCCCTCTCTTGGCTTAATCTCTGGTTCAGAAATCCTTCACAGACTTTCTGAGAAAGGCAGCCTGGAAGTAGATGTTTTGAGATCTGGTTTACAAGTGCTTTTGCGCTAACCGTACTTCTCATGATAGTTGAGCTAGGTATAGAATCCCGTATTGGAAACTGTTTTCCCCAAGCATTTTAATTTTTTTTATCTATTTATTTTGAGCGAGAGCAAGAGCAAGCGGGGCAGGGACAGAGAGAGAGGGAGAGAGAGTATCCCAAGCAGGCCCCACACTCTCAGGGTGGAACCTGACAGGGGGGTCGATCTCACGAACCCTGAGATCATGACCTGAGCCAAAATCAAGAGTCAGACAACTTACTGACTGAGCCACCCAGGTGCCCCTTTCTCAGAGCTTTTTTAATGTTTATTCATTTTTGAGAGACAGAGCGCAAGCAGGGGAGGGGCAGAGAGAGAGGGAGACCCAGAATCTGAAGCAGGCTCCAGGCTCCAAGCTGTCAGCACAGAGTCCGACGCGGGGCTCAAACTCAAGAACTGCGAGATCATGACCTGAGCTGAAGTCGGATGCTTAACCGACTGAGCCCCCAGGCACCCCTTCCAGAGCTTTGAAGGGCTTGCACCAGCATCTTCTAGCTTCCAGTCCAATTGAGAAGTCAAGAGCCATTTTGACGTGTGTGTGTGTGTGTGTGTGTGTGTGTGTGTGTGTGTGTGTGTGTTTTCTTTTCTCCTGAAAGTGTCTAGGACCTTTTCTTTGTCTTCAGTGTTTTCAGGTTTCATTACGATGTGTCTTGATGTGGCCTTTTTTGTCTCTTGTGCTGGGAAGTTCCCGTATGGAAACTGAAGACATTCAGGCATGGGAGGCTTTATTTATTTCGTTGATGATTTCCTCTCATGCTATCATCTTTTCCTGGAGCTACTGTGGGTCATTCATTGGCACTCTTAGACTGATCCTCTAATTTTCTTGTCTATTTTCCACTTCTAGGAGAAGTTTTATTTTCTAGGAGATATCTTCCATATTTCATGTCTTAACCATCTTTAAGTGTGTTGTCTTGTCCTTAGTTTTTAATTTCCAAGAGCTCTTTTTTGTGTCCTGAAAGTTTGTTTCTTTCTTTTTTTTTTCTGTTGTTGTTATTTTTTTAATAACAGGCGCGGAGCCTGACATAGGGCTCAATACCTCAAGCTGAAATCAGGAGTCAGATGCTCAACTGAGTTACCCACGTGCCCTCGAAAGTTCCTTTTTAAAATAGTAACCTTCTCTTGTTTCAGAGGTGGGAGATCACATCATTTGTTTGAGGTTATTAATTATGGCAAGGGCCCCCATGATGTAATTGTGCACGTTCTCGAGCACTGTGCTGGTTCAAGGCTCCCACGTAGGAGCTGGAGTCACCCTCACGATGGCCCAGTGAAGGATACACTGTTGTCTCCATCCTGTGACAACGGCACCTGAGGCAGAGAGAGGTCAAGCGATTTTCCCCAATCACAGCCACACGGAACTGAGACTTGTGCCCCACGGCTGGGCCCGAGTTTATGCTCTTTGCTGCAGTGCAAGGGCCCACTCTGCCCCTTGCCAGCCACATGACCGAGGTCACAGCCCCGTCCACCCTGTGGTCCAGACCCTGGGCGTGACTCCCCATCACCGCGAAGACTGGGGGAGTCAGGGCAGCGCGGTGTGAGCTCGGAGTGGTGACAGACAGGAATGACAGTTGTTCAGTCGAGTGAGTGGTGAAGTCTCGTCCGGTGTTTCATTTGGCTCCCGACACGGCTCTGTTTCCGCCAAAGTTCTTTTCCTCCCTTCGTTTTGGCCTGGGAAGGTTTCCGCAGCCCCTGGGTGACCTTTCGTTGTCTGCCTGTGTTGACACGGGGGGCGCTGCAGAGCTGGGGGAGGCCAGAGTATGGTGGCCAGGGGGGCACCCTTCCTGGGCAGGGGCCGGTGTGCCCCACCTGGGTGAGGGGACGCCGCCATCCCCCAGGCTGAGCCCATGGTCCGCCCGCTGCGCCGGGTGAGGACGGGGCCTCCCCTTTAGAGGTTGGGAGTCTGCGCCGCGGGCACCCCACTCCCTGGCACGTGGAGCTTTGGACTCCCGGGCTTTTGGGGGGCTTTTTGGCGTCCCGTTCCGCCCGGTCGCCTGCTGACTGCCGGGCCCTCTGCGTTCCGGGTCCCCACGTAGGGCTGCTCCTTCCTTTGCTGCTCTTTTTATCGGTATTTTCCTTCCTCTGGCTTTGCTCTTGGGAGGGAATGTGAGTAAATAGTTGTGTCCCTGCTGCTGTGTTTACCTGGACACCACCTAGATTATACCTTCCTGAGGCTAAATTATGCAGGAGGACTGGGGTCGGAGACGTCTTCACGACGGACGTGGGCGTGCGTGGATGCTGTGCATCATCAGCACGTCCCGAGGGCCCTGAATCACCACGGGACCAGGACGAGGCCAGGGCCTTCCAGGAGCGGCTGTGAGTCATTTTCCTTTGTCGGCTGGTGGTGACTCTCACACCCCTGTCCCTGAGTGGATTTGAGAAGGTGCAGCTGGGTGGACACCCAGGTGTGTCGGCCACACGGGTGTGCGTGTGTGTGTGTGAATAGACTTTATTTTTTACAGCACTTGTGGATTTTCGGAGAACTCGGAAGGTAGCACAGAGTACCGTAGTTCTCCCATTACTGACGCCTGCGTTGGTGTGTATGTTGCAGGGAACTAACCAATTTCAATAGGTTACCGTTAGCTAAGGTCCACACTTCATCCAGATTTTCTTCATTTTCCTCCATATCCTCTTTCTGACCCCACGTGACAGGCACTTAGCTCCCCCATCTCCGTGGGCTCCTCTGAGCTGTGACAGTTTCTCAGACTTTGCTTTTTCTGGATGACCGCGGCGTTTTTGACGGTTGCTGGTCAGGTGCTTTGCTGGTCACAGCGTCTCTTGATTTGTGTTTCTCGGGTGTTTTTCTCGTGGTTGGACCAGGGTGTGGGTTTTGGGGAGGAAACCCCAGAGGCGGAGCGTTCTCTCATCAAATCACCGGTCCCCACTCCCAACATGGCCTGTCGCTGTGCTGTGGCCCCGATCACCCGGCTGGGCTGTGTCTGCCGCCGACCCCGCTCCCTCTTGGGAGGGATGTCACTGCACAGTCCACACCTGAGGGCAGGGAGGCACACCCCCTCTCTGAGGGACGTCTGTATGAATTACCTGGGTTCCGCACTGAGGGTTGACTCTTGGCTCTGTTTATTTCTGCACCAACATCTGTCTCGGTCAGTGTGGGCTCATGGGTGCGGGTGTCACAGCTGGCACTGTTCTCGTTGCTGCGAGTTGGCCCCGGGGAGCGACGAGGGCCTGGGAGGGTGCTCCTGCGGCCCCCAGGGGGCAGGCAAGGAGGGGGAATCTGTGCGCCCCCTTCCAGCCAGGACGGAGGAGGAGCCGGGCCTGGACCCACAGGCCCAGACACACTGTCCAGTCGCCCGCCCCGGACACAGGCTCTCCCTCACGTCCCTTTACCTCTGGAGCTTCTCGGGGACACATGGCACTTTTTGCTTAGTCTCAGGAGACCAAGGCAGTGCCCTGATCAGCCTTCACGGTAGTTCAGTCCTGGACAGAGCAGCTAAGCTTTGATGGGGACGCTTCTGCTTTGTAAGCCTGCTCACTTCTCTTCCATCGCGTGATTCTGTTCCACAGTGACATTAAAACAGGCTTGATCAAGGTTGTCGTGGTTCCAACTGGTCCCCAGCTGGACACTGCGTCGTTGCACCGGGGAAGGTGCTCCCACCTGCCCCACCCGTCCTGGGCGCCTTGTCTCCACTCCGGCGCTGTGCCTGTCATGAGGCGGAAGCATGCGCGGCGGGGGCTTGGGGGGCTCCCCGAGCGGCCATTCAGGGCAGACTTGGTAACGTGCATCTTTCAAGCATGTCTGACCGTCTGCAGATCCGGTAATGCTTCGCTTACCTTAGCCAGGAAGGAACATGAACTGGTATGGAGACCACGGCTGATCATTTTGTGGATCTGAGATTAGTTGATCCTGTGATAGAAGCAGTGGTGTGCTGGGAACGTTCAGCCGCCCGCTCTCTGGGGAAAGGACAGGGCCGACCTGGTTTGTCCCTTTCCCTGTTGGTCGGGTGTAGACACTCCCACCTGGACGGATTCCAAGCTACCACCAGGACTTCGCTGAAGGCACGATTGGCTCCTGAGAGCTGGGCACAGCCCTGCAGGTGTCCCTGGAGAGGGGCTTCCCCCGTCGAGAAGGAGGTCGGGGAGGTGACAGGTGACCAGGTCCTGGTGGGCTGGTCGCCGCAGCTCTGAAAAGGACACCTTTCCGATTGGCCCTGGGCTGTCCCCCTTCAGCGCAGGGCCCATAACGTGTGATGGCGGGCCTGGTGACAACAGCCTCTGGGGCAGCGCACCCTGGAGGCAGCATTGGAGGGACAGCGCGCTATGTATGCATGCCGGCCTCTCACATCCCCTCCGCTCTCCTCTTCTCTCATGTCTTTTTTATTATTATTATTTTTTTAATGTTTATTTACCTTTGAGAGGCAGAGAAAGAGTGTGAGCAGGGGAGGGGCAGAGACAGAGGGGAGACAGAATCCGAAGCAGGCTCCAGGCTCCGAGCCGTCAGCACAGAGCCCGACACGGGGCTCGAACCCGCGAACCGTGAGATCGTGACCTGAGCTGAAGTCGGACGCTCAGCTGACTGAGCCCCCCAGGCGCCCCCTCCTTCTATCTTTTTTTTTTTTTTAATTTTTTTTTTCAACGTTTTTATTTATTTTTGGGACAGAGAGAGACAGAGCATGAACGGAGGAGGGGCAGAGAGAGAGGGAGACACAGAATCGGAAACAGGCTCCAGGCTCTGAGCCATCAGCCCAGAGCCCGACGCGGGGCTCGAACTCACGGACCGCGAGATCGTGACCTGGCTGAAGTCGGACGCTTAACCGACTGCGCCCCCCAGGCGCCCCACCCTCCTTCTATCTTAATAGGGCTGCCGATGAAGTAACACGGAGATAGTGACACCAGTGCTACATGCTTCTGTCCCACCTCACTCTCTGGAAGCGTGTGGGTCTTGGACTGGACCCTGCCCTGGGACCCTGGAGGGACAGGACTTAGGGAGAACGCGCTGTCTCGAGGGAGGGGCCGCGTGGACCCCTCCTTTCCAGTTCCAGTCCCCGGCCCCGTTGGCCCACCTGCCGCCCTGGTCTGCAGCCGCAGCACCCTCCTCACACTCACGAAAACCTGAGGATCTGAGACCTTTGGATATGTGGTCTTCATCTAGCATTGACTGCATTTGAAACTTAAAAAGGGTAATAGTAATTCATTCAAGCGTTTTAAGCCTGTTACATGTCAACATAAGGAATGTTAATGACAAAATTTAAATTTAATTCTAATGACTCCTGTCCAAAAAAACAAAACAAAACCTTGAGGGTGAGGGTGGCCACTCCACTGCCAACCTCGGTGATGTCGGGCGCCGTCGGGCGCCCGGCAGCCGGCTGGATACGCCCATCTGCTTCGAGGTCAGCCCTTCGCTGAAACGCAGGGGGAAAGTTAGCATATCAAACAATTTGAAGGGTTTTAATAGCCTTTTCAGATACACGTGCACAAAGTGGTTGTTTCTTACAGGTCAGTTGCCACGCGGACTCGGAAACTGAATCTTAGGTTAAAATCCTTCGGTCTGTCTTGATTTTAGGGTGTTCGTGACCCAAGCGTGCTTTGTGGCACCAGTCTCTGCTCGTCTGGTAACTTCCCTGAGCTGTGCGGCTCTCCCAGAGAGGCTCAGGGAACCCCTCCACCCTGTTGAGAGATTGAAGGAGGCAGAGACGGTCTAACTGTGGGGATAGCTTGTACCCAGGGCTCTCCAGCAGGGCTCCCGGCACCCTGAGGTCTGTCCCCGGGCCTCACCGGGCTTAGCCAGCTACCCCTGCCCCCCCCACCCCCCCGCCATGGTAGGACACGTGTGGCTGGCTGGTCTGCAGCCCTGCTGTCTGTGCTGAGGACATCCGGGGTCCACTACCTCTGGGTGCCCTGCCACGCAGGCCACTCAGAGTCAGGCCTGTATGGCTGCACTGCGTCACCAAGTGGAGGTCAGATGTGGGGCCAGGCACTGGAGGCGGGGCCTTTCATAGGTGTGGGGCTTGCACCCCACGGTGACCGGCCTGAGCCTGCTGTGGGCTCTCCCCACCCTGCCCTGTGAGTCTAGGTGGGGCTGGGCCAGCGATGAGGGAGCCAGGTGAGTGCACAGAGGTGCCCCCGGGCTGTCTGAACCAGCTCAGGTGGGCACTGCAGCGTGGCAGGAGGGCGGGGTCGTGGGAGAGGCAGGTCCTCGTCGCCGCGCCTGTGGGTCCTGCCAGCCGGCCCTTAAATTGTAGTTCCTTGGATGGTGTTTTTCTAATGAAAACTTCATCGATGCTATTTTTGATTTTTGATTTTTTTTTTTTTTTTTTTTGCATATTTGAAGTGAAGATGAGGACTTGGAGTTGGCCTGTGTTCCCACAGCCTCTGGGGGTTCTTAGCCAACACCTGGGGCGCCTTTGCAGTGGCATTTTGCCAGATGTGTCCGCAGACCTTCAGAACCGGGCTCCGAGGGGCGGCCATCCCTGTGGTCCTGCGGCCGGCCAGCGGCAGGGGCCGAAACCCCCAGTCTTCGCCAAACCAGGTTTTTGTTCATTGTACTTTTTTGAAAACACTTTAGTATCTGTAGATGCTCCCGGCCGATGCGCTGGTGGTTTCCATTCAAGCACGAGGGCCTCACAGACGGTTTCGGCATCGACTGGTGGCTTTGCCAGACTCAGGTGCTGGGATGCCGGGGACCCTTCCCCCGCACTGGCTGGCATCGTGCTGCGGGGAGAGCGCCTCCTCCCGAGCCTGGTTACAAAAACATGTGCAGGACCCACACGGACTGGAGGGTTTCCTAACACTCGAGTGTATGAAACTCCACTTGTGTTGTGATTGATACTCAGGCTCAAAGCCTCCCACATCCGACCGCGGGGTCAGCGGGCTCTGCGGGCTCTGACGTTTCCGAGTTTTTGAGCATTTTGCTGCTTCCTGGCCCAGTTGCTTCCGGGACCCCCACTCATTCTGCAGGCCAGCCCGGGGCGGTGTTCCTCAGGAAGCCACCGACCCCACGCAGCCCCCAGCCCCAGCCCTGCCCCCCCCCCCGCCGTGCAGCCCGCATAGGCAGACACGATGGGTCCAGATCTGGTGGCCAGAGCCAAGGCCTCTGCGCGCGGGTCGGGGCTTCTGTGCCTCTGTTCCCTGCACTTTGTGTGCCCACCCGGGGCACACGTTTTCAGGGGTTGTCCCGGAGCTGGTGTCAGCCTGGCCGTCGCTTGGGTTTATGTTTTTCCTGGTCGTGTAGTTTAGGGCATTTCTGGCATCCTCGTTTCTCATACGTGTGGGTTGTATAAACCAGTAACCTGATCCAGAAATAAAAACTGCCTGAAAAGATTACTCAGTCCCCTTTAGGCGGTTCCGTCGCTCCCGTGTGTCTCTTCGTGAACACGGGAGCGTGAGTGCGTGTTCTCCTACGAAGGGTCTCCGTGTGTGTATGCCCTTGTTAATGTCTGACTCTCGCCCACCTTTTTAGTAATAGGATCATGTTTGTGTCTTTAGAAGGAGAACAGAGATCAAAGTAAATGATGAATTAAATACCGACGATCGCCACAAGTACCCCCAAATCCAGAAAAAGAACGCAACTTACACCCTGCAGTAAACACCCGCTGGGCACGATTCTAGACTTCTTTCTCGCCAGTATTTTCGAAGGGTCAACACTCGGCCTTCTCACGGCAGCTTTCCGGTATTTTCTGTAGAGAAGCCTCAGTGACCGTTACCTCCATGCCCCTGTCCTTTGGTTGACAGAATTTTACTTCTTGGCCACTTACAAAATCCTTTCTTTTTCCAGCCTCCTAATTATTACTGGTTATGCCGCATAACTGTTGAGGATTGTTTTGAAATTTGGGGAGAATCTCAGCCCATTGCTTTCGTCTGAGGTGGGTCGGGCCTCAGAGTGCTCTGGGTCCCCTTGTGGAGGACCAGTCTCACTGCTCTTTGGGGTGAGCTTGCCCCATTATGTTGTCGTCGGAGCCCTCGTTGGAGGCACCCATCGTGTGAATGTTACGTTCTCTGCACCCACGTCGTAAAGCCCTGCAGGTGTGTGAGGTGTCGGGCCCGATTTGGTGTCACCTGGCTGAGGACGGCCACCATGGGTGGTGCCGCTCCCGTGTTCTAGGTCACGCCGCTCGCCGTCATCATTCGCTGTCCTTTTTCTTCAGGATAACTGCTTGTGCTTCGAAACCGGGAGGCAGGTGGGTGGTGATCGTTGGCCATGCAGAGCGTCGTGGCAGACAGCGAGATGCCCGCATGCCACCACCCTCCCCTCACGCGTCTTCCCTGGTAATTATGGTTTTAAAAACTCACCTGATAGAAAATTTACCACTTAACCTTTTTTATTACTTACTTATTATTTATTTACTTGCTTGTTTGTTGTTAAGTAGGCTCCGTGCCCAGCACGGAGCCCGAAGCGGAGCTTGAACTTAACGACCCTGAGGTCCAGACCCAAGCCAAGATCAAGAGTCAGTCGCTTAACCGGCTGGGCCACCCAGGCGCCCCTCACTTAATCTTTTTTAAATGATTCTTTTGATGAAGCTTTTATTGTTTTAGAGCTATTTCGGTTCGCAGAGCAATCGTTCCCGTATGTCTCCAGCACCCACACACGCACAGCCTGCCCCACTGTCTGAGCCTCCGCGACCGTCCATGAGCCTGTAGGGACCTGTTACATCACCGTCCACAGTTAACGTTGGGGCTACTCTCGGCGTCGTACGATGTGAGGGTTTACACATTGTGAGGACATGTGTCCACCATCGTGGTATCTTACAGGGACTTCGCTGCCCTGTAAGTTCTCCACCTGCTCACCCCTCCCTCCCCCAATCCCTGGCCACCACTGATCGACCTCTTTACCGTCTCCATGGTTTTGCCTTTTCCAGAACGTCACGTAGTTGGAATCCTACAGTGTGTAGCCTTCAGATTGGCTCCTTTCACTTAGTGACATGCATTCAAGGCTCCTCTGTGTTTTCATGGCTTGAGAGCTCATTTGTTGTTGGTGCTGAATAACACCCATTGTCTGAGTGTGCCGCAGTTAATTTATCCATCACCTGCTGAAAGATGTTGTGGTTGGTTCCAAGTTTGGGCAGTGATCAGCGAAGCTGCTGTAGGCCTCTGTGTGCCGGGTTCCATGTGGACGGAAGCGTTCAGTTCCTTTGGGTAAATCCTGAGGAGTGTGACCGCTGGATCGCATGGAAAGAGTATGTTCAGCTTTGTTGATGTTTCTGTATTTTTCAGAAAGAGAGAGAGCGAGCGGGCGCGAGCGAGCATGAGTGGGGGAGGGGCAGAGAGAGAGGGAGACACAGAATCTGAAACAGGCTCCAGGCTCTGAGCTGTCAGCACAGAGCCCGACGCGGGGCTCGAACTCACAAACCGTGAGATCATGACCTGAGCCCAAGTCGGACGCTTAACCGACTGAGCCCCCAGGCGCCGCTAGTTCATTTTTGTAAACAATTTTTTAATGTTTTATTTTTGAGAGAGAGAGAGAGAGAGAGAGAGAGAGAGAGAAAGAGAGTGGGGGAGGGGCAGAGAGCAAGGGAGACACAGCATCCGAAACAGGCTCCAGGCTCTGAGCTGTCAGCACAGAGCCTGACGTGGGGCTCGAACTCACCGACTGTGAGATCATGACCTGAGCTGAAGTCGGACACTTCACCGACTGAGCCGCCCAGGCGCCCCACGTCCAACTTTCCATGAAACTGCCAAACCGGTCCCCAGAATGGCTGCAGCGTGTCGCGTTCCCACTGGCAGTGACGCTTCTGCTCCTCGTGGTCCCAGGTTTTGGTGTGAGAGCTCTGGAATTTGGTCATTCTCGCAGGCACGGCTTAGCCATTTCGGTGTGTGGTTCAGAGGCGTTGGCTGTGTGTGCAATGGACCTAGAGCGCTTTCTCCTGGGCCCCAGCACGCGGGAGCCCTGGCGGGCGGGGCTGAGGCGGCTTTGTCCCCGTGCGGACAGCTGGGAAGAGGCCAGCCCCGCGGACAGAGCCGACCGCCGGCACCTGTGGACGGCGTGCCGAGCTGCCGGGTGGCCCTCATGGCCAAGGCGCCTCTGGGGAGGCCTCCGCTCGCGGGGGTGTCGATGGCGCCCTCGTTTCTGCAGGGCCTTATTTGGGCCTTATCCCCCGTGCGGAAGGTGTTGATGTTGCGTCTCCCCAGGAGTAAAACAAGGTATCCGAGCGGTGTGTTATGTGGTCAGAGGGATGCACCGTGACCGGAAGAAGCTGGGAGGGGCTTTCTTCCGTCGTGTGAGGGGGGACAGGGTCTTGCAGGTGGCCGGCCGGCTCAGCTCGGGCGCGGGGCGCGGAGCCCCGTCCCGCCTCGAGGTGGGGCCCAGGGACAGGCGTGAGGGGCAGGCTGCCTGGTGACTGGCACGTGTCGGCCGCCTGGACGCTTGGTGTGAGGGCGTCCTTTGTTCGGGCTGGAGCAGGGCTGGCTCTGAATAGCTGCTTTCTCTGCCCACCCCGGGAGGGGGTGGGGGGCGCTTCGCCGTAGATGCCATCCAGGTTCTGCCGCCTCGCCCTGGGTGACCTGGGAAGGTCACTCTCCTGTTTCTTCGTCTGCCTGGCCCAGGCTCCGCTTCCCTCCGCCTGGACAGCCATCCTCAGTGTCTGTCTGCCTCCCCCAGTCCCTGTACTGTGTCCCTGTGTGCTTCCACCCCTCCCCCTCTCCCCGTCCCCTCTCCTCCTTCCCATCCTTCTCTACCCATCCCCCTCTCCCTTCCCCTCTTCCCCTCCCCCATCCTTCTCTCCACCCACCCCCCTCTCCCCTCCCCTTTCCCCCTCCCCCATCCTTCTCTCCACCCCTCCCCCTCCCCCACCCCCTCCTCTCCCCTCCCTCATCGTCTCCACCCCTCCCCCATCCTTCTCTCCACCCCTCCCCCTCCCCCACCCCCTCCTTCCCTCCTTCCCTCCTCCCGCATCCTTTCCTCCAACCCTCCCCCTTCCCCCCTTCCCTCTTCCCCTCTCTACCCGTCCCTCCCCCATCCCCTTCTCCCCATCCCCCTTCCACACCATCCTTCCCTCCCCAGTCTCTGCTCAAAGGCCTCCCCCTACACGAAAGCTCACCCCACCCTTGTGGCCCCCATGGGCGTTTACGAAACAAATTTCAGTGAAGCTGTCCCTCAGTACAGCAATGGATCTCATGACTCAACTCCCCCTGCTCCCATCGAGGGGGTTCCCAAAGGTCCCCATATCCCGGGACTGGTGGGGGGTGGGGAGGCTGCGTCGTTGGCACTGCCTGCGGCCTGCGTGGAATGTCACCTCCCCTCTCTGGGTCAGGCTGCGGGAACCCTGAGCAGCCTGGGGTCACATGTACAGCTCAGCTGTCTGGGAGCCATCACAGTATCTCCCCCCAGCAGGGACTGTCTCCGGAGGGACAGTGGTGACCGCGAGTGGGCGCGTTGGCAGGAAGGATGCGACCCACAGTGCTTCTCGGGGCCATGGGGGGGGGGGGCACTTCACATGGAGAAACGAAGCTCTGAGTGTTCATCGCATGCGGGTCCCTGTCCCCGTGTCTGTGGTTCTGTTCTTGAGACCTGGTGTGACCAGAGTGACGGCCTTTGCCTCCTAGCATCAGGGGAAGGGTCTCAGACATGACGCCAGTGACCTGGCTGTGGGAGGAGCTGTCATTTTTGCTTTTAACATTTAGCTTGTTTTTGGACTTTTTTCTATACAAATATTTTAACCATATTAATTTAACTTTCTGTACAATTTGCAGAACCTCATTTTTCTTGGTATGATGATCTGAGATATTATTGAATTACACTTAGTGAATACCACTTTCAAAACCTGCCAAATGTACCACGATTTGGGTATTTTATTTTATTTTATTTTTTTAATTTTTTTAAATGTTTGTTTATTTTTGAGACAGAGAGAGACAGAGCATGAATGGGGGAGGGTCAGAGAGAGAGGGAGACACAGAATCCGAAGCAGGCTCCAGGCTCCGAGCCGTCAGCACAGAGCCCGACGCGGGGCTCGAACTCACGGACCGTGAGATCATGACCTGAGCCGAAGTCAGACGCTTAACCGACTGAGCCACCCAGGCACCCCAATTTTATTTTGTTTTTAAAGTTTATTTATTTGAGAGGGAGAGAAAGGATGAGTCGGAGGCAGGGGGGGTAGAGAATCCCAAGCAGGCTCTGCACTGAGCCTGACATGAGCTCGAACCCACAAACTGTGAGATCATGCCTTGAGCCAAAACCAAGAGTCAGACGCTTAACTGACTGAGCCACCCAGGTGCCTTGATATGGATATATTTAAATAATGGTCAGACAATTATGGCTCACCATTGTTTTTTGTGGTGCTTTTAATTGTAGCAAAATACACATAATATAAAACATACCATTTTAACCATTTTTAAGTACATTCCCATTGTTGTGCACCCAGCCCCACCATCCATGTCTAGAACTTTCCATCTTCCCAAACTGAGACTCTGCCCCCATTAAACAGTACCTCCGTCACCCCGCATGCCCCCGCCCCCTGTCTCTTCTGGATTTGCCAACTCTGTAAGTAGAGTCACACAGTATTTGTCCTTTTGTGACTGGCTTTCCTCGCTCAGCGTTCTGTCCTCAAGACTCATTGATGTTGTAGCAGGTGCCGGAATTCCCTTCCTTTTTAAGGCTGAATAATATTCCACATTATGTTTATGCCACATTTGGTTTATCCATTCATCCATTGGGACACCTGGGCTGCTGCCACCTGTTGGCTGCTGTGAACACGGGTACAGATGTCCCCTTAAGACCCTGCTCTCTGTTCTTTGGGGCACATACCCAGAAGTGGAGTTGCTGGATCATAGGGTAATTCTGTTTTTGTTTTTATTATTATTTTTTATAAATGTTTATTTATTTTGAGAGAGAGAGGGGGAGACAATGAGCAGGAGGAGGGGCAGAGACAGAGGGAGAGAGAGAATCCCAAGCAGGCTGTATGCTCGGCACAGAGCCAGATGTGGGGCTCGATCTCATGAACCATGAGATCATGACCTGAGTGGAAATCAAGAGTCAAACTCTCGACAGACTGAGCCACCCAGGTGCTTTTAAATTTTTAATTTATTTAAAGCTGAACTCTTTTCCACAGAGGCTACGCTATCTTGCACTCCCACTCACAGTGTTCAGAGTTCCGGGTTCTCCATATTTTCAGGAACACAGTTATTTGCTGTGCATTTATAGTAGCCACTGTAATGGGCGTGAGATGGTCTCTTGTGGTTTTGATTTGCGTTTCCCTAATAATCAGTGACATTGAGCATCTTACGTGTACCGGCCATGTGTCTTCATTGGAGAAATGTCTATTCAAGTCCTTTGCCCATTTTTGAATCGAGTGTTTCCTTTTTTATTATTGAGTTTTCCTGGTTGGGTTTTGGTGACGGACCACTCACCGTGTTGATCTTTTCCTGGTCTGTTGGATCTCACTGCTCTTAACATGTGGAAGAAGCAGGAAACTTCTGAAGGCATTGTCTTCCGGGGCGGAGAACACGTGAGCGTCCGCGGTGTCGGCGCTGAGCGTGGGTGACTGCTTTCTTTTGATGTTGTTCAGACCTTTAATCGGATTATTTATATAGCAGAAAAACTCACTCCGAAGGAAAAAGGCTTGTGTCGAGCAGAGACCATTGTTTGAGAAGCGCCCTGAGGGAGGTGAGTGGATTGATCCCCTCCTCACCACCAGCAGTGCAGTGAATTGTTGGCCTGCATTTCATTTCTCCCCCGGACACTTGTGGGGCTCCAGCCTAGCCTGTCACTGGGTCTGTGCCCAGCCCTCCCCAGCAAGCTCGGTTATTTCAGCCCCCTCCCCCCGCCCCCAGCACGTTTTCCCTGCACCAAGTGAATCCCTATGAGAACCGGCAAAGTTCGAACAGCCCAGCCCAGCCGGGGTCTCTGGCCCCCTCTGTGTGAGGGCAACAGTGACAGTCCCCAGTGCTTCCTGGGATAATGGCACGCACGGGGAGACCCAGTTCAGCACGAAGAGGGGGAGGCCGCCGCCGTCCTGCCTGGGGCAGGAGGCCCTGGACCCGCCTGCCGGAGCAAACACGTGGTCGGAATGGTTGGTCCTCTACCTGCCCTCCCCCCCTCTGGCAGCAAGTGCTGGGCCCCTGTAAGCGTAAGTCACAGGTGAATGAAAACCAACTTCATTTTCCCAGCTTTTGGATTTTAAGGAAGCCGTGGGGTCAGGTGGGCTGGAAGTCCCGCCAGTTTATTTAGGAAGGAAACCTTCTGGAACGCCACATCGATGTTCCCGCAAGCAAACAAAATAGACATAATTTATTCATGGGTTTTAGCTGGTCTGTTCTTGTACACAGGGAACTTTTAAATTTAATTATTTTTTAGCACTAAACGATGGCTCATCTGAGGAAGCCAAGGCCCTGATTTTCAAGATGCTCGGATTGTGAGGAGCTGGGGGCTGGCTGATGCGTGGGAGTCAGGGCGGGGGGGGGGGGGGGGGGGGACTGGATTTCAGCCCCAGCCAGGACATTAAACAGATCTGACATCTTAAACGAGGGGCCCCCAGACCCGTGCCCCTCACGCTCTTGCCTCTCTGGTCTGTGCGTGGGAAACGCAGCCACGCTCCCCTCCGAGTGGGGGAGCCCAGGCGCCGCCCTGCTGCTCCAGCGTCTGGAGACCCGGTTTGGCACAGAAATGCGTGATGGGTTATTTTAACCAAAGCACAAGAGAAAGTGCAGCGCCTGCCAGAGCGGGTGGGGGGTGGGGGGATCCTGCTGTGAGAGAGGCTTGCAGCTGGAGACCAGGACTCCTGGCTTCCTCCTCGGTGCCGCCGGCATGGATGGGCACGGTGCTGTGTGGACAGGTGTGGACAGGTGCAGAGGCCATGTGGATAAGGGTGGACAGGTGTGGGTGTGTATGGATGCGGTGTAGACAGGTATGGACACTGTAGGCGGGTAGAGATGAACCGACTCGCTGCTCCCTGGCCTCCCCGCGTGCTCCTTTGCTGCCTCAGCACCCACTTGGGGCCCAGTACCTCCTGGACCCCCCGGGTCCCTGGGCGGGTCAGACTGTGTGGGCGTGGGACCCCGGCCTGCTCTGTGGGGGACTCCCGAGTGTAGGCCTGTGTCAGGGCACCAAGGGCGGACGGGGGGTGCCCCGGTCCCCATGTTTATCGCCACGTCTCTCTCTGGACACGCCTGTGCCCTCCACGTCCTGTGCAGCCTCCTCCCACGGAAGCCACGGGTCCTTGGAATGTTCTACCTGATGCGGTTTTGGGGTGCTTCCCTTTGCCATCGTCCCCCCCCCCATCTGGAGCAGCAGCCCCTGTTTGGACCCCATCTCTGGCGAGAGAGCCTGGCTGCACTAGGCTGTGTGGCCCCAGGGACCCCCTCCTACGTGAAAGCATCACGCAGGTGCGTGCCCGTGCCGGCCCCTTGGGGGACACGGCGGTGGCTGTGGCGGAGTCTCAGCGTGTCACCTCTTCCGAGCCTTCTGCTCTTCAGTGGTCCCCCAGCTCCCCTTGCTCTTCTCAGCCTCGACTTAACTCCTGCCGTCGCTGACTTAACTGTTGCTGTCGCGCTTCTGAAAGCTCGACAGTGGTCGCCTTCACTCTCCTGCCCGTGGAAAGCTCTGTCCCCGTTCCCCTGCGCTCCCCACCCATTAGTGTGGTGTCCCCGTGCCCCGCCTGAGCCACGGTGCAGATAGGGTCATGTGCCCTGGCCTGCGGTGCCCGGTGGGTGGGAACTCTTCCCCTGGGGTCTTGGGCTGCTGCTTTATTGGTCACCAGGGGTCCGTGCACATCGCCCCCGGATTGCAGGCCCCCGGCCACACCGTCCCCGGAGGCGTGCCGTGTGCCCAGTATTCCTGTTTCACACAGTCCGTGACATTCTCTGGCTTGCCTTGCAGAGCCCCTTTGGTTCTGTGATGGTCCAGCTCTGCGTCCTGACCGTCCGGGACTCGGGCTGTCCTGTTGGCCTGCTTCTGCTTTCCTGGTGGGAGCCCTTTCCTGGTGTGTGGTCAGCTCTCGAGGCATGGATGGTCCGCCTGTGGTTTGGTGGCCACGGTGGCAGGCCGGGCGCGCTCGGGGGGAGGACGCGCTGCTTGTGAATGGGGCAGATTGGTGCAGGAGGCGGTGCCCACGGCGTGCTGGTCGGTACTCGGTTCCCACCACCACGGGGTTGCGGGAGCGAGGCCCCTCACGGAGGAACAAAGAAAGCGCTCCTCCCCAAAGCGGCTGGGTTTCCAAGTTGCTCGGGAGATTCTCAGGAGGAAAAGGGCAGTTCGTGGTCTGGGCATTTCCTCTGGGGACGCGCCTTCCGGGGCCCCTGCCCGCTGTCGGTGCTCCAGGTGGCATCCGGTCCCCAGTGCCTCGAGTCTCGTGCCCACATCTGAGCCTCCCCGCTCCAGCTTCTCTTCTCCCTGGCGCCCACGTGGTCAGCACTACCTGGTCAGCCTGTGTCCCGGGGCCCCGGAGGTGTGCGTGGACACGGGGGCCAGCTCAGTCTTCGGGCCATCTGGCCGGCCCAGGCCCTTCCTCCCAGGGAGGCGCTCGGCGGTCCGGCCGACGGAGGACCCTGGCTGGGCTCAGCGGCACGGCGCCTGTCCCGCCCGCATCTGCCTCCCTGGTGGGGTGCTGGCGGTGGTCACGAAGATGCCCTCCCATTCTTTGTTCTGAGTCCTGTGATTGAGGTAGGTGGGTCCTGCGCGTGCCCCAGGGACTCCTGCCAGAGCCTCAGGTCACCGAGCATCAGGGCAGCACCCGAGGCTGCCCTCAGCGCCCAGACGCCTGCCTGCCAGGAGGAGGCTCCGAGCTTGGGTGGCAGCGTCCCCCGGACCCCGCGTCCTGCTCCGGCCTCTGCTCTCCGGGCCTCAGTTTCCGCAGGGGGCAGATGTGCACACAAAGAACTTCATCTCACAAGTTTGAGAGGATTGAATGCGGTGCCGCAGAGACGTGCCCCGTGCCGAGCTCCCCTTGTAGGTGCTCGGAGGCGGTGGCCGGTACGGGACAGCACCGGCGTTGGTAACGTGTTTCCCTGGGGTGCGTGAGGGTTCTCCGGGAGGGGGGCACGGCCGCTCCCACGGCCATCGCCCGAGAGTCAGCAGCGTATCCCGGGCTGGAGGTCGTGAGCCTGGGGAGGCGGAGCTGAGCATCTCCCGCGGATGGTCAGGCTTGCTCGCCAGACTCCTGAATCTTCGTCAACCCCTGGCTCTCGTGTAGCAGAGACTCAGGGAGTGCTATGGGGGGGGTGGGGTGGGGGGGCCCACGTTGACCTCAGCCTGAGTGTCACTGGGCACACACACACACGGGAACACGGTGTTTGCCCACAGCACGCGGAGCCTTCAACGCTGGAAGCCATTACTTACGCTTGTGTCGGATTTTGCCGTGTTTCGGGGGAGAGAGCCGTCAGAAAGGTTGATCAGCTCGCGTGCGTGCAGAGCTGGTGTAAGTTCTCGTAACAAAGGTGAGTCCCGACGGCGTTTGTCACCCAGCACATCCTTCGACATCACTCGGCGGCACCCTGACAGACGAGGCGCCCACGCACAGGAGGCTCAGGACAGCAAGGCTGCGTGTCGGCTGGCATGGTGACAAAGGTAGCGTTAGGGCCAGGCCAAGGTCAGTTGGGACGCCGCAGACCTACCAGGGGCTGTGGGCTCCACCGGTGCCCCCGCCGATCTGCTTCCCCCCAGGGGACAAGGCGGTTTCTCTTCCTCCGTTTTGACAAAGACCCCGAGCTCTGCCCTGACGTCACAGGCCTGGGTCTGGGGGGGACTTGGACCCATCCTGGCCCCCCCAGTGCTGAAGCTGCTGGGGGAGAGGTTGTCAGGTGGGCAGTGGGCACAGGTGGCAGGGCTGGCTGACACAGGCTGTGGGCCTGGCTCCCATTCACTTCTGGGAGGGCCGAGATTCCCGCTTCTCGGGATTGTGCAGACTCATGGGTCACCTGTGTGTCAACCCGTGTGTCAGGCACGTGGCTGCGGGGAGCACTGGCTGTCTTATGTTCTGGTGTGACCAAGGGTCCTGGCATGACGTTCTCTGACCTCTTTGGGGGACTTTGGAGAAGGCTGGGAAGAGCCGGGCTATTGGAGGATGTGGGAGGCACGTCAGGTTCCCCGCGGCAGGGGCCCATGGGAGAGGAGGTCCCACGAGTACGGAACACTTCACTGGCTGGTTTTGGGGACCCCGGGGTGTCCAGGGCGTGGCTTCTCACGGGGATGCGGCCCTGGGATGTGCAGGCCTTCAGACTGGCTCCCTAGATGTAGCAGGTGCTTCAGTTAAATAAAACAGACACGTCTGGGAAAATGGGAACACGAGGTGTGCTGAATTTCAACATGGGCTGTGACCCTGCCTCTGAGTAGAGCGGGCCCTGGGACCTTCTCTGCATGGTGGGGCTGTTTGCGCCCAGGGGGGTGTCGTGGCTCCTGGAGTCAGCGACCGCGACTTCGGAACCTCTCTGAGGACGGGTGGACTGCAGCTGGGAGGGGTCGGCGACCAGCGGGAAAACCAGCTCCCCACCACCGCCCTGGAAGCTTCTGGTGGGTCTGCTGCTGGTGGGGGGTTTTCGATCGTGCACCATCCGGGCAGAAGTGGAGTGGCCAGTGCTGAGGCTGGTGACGGAGAACCGCGGCCGTGCGTCCTGGCCTCCACGGACTTACAGCCTCCGTGCTGCCACTCGCGGACGGGATAACGGGGCTTTTACTGCTTTTAAGCTGGTAACACAGCCACCTTCACGTGCGCTGTGATTTGGGGCTTCGTGGGGGAAATCTGTTCCTGGTGCCACACAGCTCTGTGTGAGCGGAAACCTCCTGGTCCCCCATTATGGCACAGGGAGGGACGCCCCTTCCCCCGAACTGGTGGGATCGTAAATTAGGAGATCAGTGTTAAGTGCGGTGCGAGGTACCCAGCGAATGGGCTCTTTTTTTACCCTTTCTAAGATGGCCCCTCGGCACGGCATTCTGGAAAGGCCCCCTCCCAGAGCCGTCATTCATTCATTCGCTCGCTCGTTCAGTAGTTCATTCGTGTGTGCTTTGCATGCACACTCGTGGCCGTCCCTGCGTGCCAGGGCTGGGGAGATGCTGGGAGAGCAGCGACCTGCAGGATGCACTGCTAATCCCCCCTTGTTAGTGAGCAAACATGCAGAAACAGGTAATTTAAAGTTCTAAGTTATAATTAGTGTAAGTGGCCGCCACGGCGGAGCCAACACGGAGACACTGGGTGGGGTCGGCCGGCCCACGCACCCAGGACGGCCCGCAGAAGCCTGGCCCCTGCGGTGACGCTCCGGGGAAGGAGTGGGGGGCGGCCTGCAGGTGTAGGGGCATAGCATGTGCAAAGGCCCTGTTGGCAGAGCAGCCGTGAGAGGCGACGCTGGGGGAGCTGCACAGGGTCCCTGGTGATTGATTTGCTGCCGCTGCATTTCTCGAGCCCGTAAGGAGTCAACGCGACAAACCTGGGCGTGACCTGCTTCCTCTTCCTATTAGGTTGGACATGCACTGTCCGTGTCTGGCTGAAACGGACTTGCAAGGAGCAGAAAAATCTTGAGATACATTTTCAAGGTGACAAAAGTAAGACGGGGATGCCTCATTGTGGGAGAAGGCGCCGCTCGGTGTGGAGCACCCCGTGCTGACGAGCCCTGTCCCGGGGTGACGGGGGCACCGGTGTGGAGCCAGCTCGTTGAACCGGACCCCATCCCTGTCGACCGTTAACTGTCCCCGTGTCTTCTCAACACGGCGCCGCTCAGTCTTTGCACCCCAGCCCAGAGGCGAAGCGGAGACCTTCCCCTCCCCTGGCCGACCCGCCCGCTCCTCCCTGTGACCCACAGTGCAGCCTCCCTCGGTTCGATTTCGTCTTGCAGTGGGAGAGGTTGTTTTGCTAAAGTTATTTCTAAATGTGCCACGTGGAAAACCGTGTGCGTCAGGGGAAACCATCTGCGGTCGCGAAGATTCCACAGAGGCAGCAACTTTTGTGCTGGCGCATCTCGTCTTGTCCCCTGTTCACCTGACGGTCACCAGCTGCCAGCCGGGACCTCTCCTCTCTGTCCCTGCCTCCGGTGGCCCCGACTAGCTGCCCCTTCCTTCTTGTCTCCGAGGTCTGGGTTTTGCCCCCAGGGTTCTGTCTCTGGATCTGAACGCCTCACCCCTCCCTCTCTGAGGTCAGCCTCGCCCGGACACCAGTGATGGGGAGCCCACGGGCTCTTTGCGGGCTCTTGGACCTCCTCCCAGCTCAGGATCCCGGGCGGCCGTTTGGGGTGAATGTAGGGGGATGGGGGACGGGACGAAGGAGGAACAGGCACACCGGCGGTCCGCCCTTAGCACTGCCCTCTCCTCTGCTGCCCTGAGGACCGGCTGCCCAGTGTGTGTGTTGAGGGCACACCCCAGCTGACCTCTCGTGCCCCCACTGCCTCCACTCACCTCAAGGAAAACCGGGGCCACACCCAGGAGGCAGGTGCCCTGGTCAGACTGCTTCCCGATAAGGAGGGGATCCCAGGCGGAGCCGGGTTGGGCAGCCTCTCTCCAGGCACCTCCCTCGTCTCTCGGTGGCCAGCGGGTGTCACGTGGCCTTTCCTTGCCTCAGTTTCCCACTCTGGTGTGACCTGCACGGGGTGAGACCTCCATCAGTTTGGATGAGCCAGTGCACAGACGGGCCAGCACCGCACTGCACACCGACGCGGCCACACAGGGTGGTGGCCGTCAGGGGCCGTCGAGGCCCGCCTCATTGAGGGGAGGCGGGGTGGGGGGTTCTGCAGAGGCCCCTGTGGCGGGGACACTTCTTCGGAGGGAGGTTTTGGTCTTGCTAGAATTTCCATCAGGTAAAGGATCACACTTTCACTTTGTCGTTTTGGTACGCAATCTCACACTTCGGGTGGGCAGGGTGGGGGGTATGGGGCTCACTTCCTGGAGGCTGGGGGCTCCGGTGGGTTGCCTTGCTTCCTGACGGCTGCCTTTCTAAAGTAAGCAGGACTATGAGGAAATAGTTACTTTATTTTGTTAAAATGATGCTTGGGGCGCCTGGGTGGCTCAGTTGGTTGAGCGTCTGACTTCGGCTCAGGTCATGATCTCGTGGTCCGTGAGTTCGAGCCCCGCGTCGGGCTCTGTGCTGATGGCTCAGAGCCTGGAGCCTGTTTCAGATTCTGTGTCCCCCTCTCCCTCTGCCCGTCCCCTGCTCATGCTCTGTCTCTGTCAAAAATAAACATTAAAAAAAAATTTTTTTTAAATAAAAAATAAATGATTCTTTGTGCAGGGATCCTAAGGGGCTCCTCTGGGACTGGCCTGGCCCCTTGCAGGGTGGCGGGGCGGGGGGGGGGGGGGTGCTACTTTCTGACCCTGGAGTCCCTCTGGCAATATCGAAATCCGCCTGTGTCCCCTTCTGGTTTTAGTTTTGACAACCCCGGGCTTTCCCACAGTAGATTCTCAAAACCTTTCAGAAGGCTTAATTTCTAGGAGAAACAGGCCCCTTTTGTGTGTTTAATGACTAAAGCTGTTTTGAATCTCAAACAGAATTTGAGAATCTAAAAAAATGCACTGGCTAAGTCCTCTAACTGGGGGGATGCTGGGGGGCACCCTCCACCCTCACTCTTCCAAGTGGGACCCTGGATCCCCCGTGCAGTTGCTGACGCCCCCACCCCCTTTCTCTCCTTCGACCTTCTTATAAAAGCCCAGGGATGACCTTCAGTGGGGAGGCTCCGATGCTAATTTACTTGTTTTCTTTTTAGTTTGGGTTTGTTTCATTCGTTCGTTCGTTCGTTCGTTCGTTCATTCATTCAAGCTCAGCTGTTGTGACCATGAGCCAGGCAATTCAGGTGCACTTGGCCTCTTGGCCACTGGGTGTGGGACCCAGAGCAAAGACTTCAGGTTCCTCGTGCCTCAGTTTCTCCCTCTTGGTAGGACTGCCTGCCCGTTAGGCTGGCAGGTGGGGCTGGTGTGAGGGGCCACACCGTGCTCTGTGCTGGCAGCGGTCGGGATTCCTCTTGTCCCTCACCCACTAGAACAGGCCCCAGGAAGGGAGAGGTGTGCCCGCAGATGCACATCTGAGCCTCAGCCAGCCCCCCCCGCCCTGTGTGTGTGTGTGTGTGTGTGTGTGTGTGTGCGTGTGTGTGCGTGCACGCGCATTCCTGCCTGCTGTGTTGCTCTCCTGTCTGTTGCTGCTACTTGGAGGTTAAGGACCGGGCAGACTTTAGAGACACAGAACTGACCTGAGTCAGGACAGCGCCACCCTCTGGCCGGCCCTGCAGTCCGGCCTGGAAAACCGAGGACGTCAGCACCTGCCACACAGAGCCCACCCTCGGCAGCCGCGTGGTAGATACACAGGAGACACCTGTTCCGTATGCGACAGGCGTAGGGCAGGTACGTAAGAGAAACAGATCAGAGGCACTTACACGGTGGTCACACAGTGGATGTGTCTCGAGAGCAGAGATGTGTGACACAGCAGAAACACACATGTGACAGATGCAAAGGCGTGTAACGAGTACACAGTGGAGACGTGCGTACCACGGACGCGGAGTAGGTACGCAGAGGACTCCTGAACAACATGGGTTTGAGCTTACGCATGCTTGTTGTCCATACGGTGCGTTGCTGTAAATGTTTTCCGTACGATTTTTGCAACATTTCCTCTTCTGTAGCTTCCTTTGTTCTAAGAGTACAGTTCAGCCTGCTGTAATACTGTTGTGGTGCTGTGATACGGTATTATTACGGCAACGCAAAAAATGTGTGTCAATCGACTATTGATGTCATCGATAAGGCCTCCTGGTCAACAGTAGGCTGTTACTGCTCTACGTGGATTTTTGTCTGTGCGGTGGGGTCGGCACCCCCGACCAGGGTGTGTTCAAGGGTCACCTGGGTGTTGCCTCTGTAGCAGAACTGCATCTGTGACAGGTGCCTGGTAAATCCAGACCTTAAAACAGACGTGTGGTGGATACATAACAGGCCCAGCACACTGATGGTGGATCAGGAATGATTCCAGGGCCCTCTGCACCAGAAAGGGTTGCGGATAAGGGCTGGAAAAACAGTGCAATTTCCTTTCCGTCTTTTCACGTTACCAGACGTAGAACAGCCACTCTTCCTGTCCCGGCCGGTGGGGGAGCATAAGTTCTGAGGGGGCCCTGATGCCAGGCGGGGTTTCAGGCCAGAGTGGGTGGGTGGTCTGGATCCAGTCCTTGCCGTGACCCCGACTCCAGCCCCACCCCGGACCCGTCCCTTGGCTCTGCCTGAAGTTTTGTTTTGTTTTAATTTGTATTTCTCCCCCAGAGTCTTCTGTGGGCTTTGCAAGTCCTGCTTGAAAGTTTTTTGTTCTGTTTTTGCTTGTGTGGGTCAACCATAGATTCCTAGAAACTTCGTCTTTTTTTTCTTTATTTCAACTTTGTAGAAGAGAAGTCTAAAAATACAGCCCCCCCCCACCTCACTGGGGTCCAGAAGCAAATGTAATGGCCAACCATGGGGGCAGATAACCCGTAAGTGGCCCCACCAGGGGATCACGGGACCCTCCCCTCTTTTTCTTGTGCTGTTCTCTTCTCTGGGCAGGCGCAAAGCTTCTCTTCAAGGAAGACAAGGTGTGAAGGAGGTGCCCGCAGGAACTTGTTTCCTGACCCCTGGCCACCCGCACATGTGCCAGGCCGCTCTGCGAACACAGCTGCCCCCCTAGCCTGGGGCTGGCTGCTCCCAGCGCCCTATCTAACCGCCTCTTGAATTCAAACCACATCAATGTGATAAATAAATTTTTAATATCGCGACAATTCTAGGCCTTTCTCAGTGGACAGAGCTACAGCCGGCTTTCTCCGGTCCCTTTTAGAATGAGGCGAGGTGTAAGTCGTGGAAAGTCCGCAGCCATTTGTCTGTGTAATGCACACTTACTGAGGCCCATGGTGAGAATGGAAACGGGAATGTGATTCCTGTGCTCAGGAAACTTCCGGTTACAAGCGAGGGCCGGCACAGCGAAGTAAATGGTGGTCTCACGGGACATGGTCAGCGCGGCGGGCGCCAGCTGCTCCTGGCCATGTGCGCACCTGTGCTTCTGGGCCTCCTCATCGGCTTGCCCAGATGTGGGCAGAAGGGAGGAGAAGGTGGGGCTTACACGTCCGCAGCTGAACATCAAAACTGGGGCCGGACTCTTAGGATCTCTAGCCCCGCAGAGGACGGTGGCCCTGGACGCGGGGCACTTGCCCTGGAGGGACAGGGAAGACAGTGGGCTTGGTCACTGTGCGCAGGCCCCATGGTGGCCGCCTCTGGTTCAGGGCCTGGGATGACGCCACATGTCCACACGGAGTTTGTGTCCTGGCGGGGAGAGAAAGATTGGACAGGTGAGCCGCAGACCTCTGGGGAGAGAAGCTGGGACAGGTGAGCCCGCAGGCACGTGGAGCCACACGATGGCTGGAAGGGCTGGGGGGGGGGGGGGGGGGCAGGGCGGCTGCCTCCATGCACAGAGGGAGCCAGCTTTGCCCAGGTGGGAGGAGGTGAGGCAGGAGCGCAGAGGAACAGGGGTGACTGGGGGTGAGGGGAGGGGAGGTGCCACGGAGAGGTGGGAGCCACGGGATTGGACGTGATGGGACCTATGATATAGGAACCAAGTGGGCCTATATCCTGGGCTGCCCAGGAGAGGGTTAGGGAGAAGGGGCAGGAGTCCGGCACTGGGACAACATTGGCGGAACCTGGCAGGGCTGGGGGTGGTTCCCCTGTGAATGGGTGGGAGCGGGAAGTGAACGTGGAGGGAGGAACGTGGACAGGTGGACGTGGGCAGGTCTCCGGGGGAGGGGCACACAGGATCACAAGGTTTACCCTTCCCGCACAGCCCCTGTTGACCGTCCGGCGGCATCCAGCCATTGTTTTCAGCGACGGGGTCCACCCGCATCCGGGACGGCACCCCTTTGGCCTCATCTGTGCTCCCCTGCGGCCCCACGGTACCTCCAGAGTGGTGGTGCTGTTCGAGCGGACGCTGGGACACTCGGTTCGTGGGGAAGGTCATTCCTTTTTGTCACAGCACCAGCGCCCTCTGCACCTGGGGTCTCCTGTCGGGGGGCTTCAAAGGCACATACACTTGTGTCACGGCCACACTGACCCTGCCCACTGGCTCCGCACCGTGTCTGCGCTTGTCCTGTGTGGTCCTCCAAGCCCAGAGATGGCCGGGGACACAGGGCATCGGCAGACGCGAGCCCCAAAGGGGCCGGAGGTGTGGGGAGGTGGTCGTGAGCATGTGGGGGGCTCACTGCTGACAACAGGCTCGTTTCCATCTGGCTGGTCTGAGAGTGAAGTGAGGGCAGCAAGCTGTTGTTCCAGTGTCCCGTGAGGTCTTTTTAAATGTCCAGGTGAAGTGGGTTTGGGGTGAGGCAGTCACGTGGCTAAGAGCTTCGAAGAGGAGCCCGAGGGCCCCCTAGGGTCCTGTCTCGGTGCTGCTCTGGGGGCCATGATCAGACGACTTCGGGAGGATTTCTTTGAGATGTTTAGTAGTCGTGAGACAAGAGTCCTTCCTGCAGGGTGGACAGCGTGTTAGGACGAGCCCCGGGGGGGCCCTCCGTAGGAGGGGAGCTGTTGCTCTGGCCCTCCGTGGCCTCATTTGCACCTGACTTGTTGCAGAGGCTCGAGCCCCCTGCCCCCCAGCTGACTCAGTGGCCCTACCGGCCTCTGATTCTCATGATCACAGAGCCTTCTTCCCCGAGAGCCGGCTTTGGAGAGAGCAGGGCTCCGGCTCAGAGTGGGTGCCAGAGCCGAAAAATGAAATGAGTCTCTTGTTTGTTTTTTTAAAGAAAATTGTCATGAGAAATTCCAAACATCTACAAAACTAGAATTGTGTACTGAAGACAGCTCCACCAGTGACCTCTGGCCAGCCAGTGCCCCGCCCTTTCCCAGCCCAAATCCCGGACATCTAGCCTCCACATTCCAGCAGACGTCTCCGAAAGACAAGCATCCCGTAATAGTGTTGTCTCACCAACACGGAAAGACATTTAATGTCACGTTTTAATATCGCCAAATTGGTAAATACTATTCCAATTCCCAAACTGCCTCAGTTTTTTAAAAGAGGGCTTGCTTTTGAATCAGAACTGTAATCAATAAGGCACGTACCTCGCAGTTTATCACGGGTGTGGATGCGTGTGCGGTCCGTGTCGTTTATCGCGTGTGCCGAACGTTCCATCTGCACCAGGGTCCCCCCGGGGCTGTTCTTCTGGGCCCCCTGCCCCGCCCCACCATCCCTAACCCCTGCCAACCGCACACCTGTTCTCCATCTCCGTAATTCTGGTGTTTGGTGAGTATGTGCTCAGTGTGCGGTCCTTTGGGACTGGTGTCGGCACTAAGCACAGCGTCTGGGGACTCACCCGGGGAGGGGTGTGTGTGTGTGTGTGTGTGTGTGTGTGTGTGTGTGTGTGTGTGTGTGTGGGCTCCTTTCTCCTGCCGCGTAGCGCTCCATGGTGTGGCCACACATGCCCTGGTCAGCTGCTCACCAGTGGGTGGTGGGTGTGAGTCCCGTGGCAGATGGCCTCGCCCTCCTGCAGCGAGTCCTGGAGACCCTCCCCAGACCAGCGGCCACTCCTCCCTGGAGCAGCACCGAACACCCGCGTGGATGGGCGCCGTTCACCGGTGGGTCTTGGGGTTCGCCCGCAGCAGGATCCTTACGCAGACACCACACCCGCGTTGCTCCTTCAGGGGCTTCCCTGGGAGCGATTCCTGGCAGTGGGTCACGTGATGGGTGCCTGTGTGGTTATGCTTGGTGCTGCTGACTCCCGCCGTCGGGCCCTCCCGTGCCCGCTCGGAGCTGCCCTTCCGTGACGGCGGACCTGAGACAGTGGGAGAGCCGTACTTTAAGTAGCGCTTCAGAGAAAAAGGGATCAAGGTAGACCCCTCCCGTGAGTTCCTGCGGATCTCTTGCGGGGCCCGTGGTCCTCCTGGGCCTGGTGGAAGCCTGTGCCGAGCCCGCCCTTGGTCTGATCTTCTCTTCACCTCATCCTTAGAACTCAGTTCAAATGTTCCCTCCTCCGGGAAGCCTGCCTGGCCCCTCCTACCTCTGTGCTTTCCACATACCTCAGGTTAGGGGGTCTCCCATCCCTGGGACCAGGCATTGACCTTGGTGGCTCCTGGAGGCCAAGCCATGTTCTTACCGCCTCTGGGTCCCTGGAGCTGGGGCCACGTTGTCGTCACCTCTGGGTTCCCGGTCTTGGCAGACCACTATTGTGTCCCTGGCATTCATGACAGCTTGAACAGAGGAGGTGAGGGAATTGGCGGTGGCTTTGGTGACCGTGGTGAGATGGGACGTCCCCTGAGTTGAGGCTCCCCGAGCGTGACCCCGTGCTGGGTCTCTGGAACAAACGTGATTGGTGCAGACAGGACGCCAGGGGCTGAGGCGAGTGAGGGGCACACCCCACACGCTTCCGTCATCTCTGACTCTCACCCCCCCACCCCTTCTTACAGGAACCTTTGATGACATTGGGCCGACCCATTGTCTCCATCTCAGGGCCCTTAACTTGATCACAGCAGCCAAGTCCCATTTGCCTTGTAAGGTGACGTACAGTTTCCAGGGACTAGGATGGGGACGTCTCTGGGGGCCGTCGTTCAGCCGAACATGGGAGCTTCTAGGCCTGTAAGTGGGGATTTCTGTCCCCACTGGTGGGGTTCCTGGAGTGGGAGCCTGAGAGCCAGCTCTAGCTATCCCTAGGGGACCCTTAGCCTTGGGTGGCCTCCACTGGCTTCTGTGGAGTGGAGCCCATGATACCTACCCCTTCCTCCTCTCTGGCTTCTTCTGATCCAAGGTAGTAATGGATTGAAACACGCTAATCACAACGCCTGCACTGAGCAACCCCAGGTGGCCGGCAGGTGCCAGCCGCACGGAGCCGATCCCCTGGAATGTGAGTCGGAGGGAAGGGGAGGTGACAGCAGTGACCTTGATGGTTGATGTCAGCTCACACTCAGGCCGGCTTCGGGGATGTCCTGACACAGGCCTGTGGGCCAAGTGCATCCCTGAGACTTGATCTTGCTGGTGCCGGCAGCCTGATGTCCGGCGGCCGACCAGGGCAGGCTGGAGGTGGTGGGGTGGGGGTGAGTCCAAAATGTCCAGAGGCAGGGTTGGTGGGCTCGGTCACCTGCTGGGGTGCGGGGGGAGTGTGGGTTTGCTGCCAGGGTGACCCAGGAAGAGGCCAGGGACCTTCGGGACAGGGCGTTTTATTCAGGGCTCCCAGGAGTGACCAAGAACAGGAGGCAGATGGGCCCAGGCACAGAGATCGGCTTCTCTCCACAGCACCAGCTTCCTGGGAGGGGCTCCACCCCCGGTCAGGTGACTTCCTGGCCTCCCGTCTATTGGGTCACATCTTCGGGGAACAAACGAAGCCTCTGGCCTGACTCCGAGGTTCCACTGTCCCCTGGATGCCCTTGGTCCTTCACAAACCCTTCACTGGCCAACCCCCCCCACCCCCCCACCGCCCTACGGGGATGGGGAGGGCTGGGCCCAACGGGAACTGGGGGCAGACGGTGTAGGTGGGGAGTGGAGCCCCACAGGGCTGGGGGTACAAGCACCTGTTCGGACGTGGCCATGCGGGTCCTCTCCTCAGGGTGCCACACCTGTCATCGTCACACAAACCAGGAGAGCACATGCGCACCCCCCCCCCCGACTCCCAAGGGCAGATTCTGGGCATATTCACACTGTACCTCGGGTTATGAGAGGTGGACTGTTTTCATGCCGGCGCTCAGGTGGCAGTAAGTGTGCATGGGGTGGGTAAGAGAGAGGCCAGCGTGTTGGCAGGATTCTGGGGACACTCACGCTTCAGCCTTGGACTGCCTTAAGCCACTGTGTCAACCTCGGCTCTGCCTGGGACAAAGCCCACCCTTGCCAGACCCTCTCTGAGCTCCTGTTCAAGGGGGTCCAGGTCCTTTCCCCCAAACCTTTCTTCCTTACGATTTGATCCTCAGACACAGAATTTACAAAAATTTGGCACCTATGTGCATCCGGCCACCATCCAGCCATCTGCCCCTCGAGGTTTGCAAATTTCCACCCACGAGGGGAGGACCACCATTGGTTTTCTCACAGATGAGCTGGGGCAGACCCCTCTTGTGCTCCCGCAGCTGGAGGGCAGGCCTCTTACTGCTGGCATCCCTGAGCCCCGGGCGCGTCTCTCAGGTCTGTGTGTCCCTTGGGGGCACGCACAATAGTGGTGTTTCCAGTTTTGGGCCTCTTAGATTAGACGCGGAATGTTGAGGGGTTGGGCTGGCATCTGGGGCAGGGGGAGGGCTGGGTGTGGGCGTGGGGTGCGGGCACAGAAGTACTTGTGGTCCAGTCCCCGGAGGTGATTCTGACGGATGGCAGGTCTGTGGTGTGGCCGAGGAGGAGGACAGTCAAGGTCATTGGTGTTGAGATGGAGAGAAGGTGACCCAGTGCCCAGATGTTTGAGGGTGGGGAGATGATGGTGTTGACACGTGCAGAGGGGCAGGGGGTGGTCGCGGGGAGCCCGCCCGCCATCCCCGGCCCTGGGAGGTAGATGCCAGGTCGAGGGCCCCGTGGGGCTGGCTTTCGGGGAAGAAGGGGCTTGCAGGTGGTGTGAGAGAAACACATGACCCGGGGCTCTGCACGACTGTCATGTGTCTGCTGGGGAGTCAGAGACATCAGGCAGAGAACCTGCCTGCTCAGCCCCTCGCGGCAGGGACAGGAAGCGCAGGCTGACAGAGGTGCCTCGGGAACCCCGGGAGCGGGTTTTCTGTGTGCGTCCCGGGTGTCTGTGCTCACGGCAGTGCCATCGATGCACTGTGGTGAGCGAAGCCGCGTCTGGAACAAGAGAGACGCCCCCTTCGTTGCACTAAAAGAATACAGTAGACGTGAGCTCTTTTCAGAGGTGCTTTTACGAGACTTACGAGGGTACTTACAAGGGTGACCAAATAACAGGTTACGTTTTGAGTGTGGGCCTCAGAAGGTTCATCTTAGAGAGAGGGGGGGAAAAAAAGCCAAAGACAAGGTTATAACGCAGTACGGGCGTCCCCTCTTGGGCCTGTGCTGATGTTGGGAGTTTTAACTTTTCTCCATGGAAGAAAATGACCTGGTGCCTCCATTCTCCATTTTCTTTCTGCTTTTTTACCAAAATAAAGCATTCCGGAAACTGTAAAGTCTGGAGTGTTCAACGGAATGAGTTTTTACAAGGTCCCTGTCAGCTTCCAGTGGAATAGGGGATACCCCCCACCCAGGTGCCTCCCCCCCCCCCGCCCCCCCCGCCCCCCGCCGGCAGATAGTTTTGCTTGTTTTCGAACTTTTTGTTGTGGAATCCTACAGGATCTCAGTCAGCATCCTGTCAGTGTGACTTCCCCAGGTGTCGGATGTGGTTCTGGCTCATCATTCCCTTTGCCCTATCGGGCACTGCGTGAATTCACTGCAACTTTACCCGCTGCGCTCGCGAAGGTTCCAGTTTTTAGCTGCTGCACACGTCCGTGTACGTGGATGTGCGCGGAGCCTCGGGGCCTGGGCCCGGCCAGCCGTGTTTCATCTGCCATCTTTCCTGAAGCGGCTGCACCAGTTTACGCCCCGCCCTGTTTCCGGACATCACTCGTGTGGATTTTTTCCAGACCAGCAACCGGTTGTGACACCAGTTGAGTGTCGTACGATTGAACTGCATTCTGACACCGTCTGCCCGGGGTTAGTGCAGGCCCCACAGGTTGCTTCCACAAGACTGCCCCGATTTCAGACACCTGTCAGGGTCCCACGATACTCCCAACCAAGCCACTATCAGCCAGGTGTCCCCAAGACCCCCTCGCAGGTTCAGGAATGTGCCAGAATGGCTCACAGAACTCAGGAGGACACCTCAGTTTGCTGGTGTACCATAAAGGGTACAACTCGGGAGCAGCCTGAGGGGGGAGCTGCAGAGGGTGAGGTACGGGCCTCGGCTTGTGGACGCCCGTGACCTCCCCGGGCGCACCAGCCTGCAGGCCCTTCACACCTCGTCGGCTGGGGACGTTTCCTTACAGAGCTGTGATGATGAAATCCTCGGCCATTGGTGATTAACTCAGCCTGCAGCCCCTGTCCCCTCCCCAGAAGCTGGGTGTGGGGTCCCAGCCCTCCAGTCACGCCTCACTCCCTCTGAAGCTACGCGAGTCCTCTCCTTAATGTGCAAAAGACCCTCCCTCTGTCACTCTGGAGAGTGCAGGGGTTTAGGACGTGTGCACCAGCCCACCCCCGTGATGAGTGTGAATTCATCGCACCCCTTCAGGCTTTGGGGGGGTGTCCAGCACGTGGGAGTGTCACCAAGCTCTTCAGGTGTGCCAGCAGAGCCGACGTAAAACGAAACGAGATTCTGGTCTCGATTTGCATTCCTCATCACCTCTTCCCGCATACTTCTGGACTTTCCTCAGGACCCGCTTTTGGGACGTACCTGCCCACGTCTTCTGCATACTTTCAAAATTGGGGTGTTTAAATACAACCCAGTTGGGCTGTGCATCCTTTTTATTGATCTGTAGGATCACTGCATGTATTCTGGTCGTGAGGTCTGTGATCACCACAAATTTGCTCCGACGCCCAGCGGTTTGCGTCTTCATTCTTTTGATGAACAGAAAATGGACTCTTATGTCATAATTAGTGCTTTTGGTAGTGTGTTGAAGAAATGCCTCTTTGCCCCAAGGACCTGAACATGCTCTCTCATTCCACGATTGCAAGCTTTCGTGACTCCTGTGACTCCTGTGAGTGAGCTTGGTGTGTGTGGTGTGAGGTAGGGGTCGGGGTCGTTTGCATCCTTGCTGGTAACCAGTTGAACCAGGGCCATTTCTTGAGAAGCCCGTCTGTCTCCCACCACATTTCAGTGGCATCCTTGTCATAAATTAGGTGCCTGTGTGTGGGGACCTGTTTCTGGCCTTCTGTCCCAGTGATCTCTTATACCAACATCACACTGGTTTAATTCAGCTTGATGATAACCGTTCATATCGTGCGTTGTAGGTCCTCTGATTTTGTTTTCCTTCAAGATTTTCCTGGTTCCTCTTTGCCTTCTCAATTTCAATACATATTTTACAATTGGCTTATAAATTCCCAAAACCCAGGGAGGCTGTTTGTTTGGTTGGTTGGTTGGTTGGTTGGTTGGTTTCAGTTTGGATTGCATTTGAATTTATAGATCAACACGGGAGAACTGTCGTCTCGACAATATTGAGGCTTCCACCCCCTGAGCATATACTTGTGCGGTCTTCACGTTCTCTCGGTAACGTTTTATAGCCTTTTGTACAGCAGCCCTGCATGTCGTTTGTAGAGCACTTCACTGATATTTAACTTCATGTTAAGAGATGTTACTTTTATAGTTCTCCATACAACTTATTTGTTGATAGAAATGTATTGAGAGGGGCGCCTGGGTGGCTCAGTCAGTTAAGCGCCCGACTTCAGCTCAGGTCACGATCTCACGGTCCGCGAGTTCGAGCCCCGCGTCGGGCTCTGGGCTGATGGCTCAGAGCCTGGAGCTTGCTTCCGATTCTGTGTCTCCCTCTCTCTCTGCCCCTCCCCCGTTCATGCTATGTCTCTCTCTGTCTCAAAAATAAATAAACGTTAAAAAAAAAAATTAAAAAAAAAAAAAGAAATGTATTGAGAAATGCAGTTAGTTGCTTCACGTTGACTTTTTGTCCAGCGACCTTGTGAATATGTTAAATGCACACATTCATGCTGGCACTTCATCTGCAGACACCTTTCGATTTCCTAGACAATCATTCAGTCGGTGAATAACTTTTATTTCCATCTCCCAACTCTGCACCTGTTGCCTTCTGGCACTGGCCGTGTTTACCTTTCCAAACGATGTGGAACAGAAGTGGTGACAACCAGCAGCCTCTTGCTCCTGATCTGGGGAAACCTTGCAAAATTTCACCATTAAGGATGTTTGTGAAGGGATTTTTTTCCTTCTGAAAATCCCCACCATCAAATTAAAGTGGTTCTATCTTATTCCTAGTCGAGTTTTTGTCCCGAATTGTGTTGGATTTTTTCAAATGCTTCCTTTGTCTCTTGACATACTTTTCTCTTTTTTTCTATTAATAAGGTAAATTAACTGATTGACTTGAACGTCACCCACCCCTGCACTCCCTTTATGCGATCCGTTTGATTGTGGTGCTTACCTTTTCTATAGTTTGCTGGATTCACTTTGCTAACATTTTGTTTGGTGTTTTTGCAACCTTATTTGTGACAGAGACTGGCCTATTATTCTCCTTTTTTGTAACGTTATTGTCAGAATTTAACACCGAGGTAGTTTGGCCTTATAAAATTAAATGTTTTTTTTTTTTTTAATTCTTAAGCACATTTTACATAAAATGATATTAGTCCTAACTTAATTATTTGGAAGGATTCACCAGTAAAGCTCTATGAACCTGGAGTCTTCTTTGTGGGAAAGTTTTAAAAGCTGTTTAATTTTTATTTAAAAAAAATTTTTTTTTTCAACGTTTATTTTATTTTTGGGACAGAGAGAGACAGAGCATGAACGGGGGAGGGGCAGAGAGAGAGGGAGACACAGAATCGGAAACAGGCTCCAGGCTCTGAGCCATCAGCCCAGAGCCCGACGCGGGGCTCGAACTCACGGACCGCGAGATCATGACCTGGCTGAAGTTGGACGCTTAACCGACTGTGCTACCCAGGCGCCCCAAAGAAAGCTGTTTAATTTTTAAAATAGAAATCAAGTATTGAAATTTTGTGTTTCTTCTCTCGTCATCTTTAGTCATGTTTTGAAGGACTTTTATTTATTTATTTATTTTTTAATTTTTTTTTTCAACGTTTATTTAATTTTGGGACAGAGAGAGACAGAGCATGAAGGGGGGAGGGGCAGAGAGAGAGGGAGACACAGAATCGGAAACAGGCTCCAGGCTCCGAGCCATCAGCCCAGAGCCCGACGCGGGGCTGGAACTCACGGACCGCGAGATCGTGACCTGGCTGAAGTCGGACGCTTAACCGACTGTGCCACCCAGGCGCCCCTTGAAGGTCTTTTAAAGATTTATTGAAAGTTCGTAGCTTTATTATGTTTTAAAATATCTTTAATATCTATAGATATTATTAAATTATTGGGTTTGTCTTTCTCTTTTTAGTTTTGTGAGTTTTTCATCATGTGTTTTGTGTCATATTGGGTGCATACAAATTTAGGATCATGATATCTGCTTTTCGGATTGATACTTTTGCCATCTTTAAATTTTTAAGATGAAAGATACCGTTAGCCTGCGAGTTTCCTTTGTCCAACATCAACATAACTATACTAGCGCCTGTATATGCCAAGGGGGAGGAGAACATAGTGTTTACGTGGTGTCCTTTCACCTTCAACTCTTTTGTATCATATTTTGAAAACAGGTTGTACTAGCAGAAGTTGCTTTTAGTGTAGACTGACAGTCCATGTCTTTTAATTGAAGCATTTAGTCCAATTACATTTAATGTGATACTGAAATGTTACAGTTTAAATCTGCCACCTTACTATTCATTTTACAACCTACCCATCTGTTTCTTTTTCACCTTCCTTTCTCGCCTGCCCTAGGTTCAGTCAAGTGTTAGTATTCTGAACTCTCCCCCCTTTATTAGCTTTGTTTAAAAATACTTCAGGGGGCGCCTGGGTGGCGCAGTCGGTTAAGCGTCTGACTTCAGCCAAGTCACGATCTCGCGCTCCGTGAGTTCGAGCCCCGCGTCGGGCTCTGGGCTGATGGCTCGGAGCCTGGAGCCTGTTTCCGATTCTGTGTCTCCCTCTCTCTCTGCCCCTCCCCCGTTCATGCTCTGTCTCTCTCTGTCCCAAAAATAAATAAATGTTGAAAAAAAAAAAAATTTAAAAATACTTCAGGGGCGCCTGGGTGGCACAGTCGGTTGAGCGTCCGACTTGGCCAGGTCACGATCTCGCGGTCCCTGAGTTCGAGCCCCGCGTCGGGCTCTGGGCTGATGGCTCAGAGCCTGGAGCCTGTTTCCGATTCTGTGTCTCCCTCTCTCTCTGCCCCTCCCCCGTTCATGCTCTGTCCCTCTCTGTCCCAAAAATAAATAAACGTTGAAAAAAAAAATTTTTTTTTAAAAAAAAAAATAAATAAAAATACTTCAAAAAATACATTTTTTAAATATTCTGGCTGCCTTAGAAATTACAAAACATGTTCTTGGAATGTACGTTAAATTAAATACTTGTACTGTTTCCCAGGTAAGGCAAGAAACTTAGAACACTTCAGTTATATTTAACCCCTATCAATTTCTATGCTATTATTGTCATGCATGTGGATATCACATATATTTTAAACCCCAGAAATCATCATTAATAATTGTTTAAAAATTTTTTTAACGTTTATTCATTTTTGAGAGACAGAGAGAGTGCGAGTGGGGGAGGGGCAGAGAGAGAGGGAGACACAGAATCCGAAGCAGGCTCCAGTCTCTCAGCTGTCAGCACAGAGCCCGATGCAGGGCTCGAACTCACAAACTGTGAGATCATGACCTGAGCCGAAGTTGGACGCTTCACCGACTGAGCCACCCAGGCACCCCATTAATAATTGTTTTAAATGGTGCTCATTCAGATTTACCTGTTTCTATAACCTTCTGATGTGCTTGATTTCTTCCTGCCTGATCATGTTTATGTCTGAGACCATTTTTCTTCTGTTTGAAATATCCCCTTTAGTATTTCTGTTAGCACAGATTTGCTGATAATTAGTTGGTTTTATTTGTGCGAAGATGTGTTTTGCGTTCATTTTGGGGGGCTATTTCCCGCTGGGTGCACGAGTGTCGGCAGTCAGGGTTCTCCCAGCACTTTGAGTACGTTGTTTATTTCTGGAAGTCACCTGTCAGTCTTGTTCCCTTGAAGGTGATGCTTCTCTCTCTCTTTCTCTCTCTTTTTCTTCCTGGCTGCTTAAAGTGGTCTTTGTTCTCCTATTTCAGCAGCCCTGTGAACGAGAGGGAGGTATTGAATTTATCCCAACTGAGGTTATAGAGCTTTTTGGATCTAGGGTATAATGTCTTTTGTCTTTTTGGAAAATGTCAGCCAGTATCTTTTCAACTGCTGCCCCATTCACTCCGCCTTCTTCCCTCAGGACTGCATACCCACATTTTTTCACTATATCCCATTTGTCTCTTATGCTCTTTTCTGTATTTTTTTTTTTTCCATCCTGGTTTTCTTTACCTTCTGTGCTTCAATCTGGATATTCTCTACTGATGTGTCTTATTTGGTATAATCTGCTTTTAAATCTTTCTCCTGAATTATTAACATCAATTACTCTTTTTTGCTTTTAAGTTTCTGAAATCCTAGGATTTTTTAGGGCTTCTTTTTCTCTGGGTCTCATTTGATGGTGAAATTCTCTCATCTAATCTTTTTAAATACATTTGAATGTCTGAATCACCTGAGTCTATTTCTGTAGACTATTCAGTATGCTTCTATTTCTTGGCCTGCCTGGTAATTTTTGGTTGAATATCAGATATTGTGTTTCAAAAACTAGGTAGGCACTCTGAATGATGTTATTTTCCTCATGAGATAATGTAATTTTATTTTGGCAGACGGAGTTTGGGCAAATCACCTTGATTCAGCTCAGGCTGGCCCATTGCCCCTTTTCCATATACGTCTCTCAGTAATGTCAACCCAGAAGGTCCGGAGGTTAGCAGAACCCCAGTCTCCAGCTCTTGTCTCCCCAGTACCAAGAGCCGGCCAAGATGTCTACCTGCGCTGTCTTTTGGGTTTTGTTTTTTTCTTTTAGCAGCTGCTTTTTGCTTGGCCTCTTGGCCTCTGGCCTTGAACTTGTGCAGCTCGGGAACCACTGGATGCCCCGAAGGTTGGTTGCAGGCTGGTTGCAGGCTCCCTTCTTTGCAGGGTCTCGAGGGCGCCTCGCAGGGCTGAGCCACGATGCCACCCTGGTGGGCCCGAGGGCAAAGCATCGGCCCAGAAGGGCTTATTCTCCAGCCTTAAGATCTAATGGGACTTGCCTTGCTAAGTTGTGGGCACGCTCGGGCCCCAGCACCTTTTCCTTCCTTCCTGTCTCTCCCTTTTGGAGCGGGAACGGCCATCCCAGGCCCGTCCCCACATTGTATTTTGGAAGCACACGTCTTGTTTTGGAGTCACAGGTCCCCAGCTGGACGGGAGTCTTGTCTCCGGGTGAATCGTACCTAGAGTCTCACCTGTGCCTCGTGGAGACGAGACCGTGGACGGCAAGAAGTGATGCTGGGATCAGTTGAGGCCTGAGGTCGGTGGGGTGGCACGAGTGTACTTTGCATGTGAGAAGAACACAGACTTGGGGGGACTGGGGCAGGATGTCAGGGACCGAATGTGTCCCCGCAAACTATACGGAAGCCCTAACCCCTAACGCGATGGTGTTTGGAAATGAGGTCTCGGGGAGGTGATAGTTGAGATCACAGGGCAGGGCGCTTATGATGGGATCATTGCCCTTCTGAGAGCCGAACAGCTGTCTCTGCTGTGAACACACAGCGAGAACGTCCTCGGGCCAGGAGGAGGCCTCTCGGGGACCGCCGCACCTGCGCCTTGATCCTGCTCAGACCTCCACCCTCCAGACGGAGAGTCACTGTTGGCTGCTCCCCACCCCCTCGTCTCTGGTGTTGTGTCACAGGAGTCCAGGCTGGCTGCGCCCCTTCCTTAGGCTTGGGTTTTCCTGGGCACGCTGAGCCCGGCTTCTGTCTCCTGATGGCTGCCCAGGAGCTGCAGGCCTTTCTGTTTGGCCTCCAAGGACTCACCAAGCAGCCTGACGGGGCGCCTGGGGGGCTCAGTCGGTTCAGCGTCTGACTCTGGATTTCAGCTCAGGTCAGGATCTTACGGTTCGTGAGTTAGAGCTCCGCACTGACGGTGCGGAGCCTGCTTGGGATTCTCCCCGCCCGCCCCTCCGCCCCCCCACCCCCGTACTCTCTCTCAAAATAAACACTGAAAAAAAAACCCTGAGGACACAAGGTGGCCCTGGTGACACAGCGCTCCTCCTGGCATCGTCTCATCTGCTCATGTGTCTGACTGTGAGGCCCTGGCACTTTCCATGGTGGTTTTCCTGCTGTCAGGGTTTGATTTTGGAGCAGGATTGGACGCGGGTGCCTGTTCTCCTGGTTGGAGCTGCCGCTTCCCTGGTGAGCCTGGCTCTGGCTCCCGTGTCGTGGGAGGTGTCGTGGGAGGGGCGGCTGGTCCTGCTGCAGCCATGGGGGCGCCGGGCAGCCGTGAGCAGCTTGTAAAAGTGAATCCACAGAGGAAAACCCCCACACAGGGAAGAGTTGCATTCCTCATGAGTGTATTTGCAGTAGGTTACTTGGAAGTTGGTATACATCTTTCCATAGACTCTTTCAGAAATTTCGCTCAGCCATTTCTTTTTTTTTTTTTTTAATGTTTATTTATTTTTGAGAGAGAGAAAGAGAGAGCACAAGCAGGGGCGGGGCAGAGAGAGGGGGAGACACAGAATCTGAAGCAGGCTCCGGGCTCTGAGCTGTCAGCACAGAGCCCGACGTGGGGCTCAAACTCAACGGACTATGAGATCATGACCTGAGCCGAAGTTGGACGCTTAACTGACTGAACCACCCAGGGACCCCTCGGTCAGCTGTTTCATTAAACGCTGATTTGTACCACCAAACGTTAAGATATTTGTGATAAAATTATTCGAAAGTTGAACTGTTACAACTCCTCTCGCTCAAAACACCTCTTAGGATTGGTCTTCTTCACGGACGTGGACGGTGTTCGGTGAGGAAGGGCGGCTGTGAGGACCCCTCGGCGGCCCACGACCCTGTCCTCCCGGAGGTAAAGGGGTTGCGCCCCCATGGGTGCTCCATCACCGTGGTTGACGCGTGCACCTCGCTGGGTCCTTAGAGCCAATCAGAGATCGGTTCTGAAGCTGGCGTCCTGCGTGTCCCCGTCGCTTGCGTCTGTCCGCGGCGCCTTTCCCTCTGGAGGAGGAGCGCTTTGCGTCCCCTGCCCCGGCCACTGACACGGCAGCGCCTCTCCGTCCCCTCCTCGGTGACCCGGCTTTCTCTGCCCTTATGTCCTGGCCATGGGGAGAGGGGGCTGGCAGGGATGTCATGCATGGCGGCCCAGCCCGAGTGCGTCCCCACTCCCCCTGCTGGAGAGGCTCTGCTGTGCGGCCCTCACGCAATTTAAGCTTTAAAACCAGGGTCTGCCAGTGGGTGTGGCCGCGGGTTAGCCTAGAACCCGGGGGGGGGGGGGGGGGGGGGGGGTGGCGGGCGGCGGCGCGGCGGCAGTGCCCGGGGCACCTGCCTCCTGTGGCCTCCTGGCGTGTGGATGCTGCCCCCGTCATGTCCACCCAGCCAGTGGTGACCCGGCCTGGTGCTCCTGCCCCGGGGAGGGGAGTCCCTCTCAGCAGCCTGGTCAGGCCATTTCGGTCATGTGACTGCCCGGGACCCAGGACATCACTGGGGGTCACCCTGCTCTGACTGTTTTTGTCAGCACCCTTCCATGCCTGCACAATGACAAGGTTTGGGGTGGCCCCGTACCCATGTGCTCCCAGCAAGGGCACCCAGGACTTATGATGACAAGTGCCTCGCACACACCATGGGCCAGGAAGCCTTGCCCCGGGGCACGTCCGGGTGCCCGTCCCGAGGGCTGACCCCATGATTACTGGGCCGCCCCCCATGGCGTGTCACTGCCCAGCTGTCCCCTCCGCATCCCCTCGTCCCCTAGCTTAAATATTCATGGTGTTTATCGTCATTTGCCGTCAGCTCCAGGAGGACAGTCTTCTGTCCACTTTGTGTGTGTCCCTAGTGCCCCCCGAGGGCGCTGACTGCTTGCGGGGATGAGGAGATGCGGGCAGCGGCTTCGCTCCCGTGCGGGCCAGTCAAGCACCTGTGTTTTCCGTGTACTTACCTAGACCTTTCGTGGTGGTGTTGTCACAAGGCCGTGTCCTGTGCTGCGTCCTTGTGGGGAGGAGGTGGCCCCTGCCGTGCAGGTAGAAGCCAGGCAGGTGCGACACTTCCTGCGGGGACAAGGACTGTGGCTCATGTGACCCGAGAAGGCCACCCGCCTCCCTCATCACGTGGTTCCCGGCTGTGTGGTCCCAAGACCTTTCCCATGGCCACCTGTGTCCCTGTGGTTCCTCACCCACCTTCCACGGCTCAGCACCCTCTGACCCACACCTCTAGCTGGAAGGAGATGCTGAGAGGCAGACTTGTGATCGGGGACACCCCTCAGGTGCACAAGGTCTGTGTCCTGCGCCTGTCCCACCCCGCGGCCCCAGCCCCTGGCACGGTGACCGTGTGTTCGTCCCTCAGAACCTGCCAGACTGTGCAGCGGCCCCACAGTTTCCCCACAGCCGGGCTGACATCCCACCCGAACCCCCAAGCTGCTATTTGCACAAGGTCACGTGAAGGACGCAGTAGGAGCCTTTCAGTGGGATGTGACCTGGCGGGAGTGTCCTGTGAGCCCAGATGCCGGCGGGGCGATGTGGCGCAGAGAACGGCCCGGCAGGGCCACCGGCCCCCCGCCTCTGTCCCCTCACACCAGCTCTGCACACAGTCCTGGATGACCGAGTGACCAGGGCATCTCAGACGTCTTAGCCCAAAACATGCTCTTTGTCATTGCTGTCCTGTGTCACAGACCAAGCCCGGCGGTCCCCGCCCTCGGGGGCACAGAGCCGGGGCGCGGGGGAGGTCGCTCTCCCTGACGGAGCAGCGCCCCTTCTGCCCTGAGACCCCGGTGTCGACCTCACGCCACCTCCCACCCCGCGGCCCGAAGCCACCTCGGCCTCGCTTGGGGCCTCGTCACCAACGTGGGACCCCCTCCCCGGGGGCATCCGGCCATCCAGTCACTGTGCCCTAACATGTGCCACGTGGTGCGGCCACTCGCACCCGGTTCCGAGGCGCCGCGCGGGGCTGAGCTGGTCACCCCAGGCCGAGGTCCGCTGCCTGGGGACGAGAGGGGCCGGGACATTCGGCACGCCCCACGCCATGCCCCGGGTCTGCGGGGCGCGGGGCGCGGGGCGTATCTCACGGCTCCTCGGCCGTTCTCGTCGGCGCCCTCCAGACGCTCGATTGCCATAGAAACCGAGCTCGTTAAAATTCCCCACAGCCTCCTAATTATAGAATTTCAAAGGCGAGCAGCCCTTCCTCCGAGGGTTGGAGTTGAGGTGGGGGTGGGGGCAGCCCACGCGGGCCCAGCGCCGCCCGGAGCTGGCCCAGCTTTGCCGCGATGCCACGTCTGCGGCGCCCAGGACGGGCCCCGGAGGGCACACCCCGAGCCCGGAGCTCGGCCCTGACCGCACAGCCGAGACGGGATCCTGGGAGCCACCAGGACTGTGGGCGAGCTCCACGTGCTTCACGCGGGCCCCCCACGCATCTGTGGGCGGGCTCTGCGGGCACTGGGATCAGGGGGACGAGGTGGTCGAGCAGTGGGGGCGCGGGGCCCGTGTTCTCCCCAGAGCAGCCGCGCCTCTGCACGCACGTGCTCTCCGAGGACACGTGCTCTTTTCTTCCTTTGTGAACCATGCCTGTCACTTCGGATCGGGAATAAGGGCCGTGACTTTCCGGGCAGAAACCCAGGACCTGCGAACGCGACCGTTGCCTGAGCCGGTGGCCCGTGAGGTCGGTGGCCGTGGCGTTTGAGGGGAGGGGACCGTTGGGCCCCCACAGCCTCCATCGTCACCTCTGAGATCAGGGGCTCAGGAGGGCAGAGTGGGTTCCATCCAGCTGCGTCCGGCCCTGCACTTGGGGAACATTCCAGTAAAGACTCAGCTTCGAAAGCGTTGGGCGTTTTGGTGTTTGCCACTGTGGGAATTTGGGTTTTCCAGGAAAGGCTCTCAGTTCGGTTCAGAAGTTAAGGAAGTGCTAATCTCAGTCCAGTCGTGAGAGAAGCCCCAGGCTAAATCCCCAGGCCGGCACCCGAGTCTGACCGCGCTCCTCAAGGCCAGCAAGGTCGTCAAAACCGGGGCCGGCTGAGAAACCGCCACCACCAGCGGGTCCGCGGAAGGACGACATGCCGTGTGGGATTGAGGGTGTTGTCTGGGCCAGAACCAGGCGTCAGGGAAAAGTTAGTGGGGCAGAGCGTGTGCCTTAGTTGACGCGTCAGCTCGTTGGCGGTAACGAAGGCGCCACACACTCGTCCGATGTCAACCAGAGGGGCACCGGGCCTGCCTGCGGTCTGCACTGTTCCTCCCAAGTCTGAAATTGTAAATTGCTGTGCCCATAGCCTCCAGCCAGGATAGAGTTTAACCCGTACCCACCCCTGTGACCTGTCACCTGGAGGCCACACTGTCCTGAACTTGGCATTGGTCTTTCACTTACTAGAACAATTTCATCTCGTGATTATGGATCCTAAAACAATTTGTTGTTGATTTTGTCTATTTTGTGGTTGTGTAAGAGTGGCACCGTTTCCTAAAGCCCATTTTATATGTATCAATATATCATTTTCTATTGACTTTTTAGGTAGTTTGATTTTCGAAGATGTATCTGTCATGCTGCGGGTGGCTCAGGTCAGGTGTTACCGCCGGTCGGGTCTCTGTGGTGCAGCCGCACGCTCACCGCGTCCATTTACCATCCTCTTGTCTGTGACCCTGGGCATCTTCAGACGTGCTTGAATGTCCCCCAGCTCGTGTGCGACAGTTTCTCTTGGGCTTTGATCAAGGAGTAATGCAATCGCTAGGTCATGGAGGAAGCAAATGTTCCTCCCCACAAATATCGGTTCTATGTTAGCCCCCCCTCTCGGAGAATAAGCAGCTTCCAGGTTGCTGTACATCGGGGTTGTGGGAGATTAACCTGGGCCCACCGCTCAGGCATCAAGGATACCGAGGTGCCTTTGGGTTTCCCTGATTACTCACGAGGTGGGGCTTCTGGTCATTTTCATTCACTGTCGGTCTTCTGTGGAATGCCTGTTCTTGTCTTTTGTTCATGTTTTTCCTTTGTTAACTTATGGAACTTGTGTGTGCATCCTGAGTCACGAAGCCTCACCACGTGTGTGTGCTGATACTGTAGGCCGACTCTCTTTGGCTTCCCTGGTGGCCTCTGGATGAACATGCGTGCTTGTTTTGATGCACTCGGGTGCACTCGCTCCTTATTCTACTGCCTTTTGTGTTTTCAGAGTTTTTCTCGCCTTCATATTAGTAAGATCTTCTCCTACATTTCCTTATAGAATTTGTTGTCGTTTTGCTCCTCATGTGTCAGTTCTAGTCTTTTGAGGGGACAGAGCTGTGTGTGGAGTGAGGCCTACGCGGGCCACGTGCAGCCCTTGGTCTTGTCCCCTCGGTGAGTGTGCCTGCCTGCTGTGCATTCCCTAATGCCCCTTGGCCTCTGCTAGGACATCTTTGTGTGTCTTGTTTTGGCCGACTTTAAACAAATTTGAAGGATATCCGGTTGGGCATATTTTTAGACATATTTTAGGGCATATTTTCCGTGTGGAAGTCGGCCGGATTCAAGAAAGCCAGAGTGTTGGTGCTGGTGTGTCCCCATCAGGCCAGCTCAGTTCCCTCTGTATCTCTGTGTCCCCTGGTCTGTGTCTGTCACTCAGTGCCTTCTCTCTTCAGGACACCTGGGGGTTGTGAATGCCACATCCAGGGAGGGGCAGCGGATGTGATCACCATGCCTGGGGACAGCCAGTCCTGTGGACGTCAGCACAGACCCACCGCCAGCCAGGCATCCCTCAAAGCAAGCCAGGTGGCCTGGAAGGCCTGGGTGTGGCTGGACACACCTTGTCAGCTGGGCAAAGGCCCTGGAGGTCACCGGGGACTCCTTAGGGGCAAGGGACACATAGACTGAGGGTGGTACTGCCTCCTGTGGACTCCAGGCCTGAAGCCCAGGTGTGAACTCGCAGGGGGAGAGCAGGAAGGTGGAGGCTGGTGCCACCTCCCTCCAGGCCCTGCTCTTGTCTGGGAATTGCTGAGAGCCTGTGGCGGGAAACCTTTGAGGGGTCCTTGGGCAGCGCGTGGGCCTCTGCCAAAGCCCCAGCTGCCCGCCGGCTGTGGGGCTCCTGCCGCAGAGGAATCCGACTTCTTGTTTCTTGGTCTCCCGCTTAAAGGGAGGGAAGCAGGCTCCGAGTGGCCGTCCAGCCAGAGCTGCTAATTTGCTTGTTTTAAAAACATTCCGTTACAGTTTCCACATTGGTGTATATTCGTGGCACTTCCACGGCTCATGAAAGTGGCTTTCACTGCGGAACTTTATAAAAGCACAAAGCTTCCCGTTGTATCCTGAGTGTTTTGTTTGTCAGCGTTTGCCTCAGAGTTTTTGGAAGGAGCGAGTTATAAGCATTTTTAGGGAAGAATCAAACCAGCGGCTCTAGTTCCCCAACTGGCTCTGGCATTTTTGGTCAGCAGTGTCCTTCTGACAAGTTGAGATTGGCGAACGTGTGTTTTGAAAGCGACGTGTTGGGTAACGCTCGACTCAGCACGAGGGCCCGGCCTGTCTGCCCCACCTCTGCCCCGAGATGTGTCAGGCCGGCGACACCGGGAGGGGGTCTTGTGTGTCCGGGTGGGCAGGTCGCCCGGCCGAATGCTGTGTTTCTGGCTGACCGTGGACTCCACGTGGCAGCCGCGGCCCCTCTGTGGATGGTGAGACGTGAGCTCATGGCCCCTCTGAACCACATCCCAGTGTGGAACAGGGGGCCTGGTTTCCGCGCCCGGAGGAAGGAGGGTGGAAAGGAAAACAAGGAGGAGGGCTTGGAAGTGGGCTGGCCTCCAGTGACGTTCTGGCCGGACCCTCTCCGGGGCCGCCCAGCTGCTGTCCTCCCTGCCAGGGTGGCCGCCGGGCACACCGTCGCGCCAGCCCCTGGACGGAGCGGCCGTCACCGCGGGCTGACGGCCACCGGGCTCCTGTCCTCGTGTGGGGGGGGAACTGGTGGCCGCGGGGCTGTCCTTTACCCGTCTTCTATCCTCCCTAGAGTCCGTCTACCGCCGCGGAGCCAGAAGATGGAGAAAGCTGCACCGCGCCAACGGCCACCTCTTCCAGGCCAAGCGCTTTAACAGGGTGAGTGCCGCCGACGCGGGGCCCGGCCTGAGCAGGACCCTTCCGCGGAGAGTGGGCGGGGCCGCGGAGGCCGTGCCAGCGGGTTCCAGAAATGAGCCGCGGTGAGGCTCTGGTCAGGCCTTTCCTGCACGTGGTGGCTGTTTGACGGATGCAGTGTGTGCATCTCGGCGTTGCTCTGCTGGGATGACACCAGCCGCAGTGTGTGCTCTTGGCCGCGAGGACCTCCTGTGTGCCCCGGGGCCCCCTCACCGCCCGTGTCTGCCACCCAGGTGGGCCCGCTGCCCAGCCCTTCATTTCCGTCGTTCCTCTTCAGGACGCTGTCACATTCTCCAGGAATGATGTGGTTTGTGTGGCTTTGTGGTTGGTCCGCTTCACAGTGGGGGAGGGGGGAGGGGGTGCCTGCAGGTGCCTCACTGGCCAAGGCCCCTCACGTCCTGGGGCCGCCGGATCCACGCGCCACAGACGGGGCTTAAAGCAGCAAGTCCTTCTCTCCCAGTTGCGGAGCCACAGGCCCCAAGCCAACGCGTGGGCAGGGCTCTGCTCCCTCTGATGGCTCTAGGAGAGCATCCTTCCAGCCTTTTCCAGCTCCCGGGGGCTGTGGCAGTCCTGGGTTTGTGGCTGCTGCAGTCCGATGTCTGCTCTGTCCTCACATGGCCTCTCTTCTCTCGTAAGGACGTCCGTCGGGATTAGCCCCCACCTGATCGACTATGACTTCATTTTAACTAAGTACCTCTACAGAAATTCTTTTTCAAAATGAGGCCTCATTTGGAGGTTCTAAGGGGACGTGAATTCGGGGACACCATTCAACCTGTTCCAGCAGCCACACGCGTGCTCACCTGAGGGCCTTTGCACGTGCTGAGTGCTGTGCCCGGTGCGCCCGCCCCCATGCTCTCGGAGCACATGCTCTGTCTTACTTTCTGTCTCTTGGCTTGGACAACTATCCAGCCCTTCCTCTGTGCCCCCGTCACATATGCACCTGCTGCCCCCCACTGGGTGCAGTGCTCTGGTCACTGGGACTCTGAACGTGGGTTCCTCGATGATTGGAGCCAGGGGAGACCCAGGGCACTGTGTAGGGACCAAGAAAGAATGGGGCACGTCTGTGAGGAATGAGAAAGACCCTGGGAACCGAGGTGGGTGGCGGGAGAGCACGGGCTCCAAGGAATGTCGGGTGTCTTGGGGGAGGTTAGGCATCACCAGCAAGCCAGTGCCTGAGGACAGAGGTGTGGCTGCATGAATAATGGACGCTTGTCACATCCCTGGGCGGACTGACTGGGTGTGGACAGGAACTTTTGTGATGAAAGGAGGCTGCCCACAACGTGAAGAAATGGAAACATCCCAACTCCCAGGATGCGAAGCATCTGCCGCCCCCTCCCCGTGTTTATTTTACCATCCAGCTTTGCGGCCAGGAGGCTTCTCTTTCTGCACATCTGGGCACCAGCTTGGTTCTGGACAGAGAGGGGTCTCGGCCAGATGGGACCAGCCACCTTTCGGGATATCACAGAAGGTTCTAGGCGTCCTGCTCCCCCGTGTTGACTGCTGGTGAAACACCGTTTCTTCATCACAGCTGACTCACCGGTCCAAGACGAAGCCCACCCACCCAGCAAGACAGACCAGGGCCCGCTTGTCCCCCCCTGCAGATTGTAGGAGAAAACCCCATTTCTCTGATTGCAGGGTGCAGACCCTGACTCTGCTTTCCCCTGCCTGCCCCTCCTGCCCCTCCCCGTTCCCACCCTGTTATACATGTTCAGCTGTCCCCAGAGCCCCAGAGTGGGTTTTCCCACACACGGGGAGGGAGAAGGGAGCCTGTCCAAAGACCCTCGACTCAGATCGTTTGGTCGTTCGCAGATGAGGAGGCAGATGTGTGCGCAATTTGTTGCCAATTTTGGTTTCCCGCCTGACTGTCCTTGGCTCGACGTCCCGTTGCCTGAGCCCTGGAGGCTGGCTCCGTGCCGTTCACTGTGTTAATCACAGGGCTGTGCACTTCAACTCCACCTGTCACTTGAAAGGATGTTTGCAGAGCCCCGCGCTTTGTTCTACAGGAATCGGCAAGACCTACAGGCAAAAAGCCCACAAGAGGTCATTTCCTCCGTCCTCCTCGGCAACTCAAGGGCGGAAAGTGAGTGAACTCAGTCACACCGCCGGCCATCTTCCCAAGGCACCTGCCTGGATCGTTATTTGCCGTCGACATGACGTTTCTTCTAGAACAACGAGAAAAGGTTCCATCCGTGAATCAAAGGGAGAGATCCAGCGAGTTTCTGGAGAAGAAACGAAAACCTCTGTCCTGGAGCAGGAGACACGGGCGGCATGGATGCGGGGGCACGAGGGCGAGGCCCCCTCTGCAGGATGCGACTGACGGTCAGAGTCCCGCCCTGCGAAGCCCCGGGGCGTGAGCATCTCTGGCAAATGCCCGTCGAGGATTTCTCCTAAGCTTCTTGGTCCCAGCGACTAGAACAGGGGTTAGCAAGCAATTCCTGTTAAATCCATGTTAAGGGTGGAGAGTAGATACCTTAGACTTGCTGGGCCACAAGGCCTCTGTTGCAGCCACCGCCCCATCATAGTGTAGTAGCCACAGGCAGTGGGTCGACAAACGAGTGAGGGCCTGTTCCAGTAAAACTTTATTTGGAAAACACAGGTGGTGGTCCTCATTGGCCTGCCCCTGGACTAGGGATTGGAGTTACCACTGGCTGAACCATCAGGCCGCGAGAGGAGCAGGTCTGGGGCCTGGCGGGAGCCGCCTTTCCCACCCCCCAAGAAGCAGCAGAAACCCAGACCACAGGCTCCGACCTCAGATGAGAGCTCAATATGGCCAAAAACTAGAACGGCTGATGCGAAATCCGAGCAAGGGACAGATTCAGTGGTGTGTAAGGAGACTTAAAATGTTTTTACCCCATTAACTTATTAATTCATGTGAATTTCAGAGAATCGTGGCTCGGGGGTTAGGTTTTGTTTTATTTCTTCGTGATGTCTCGTGAAGTGTTAACAAGTCAAACACAGGTCTGAGATCGAGAGCCCTTGCCAACGTGTGATAGCCTCTCCGGACAAGCGAGGGCGCGCTGCTGCTGGTCAGCGGCTGGCCCGGCCCGGCCCCTGCTCATCTCTGGGAAGAATGCGTTACCTCGCAAAGGCACCGATCGGCTGTGAGTTTGCCCCTATCCGCGAGCCAAGCGTTGCAGATTAGGTTGTTCAGGGGTGACGATGGGAAGGCTGCGCGTGTTGGTGGGTTACGTAAGAAGGTGCTTTTGTTTCACGGCTTCATAAATGGTGTTTGACAGACACACACGCAGAAGAGAGTGAAACCCATGTTCATACCTGAAGCTCCTCCTTTGAATGCGAAGCTGGGCATTTACCCGGCATGAGACCGTGGCCCCCGCGGCCGTCCACTGCGCCCCGTCCAGGCCATTCCCCGCCGGGCCCACCCTCTGTGCCTGCCAGCTCGTGGGACAGACGCTTTAGGCAACAGGGAGGACTCGGAATAAATTCTTCTCTTTCCGAAGTTAAAAGTGACGTGGGGTGTGTGAGTGTGTGTTTGCTTAACCTTAGCAAACGTGGTTGGGGCACCTGTGTGCCAGGACCAGCCCCCTCAGGCCCTGGTTTCCAAGCTCGGTGCTTCGCTGGCGAGGAGTCGGCTTCTTGGTGCCCGTGGCCCGGAGCACAGGCCCACGGCCTGTCCGTGTCACCCCGATCCGCCCACCCCCCCGGCCCCCGCCCGAGTCCACCCATCAGAGGATTCCATCAGCCGTCGTGAATGAACTGCAGTGCAGTGTGGTGCTTCACGGTTGTCTCCAGGAGCAGACTCTCTCAAAAGAAGGGAATTTGTTAAAAACGGCAGAAGAGGCTAAAGCCTGCCAGGGAGTTCAAGCCAGGAAAGATGGTCGCAGGAACCCGGCAGACGTGCGGCCACGTGTGTGACCGGCTTTCTGAACACAGTCATCTTCGTGCCCTTTCAACAGCCCAACGTGGGGAAAACATCACCAAACCAGCTGACGATTGCCATTAATTTCAGCTACTTAGAGCTTGAAGAACGAAGATTGACCGCGGAAAAATCTTTAAAACTCCCAAAAACCCAAGAATCGCAGGCTGCCCCTAGCGGCCAACACGCGACACGTAATGCCAGGCGGAGTTAGTCTCTCTGTGGCTGTCCGGGGGAGGTGTGTGGATGCCCCCCGCGCCCCCCTCAGCCTGGGTCACTGCACCAGACGGGGCGCCACCCTGTTCGGCACATGACCCGGCAAGGGCTGGAATCCCCTCCGGTCCCTGCAAGCAAGGGGAGGGCCTTGCCCGTGGAGGGGTCTTGTCACCCCTGCCAGAGCGGGACCCCATGGTTCCCCCAGCCTGGGAACGGACCCAAGCAGGGGGCCCAGAGCTTGGGCAGAGCCTGGTGCCCGACGTGACCCACTGGTTGGGCCACCTCTTGTCTAGCTCCCCATCATCTTTCGGGACGTCAGGAAAGGTGCAACGTGCCCCAGTGCTGAGCTGGGTCCCCTGCAGTGAGGCGCGGGCTCCAGGGGCGCCGAGGCCCTCGGCGTGACGGCCGCTGTCCTTGCAGAGAGCGTACTGTGGCCGGTGCAGCGAGAGGATATGGGGCCTCGCGGGGCAGGGCTACAGATGCATCAACTGCAAGCTGCTGGTCCATAAACGCTGCCACGTGCTCGTCCCGCTGACCTGCAAAAGGCATATGGTGAGTGTGGGCCGGATTGGGCCCCGGGGGCCCGCGGGTGGGGGCAGCCTCGAGCCCACTGCCCACGCTGACCCTGGCGGCCCTCAGTCCCCCTCTGTCCAAATAGGGTCCTGCCGCCAGCGAGGCAAGAGGAGGGGCTGGGACGGGGCCCCTCTTCCGAGCCCTGTGAGCCCCTAGCACTCGTGGGGGGGCCTCCGGTGCCCGCTGCCACTCTGGCACGAAGGTGCGGGGCCAGGGAAGGCTTGTGTGGACCCCAGGCACGAAGCAGCTCTCGAGCAGAGCAGAGGGGAAAGCGCCATGACGCTCCGCAGGCCAGGACCTGCGCCATGTGACCCTCACCACCAGCCCGCGATCCTGGAGTCGGAGCTCCCAGCCCTTTGAGATGCTGTTCGTTTCCTTACTGAGCGTCCAGGCTCGCTTGTGCTCCTGGGCCTCTGGCCGTCACCCCTGATGGAACAAGAACAGAGTCCAGACCTTGTTGCACCCCGATGTTGCTGAGCCCTGGGATGTGGGGTCCCGTAGGTCCGCGTCGGCCTAAGAAACGAGGCCAGCCCCACAGATGTAGTCAGTCGGGGGCCGAACGATGCCAATGCCTGGAGCCTGGTGTCCGCCAATAGGGGGCTGTGGCAGGGGTGACCTCAGCCTCCTGGGACTCTGATGCAGCCGTGGGGGCAAGGGAGACTACCAAACATTATGAACAGACGCCCTGCTTTTTTTTTTTTTTTTTTTTTTTAATTTTTTTTTTCCAACGTTTTTATTTATTTTTGGGACAGAGAGAGACAGAGCATGAACGGGGGAGGGGCAGAGAGAGAGGGAGACACAGAATCGGAAACAGGCTCCAGGCTCCGAGCCATCAGCCCAGAGCCTGACGCGGGGCTTGAACTCACGGACCCCGAGATCGTGACCTGGCTGAAGTCGGACGCTTAACCGACTGCGCCACCCAGGCGCCCCAAGACGCCCTGCTTTTTAAAGCACCTGCTGGAAAGGTCACAGTGTGAGGTGCTGCGTGGTCACCCTGCCTGTGGAATCAGGAAATTTCTATGTGGGTCTTTCCACCTCCAGGGCAACAATGTTACCAGGTACACTTGTGTAACATGTATTGTCAGACACGCTACAATGTGTATGCCAGAAGAGGTGATTCTAGAAAGTCACAGGGTATCTCCAGAAGCTACACTGTGACACCTGACTGGTCACTTTGTAATGCTCATGTCTTCGCAGGATTCTGTCATGCCTTCCCAAGAACCTGCAGTAGACGACAAGGACAACGTGGACCTTCCTTCTGAGAACACCGATGGAAGTAGGGGCTTTCTTCCCACTCGTGGAGTCCGGGCTCTCCGCCCCGGAATCCCTGCTTGCCCGCCATTCTGACCACACCTCACTGCGGGGCTGGGGATGTCCCCAGGGCCTTCCCTCATCCTGGGCAAAGATGGCAGGGTGGGGTGGCTTTCTGTGGGCACGCACATCTCTGGGAGTGGCTGCCATAGGAGTCGGGGTGGGCGTTTTCCCTCGGCACCGACCGTGGGAGTTCTAGAAGTTGTTTACGGTGGCACCCACCCTGGGCAGGCTGCTGCGTCGAGCTGGTCTCCATCCGTGGAAAGGCCTGCTGTCAAGGTGGTTCTTGAGTTTCTGTGGGATTTCGTGGGGGTTTGGGTGGGGGAGAGACTTTTGTTTAATAGTAAGAAGCATTCGGAGAATGATTTTGAATACTAGTTGGACTGATAGCTTAGCTCTGAGCTCCCAAAGTCTGTGGATTATTATGAGAGCTTGGAAGAGTCCCTGCCCTCGAGTGGTGAATGTGAGCTCTGCACCCTGAGAGTCCTTGAAGGATGAAATGAGACCACAGAAGATAAAGCATTTAGCACAACAGCTCACACAAAGCAGACAACAACCCACACATTCTCCCACCCACCCACCCACCCACCTACCCATCCAACCATCCATCCACTTATCTGTCCATCTACCCATCCACCCACCTATTCATCTGTCTACCTGTCCACTCATCTATCCACTCACCATCCATCCATCCAACCCCCCTACCTATCCATCCACTTATCCATCCATCCATCCATCCTTCCATCCATCCTTCCGTCCATCCACCCATCCATCTACTCATCTGTCCATCCATCCATCCATCCTTCCTTCCTTCCTTCCTTCCTTCCTTCCTTCCTTCCTTCTGTCTGTCCGTCCGTCTGTCCGTCCATCCATCCATCCATCCATCCACCCACCCACCCACCCACCCACCCACCTACCCATCCAACCATCCATCCACTTATCTGTCCATCTACCCATCCACCCACCTATTCATCTGTCTACCTGTCCACTCATCTATCCACTCACCATCCATCCATCCACCCCCCCACCTATCCATCCACTTATCCATCCGTCCATCCATCCTTCCGTCCATCCATCCGTCCATCCATCCTCCCTTCCATCCTTCCGTCCATCCACCCATCCATCTACTCATCTGTCCACCCATCCATCCATCCATCCTTCCTTCCTTCCTTCCTTCCTTCCTTCCTTCCTTCCTTCCTTCCTTCTGTCTGTCCGTCCGTGCGTCCGTCCATCCATCCATCCATCCACCCACCCACCCACCCACCTACCCATCCAACCATCCATCCACTTATCTGTCCATCTACCCATCCACCCACCTATTCATCTGTCTACCTGTCCACTCATCTATCCACTCACCATCCATCCATCCACCCCCCCCACCTGTCCATCCACTTATCCATCCGTCCATCCATCCGTCCATCCATCCTTCCGTCCATCCTTCCATCCATCCATCCACCCACCCCCCTACCCATCCATCCCCTTATACATCCATCCACCCATCCATCCACCCATCCAACTATCCATCAATCCACCCACCTATCTATCTATCCTTCCTTCCTTCCTTCCGTCCGTCCGTCTGTCCATCCACCCATCCACCCATCCATCCATCTATCCCTCCACCATCCATCCCTCCACCATCCCCTCTTCTGCCCGCCTGCCCACCTATCCATCTGCACACTCTAAGAACAGTGTCTGGAAAGCTAAATACCACAGTCTTCTTGAAGAGTTGCTTCCACACGAATCGCTGAGAACATGTGTCACAAATGCAGGTTCCCAGGCTCCACCCACAGAGGTGGAGAGTCAGCAGGTCTGGGTGGGACCAGGAAGCTGCATTTTCTTATGACTGTGCGGTCAGCTGTGGCCACTCCGTGATTCGCCCTGAATGCTGCAGACTTGGCCTGGGCCACCGGTGTCTCCAGAGGATCGAGGGGCCCTGGGTTCCCCTGTGTGTCAGGCTCCATTCCTGACAATGCCTAGAATGCCCTGTTTTTTCTTTCTCTCTTCACTAGTTGCTTATATTTCTTCAAGCCGGAAACATGACAACATTAAAGATGATTCTGAGGTGAGTAAATAAGATGGCTCGTTAGTGTTTCCAATTTTTTTTTATAAGTTCATTAGCTCGTTTCTGGGGCAGTTATGGAAATTTAAATAGGAACCAGACAGGCTTGGGAATGCTAACCTGTCTAACCTCACCGTAAGCGAGGGACACCTAGGGCGACGTTCACTCAGGGCTTCAGGATGGAGTCCCACGGAGGTTCTGGCGTTTCGCGCAGAAGGGATCTCCAGAGCATTAGGTGGACAGAGAGCGAGCGTGTGTGGCTGACAGGAGCCACTGCTCAGTGGCAGACGTGAGGGTGCAGCGTTCACTGCATGGTTCTCTCAGCGACGGGGAACTGGGGGATGAGGTGTCACTGGCCAGGTCTGTGTGAGCCCAGGCCGCAGGCTGGTGTGAGCCTGGGTCAGGGGACCTCTCTGACCTCAGGATCCTCTTCCGTCCAGTTTGGATAATGATCACTCCTGGCACACACAGGAAGCTTTCCACGACACCAATCAGTGGTGGGGCTCTTTCCGCATTGGTCCAGGGTGGCACAGGCCATCCCCACCCCCACAAGGGAGCCCCCATGCTCTTCGGCTTTGAGAAAAGGAGGGATAGCTGGTCCCTGGCAGGTGGGGTCGCTAGCTTTTTATTGTCTCCCGGGGTCCACGTGGAGGAATCACCCTGGACTGTTCTTGCCCTTTGTCCTCTTTCGGGCATGTTTATGGCTGGGCGGTCCAGGGTCAGAGGTAGATTGATAGACTCTTGCTGAATTTGCTAGTGACTTGTTCTCCCCTCACTCCTAAGGTTCAAACGTTGCGTTTTCTCCTGTCTCCTGTCACAGGACAGGCGTTCCCGTCACTGGGAAATTGGCACCTCAGGAAGCAGCAGGATGTTGGCACTGCCCGCGTGGGGCACGGGGCCTCTGGCTTTGGGGGACGGGGTATGCAGTATGGCGAAGTTAGTCTGTTGGGGGACAGTGAGGAGTGGGTGGGCGCCGGCCCAGAACCTGCCTGCAGAAAACAGGCTGCTGGCCTGTCATGGCTCAGTCTTGCTGGGGCACGTCCTTTATGAATCCCCCAGAGGCTCTTTGGGGCGCAGATGTGGCAACACCTGCTGCGGGCTCAGTCTCCCCAGTGCCCCCTCTCTGTCCAGACAGTGGAGTGGGCCCAGGGCTTACGGGTCTTGAGCTGCACCTTTTGTCCGATTTTATTTGCATCAGACCCTCCCTTGATTTGTCTGTTGTACTGTTTCCACACCACCGAGCAGTTCTCCAAGTCTTGGGGGACCCTGACCAGGTGTCCTACAGTTTGCTGCATTCTGACCCCCCTCTGCCTGGAGCTAGTGTCAGACCCCAAAGGGAAGGGCTCAGATACCATTCACGCATCTAGGTGGCCGGCCACCTGCGTGTGCTTCTGACCAACCAGCTGTAAATCGGGGGTTCCCACGACCCTTTCCTTGGGTTCAGTTAATTTGCTAAAGCGGCTCACAGGCCTCAGGGAAATATTTTGCTTCCTGGATTCCTGGTTTGTGATAAAAGGAGATCACTCAGGAACAGCCGGATGGAGGAGGTGCACGGGGCCAGGGCTGGGGGAAGGGGGCGGGGTGTCCGTGCTCCGTCCAGGCCAGCTCCCCGTGTCACCAACCAGAAGCTCTCCAGACGTGGTCCTTTTGGGTTTGTGTGGAGACTTCGTAACAGGGGCGTGACTGATGAGGCCTTGGCCATTGGAGAATGGGCCCAACCCCGGCCCCTCTCCCCTCCCCGGAGGTCAGGGGGTGAGGCTGAGTTCTGACGCTCTATAATAAGCAGGGGTTGGTAATCACCTCCATCGTTAGGTGGCCTGGGCTTCTCAAAAGTTGTCTCATTAACATAAAAAAATGCATTTTCTGTGAGGTGGGGAGCTCCAGGGGTGTTGGGAACTCCGTGCCAGGAATGGGGCTGAGACCAACATATTTGTCAGTATAAATCCCAGGGTCACGATTTACTCCTTCTGTCCCGGGAAACCTGCTGCTGCCCTTTTGTGTTCCACCCCGGCTTTGGACTGAGATTTTCGGCTCGGCCCTGTGTGTGGCCGGCTCTGGGCGGTCGGTGGGGCATCAGATGATTCCAGTGAGTGAGGAGAAGTCACACAGACTCCAGTTTGCAGCCTCCGTCCACAAAACCTCAGGACAGCTCTGCCTTGCTGGGACCACAGCTTTCCCAGAGTACCTGATAAATGGCGCCCAGACTTCCTGACTTTCCTTCCTGGTCATTCCCTGTCTGGGATGAGTCAGGAGCACTTAGTTACCCCCTGCTTCCCCTACAGATACCCTTGCCAGAGACAGTTCTTAGGAGGGAGGCTTCTGTTCTTAATCGGATCACCTTTCTGTTTCATTATGTATTTCCAGGAGTCCGACCTCGGTGCTTTGCCGATCTCAGCTAGTTCTTCTCTGTAGCCCTTGGGGGAGCCTGTCCTGGGGAGGCCGGCCCCCGTCACCCACGTGCCCACAGAGGGCCGCCTGTGGCTGGCGACTGGGCCACGGTCTGCAGAAATGACGGGCTTTCAGAGTGGTGGGACTGGGGTGGTCTTCGGGGCACAGAGTCGGGGCCCGTGAGCAGAATCGTGCCCTGAGCTCCAGGCCACGCGCAGGGACTCGTCACCCTCCGCGGGGAGGGGTCCCGCCCTTTCCCACGTTCTGTCTCGCCCTCAGGACCTCAAGCCGGTTATCGACGGGATGGATGGAATCAAAATATCTCAGGGGCTCGGGCTGCAGGACTTTGACCTGATTCGGGTCATTGGGCGCGGGAGCTACGCCAAGGTCCTCCTGGTGCGGCTGAAGAAGAACGACCAGATGTACGCCATGAAGGTGGTGAAGAAGGAGCTGGTCCATGACGACGAGGTGAGGGCCGGCGCGGGCTCGCGCCTCCTTCGTGGGGACCTTCAGGCTCCCGTGTTTGTCCCGTCAAGGGGAGCAAGACACTCGTCACAAAATTCACCGCTGCGGCCATGTCCAAGTACACGTTTGTGTATACTCGGTGCCTCGTCCCCGCCGTCTCGTTGGCCGTTGGCACCCCCGGAAGGAAGCCCCGTGCGGCCGTTGCGCCTGCCCCCCGCACCACCCGTCAGCCTCCTGTCTCTGGCCCTTGCGTGTAGTCAGAACTGCCCTGCCTTTTAAGCCTGAGCAAGACTCCATTTGGTGAGCAGACCACACGTGGTCTATGCGCTCACCTGTCGGTAGAGATCGGGATTGCTTCCACCTTTTGGCGACTGTGATTCGTGCCGCCGTGAGTGTTCACGTACGGGCATCTGCTCCAGGCCCTGCGTCCAGGTCTTTGGGGGTCTTCCCGGCAGTGGGGGCGCCGGGGCTCCTGGGGCTTAGCTATTCGAGGAGTCAGCAAGCGGTCCCACAGCAGACGCAGCATTTCCCATTCCCACCAGCCACGCGTGAGGGTCCCGCTTTCTGCGCACCCTTTCCAGGAACTGCTGTTTCCTGTTTTTCGATTACCGCTGTCCTAGCAGGTGTGAGATGGCTGTGAGATTTGCACTCCCGTGGCGACTCGTAACGTCGCGCATCCCTCCGTGGGCCTCTTGGCTTCGTGGACGTTGGGTCTTTTTCTCTCGCACTTGAGTGCGGCTTCTACGTCTTTGGCTCACAGGTAGCAGTGGTCCTGTGACTCCCAGCCCTGTTGCGCATGAGGCAGCTTGGTGTGTGTGGGGCCAGAGCACCCAGGAAGGCTGCCCTGCCCTGGCCCCGACTCGTGGTTTGGAGGGAGAAGGCGGGGCTGAACTGGAGCTTTTACTTGCTCTGCTAGCAGGGTGCATTCGTGCAGTGCACGGACTGCCCAACTGGCCCTTGAGTGCTAAGCTCACAGGTGAGGAGACTGCGGCTCAGAGAAGCAGCGGCTTGCTACCGTCTTCACTGCTGGCCAGCAGCACTGCAGGGTGATTCCAGACGCCCCCTCCCAGCACCCTGGCCAACTGGAAAGTTAGTGGAATGTGTGAGGTCAAGTTTGTAGAACTGAAAGAAAAGGTCAGGAGAGACTTACTGCTTTGGTTCATGCTTGGCGTTTTCAGATCATCCCCTGGGGCCCAAGGTGTGGCGGTGGAACTTTTAGGTGGTCTCTCGAGAAGAGTGTGACTCTGGGAGTCAGTGAGTGGGAGCTGAATGTGTGTGAGTGTGTGTGCACATCCACGTGTGTCACGGGCGTGTCGCTACGTGTCTGCCCGTGTCACGGACGTGTCTGTGTGTGTGCAAGACTGCATGTCACATGGCTGCCTGTGTGCGTGTCTGCGTCTGAGGGAGACCCCGGTGTCCGTGACCGTGAGTCTGGCCTGTGGACATCAGGTGTAGGGGCACCGCAGTGGGCTGAATGGTGACCCCTGAAAAGATATGTCTGCATCCTAATCCCTGGAGCCTGTGAATCTGGAAGTGGGGTCCTGGCAGATGTAATTAGGTTGAGGATCTTGGGGGGATCATCCTGGGTTATGTGGGTGGGCCCTGAATGCAATGAGAGGTGTCCTAGAGAAAGAGTTGAGACAGACAGACAGAAGCAGCACAGACATCCAGGGAAGCCGATGTGGTGATGGAGGCACAGAAGAGTCAAGAACCACCCCCCCCACCCCCCTTGGCCCACCCCCATGTCAGGCTTCTGACTCAGAACAGAGAGTACGAGTGGGGAAGTTTCCAGGCCCTGGAAACTCGGGAGCCTGGCAGCAGTGGAGTGGGAGACCCTGGCGGCTGGACTCTGGGGGAGGGGGGGAGGGGAGGGAGGGGAAGGGAGGGGGGCAGGGGAGTCTCGGCCACTCACCAGGGTTTTCGCCTGAGCACCTGGGGACCCAAGCCCCTTTGGAGCACGGATGGCGCAGGCTGGTCGGGCGCTGCGGGAGGCCTCCTCTGCAGTGCGAGATGCCCGCTGCGGCTACCCAGCACCCATCGCCCGAGCGAGGCTGGAGCTCAGGGAGAGGTGGGCTGGGAGCGCCCTGCACGGACGTCAGGTCTGCAGCCGGTGTGCACAGGGGGTCTTCTGGGGGAGAGAGGGGGCTCCAGACTGAGCCCAAGGAGGACGAATCCGACATGGTCGTTGGTCCGCTGAAGAGTGCACTCTTTTGTTTGCAAAAAGCTTCAGGGACAGGCGGCGCCGCTCTGGACACATTCCTTTCCGTCTCGCTTTCTCAACCCCTAGGAGGAGAGGTTTAACCTGGAAGTTTGGGAACCTCCTCTACCTCTGCTTTTGGGGTTGGAATGGAATCAAAGCTGTGGAATCATTGTGGCTCTAGAGTAACTTGACTTTGCGGCTTTGCCCCCGAGTCCAACGTGGACTGGGAGGGAGATAGCCTGTGGCAGGAGCTGGTGCGAGACATGGGATGGGATACTGGTGAATCTGCTTAAGCGTGCATCCTGTTTCCTCGAGTCTTAAGTGCAGATGATAATACCCACCTGCCAAGGCTGCCGTGGGGAGCCCTTGAGGCAGTGCATGGAGAGCCTGCAACCCAGAGGCCAGCACAGAGCTGGCGGTGGAGGTGGAGGTGTGGTGACGGAGGTGCTGATGGTGATGATGGTGGTGATGGCGGGGGTGGTGATGGTGATATATTTCTTAGTGGGCATTTTCCTTTCCTGGGTGCACTGTCTTCTTGCAAGCAGAGGTGAGAGACATGTCTCTCTTGCCCCCCTTCTCCAGGATGAAGGGTGTTTGGGAGCCTCATTAACACACCCTGGTTTCTATTTCAGGATATTGACTGGGTACAGACAGAGAAGCATGTGTTTGAGCAGGCATCCAGCAACCCTTTCCTGGTCGGCTTACATTCCTGCTTCCAGACAACAAGTCGGTAAGAAAAAGAACGTGTTTCTAAGAGTGCTGCTTTCTGAATTGAACTACGTGGAAACTGAGTTGGCATAAGGTTTTCACTATCGTATGTGAGGTCCTCTGAATTGCAAGCATGGGGCTTTTTCTTTGGCTCATCAGACTAGCTTTGTTATTCTCATTAGCTGGTGTCATATTAAGTAAATGTCATGCATCTGAACCTAAATTATTTCACTGCATTCATAAAATATTCAATGAAAACATCCCACTGAGTTGAGTCTAGGCGTATAGGCATTGGGGTCAGGTGTTGGGATGCCACTGTGGGCAGGAGGTGGGTTTCTGTGCTTACAGGTCTTACCGACAAGCAGAAGGAATGAATGAATGAATGAATAAATAAATACCAACGTCTTCGCTCATAAACTTAGATATATAGGAATCCTGCTGTTTTAAAAGGCCTGGGTGGCTCAGTTGGTTGAGCATCCGACTCTTGATTTCAGCTCAGGTCATGATCTCACAGTCATGAGATCAAGCCCTGCATTGGGCTCCACGGCGCGGAGGCTGCTTAAGATTCTCCCTCTCCCTCTGCCCCAACCCCACTCGTGCCCGCTCGCTCGCTCTCTAAAAAAAAAAAAAAAAAAAAAGTTAAACTAAAATAAAAGGCTTCAAAACTACTGGTCTAGGATAGTCAATACATATTTAGAATTCTTTTCAGCCAGTTGACTTGAACTCACCCAGTTTGTTTATTTGAAAAATTATTGACCACATTCTGTGTCGGGGTCTTCAAGACCACCCCCAGGTTCAGTGATTTCGTAGGAGAACTCATGGGACCGGCACATAGTAGGACTCAAGGTGAAGATTTCTTGCTGTGAAAGGGTATAAAGCAAAACTGGCAAAGGAAAGAGACGCCTGGGGCCAACTCAGGAGAAAAGCAGGCGGGAGATTCTGAGGGCAGAGTCACACAGGATGCCTGTGCTCGTCCAGCAAGGAACTGTGACAGCTTGGGGTGGCTACTGGGGGCCGACAAAGGGGCGCCCTCCACCTGGCACATAGCAGAACTCTGGGCTGCCGGAAGGCGAGCAGGTGTTGAGCAGAAAGCGTACTGTTGGTGCCCAGCGGGGCCGCCCTCCCTGATCGGTGGCAGGAGCTACTACCGGGCAAGTCAGCCGAGGGCCAGCCTTGCAAGCAGGCCTTTCTGAGGACGACAGCGTCTGTCCCGCTCGTGGTAACTCAGCTCAGCTGTAAGTCAGGCCGGCGACTCCTACAGTCCCACGTCCACCCGCAACTCCCTCCCGACCTTCAGTCCCCTGGCCCACCTGTACTGGCTGCCACCTGTGTGTCCAAAGCACCTGGGATAAATGACCTTGTCCTTGTTCCCTCCCTGGGTCTCACTGATCGCACCTCCTCAGTGTGTCTCAGATTCCTCTGTTCTCTCCAGCCTGAGTCCCGGCCTCTTTGGGGCCTCGGGTCTCTGTTCCCCCACGTCGCGCCCAAGCCATGTTTGGAAAACACAGGTCCAGAGTGTCTTTCTCCTGCCTCGAAGCTTCTCGGGCTACTTTCCCAGTCGCTTCTGCGATACGATCCGGGCTCCCCGGCATGTGGATGAGGTTGCTGTGACCGGGCTCCACCCTGGCTCCCCCCCCCCCCCCCGCCCCGTCCCTTTGCCACTTTGCCAGCTGGTCTCAGCCCCTCCCACCTCCCCTCCTGCCCGAGAGCTTCTGGAAACGCCCGGCAGTCACAGATTCCCTTTGTTGTGTTTCGGTACATTCTCTCCATGCGTCCTTTTAGCGCTGGCCGCAGCCTCTGGGAATCATGGAACACGCCCAGGGGAAGACAGCCCATCCCAACCGTATCCTTCCCGAATGGCGAGATTCCAAAAGACTTGTGTTTTGGTTAATTTCTCTCTACGAACCGCGGGGATGTGGGTGTGGGAGGCCAGACTTCCAACTTCACTCCCATTTTTGTTGCCTGGAGCATAGCCCTCTCTGCCCCCGGAGATGGCCTGGGGTGTCATGTGCCCAGGTGGACTGCTTGTCCGTTCCGTGTCTTTCTGTGACCCCTGTGACACAACCTCACGCCCCACCGCTTTTCAAATGGACATTTAGAAGATCTGTTTACAGTGTTTGGGGGCGGGGGGCAATAATTAACGGGCACGACAGGTTTGTCTCTCATTTTCACAGGATCTGTCAGTCTGTCTGGAAGCACCAAACGCTTGGCTGCTTGGGCTGGGGCATCTGTCCTGAGCTGTGTTCACGTACCTGCCTCCCCGACTGGCTCTGGCTCCGGCTCCGGGGCAGCAGTGGTGCTGGGCAGTTTTGTGTCCTGAGCACTTGGTTAACACCTGGCCCCTCGGAGGCAGGCGTGGAGTTTAGAGCATGTTTTGTGAACGTACAATCAAGTCCCTGGTACGGGGATAAGAGAACGCGACTCACACATCAGCGGGGGTCACAGGTGTCACAGCCGGCTCGGAGGAGAGCTCCAGGTCCCGCGCGCACCTGAGCCATCCACGGCAGAGATGCGGACTCACGAGGGGAGAACCGCCTGGTTCTGGTCCCGGGGGCCCGGGGGTCCTTCCGGCAGACGGGCTGCCTCGCAAGTCGGCCTTGGCAAAGCCGCTTACACAGTTGGGAGGTCACCCCGATTCGCCGAGAGACCCCCTAGAGCAGAGAGCTGGGAGGCCCCCGGTTTTCTGCCTGGAGGCCCAGCCCCGCTGTCGGCGGTGCGACCTCGCACGGGGTCGCCTCTCTGTGCCCCAGTGTCCTCTGGGAATGGGGCTGCAGGGCTGCTGCCTCGTGGGGCTCCTGTGGGATTAGTAGGACACGGAGCCGTCGACACGGGCCCAGCCCGTGGCCGCCTGGGCGTGGACGTGGGCCCCTGTGAGGGCCTCTGTCCACGTGGGTGCTGTGCCTTTGAACAGAGGCACCGCCAGCGGGGTGTCGGGGCCCCGAGGGACAAGCAGCCTCCCTGTTGCGGTCGGGTGTCTGTGAGCACTGTTCCCACAAACCCCCCCGCCAGCAGGACCCCCCCAGGGACTAAAGTCAGGAGCCGTGCCGAGGCCCCAGCGTGCGGGGTGGGGGCGGCCTCGGGGACAGGACCCTTGGGGGCAGCAGCGCCCACCGACACCGCGGGATGATCAGCCACCGGAGCTGTGGCTGCCTCTCGGGGCGGCCGCGTCCGTGCTCGTGGCTACGCGGAAACCCCAAGTTTTACGGCTCGGCAATAATATCGCCACGAACGTCACGAAACAAGTGCAGTCGTGTTGTGATACAAAATAAACACCTGCGTCGCGGAGGGACCACGTCAGCGCTGCACCGACCGCCCGTCTTCCAGCGAGCGGCCAAAATCAACTGCAAAGTTGCCTCAACAGGAATTGCTTCTGTTTGAGCCGTTCCAGGAAAAATGGGCTAACGTGGCTATTTTTAGCAACCCCCCCATGAAGTTGTAGTCTGGGGACACTTTTCTCACTTCGCGGGATCTCAGATCTCAGATGAGCACGCTGCCGTTACACCGTTCGCAGTTAACTGGCTGTTCCGTGTGCCTCGGTTTATCCTAGTACCCTCACTCCGCGTGGGGGGCGTGCTCGCTCAGAAACAGAAGGAGCCTGTTACACCCTTGTTTGTTTGCGGAAGAGTCTCGTGCGCTCTCCGCCGACTTAGACACTCGAGTGAATTGCTCTTGGTTCAAAGTGGTGTCTAGGTATTAAATGCCACTTAGCCAGTCTTATTCTGTGTGCTCTTTATAAACTGCACTCGAATACTTGCCTGGAGCTCTGGAGAGATGTCAGCCGGGACTCAGTAATGGCCCCGGCTCGAGGAGGGACCGCAGTGCGTGAGCGACGGCCCGGGAAGGCCCTGAGAGCAGGGGTGAGGAGGGGGCTGGAGCTCGGCCCTAGCGCCTCTCCGCGGGGCAGGTGGCAGGGATGTGTCCCAGGTGAGCTGGTGTGTGTCAGGAAGGAGCAGGAGACGACTTGTAGATGTAAGGGGCCATCCCGAAGCTGTGCACAACCATTTAGGCTCCGGGGAAACCGAGGCGACGGCAATTCCCAGCGAGGTGGTGTTGTGCTGGGGAAGCCCGAAGCCCAGTCCCCAGGAGGGTTGGCAGCGTGGGGTCAGGACATGAGCAGAGGCCCTGTGGGCACACGGAGGCCTGAAGGGAAGGCTCAGAGCAGAGCTGGGGATGAAGTGTGTTGCCCGATGCCAGGCGGGATCCCCAAGCAGCCCCGAGAGTGCGGGAGAGCTCGCGTGCAGCACGTGGTTGTGCACACGGTGGAGGCCGGGGGATGGTTGGGAGGCGAGAGGCGGCTGAGCAGAAGCAAACCGTGTCCCTGGGGGCTGGGGGAAAACCAGGCTGCCTCAGGGCCGTGGGATCAGAGGGAGGCCGAGAGATCAGAGGGAGGCCGTGAGCGGGGCAGGAGCATGGGCGCCTCCCCTGTGAGCGCGTGAGCCACCGTGCATTCAAATTACAATACGCTTGTCAGAGTCATGATTTAATGTGAGCCTGGAATTAAAGAAGCAGGTGTCACGTGGGGGGGGGGGGGCAGAGCCATCGATACATTTGCTCCTTTTGTACCTGGACCGTCCGAAAGGGTTAAGATTTGGCCCCGACCCGGTTCCCACGGTGGGACTGCCTGGGCCCTGGACCCCCCAGCAGGGAGGGCATAGTGGGGGGAGGGTCGTTCAGTCCCACCTGCAGGAGGTTTTGGGGGGCTCTCCGCTTTACCTTCACAAGCCCAGGTAGACGGCACTGCTTTTGGAAACATCGAGGGCAGTGTTGATGGACCGTCTCGAAGCCCCGAATGGTGAGGGGCCCTCAGGGACCAGTGTCCGTTCCCAGGGCCTCAGGGCCGAGCCCTCCTGCCACCGAGGACCATACACTGCTCTTGTGTGCAAGCGGGTGGTTGTGTCTTCCTCATCCAGAGTCGACTGGCCGCTTTGGGGCCAGGACAAGTTGGGGGCAGGCGCGTTATCGCCGTGTGCTTGAGGACAGAGGAGCCTGGGCGCAGGCCATGCTCTGCGGCATCCTGGGACTGCACCCTCAGCACCTGGGGACCTGACTTGGATGAGGCCATGAGGCCAAGTCATCCTGGCCCAGGACAGTTCTCACTCGGGCTCAGACGAACCCAGGGCTCCTCGTGTCCAGGAAATTGTCAGGACAGACTTTGACCTCAGAGGCCACAGAAAAGAGTAGCTTCTTTTAAAAACTTTATGCAATTTTATTTTTCTATTTATTTAGTTATTTAAAGCCATCTCCACGTGGGGCTCGAACTCACGACCCCGAGATCAAGAGCCACACTGTCTCCCGACTGAGCCCTCCAGGCGCCCCTGTGCAGTCTTAAAATGCAGAGAAATGCCGGGGGGGGGGGGAGACAACTCAGCGGACCCCCAGCACCCTGGATTTTCACTGTCACGCTTTTGCGTCTTATTTTTTCCTTTCTGCTGTTTGCTTTTTGACGTGGGTACAGTTTTCTCCGTGTGGAGTCTCCACTCCCTGGTGTCGTTCCGGCCCGAGTTCTTTCCTCCCCGCAGAGCGGCCGGCTAAGCTTCGCGCCCTCCTGGCTTTTCAGACGTGTGCTTAGAACGCTGGTAGACAGGAGGCCGCCCCTCGCTTCCCGTCCACGCGTCTCTTCACCTCTTTCTCTGATGACGCGGCCCGTGCTGCCTCGCGCGGGCGGCGGGTGGCAGTGGGCGAGCCTGGCCTCTTCCCGACCTCGTGGGAGTGTTCTGATGTTTGCGCCGTGAGCGCATCGGCAGCTGCTGTGGGAAAAGTGGCACCAAGCCACCTGACGAGCGTCACACAGACACCTGCTCCCGCAAGAGGCCGGGGAGGTGGGGGACGGCAGAGGCCGGTGTCCCCACCTGCGGCCGTCACACCGGGCTCTGCATCCGCAGAAGGGGTGCCTCGCCTGCCGGAGCCGTCCCCTCCTGACGCTTGGACGACTGTCACCTGGTCTCCTCCGGGGCCTCCCCCGGGAACCTGGGCTACAGTTCGCGGGCTCCCAGCCCCAGGAGTTGCATGAAGGTTCCGGACAGGCTGAGAGCGGACAGGCCAGTAACCAGCAGGGATAGTGGCCTTGTTTCTAGTTTACCGTCCAGAAAGAACGTGGCCGTGGGTGCCCGGGTGGCTCAGTCGGTTGAAAAGCAACCTGAGTCAGTTCAGCTGAGGTCGTGACCTCCTGTTTTGTGAGTTTGAGCCCCGCGTCGGGCTCCGTGCTGACCTGGGAGCCTTCTTGGGAGTCTCTCTCTGCCCCTCCCCGCCCCACACACAATAAATAAACATTTTAAAAATAAAGAATAAAAGTAAAAGGGAGAAAGGACGTGTCAGTGTCCCCACCATGTTGGGACGCAGCCGTTACTAAGCCCCTGAGCTGTGCCGTCACGAGGTACACGTGGGGTTGATGTTTGCTTGGCTCCCTGGGGGACAAGGCCACGTGCGTGCATTATTGTCAATGTGCTTTTAGATTTGGTTTGCGGGTGGTTCTTCTAGGAGTTTTCACCAATATCCGTTCTGTACGCTTCTTGCGCCGTCCTCACTGGATTTTTGAGTTTTCTCTTGTATTCTCTAGAAGATTCTCAATTGCGCTGGCGTCTCTTGGCAGGACCTCGCGAGACGCCTGGGGCTGGGGCTGTGGAAGGAGCCGCCTCCCCCTCTGCCTGCCAGCCTTTGTTCACATGACTTTTACGTTTTCCTGGCGGGAACGCGCACCCGCCGGCGTCCTGTGGCCGCTTCGCGGCGGTGGCCTCTCCTGCTTTGCTTTGCTCCGTTCCGTGCGCAGGTGGCCTCCTGAGCCGTTGTGTTTCCCTCTCCCGGGTGAGGACGCCTGCCCCAGCTCGGCCCCTGCGTCCCCGGGCCGAGCCTCCAGGCCCCAGCCACGGGTGGGTGTGTTCTGGAGTGTCTCCCGCTCCGGAAGCTTCCGCCTTTGGCCGGCACCTCTCTGCCATCATCGACCAGTCCGGTCCTGGGGGGCTCACCGGCCTTGCCTCCTGCCTCCCCTCCTTGCCGTTCACCACGAGTTCTTCTTTTCCTCTGTCCCCCGAGCGGCTTCTCCTTCCTCCCGGGACCGTTCACTCATGGGAGGGGGGGGCGACGGCCCCCGTGGTGTGCAAGCGGGGCTTCTGAGCCTGGGGTCTCGGTGCCCCGGCCTCGTGTGACATCAGGTCTCGTCGAGAGCGACCGTGACCCCGAGGGAGTCCTTTAGCCTTGCACGCCCCGGCCTCCCACGTGTGAAGTAGGGGAGGGGTAGAGCTTTGCCTCTCGGTCACCGGGCAGACCGTTAAGGCGCGGATGTGCTGAGGTCACTGCCCGAGCTTCGGTGAGGCCGCATGAGCCCTTCTTATTTCTCCTACCAGGGGCCTGCACTTTCTCTCAGAGGGTCAGACAGTAAGGATTTTCACCTCTGAGGGCCGCTCGGTTCGTGTCGGAAGTGTTTGCCGTGGTGCAGGCAGCCCTACCCAGCACGGAGACACGACGCTCGCCAGTGTCCCGATAAAGCTTTATTTACAAACAGGTCGCGCCGGCCCCTACCTAGTTCATAGTATCACCTCCTGACCCAAGCTCGCTCTATCCTGTGGCATCGGTGTTTCCGTCTGACTGTTTTGGGGGGCTGGGGGCTTTATTCCCCAGGGGTGGGGAGATGTGGGGGAGGGGGTGCTAGGTCCTCGGCTCTGAGGAGTGAGTGCACGCTGGGCTCTCGCTCTGAGGCTCTGTGGGGGTCCGTGGGGGTCCCATGCCCGGGTTTACTGCAGCCAGCGGGGCACAGCCCCTCGGTCCCCCTCTGGTGGGGGGTCAGGGCAGGGTTAGGCGCGGACCTGGGCTCCTCAGTCCTGCTTCCTTCCCTTCCTGGTGGCGGACACGCAGGCTGGGGGGAGTTGGGCAGAGGTTGGCCATCCGAGGCTGAAGGGCCGCCCCAGGCCTCCTCCACCTGTCGCCGGCCCCCCTCTGGGTTGGGAGGGGCTGTGGGTGAAGGGACTCGTGCCACACGTGAGCTGCCCCGCGTGCCAGGCACCCACTAGCGGGAGGTGAGCCCTGTGACTCTGGTGCAGTTTTGCTCTGAGGAAACGCCGAAAGCAGTCTTAGGTTTATCTGTAGACCAAAAACGGAGGAAAATGTAGGTCTGCCGCCGCCTTGGCAAAGAAGGCAGAGCTCCTCCTCCACCGGGATTGGGGCTTGATCAGGTTTGCAAAGTGAACAAACCCCTCGACCTGGGAATTACCCCAGGACCACAGACCAGCCCAGCCTGGCTCCGCGTGCCCTCAGGTTCCCACGGCTTTTCTCTGGGTGGAAAAAGAAACTACCTTTGTTTCCACTGCTCCGTTTTTAAACGTCCCCTCCATTTTTCGGCTCCTTAAAGCTCCCGATGCTCTCCCCAGAGTTAGCGTCCCGTTATTCTCTCTGGCCGCGGCGTGGGTTTGCATCATCACCTGACGTCACCCCAGGCGGGCCGGGCCCCGCCCCAGCAGCGTTTCCCGGGGAGCCCAGCGTTGGGGTTAACGTCGCTGCGGGGGGTGCAGGTTGTCAAGGGAGCCGTATCGCCTGGGGACGTGATTCCTGGTCCTTGTGGAAAATCTCTGCCCTGCATCTGAAGTCACCCTCGGGGTTAGAGGTCCGGGGGTCTCTTCCCAGGGGTCCAATGACCTTTGCCACACTTCCGTCCTGGTGGCCGCCTGTGCAAACTGTCAGAGCCAGATGGTGGCGTGAACCCTCTTGCCTCTGCTGCAGCGTGAATGCCGACACACAACACACACGTGAGCGGGCGAGGCTTTGTGCGGGGGGAGCGTCACAGACGCAGCCGAGTCCGTGGGGAGGTCCAGGTTTCTGCACCAGATGTGCCCTTTGGAGCAGGGGAGCGGAGTGAGGGTTGACTCGTCCCCCGCCACGGGCCGGGTGGCCGGGGCTGCTCGGGCCGGTTCCCATCTGCGGACTCACAGATTTCGGGCCGTTGCTCTTGTAAGTGTGTAAAGTGTGTGTCAGAACCTTGGTAGGTGGTCTGGAGCCCATCTTCTCCGGTCCTGTGGGCACCTGTGACCCTCCCACTCCCCGCCCGGAGGAACCATGATCTGCCCTCAACGGGGTGTTTCTGGAAGATTGTGCGTGAGTTTAACTTTGAAAACGGCATCTTACCGAACTCGAGAAAGAGGTCATGCAGTAGGAACCACGCGGTAGATGGCCTGGAGACTGGGACAGTGTGTGGTTTTAGTTTCTTAGTCGCGGGATCACACAGGGTCACTCGGGCCGCCCTGCCCAGCTGCCCCCAGGCCTCTCACCATGAAGTCACCCCTGCGCCAGGGCTGTCCGTCCGGTGTCCAGCCCCCCGCAACCTCGCCCGCCGTCCCTGGTGCCTGCTCACCGCCCCGCCCCCATCCAAACCTCCTGGGCTCCCGCCCGGCAACAGGGCACCTCCTTGTGCCTCCCTGGGGTCCACCCGGACTCGGCGGCCAGAGCGGTCACTCGCCGGACGTCGTCACCCCTCACCTGGCCTGTGCACCCGCACACCGCTCTCCTGTCCCCTCTGCCTCCGGGGTGGCCCTGCAGCTCCATGACCTGCGTCTGCCCTCTTGGGACACCTTCCCCAGCCACCTGTGCACGTGGTGCCCTCCCTTCCCGCAGTGGCCTCCGCCCCCGCCCCTGCCATACCGTCACCTCCTTTACCCTAAGGCCTGCTCCGTGGGGGGGGAGTGCTTGCTCCTGTGCTGAGGGACACGAGCGGCTGAACGGGATTGTCCCGGTGTTCTCTGTTGGAACTGAGCGCACGCCCCCCAGGATGTTGCTCCAGTGACCCAACTCTGCAGGCTGGGCCGCATTCCTCACCCGCGAGAGGGGTCAGGTGACCCAGGGGCCTCCCTCCTCATGGGAGGAGAGCTGACATGCCCTCAGCCTGGCTCAGCGTTCCTGGTGCCGGGGCTTCCCCACGTTGAACCCCCGCTGGTGAGGTCCACACGGGCCGCCCTGGCGTCTCAGCCCCAAACACCCTCTGTCTCCCTCCAGGCTGTTCCTGGTCATAGAGTATGTCAACGGCGGGGACCTCATGTTCCACATGCAGAGACAGAGGAAGCTTCCAGAGGACCATGCCAGGTGGGTGTGGGCAGGCGGGCACAGGCCGGCAATGAGCTGGGAGGGCCCCGGGGGGGCACAGCAAAGAGGACGTCACTGTCCCCTGCCGAGTGTCAGACTCCAGAGCCAGCTGGCACGTCGCCCGGAGAAGTGGGTGCTTCCTAGGCGAGTATGTGCGCACGGGGACACCGCCAAGCTGTTTTGCCTTTTTCCTGTTTCCAAAATGGGGGGTGGGGGCACACTCCTGCTGGGAACTCACCTGAGTGGGCATCATGGCCACCGCCTCTGGTTCTGGTTCACGGATGCAGGGCGATGGCTCTCGGAGGAGAATAACCCATTTCTATTGAAGTGACAGTGACTCTCGGGGCCATCCACCCCGCCCGCCCTCCGCACCTCAGCCCTAAGTGTGAATCTCCTCTCCACCTCCTTCCTGTTTTCCATGGTTTTCCCTGCTCCTCCTCACCTCCCTTAAATCAACTCCATGCGGGGGCGCCTGGGTGGCTCAGTCGGTTGAGCGTCCGACTTTAGCACAGGTCATGATCTCACACTCCGTGAGTTCGAGCCCCGCGTCGGCCTCTGTGTTGACAGCTCAGAGCCCGGAGCCTGCTTCAGATTCTGTGTCTCCCTCTCTCTCTGCCCCTCCCCCACTCATGCTCTGTCTGTCTCTGTCTCAGAAATAAATAAACATTTAAAAAAAAAAATCAATCCCATACAGTGATTTTGGTCACCTTACATCCTTTCCGGGGAAAGGCAAGTACTAACCCAGGAATGGCTCGCTCCCCACACAGTGGCGTTTTCTTTTTTATTTATTTTTTATTTTCTTAAAGTTTATCTATTTTGAGAGAGATCGAGAGGGCACACGTGGGGGAGGGGCAGAGAGAGAATCCCAAGCAGGCTTCGTGCTGTCAGTGCAGACATGGGGCTTGATCTCACGAACCGTGAGATCAGGACCTGAGCCGAGATCAAGAATCAGATGCTTAACCGACTGAGCCCCCCGGGCGCCTCACGTTTTCTTTTTCTTTGATTGTGGTAGAACAGACGTAACCCAAAATACACCATTCTCGCCATTATAAACGCACAGCTCAGGGACATGAGGCACATCCACACAGTCATGCGGCCATCCCCACCGCCCGCCTCCAGAACTTTCCATCTTCCCCAACTGATGCTCTGCCCCTGTGAAATGCTGGCCCCCAGCCCCTCCCCAGTCCCCCCAAGAGACCTCGAGAGTGGAATCCTAGGCATGTGTCCTCTGAGGACTGGCCGACGTCCTCAGGCTTCATTGTTACAGCAGGCTCAGGAACGTTCCCTTGTGTGGAGGGACCCCGTCTTGCTTACCCGCCCGTCTGACACTGCTCCCGCCTTTGGCTACGGTGACCGGGCCCTTCGGGACGCTGCGTCGCGCGGCATTCCCGTGTTAGCTTACTGAGGACCCTCCGTGCCGTTCTCCACGGGAGCGCCCACCGGTCGTGCTCTCACAGTCCACTCCACGTCCTCACCAGGATGGCTTACTTTCCGCCCGTCTCTGAGAGTGGCCATCCTAGGGGGTGTGTGGTGGTCCCGATCCGCGCTCCCCTAACGTCTGGGACGCCGAGCGCCTCTGGCGGTCTGATTGGCCCCACGTGCCGGGTTGAGCACGAGGACCCCAGGGCGTCGGGCGTCCCCCCAGCTCCCGCTCTGTCTGGACCCGGGCCTCTCGTCCAGGCGCCTCGTTGACTTCGCTCTGCTGCCCCCAGATTCTACGCCGCCGAGATCTGCATCGCGCTCAACTTCTTACACGAGAGAGGGATCATCTACCGGGACCTGAAGCTGGACAACGTCCTCCTCGACGCGGACGGCCACATCAAGTTAACGGACTACGGCATGTGCAAGGCGAGCACCCGGCCCCCAGGGCCACCCCGCCTGCCCCCGGAATTCACGGTCAGCATAGCACCGTGGCCGTCTCAGCCCCTCAGGGTCGGAGGTGCTGACCGCCCGGTCACCGCAGCCCGAAGGGGCCCGGGCAAGGCGCCTCCCGCTCTAACCGACCCCAGACGCTTTTCTTCCTTCCTGGTAACTGACTGTGTCCCCGCAGGAAGGCCTGGGCCCTGGCGACACCACCAGCACGTTCTGCGGGACCCCGAATTACATCGCCCCGGAGATCCTGCGGGGAGAGGAGTACGGTGAGCAGGGCTGCGGGACGGGGCTGCTCACAGGCCCACGGCAGGCGGCTGTGGACGAGCACAGCCCCCCACCCCTGGAAGGGACCCCTGGCCCCTCGGGGGTGCGGGCGCGACGCAGAAGGTCAGGTTGACCTGCTGGGGCTGACGCTGCCGGGGGACCTAACCACGGACCCCGCAGCCGGGGAGAGCGGTTTTATTGACCAAATTACACCTAAAACACACAGCCCTCACTTTGTTCCCTCCTGTCACCCGCTGGCCTCTGCCCTGTGTGAACCTGTGTGGCTCCCACGTGTCCCGGGTGTCCATTCAAGCGTCCCCTGGTGGGAGGACACTGCGTGGGGTTCCTTTTGTCGAGGAGCCCTAAGGGGTTGGGAAGGAGGAAAAGCCACACGAAGCCACGAGCCCCCAGGCCTGGAGCCCCAGTTGGTGTCCTGCCCCCAGTCAGTGGGAGAGACACGGCTGTAAACCGAGCCAGCAGCTGTAGGTTACCCAGAATGCCCTGCAGCCCCTGCAGACCGTGAAGAGCGTGTCTGCACCTCTCCGTTCTCTGGGTTTGAAATGAAAACGAGATTACAGTGTGTGCGCATGCCTGTGTTCGTGTGTGTGCCCCGGATACGTGTGTGTGTGTGCTCACATGTGTGATGCAGCTTTGTACCTGTGTGCACACCCCACACCCTTGTGTCCTAGTGTTTGCAGTGGAGCACATCACAAACATGTCATCGAGTGTTTTTAAACGTTTCTTTGCCGGGAAAATGAGGGCTGGCTGGCTGGGCGGGTGGGTCACTTGTCCTCTGGGGCAGGAGGTGCCCAGGAAGCTGCTATAACCAAAGTCGCTGAGTAGCCAGACAGGGAAGGACAGCCAGTAGATGGGCAGGCCAGGTTGGAGAGTCTAGAAGCTGGCCCGGGACGGGATGGGGGCGACTGTCCCAAACAGTCTAGGGGCTGCGGGCACGACTGAAGCCAGGCTCTCCCACTCCCACTGCCCTGTGCAATAAAATTGTTAACCCTGTCAGATTAACTGAAACAGTGAATATAGAAAGATGTGAAAAACGGGTTTTTTTTTTTTTTCAAGTTTATTATTTTTTTAAGAGAGAGGGAGAGAGAGAGAATCCCAAGCAGGCTCCCCACGGTCAGCACAGAGGCCTATGCAGGGCTTGAACTCACGAACCGTGAGATCAGGACCTGAGCTGAACTCAAGAGTTGGACGTTTAACCAACTGAGCCACCCAGGTGCCCCTGAGTTTTTGCAGGCTTAGAGAAGGGATTTTTTTCAAGCTCAGGTGAACCGAAGGAAAACGAAAAGGACGGCTGCCCAACAGGTGTGCTCAGTTTTACGCGTCTGTGTGGTCGAAGGGGCCACAAGCAGGTTCAAAGGCCAAACGACGATCTGGAAAACCAGCAAAGTGCCGAGTATAGAGTTAATGGTCCTGATGTGAAAACAGCTTTGCAACCAGTTAAGAAAGAAAAAGACAAGGGCCCCACGATGGTGGGCAGAGGGGTCACAGCGCCGGTCAGAGACGTGCACACCGCCCCACTCGGCTGCCTCCCTCAGCGGTTGGAGCACACCCATCCTGCAGCCGTGCCCCTGCCGACCGCCCGTGTGCCGGGCCTCTGCCATCCCTCCAGGGTTCAGCGTGGATTGGTGGGCACTGGGCGTCCTGATGTTTGAGATGATGGCCGGGCGCTCCCCCTTTGACATCATCACCGACAACCCCGACATGAACACAGAGGACTACCTTTTTCAAGGTGCGTGGGCCACCGGGCTTCTCTCAAGGGTTCAGGTGCCGCCCTCAGACTGTGCGCGCGGGTCTGTCCCCACCTCACGGAGCAGGTGTTTCCTCTTTTGGGGGGCTATGGATGGAAGAGTCCCGGGCTGGCCCCTGCAGTGCTACAGAAGCCACGTCCTCATAGACTGGCTCTCAGGGAGGCAAAGGCTGGGGTGGGAAGTGAGAGCCCCACCGGGAAAGACAGCCTGCCCTCCTGTAGCCCAGACTCCTCCCTGCCCCTGCCAGGTGTGCGCCCTGGAGGCCTGGGTGGGCGGGGCCACCGTTAGGGTCCAGGCCAAGGCCATCCGGAAGTGCAGAACACCTGCCTGCGGGATGCTGATGCCCAGGAACACCGGGTCCCCACGGCGCCCTCTGGCGGTCGTGTGTGGAGGCGCCCACGTTTGTGAGCATGCTCTTGGCTCCTGTGTGGTCCTGGGCACGTGTGACTCTGCGCACATGGGGGGTGTGAGGGACCTTCTGTGGGTGAGAGGCCCTGCTGCATGGAGGGAGGAGGGGCCAGGGCCCTAAGAGCGCCCTGGACACTCTTGCTCAGAAAGGGTTTGGAGCTCCCGGGTAGCTGGGCAGAGCAAACACAGTAGGGAGCGTCGGGAGGGACACAGACTCCTCACCAGGGCCCCGATCGTTGCAGTAATCCTGGAGAAACCCATCCGGATCCCCCGATTCCTCTCGGTGAAAGCCTCCCACGTCTTGAAAGGATTTTTAAACAAGGTACACTGTGGCCGCCCTGACGTCCCGTCCCGTCTGTGGCTGCCTGGGCTGACCGGGGCCCCGCGGGCACTTGTTTCCAGGGTCAGCTGCGGGACGCCTCGGGGTGGGTGTGAATCTCTGCCTCCCTGTTTGACCTCTGTCCCGTGAATCATCAGTTTTTAGTCACACTTGCCGAAACATGAAATGCGAAATTATGCCAAAGAGAAATTTAACGAAGCCTCCGGTGTTAGGGGTAGAATTTTTAGTGAAGGGAATGTCTGCTCATCACCGGGCTGGTTAAGATTGGCTGGAGATGATTGGAGGAAGCTCTTTCTATCCTGGAGGGAAGGAAAGCTGGTTTTCTCTTGCTGTGACTTGGGGCTTCTTTGCTCAATGCTGACATGTCCTTATTTGATCTCTGACCCCTAGGACCCCAAAGAGAGGCTCGGTTGCCGGCCACAGACTGGATTTTCCGATATCAAGTCTCATGCATTCTTTCGCAGCATCGACTGGGACCTGGTAAAGCACAAAAGACCCAGTTCCCACCCCACCTCTCCCCCGAGGCAGGGATGGGGGTGAAGGGCATGGTTCCTGCCGTCGTGAGGGTCTGGGCCCCGGAAGTGATTTGGAAACTCACCTGTTCACCTATAATTGACAGGGACCCTGTGGGGCCGTGATAAGCCCCTGGGATGGTGGTCCCAGGTGGTCCTAGGAGAAGTCCTGCCTGGGAGTCCCCTAGCACACGCTATACCGCCTCGGGTCCCCTTGGGGATGTCCTTGATCTGTGACCACACCGCCTGGTCAGAAATCCAGTGGTGGGAGCCAGCCCAGCGAGGGGCGTCTTCTCTGGTTTCATAGTTGGTTTTCCAGAGCTGCCTTTCTTGTTCCCGTCCCGGGCTGCTGCTAACAGCAAAGTGTGCAAGCCCTTCCGACCTTCGTGCCGTGGTTTCTGGTGCTAAAGGGAAATTGAACCAATTTTGTTTTGACATACATAGATGGTTGCAAGTTACTGAAATATAACCTTGAAAATATGCTCCTCTGAGGAAAAGGAGATTAGCTCACTAAGTACATGTTGAACTTGAGCTTGAACTAGACCACGTGAAAGCCCCTCTCTGGGGCAGTGTCGTGCCCCCCTCCTGGCTGCTGTAGTGGCCCCGCGGCCAGCGCCGAGGACGACCCCCAGCCCTGTGGACGGAGAAGCTCTTGTCCGCTCCACCTGGTCACTGTCACTGTCACTGTCACTTTCCAGAGGACAGTCATCTGTGCCTTTGTGGGGAGAAGGGCCAACCCCATTCTCAAGACCCTGGTCGCCCGCCCTGCCACACGCTGCCCTGTCCAGGCCCCGGCTGAGCTGTTTTCAAGACAGAATCCAGCCTCCCCTTCCTTGGGGTTATTAGACAAATACTTAGAACAATATTCAGAGCACACGCACTTTTTAACTAAGAAGCTGACTTTGAGGGGCGCCTGGCCAGCTCAGTCAGTGGAGCATGCGACTCTTGATCTCAGGGTTGTGAGTTCAAGCCCCACGTTGGGCATAGAGCCTACTTAAAAAAGGAAAGCTGAAGAAAGAAAAAAGGAACTGCCTCTGATGACTCCAGCAGCAGTGGGGAGGAGATCTAGATTCTGGCTGCTCTCTATTATCCATACAGCTCGGGACACGCTGGAGGAAGAGCTGCCCCCAGGCTAGGGTTAGTGATGGCCCCTTTCTGCTTTCAGGCCTGTTCCCCCACCCAGGCACCCACAGAACCCCTGGAGGGACCGCCCATGGCCCACGTGCCAACTGGCTAAGCTATGGCAGTGCCCAGTGCCCTCGCGCCCTGCAGACTGAGGTTCCACGAAGTGCAGCCGCAGAAACAGGAAAGGCCTCTGTGGAAACCTCGCCCACTGCCCTGGGGCTCCGGCCAGATGTCCGGCCTCGGCGAGAGCCCTTTGATGCCACATCCCCTGAAGGTGGCATCTGCTCATTCTGACCAGTGCGCCCTTGCCGAAAGCCCCCTTCCTATCTCAGTTGGCCTGGGTCTCATCTCTAGGCCTTAACGGGTTTCCCAAGATCAGAAGGGAAAGGGTCGGGGGCGTGGACATGAAGTGAGGCGGTTAGTCTTTTATGATCAGAGTCCATGTTTATAAGCCACGTTCAGACCCCAGTGGGCCGAGGCAGGTGCACGTGGGCCCGCCCTTGGCTCTACCGAGTGAGGGACAGCCTGGCTGGCAGCCGCCGTTGCTACAGGTGCACATCTGCCTGAGCAGAAGCACGTGCTTTGCGTGAAGAGGGACACGGGGTCCAGGGCCCGGAGCCCCCGCAGGGCTTGAGGGGGTGCCGTTTTCGCCGAGGGGACTATGAGATAGTGGAGGGAAGAAGCATTTTGGTGCAGTGGGTGCTAGAGTCCCTCTGCCTCACGGCCCCCAGGCCAGTCCCTGCTCCACACACGTGCTGTTGGGGGGTCGTAGCCCAGAGCCGAGGAAGCAGGGAGCGGTGGAGACCAGAGAAGCCCCGCTCAGAGATGCCGCAGCCCCGTCTCGCCACGGCGTGCAGCACCAGCCTCCCGCCGGGCTGGGGCTGGAGCCCTGCGGTCAGCTGGACCCTTTCCCGCCCCTCCTTTCTGCCCAGTCCTCGGGGACGCCGCCTCCGGGGCCTGTGCCTCTCCCCTCCCCCACTGCTGCCCTCCCGGCGGTCCCCTGCCCGGCCTCGCCAGAGGCAGCCCCCTCTCAGGCGGCATTGAGCCCCTCGATGCCCCTGGCACACTCCGCAGGGCCGTCCACCTCCTTCAGCCCATCAGAACAGACCCACCCGGCCGCCGTGGCGAGCCCCTTCCAGCACCTTCCTTCTGCTCTCACCCGGTGCGGCCAATCAGCAGCCGCCCCGGGAGGCACTCCAGGTGCACCGTTCTTGCTCCTGCTTTTGAGTGAGGAAAGGGGGTCCGAGGGAGGCGGGGGGGGGGGGGGGGCAGAGAGGATCCCAGGTGAGCACCCAGGTGCGCTCGCTTCTTGATCTGACGTGACTTGCTGTTTAAATCTTATAGCAGCCAAGACCTAAGGTAGGGAGCTAGTTTAAGAAATGCCCCCCTTCCCACTTTTTGTGGGAAAAGACTTCGTCCTGACCAAAGAATTTGGGTAATTGCACAAAGGTGAGAAACTGCAAAATCCCCCCAGGCACAGCCCCATGGCAGCCCGTGCGTTTGGACACGGCTGACCCGCTCTGGCTGCAGGGACAGCCGTTCTCTCTGCCACGCACCCCTCCTGGCATCCTCTGGGTGACAGAAGACGCATGTCTCTGCCCTGTGACTGGCTGCCATGCTGGCCACATCCCTGTGCGTGTTGGTCAGCTGCCGGAAACGACTCACGTCTGAGACACCCTCATGTCCTTCACTGGCTGCAGCGGGGCCCATGCTTGTCACATTCCGTGCCCGGAACAACTCCCCGCCACGTTGGTCTTGGACAGTCCCACGGCTTGCTCGGGGACATGTGGCGGCCCCCGCAGGAGGACCCGGGCTCAGCCCTTCCAAGGGCCCTCCAGGCCCTGGGAGCTGACGGGTGGGGGCTGCACAGGGCTGGCTCCACGTGTGGCTACATGGGAGGGAGGAGACCCAACGCGATAGATCCATGGAGCAGGGACCCTCGTCCCTCACTTATGGCTCAGTGTTCTGGGGAACGTGCCTGGCCCAGCACTGGTAGGTGCACAGCACACACCTGGTGAGGGGGGAGGGAACTGGGCGTGTAACTGAGGGACTGAGCCGGCAGGCCCTCCCCACCCTCGCCCATGTGACATGCTGCTGAATGGCACCTGTCCTGGACACTCGTCTCTGCCCTGTGGCACAAGTGTGTCCCAGCCCCATAAGTGGTGAGTTGGAAGTCAGAGTCTGGATCCTGAGGAGTCCCGTTTCCTACCTGGTGAGCATTGCGATTAGAAAGGCAGAAGGTCAACGATGGCTTTATGGCGAGGAAGGGCCTCGCGGGATGGGCACTCACCAGGCACCGGCGTGGGCAGTGGTGTCCCTGCCAAGTCCCTGCTCCTTTATGACCACGATTCCAAGATGTAAGAAACAAAAAAACTCCCCAGAGCAGCCTCCTTCGGGTTCAGTGGCAGGACCACTGGGCCCAGCGTGGCTCTGTCCCAGGTACCGCCAGCATTTTTTTAACTCGGGTCAGGACTTTTCTGGCTTCAGATACGTTTTCCCAGATCTTGTGTTTAAGGGAATGGAAAACTGGCATTCAGATACAGGACGTGTTTAAACCCCGTCTTCCTATTCCATTCTGTGACTTAAGTCCCTTCCAAAACCCAAATCCGGTGGAGACGACGCACAGTACACGGCTCTGACCTCTCGCGTTGTCCTTCCCAGTTGGAGAAGAAGCAGGCCCTCCCACCGTTCCAGCCCCAGATAACCGACGAGTACGGTCTGGACAACTTTGACACCCAGTTCACCAGCGAGCCCGTGCAACTGACCCCTGACGACGAGTAAGGCCTCGGGAGGGTGGCGTGGCGAGGCAGGGGGAAGGCTAGGGCGGGGCCTGTTGGGCGCTAGGAGGGCGGGGCCTGAGGAGGTGAAGCCGCGGCGGGGCGGGGCCTTCTGGGGGCGGGATGCCGCAGGCTGAGGGCGGGGCTGTGAGGGGCTAGGGGGCTACGGGCAGGGGCGGGGCCGTAGGGGCCTCATTGGGGTTGGGGCGGAGGCTGGGGTGTCATGCCGCCCGGCGGGGGGCGGGGCCTGCCGCGGGGGCGGGGCTGACCCAAGCCCGCGCTGTTCTGTGCACCCAGGGACGTCATAAAGAGGATCGACCAGTCGGAGTTTGAAGGTTTTGAGTACATCAACCCGTTACTGCTGTCCACCGAGGAGTCCGTGTGAGGCCGTCTTCTGTGTCATGGACACGTCTGTGAATGACCCCTTCACTCTATCCTTAACCACAGCGCATGCATGCCAGGCTGGGCGCGGGGCTCCGGGCGCGGCCAGGGAGGGACGCTTGCCGCTGAGACCGCGGACGGGGGCGTCCCGCCGGCGCTTCTCGGGGCGGACCGGTCTCGCGTCTGGGCCCGCGCGGCCGGCTTCGTGCTGGAGGAACCTGCTTCTTGTGCCTGCGCCGCGGAGGAGCCGCGGTGACCGTGTCCGAGGGACAAACTGCCCCACGATTTCGAAGGTGCACACTTTCCACAGAAACAGAACTGGCCTGCTCCGCCAGGAGACTTAGCCTGTAACGTCCTGAGGAATAAAATGTGCCCATGATGTCGAAGCCTGCCTTCGGTGCCTTTTTTTCCTGCCAGGGGCGCCTGCCCGGCCTGGCAGGTGACATCACACGGGCGGGCCGCAGCGGGCGGGGCCGTGCACCTGCAGGAGGCTAGATTCGGTAAGTTCCTGTCGCTGAGATTTAACACATATTTTGTTTGACTTTTGTTTTTAATGTTTGTTTTTGAGAGACAACGAGTGGGGGAGGGGCAGAGAGAGGGGGACACAGAATCCGAAGCGGGTTCCATGCTGGCAGCACAGAGCCCGACACGGGGCTTGAACTCAGGAACAGCTAGATCATGACCTGAGCCGAAGCGGACCCTTCACCGGCTGAGCCCCCCATGTGCCCCTTAACACATAGGTGCTTGAACAGCGGTGCAGGCTGATGCAGAGGGCACGCCTCACCCAGAGTGGGGCATTGGATGGCAAGGGGCCGGGATCCTAGATTCTAACGCTGCTCCCCGAAGCTCCCGAAGACCACAGAAAAGGGAGAAAATCGAACTAAACTTGCACAAAATACTCCTGAAAACACTAAGCAGCGCCTACGTGATGTCTTACGTATTAAATTTTTAAAAAACTATCTGTATCAGTAATAGTGATGCTCAGAATTGGGAAGTTTGAACAGATCTGTGTGGGTGGCCGTCCGCTTACGGAATAAGTCTGGAACACCCACACGCTCGCTCCTGACACAGCCCGCCTCCTGCCCCCATAACCTGCCCAGGTGGCACGCGCCCATCACCCTCCTCCTCGGACGAATGCCAAACTGCAGGTTTTCTAAAAGGAGGTGAGCCGCCTCTAACACGCTCCTTGTGGCTCGAGCCCCGGGCAGGGCGTGGGAGGGCTCCTCTTCCACCCGCCGGACACACCGAGTGTCCCTCTGCCCACTTGTGCTCCGTCAACCACACGCACCGCATCCCCGCGCACCGGGGCTCGCCTCTGCACCCCGCGGCTGGGGGTTTGGGGCGGGAGATGGTGGTACGAACAGTGGAAACAAGGGGCACCTGCGTGGCAGTGCCCCCGTCCTGCCCTGACTCCGGCAGATGAGCCGACTCGCGTGCTCAGGGCGAGGCACCACCGACCCACAGCCCCCGGCCGCCCGTGGCCTCTGGACCCTCCCACCCCGGTTGCAGAGCAGCCTTTACACGACACGGACGCTTGCCCCAACCCCAACGCCGGAAGTGTTGCCTCCGAAGACCGACATTCAGGACCGCAGAGCAGATGCGGGAGCCGACTTCGGGGTCTCGGTGTCACAGCCGGTGGTGACGTCCAGTAGCACGGCTCCTGTCCGAGGGCCACGCGGTCACTCTTGACTGGTGAGCAGCGCCCGGGGACGAGCGGATGTCACCTGGGGAGGGTGAGACCCCCAGCGCGCCCAGGAAAGGGATAACGTCCCCTGAGAGCCCCCTTCGTCCTGATGGGGGCCATTTGCCACAGTGGGTACAAGGACAACGTCTGCAGGGGCCCCGGATCTGTCCCCATTTGCAGCACGTATTTCCCTGCCGCGGTGCCACCAGCTTCCCAGTTACCAGCGTGGCCGCTCACGTGTGAACGTGTGCAGCGTCCCGCTTGTGGCCAAAGTGTAAATTAAGGTGCAGGACAGATTGAGGGGGGGTCGGAGACAGCCATCCCGACATCTGCCGACGGCTCTGGGCCCCGTACGGCGCGCGTCCTTCTGCTGGCCCGAGGAAACAGGAGGCGCCGCGCTGTCCCGTGTGGTCTGTGCGGTTACGAGCCGTGCGGCTGGCCGCCTGCCTCCTGCAGACGATGCTGCCGCCCCCGGGCCCAGGCCGTGCGGACTCTGCCCCTCTGGCACAGGCTGTAGCGAACACACTTGCGCTTATTTTCGTCAACGGTGGATGTTTCTAGGAAGCAGCGGTTTTTTAAAAAACAGGCTTTATTTAGAGCAGTTTCAGGTTCACGTGAAAATGGCGGGGCAGCTGCAGAGCCCCCCGCGCACCCCCCACCCTCGTGGTCCCCCTCCCCCTCCGAGAGGCTGCAGGGACGCGGCATCGTCTCCAGGGTGCCACGTGAACGTCTCGGTGCTGGGCAGCACGCGGGTTTGCACAGAACGTTTCAGGACACGTATCTGCCACTTCAGCTCATGCAAAGTAGCTTCGGGCCCCGAGAGCCCCCCGGGCTCCCGATTCGTGCCCCTCCCCCATCCTCTGGCCACCAGTGGTCTTCTTCCCGTCTCCGTGGTGTTGCCTTTCCCAGAAGCTCCCCCAGTTGGAGTCCTGTCCCAGGTAGTCTTTTCAGAGCGGCGTCTGTCACCCGGCCCCCCCCCCGTGGTCTTTCCACGGCTGGTGTGACCCGCTTCCCGCTGCCGGCGCTCTACAGCCACGTGGCTGTGGTGGGGACGAAGAGGTCACCAGAGCCCGTGGGCCACCAGCACCGGAAGGAAAACTACCTATACGGTCTCGTGCCCCATTTTCCACTTGCCCTGGAAGCCCGAACACAGGGCTGGTGCGGAATGTTCCGGCAGACCGGCCTGCCCACTGCCGGTGGCGCCTGGCCCGTTCCCTGCCCTGAAGTTCCCCACTGGAGGAGACCCTGCCCGTCGGCGAGGTCCGGGGTGCCTCACAGTGATTCTCTTCACCCTGTAGCGGTCTGCGCCGTGCAAGGAACAAGTTCATCCGGGGAATTAAAACACGGTGCGAGCGGAGTCCGTGGAGGTGGGAGAATGCACTGCCCCCCGCCTGTCCACCTGTCTGTTGACACGGCCGACTTTGGGACAGATGCCTTGTTTGCTCGCGAGAGTCTCCGCTCATCTGCGCGGGCCGGGGTCCGCCCGCCAAGGGGCTCTGCCCATTTCTGACTACAGGAAAGCACCCCGCTTCCCGAAAGCCAGAAAGGATCCTGTGTTTCGGCCTCAAGACGAACTACCTACGACGCCAGCTGTCCACATGGACACGTTTTTTAACAGGCAGCTTCCAAAACGGTTCTGGCAGGTGGAGTCAGGGCCTCCGTGCCCGCGGGGCTCACGCAGGTCAGTCACCACACCACGTCCTCTGCACTCTCCTCCAGGCACTGAGCGAGGTGGTTGTCGATGTCCAGCTGGGCCAGCCTGCGACAGGGAGATGGTCACTCACACAGAGGGAAGGGCGCCCAGCACACACGTTCCCACCCTTCCCTCTGCTGACAAGCACAGCGAAGGTCAGCCAGAGAGAAACCCGGTCTCCACAGCTGGTCAGAACCCCAGGGGAAGGTCCGGGGGCGGGGGGGCACCAACCAGAAAAGGCCCTTCCCCAATCCTGTCCCTTGGGGAAGTTTCTCTGGGCCCAGGCGCTCAGTGCACCTGCCACGTGTCTGTCAGACACGTTCTCAAGGCTCACGCAGACTCCTGCCTCTGAGGCTGGGGGGGGCGGGGGCACCCTGTGTCTGAACGAACCCCCCAGGGGATTCTGGCCCCGACTGGGCTTGAGAACCTCACGGCTCCCAGCCAACTGCTGGGGCTGGGGCCTGAAAGCCCGTCCCCAGGAAAGGGGATCGGCAGAGACCATCCGCGGTGTGGGAACGGGTCAGCAGCTCCTCCGTCAGGCCTCACGATCTTCCTTCCTCGTGCCCACACCCCCAGAGGGCTGAGCCCCCCGACTGCAAGCAGCAAAGCTCCTGTGTCCACTGCAGCGTGGGGTCTACCTTACCTGGTGGCTGGCCGGCCCGCAGCTCCTGGGCCCCCTGCTATCGGCCACCCCCGGACCAGGCCCCCCTCGTCCAGCCCTGCTCATGCTCCGGACGGGCCCAGCCTCCTCCGTCTCCCTGGGCTCGGCAGCCTGGATGACGACCCCTTTCACGTCGGGACTCGAATGTCACCCACAACCTCTGCCCCAGCCCAGGCATGTGTCACGGCGGCCGAGGCCCCACCTGCACCTTAGAGTAGAAGACATGGGTCCTGCCCCAACAGCTCTCCCCACCGGGGCTCCCCAGGTCTCCATCAGTGGCTGACAGAACGGCCACCTCATACGTCCTGAGTCCTGTCGGGACCTCTGGAGACGCCTGTGGGACATGGCCTCTGAGGAGATTTGCCCGGATGGCTTCTCTACTCTGAGACCTCCCAAGATGGGACCTTTCCCCTGCCCACATCTAGGACCATCCTGGTCAGCTGGCCAAGTTCACCGGCCAGAGGGGAAAGGCCCTTACCCGGGCCATCACCGCGAGGCCCTGAGGGCCACAGCACCGCCCTCACCCTGTGGCTCGGGGAGCCCATGCCCGTTCTGGTGGCCGTCGGCCGCCCTCTCAGACCCTGTAGGCGGCTCGGTGTGCTCTGAAGTCCCTGGGGCCCCTGCGGGCTCTCTCCGAGGCTCCCAGAAAATTCTAAGGTCTGCACCAGGCCACCTTGTCTGGGGTGTCCGGGAGGTACCCTCTGGGCCCCTTCGGACCTCCCCCTGGTAAAAGAGCTTTGTCTCGGCCAGACCCGTTCTACAGAGTCCCTGCGGCAGCTTGTCCCAAGACAGGCCTGCCTCGCTGTCACATGGGAACCCAGTGTGTGGACAGCTGGCCCGGCTGCACGAGAGGAGACTCAGCCCAAGATCCTCCGCTGCCTTCCGACTCAAACAGAGCGGGCTCCGTGTCTGGCAGCTTGAGGGGCCTCGGAGCCGCGAGACGCCAACAAGCCAGGCTCTCGTGGAGCACAGGGGACACAGCTCAGCTTCCGGTTTCCACGTCTTCATGGCAGCTGGCCCACGGGAGCCTGTTTTCCCAACCGTGTGCGTGTGTGTGTGTGAGACTCACGGGCATCACAAAGTACATGGGGCACCGGGCGTGGCAACAGGCACATCTTCAGGGCACGGGGCTCACACCCAGTCTGGCGAGCCCAGTACGTGGTCGTCTGTCACACTGAAGAATAAAGCAGTGCCCCGAGTGACCTGGAAAACGCTAAGGCTTTGAGAAGATCGGCGAGTTTGTCCTCAGGCGCCGTCTCCCCGAGGCATATACTCCGCCAGAATCGCTACGGGCGTCTGTCCCCCCCCCCCCCCCCCCCCCAGGGAAGAACACGGAGAGCAATGCGTGACTTTGGTTTCCGGGGGAGAAGTTCCCAAGTGGGGCGCCTGGCTGGTTGGGCCAAAAGGGTGTGTGACTCTTGGCGTCGGGGATCATGAGTTCGACCCCCACGTTGGGTGTAGAGTTTACTTTTAAAAAATTAACATTTAAAAAATTCCCAAGAATTACTAAAAGCCCACGCTTTTCTAGAAACGTCACAAAACAATTTGACAGTTCGGTTACCGTGTCCACCTGCTAACCCGGGCCCTCCCAAGGCCCAGTCTGTCTCCTTGCCCCGAACATCCCACAAAGGACGTGAGCCTTCGCTTGCAGTGACCCGGGATGTCTGTTGTCCCCAGTCACAGCCACAACCTGAGGGGTGTGCTCTGGCCCACGGACCCTCTCCCTCGTCAAGTGGAAGAACGTGCCACGGCGTTTCCGATGCGCGGAGACGTGAGCCCAAACGCGCCGACACCTACTTTGGGAAAAATGAGGCGCACTCCCAAGTCTTCCTCCGACTGCTTACAAAACCCGAAACTAGAACTTTTCTGTAACGTCTCCGTCGCTGGAAGTCTGTTTTTTAGACTGTGCAGAAATGCCAGCATGCCAAGGACAAAAAGAACCCCCTAGAACAGGAGGCCGGTTGGGGCACCCCGGCCGCATCAGCTCTCCAGAAAACCATTTCCCTCCGGGGCTCCCGAAGGTACCTCCGGCCCCTGGGTTTCTGTGGATGGGGATGAGTCAGGAAATCAGGAGGACCCCCGGTTTAAAGGTGCTCACTGCTTTGTCAGAACGGGCAAGCCAGCCCCAAACACCGGTTGTGGCGAGAGGCAGGCAGGACGGCGAAAGGCTGGGTCTGCAGACACTTTGCAGACCTGGCGCTCACACGACAGCCAGGGGACCTCCCGTGGGCCACCGGGCTCCCTTCTCCATGCCCGGCAGGTGGCTTCCCCTGCCGGGGCCTCACCCACTGCGTCGCGCGACCTGTGGGCTCCGCGAGGCGATGAGCACAGGGGTGCCGGGCCCACCCCCCAACACCAGGCTCTCAAAGGCTTGTTGTGATACAAAGCGCAGCCTGGAGAAGCCCAGACAGCTGAGCGCAGACGGGACGTCGTCTCTCTGATTAGAAGGTCGGGTCTAAAGGCCTTCCCGTGCGGGCTCCGCGCTGCTGATTTTCGTAAGGTTTGCTGGTGTTTGCTCTGTCGTCAGCGGCTCCATTGTCTTCACCGTCCTGGGCTGTTTTTGCTTCTGGGGACCAGGGACGTGACCCGCGACTTAAGGACACCGTTCTCCCAGCCACGCGAGGTCCAGCGCTGGTCCGCTTACTGAACTTGCTGTCCATTCACTTCACTTGACCGGGATCCTTTTGATAATCCTGACCCCTGTGACCCCCACGTCTGTGTCCTGAGCTGTGTGACACACGGCCCACGAGCTGGGCGTCTGGAGATTAATATCTTAACAAAATTGGAGGCACTCCCCTTACTTAAAAAAAAAAGCTATACATCGAGTTTTTAAAGAACAAAACACCTCTACACACAAAAAGTCATTTTTAAAACCTCCAACCTACCACTGGGAAGGTACCGGTGAACTATGTACACAGGAAACTGCTTGGTGACCCCACAGTCTGGCAGTCACCACAGGGACCCTGTGTCAGGGTGGACCGGCTTAGAGGCGGGGGAAGAGGTTCGGTGCCCCCCCCCCCCCGGGTCGTGGCATCCTCTCCAGGGAGGAGAGGGCCGGCCGACCCCCAGACCTGCCCGTCTCCCGAGGCGTGCAGTCCCTGCGCGCCGCGCACTCCGCCCGCACGAACTACTGTTTGAAGGGCCCACAACTGAGCTCGGGCACCCTGAACCCCCTAAAGCCCGCTGTGGTTTCCAAACAGGGCTGGGGTCCGCAGAGGAGGAGGGAGGCCGAGGGCGGGGCGCACTCACCCGGGGGCGAAGTCGGTCTGGCACATGGGGCAGGTCCGCAGGGTCGGCGCCGCCTCCCACGGTCGCTCCCGGGCGCCGGGGGTCCCGCGGGGCTCAGGCCCCAGACATCGCTGCGGGGACCGGGCGGGGGACCCCGGGCGCCCCCCGGCCCCAAGGAGCAGCTTGTAGCAACGGCCTGAGCCCCCGCCTCCGCTCGGGGCCGGCGGGAAGGGCGTCCAGGAAAAGGTGTGGGGTCCCACGGTGAACACCTCGGGGGACGCGGCACGCTCGGGACCGCGTCCAGATTCCTGCCAAATGGGGTCGACGGGCCGCGTCATTGGTGCCTGGGCGCCTCCGGGGCCAGGGACACACACACGCACACACACGGCCACCCCGGGGGTTCCCCCCGACGCACCGGGTCGGGGAAGGCGGGCAGCGGCGGCAGCTCTCCGTCGGGGTTCAGATCCGCTCTCGCAGCGCGCAGCAGCTCCGCCCACGGCCGCGCGCACTCGCCTCCGTCCTCCGGGAGGGGCTCCGCGCGGCCACTGAGCGAGCAGAGAGACCTCAGTGGGGGGCGCTCCGCAGGGGGCCCGTGGGGAGGGGGCTCGGGGAGGGCGGGTGGGAGCGGGAGGACCTCGGCGCCGGGGGGGGGGGGGGTTGGGGCTGGAGCGGGGAGACCTAGTGAGCGTGCGTCCCGCGGGGGAGGGGGCTGGCGTGGGCGGGGAGGGCTGGGGGGGAGCGGGGAGGGGGGCGCGGGGGAAGGTGACAACTCCGAGGGGGCGGAGCGAGCCGGGTTCCGGGAAGCACACACGGGCCTGCCCCCAGCGCCCCGCGCCCCCTTCCCCCGTCCCGCGGCCCCCGGTCTCACCCGCCCCCCGAGGACGGCCTCCGGCGGCGCAGCCCCAACCGCGGCCTCCGCGCCGCCTCCATTCGTCTCGAGCCGCGCGTCCGGCGGAAGTGGGCGGCCCGCCGCGGACCCCGCCCCCGAGACAGGCCCCGCCCCCGGCCCCGGCCCCCGCAGGGCTCCCCCGCCGGCTCCCCGCCCCCTCCCTGCGGGGACAGGGCCCGGGCCAACGGTCCCGCGCGCCAATCTCCCGCCTGGGCGCCGTGGACCCGGGCCCCCTCCTCGACCTGACCCCACCCCGCCCTTGTGCGCGCTGGGAGCCGCGCTTTGCACACACCCCAGCGCACCCCACAGCCTGCTCCTCGCGGCCCCGAGGCAGCCTCGCCTTTGGGACACCGTCAGGGAGGAAGGGGTTCTGACCTCAACATTTGGGGAGACTGAGGCCAGGGGTCCCTCCCCTAACCAGAGGTGGGACTGAGGGAACTGATTTCCAGCTGCAGAGGGACGTGGGGGGACCCATCTCGCGCTGCCCCCCGGTAGGTTTGGGGTCTGCAGAGGTTTGGGAGGAGAAACTGTACATGAAGTCAGGCCAGGGGGCCCTCCGCATCCGCCCCCGGCAGCCACCCTCAGTTAAAGCCCACCTGCCCCATCGCCTGGGCCGGCCCTGGCTCTCCCACCTCCCACCGCAGGAGTCAGCTGGGACCCTCAGCTTCCCTCTCAGTCCAGGCGGAGAAAGGGACTAGCCTCCTCAGGACCATCGAGTTTTCCTAATAAAGGGAGGAACCTGGTTTTTTTTTTTTTTTAATTAAGGGGGGGGAAAAGTGAGGCAACAAGGTCCAGGTGGCCAGCCAAGGCAGGGAGGGGGGCCTCTAGGGGAGGGCCTGTGGGGGCTCCCGGAGACTCTGGCAGGGGAGGGGGGGGCTCTCGCCCGCGAGCCCCCAGCCCACCACTTGGTGGCAGCAAACGTCCAGGCACCCTCCGCTGCTGCTGCTCCTGCGGAGCCCTGTGCCCCGTGGGCCCCAAGACGGGGCTGGAGTGCACAGGGAGCCGGGGGGCCGGAAGCTCCCCTCCGTGGATACGTAGATGTCACTTGAGGCGCTGGGACCCGGGCGGCTTTGGGGCTCTGCTCTTGCACCCCCTTCCTCGGGGCTCCCACGGCCCAGTTCCAACCCTCCTCACCCTGGCCCCTCTGCGCGTCACGGTCCTGCCCTCCGCCAAGTCCAGGTCTTGGGCACCCCCCCTCACTGCACACTCCAGTCCCAAGGCCCCCCATCCCGAGGTCAAGGTCACCCTTCATCCAGCTGCCAGGACAGACCTTCACGGGGGGGGGGGAACGGGCCTGTTCGCCAATGCTCCCTGAATGTCTACCTGTGTCGGGGACTGTCGTAGATACTAACGCCCCCCGGGGGGAACGAGGCAGGGTCCTCACCCCCAGAGCCTGCCCACCGATGGAAAACAGACCCCACGTGCATAAGCCAGCAGAGCTGCAAGCAGGGGGTCCCGGGAGTCCCTAGAGGAGGCGACCTACCGCGGGGCCTGCTCCCAGGGTAGGGAAGCCCAGACGGACCCCGGGCATGCAGGCCGCAGGAGCCCGGCAGCCCCGGGACTGCCCAGTGGCTCATGTCAGGGGTTCCCACGCGCCCGGCTCCAGCCTCCACAGCCTCGAAGCCTTTGATGGAAACACCAGCACTTCTGCGGTCCGGGCCACGGGGACACGCGGGAGGGCCGGCGCCACGCCTCCCTGAGGCAGAGGAAGGCGCCGACTTCTCTCCGGGAGCTGAGCGCCGCGGTTCAGTGTCCCAACTATTCCTGCCCCTTCCAGTGCCTTCCTCTGTAGACCTCACACGGCCTGGGCTCCTGACCAAGAAAGGCAGAGCAAGGCATTGGCAGGGAGACTACTGCCCTGGCCTGAAGGTAGGTGACCCCCCGGTGAGGACAGGTGTCTCCGGTGAGGACAGGTGACCCCCTGGTTAGGGCAGGTGTCCCCTGGTGAGGGCAGTCGTGCCCCGGTGAGGACAGGTGACCCCCTGGTTAGGGCAGGTGACCCCTGGTGAGGGCAGGTGACACCCTGGGAAGGACTGGTGCCCCCGGTGAGGGCAGGTGACCCGGTGACCGCGAGCCCAGGGAAAGAGTCAGGGCCTGACAGAGCCTGGCTGTGGCCTAGGGCCCAGAAGGGCAGGTGGCACCCGTTCTCCAGCCCAGGGGGCCTTGCTTGCCCTTGGCTGCCAAGGGAGAAGCCCGGGTCCCCAGGCCAGGCCGGCGCCGCCTGGGGAGCAGAGGCCCTCCGGGAGCCAGAGCACCGTGTACAACTGGTCCTCCTGGGGGCTCCTCCTCCCTGGTTTCATCCGGCTCCTGGGGATCAACTCCCCCCATCCCCCCCCCCCCCCCCCCGGCGCCTACAGCCTGGGACGCTTCCCCGGACAACGGAGCTGGGGTGACCCGCCAGGCGGGGGGCAGGTGCTGGGGCCTGTCAGGAAGCCCCGCCCCTCCCCCTCTCTGCCACCGCCTGCCCGACAGACAGCTGCCCCGCTGCCCCTGCCCGCACAGGGACCTTTTGCACGGGGAGTGGAAGCGCCAGGTCCCCTGATGCAGCGCCGGTGTGGGACGGGAGAAGGTCGGACGTTGAACTTGATCGAAGGCTCACGTTTTCTGGGCCGCCCGCCGCGGTGACAGGCAGCGAGTGGAGCTTCACTGGAAGATCGTTTCTGATTGTGACAGATGCCCGCCCTGCGGAGACAAGTTCTGTACGAGCCAAATTCGTGTCTACGGAGACCGTCTCCGCGAGAAGAGGCCCCCTCGGGCAAAGCAGCCAGTGCAGGGCAGGGGTGCGGGAGCCCGCAGCCAGCAGCCCACTCCGAGCTCTCCCCGGCTCCGTCCGCAGGGCAGTGCTGGCATGTGCGTGATGGGCCGGTGCCACCCCCTCCCGGGTGCCGGGTCCAGCGTGGGACATGTGCGGCCGGGCGGTCAGGGGCCCCTCGCTCCCGCCACCTTCCACCACCAGGGAGCACAGGTCTCGGCTCCTGGTGCTCTCAGAGCCAGGTGGGTGCGGGTTCCTCGCTCCCTCTGGGGGAGCGAGACCGACCTCCCACAGGTGCCGATGTCCCCGGGAGCCCGGCCGAGGTTCCCAATCAGACCCTGCTCCGAGGCAGGGCTTGAGCCCCGCGAGGCCTCTAGCCACATCCTGGCCCGGAACAAGCTGGGGCGGTCTAAGCCCCCCGCCCCCTCCTTGGATTTTGGGGGGGCCGGTTCTGCCCGCGGGCCACCGCGCAAATGGGGTCAGGACGGCACACACGGGCGGAACAGGGGCCGAAGCAGGCGGGCACGACCTGGAGAGCCCTGGAAAGCGGAGCGGCCTTCTAGGTGACGCTGGCCGTGGGTGGCGCGTGTTCACGGCGGGGCCGCCGCCTCCCTTGCCGCGTGACAGGACAGCAGGGCTCCCGCTCAGGGCGCCCCGGCCCTGCCTGCTCTCCAGGTGAGGACGGCCCGGAATGCCGGGCCGCCTCCTCCCCAGAGTTCGGCCCTCTGACGAAGCCAGGCGCCGGGCTCCGCTGGACCACACCTGCCGGCCGGCGTGTGCCAGGCTGGCAAGCCTGCCCGCAGCCAGGCAGAGGCATCCGTGGGCGTGCGGAGTGCCTGGTAGACGGGCCAGATTGAAGCAGTTGCCTGGGAAACATCGCAGGATCTGTCGGGCGGCGGTGGGTGTGTGGGGCCCGCTCACCGGCTCTGGAACAAGGGCGTGCGCGGCCTCCTCCAGGGGTCCCCTCCCGGCCGCAGAGGGATGGGCGTGGACGGCCAGGACACGGCGGCGGGCAGCGGGCTGCAGCCCCCGCTCTACGAGCCCAAAAGCCAAGAAACAGCTGGGCGTTGGCACGGGAGAGACGGCGGCCCCGTTTCCAAGCCCCCACCTCTCTCCGGGACTAGTTTCCGAGCCCTGCTTCCAAGCCTCCCCACCCCGTCCCAGCGTCCCGTAGAACCTTGTCACTGCCGTGAGGTCCCGCGTCCCGCGCCCCCTGCCCCGTCCTGCGCCCATGCCCTCTGCACAGCCACACCGGCCCTGCCTGTGTCCCCGTGTCTCCGGCTCAGGCTTCTGCCCCCCACGGGGTCCCCCTGCTGACCCTCGGGCTCTGCTCCGGTGCCCCCCGCGCAAAGAAGCCTTCCTGAGCCACCTGAAGCTCCTCCACAGGCCCTCCATCCACCGGGTGGCCGCTGCTGGCTTTTCCTACCGCACAAGTGGGGGCGGGAGGCCGGGGATGCCGCTACCTTCCCGGAGGGCCAGCCTGCCATCTGCCGCCACCGTGTCCCCAGAGCCTCCGGCGGTGCCGGCCGAAAGGGGGCCCAGACGGGACTCTTCGGCCGACCCTGAGTGTGAGCCGGGGGTGGGCGGTGCCGTGGGCTCTCCTCCTGTGGGGAGCAGGGGTCACGTCAGGGGGTCGAGCCACGTTGCACCAAACTGCGTCCGCTGGGAACCCGCGAATGGGACCTGATCTGGAGGCCGGGTCTCCGCGGACGGAATCAAGTTAAGAAGAGGCCGCGTTGGGTCAGGGTGGGCCCGCAGTCCACCCCGACTGGTGTCCTTGTGGGAAGAGGGAAGCTTGTCAGAGCGACATGGCCCGGGGGCAGGAAAGGTCCTCCCTGGGGCCTTCGAGGGACGGCGGCCCTGCCCACCGTGAGTGGGGACTGTGGCCCCCAGACTGTGCGAGCACGGACTAGTTCTGTGGTTCTGAGCCCCCAGTCGTTTGTGCGGCAGCGTCGGGACACCGTCTGCTTCAGCACCCGGTGCGGTGGGGTCAGTCGGGGGTGACTGGGCATCCCCGACCCGCCTGTCTCACCCCCTGCCCGCTGACCGCCCCCCAGAGCGGAGGAGGCCGCTGTCGCCTGAGAGTATGGCCCGGAGCAGGCCCAGCTCAGTCTCAGGCTCACGAATGTCCCAGGGGGCGCCCAGGATGGGGCGACAGGGGTCAGACCCACTCCCAGCGAGTGCGGGGCCCCCCCCCCCCGGGACCTCCCCCCCCCCCCGACCTCCCCCCCCAGGGCCTCCCCCCCCTCGGCCTCCCCAGAGTGGGCGTGGCTTCTCCGCAGGGACTGGTCGTCCCACCTGCTGCCTCCTTAGGACAACCCTGCCGGGGGCCTTGACTTCCTGAGATGCCGGCAGGTCCCTGTGCCTTCCAGGCCCCCGGCCTCGGCCACCATGAGCCATGGCTGCACGGCCACCACGAGCCCCCGTTTCTGTGAGGCCAATTTCCAGCCTGGCGCTGTGAGAGAGCTCTGGCCTGGAAAGCTGTCATCCGCTTCCCTGGAGGTGTCCTTGAGTTGGCTCCTGGGGCACCTGCTGGGGCCCACAGTGGGGGGGGGGGGTTCTCTGTCAGAGGAGCTGCTGGGCCTCAGCCTGGGCCTTCACTCCTCCCCTTCTCCCCTTCCTCCCTCTCCCTGTTCCTCCCCTTACCCTTCCACCTCCTCCTCCTCCTCCCTCTCCCTGCTCCCCCTCCTCTCTCTCCCCTCTCCCCCTCCCCTCCTCTGCCTCCTCCCCTCCACTTCTCCCCTCCTCCCTCTCCTCCCCTCCTCCCCCTCCTCCCTCTCTGTGCTCCCCTCCTCCCCCTCCTCCCTCTCCGTGCTCCCCTCCTCCCCTCCTCCCTCTCCGTGCTCCTCTCCTTTCCCTCCTCCCCTTCCCTGCCCTCCTCGCCTTCTCCCTCTCTCCTCCCCTCCATCCTCCCTCACCCCTCCTCCCCTCCCCTTTCCTTTATGCACCTCCTCCCACTTGACTTCTTTTCCTCTCCGTCCTTTTCTCCTTCTTCCCCTCCTCCTTTTTTGCCCCAACCCTGACCCTTCTTCTCTGGTCCCCTCCTCCATTTGAGGGCAGAGAGGCTGGGTCAGGGGTCAGTGGATGGTTATTTGACCTCCCTGGCAATGACAGGTAGAGGTCTTTGGGGGCGGGGCTGCTGGGCACGGGCAGGGGGAGCCCCCTCTCTCCTCTACCCCTACCCCCAGGGGCCAGGCACCTGGAGTTATTTATCAGCCTTTGAGTCTCACCGGGACCCTTTGACCAACCAGAGGGCCAGGCTGCCACCAGGGGTCACAGGGTTATCAGCTCGCGGCACAGTGAGGGACACTAGTCCCCAGCAGAGGGTCTGTGTCTCCGCTTGCCAGGTTTGGAGCAGGAAGCTGGTAGGGTTTTTGCCTGGCCCGGCGAGGGGGCCGGCAGGAGGGGCCAGGCTGCCTCTCTGACCTGAGACCCCTCAGCTTCACCCTTCAGGAAGCCGGAGCTGCAGGAGCCCCAGCCTCGCCCGCTACCGCTGCCCCGGGGCCTGGGCCTCAGGTAGGCGCTGAGCTTCTCCGACTCTGCTGCCTGGACCTTCCAGGGCCTGGCAACACCCCCTCGCCCCTGCACAGGCCAGAGGGCAGCCCTGGTTCCTGAGGGTCCCTTTTGAGGCCTGCAGGGGCCGTCCGGCCGGCGGGAGCCCTGGCACACCGGCCTGCAGAATCCCTTGTCTGAACTGGCCGCACACCCGCCTGGGGCCAAGCAGCGGGGGAGGGGGGGCACCCACGTAGGCAGCCGCCCCAAGTCAAGTCCCCTTGGGCCACTGAAATGGGCCTGTCCTTCCTTCCCGCTGCCTGGGTCACGCCGTCTCCCCCCGGGGCCTCACCTCTCCAGCCCTCAGTCTACAGCCTGTCACTCTCCAGCCCTCAGTCCAGGATGCGGAGGGAGGGGTCCTGGCTGGAGCGGCAGCCCCGGGAGACAGCCGGCCCCCGAGTCCCTGAGGCACCTTCAGGCCCAGCTGGCCGCTCAGAAGCCTGGGGAGGGGGTGCGTGATGGATGAAAACACCCAGAGGGGAGGGAGGGGGTGGGGAGGGAGAAGGGCACTGGGATCTGGAACACAGGACTCCTTTTGGGTTGCTGTTGGGGATGCGGGGAGGCGCAGGTGGTCCTGTCCCCCCCACCCCAGGTGGAGCTGGGAGGGCAGAACCAGGTGGCCACCGCGGAGGCCCCACCAGCAGCCCCTCTCCTCCCACGCCGCCTCCCTCTGTTCCCACGGGGAGTGTGGGGGCTTCCGTGTGGCCCGCACTCTGCTAACGCATCGCTGGGCAAGTCTCTGCTGCTGGCCACCCCGCCCCCGCCAGACGCCAGGCGGCCCAGCAGCCTCGGCGCACGTGGGTCATACGTGCCTGGCCCCTTCGGTCATCGTCCACCCCTTCGTGGAGGGCAGGGCGGGCAGCTGGGGCCTGAGCAACAACCCCCCCCCCCCCACCGGTCTCCCAGCTGTGGGGATGGTACCCCCGAGGCCCTGCCTGGGGTGGAGGCGGGGACAGGTCCCTGATTTCTCAGAGCCGTGGCATTTCTCTGCTGGTGGCAGAGGTGAGTCTGTGTCAATGTCTGCTTCTCCCACACCCTGCCCTGCGAGCAGCCCCACTGAGGGGCCAGGGGCCTCAGGCCCAGCTCTCGCTTCGGGGGCACCAGCCTGCTCGCCCGTGTCCAGCCCCGCGGGGGCGGTGCCGTCATTCGGCCCCATTAACAGACGGGCCTACTGAGGCCAGGAGCCATCCGTCCCTTAGTCCTAGACCACGGGACAGTGAGCACAGAGCTGGGGCTTGAACGCAGCGCCCCCTCGCTGTTGTCTGGGCTCCTGGTCTCGCTGCCTCAGCGGCAGCCCCGGAAACCTGGCATAGGAGTGGTTGGGGCCACAGCGCGAGGGGCGGAGCTGGGTGCCCAAGGCCGGGCAGAGCGTGAGGCCCACTCCTCCCGTTCGGGGGCTCCTAGGCTTTGGAGGGGCCTCTGCTGCACCCGCCTCCCCCAAGACCCTTGGGGAGCTGACTGTCCCCCCTGCTCTGCACCCATGCCCAGCCCCTCCCACCACCTCCTAGGATGCCCAACCCCCCCACCGCCTCCTAGGATGCCCAACCCCCCCACCTCCTAGGATGGCCAGCCACCCACCGCCTCCTAGGATGGCCAGGACCCCCCCCCCCCCCCACAGCCGCCAACAAGCAGCACCTCCTCCCCACGGAACGAGAGCATCTGGCTTTGGGGGGCGGGCAGTACAAAGAAAAAGCCACCAAGCCATGTGGACAGGGAGGGAAGATCTGCCAGGACTTCAGGCCACAGGGGCCCCCTGGGGACAAAGAGAGGCCCCAGATGCCTGCCACTGCTGGGCAGCCTTCCCTGAGGGCCACAGCCCCAGGCCCCCTGACCACCCAGAGTGGCCTGGAGTTGGTGGGCACGTGGCAGAGTGACAGCTGGGGTGGGTTCCAGCTGCCCTTGTCCCCACAGGCCGGGGCTTCCGGGGATAGCTGGTGAGGGACCTGTACTCAAGTGGTGGTGATGCCCCGCAGCACGGAGTCCTGTGAAACAGACCTGGGCCTCGCCACCTCCGCCGGCGTCCCCTGCTGTCACCTGCAGGCACTGTCCTCTCTCTGCTGGTCAGTTGTCCCTGATGCGCCCATCCTCAGACCTGCCCTTGCCATCGCGGCCTTTGTCCCCCTGTCGGCCCCTCCTCCCAGGTCACTGTAAATGACAGTAGCCCCCGTGGAAGAAAGTAGGCGAAATTAACTGCAATAACGTGTTTCATTTGAGCCCAACATCCCTAAGACATCACATTTCAACGAGGAACCCGCACGTACGTGATGAGCGTGTTGTCACACGTTCTCTGGTCACGCTAGATGTCTGGAACCAAGTGCAGGGCCCGTTGGCCACAGAGTGAGTGCTCGGGGGCCACGTGTGGTGGGCAGCACCGTGGACTGGGGGGCAGGGCCCTGAGGAGCCTGAGGAGCCCGTGGTCTCCACTCTGGGCATCTCCTGCCACATTGAGGCTGCAGGCTCCAGCGAGGGGCTCCTGACTGTCCCCAAATCCCCTATCAACGCGCTTGGACACACTGCTAAGGGTGGGAGAAACCCCGGAGATTCGTCACCCCACCCGGGCCTTCTGTAGCCCAGCTGGGGGCGGGCCTGGGCCCTGAGAACGCCCTCCTCCGGGGAAAGCGAGGGTCCCTCTGGCCTCAGCCTCCCCATTCCTCCCCAGCCTGGCCTGAGAGCCAGCGCACCCCGGCAGGGGTGCTGACGCCAGCTGTCTCAGTCCGTCTGGGCTGCTCACAGATTACCGCAGACCGGGGGCCGCAAGGCTGAGATCCGGGTGCCGGCGGGGCCGGGGTCTGCTGAGGACCCTCTTCTGGGTCACAGATGACCGATTTCTTGCTGTGTCCTCACCCGGAAGAAGGGGCGAGGGAGCTCTCTGAGGTCCCCTCTCGAGGGCACTGATCCCATCATGGGGCTTCCCCTTTGTAAGCTACTCGCCTCCCAAAGTCCTCACTTCTCTAGTGGGGGCTTAGGTTTCAAGGTGAAACCTTGAATTTTAGGGGATGCAAATACACCGACCACAGAGTGCCAGCTGGGTTCCAGGTGCCCTGCCAGCTACCACTCGGGCGGGGGGCGCCCCGAGACCCAGGCTCCACCACTTGGGGGGAGGGCGCCCCGAGACCCGGGCTCTGACGTGCAATCACACGCACACCGGGCGGGGGGGGGCGGGTGGGGAATATCCTTACTCTGTCCAGGCCCTTTGCCAAGCTCACAAGACAGGTCACGAATTCAGAATTCTCAAGGAGGAAGTTCAAAGTGAAACAGTTTATCTTTAGAGAAACAACAGCGGCTGGCCGGCGGGCTGGCCGAGGCGGGAGAGGGACTCCCTTCCAGCATCTTCCATCAACTGCTGTTACTCCATGAGGGTGAGATCCCTGCTCCACCTGGTGCCGGGGGGCCCAACCAGCCAGGGTAGGCCCTTCCCCAAGAGCAGGTGTTTGGGCCCCCCAGGGGTAAAGCCGGTCAGGAAAAACTACCCCAGGTTGGAGAGGGGTGCATTTTCCCTGAAGAGCCATCTTCGTGAAAAGGCATCCGTTGTCTTACAGATGCTGAAGGGGGGGTGGGGGGCGCTCTGCCTGGTGTGAGGGAGCTCGAGCCCAGGCAGGGTCCTGGTGGGGGAGGCGGGCAGACCCCGCCTAGCATGGCAGCCCGGGGTGGCCCGTCCCCAACACAGGGTGGAACAGAAGGCCTCTCCCCTTGGTCGCTTGGAGTGGAGTCCTCCCCAGCGCCCCTTGGCCTTCCCAGGTGTGGCCGATGGACACCGGAGCCGGAGGGGGCAGGACAGGAGCTTGGTGTTCCTGCTGCCCGGCACCCCCACCCCGGCCAGTCTTCATCCTTGCTCCCTGGGTCCCTCGCAGCGAAGCCTTGGCTCCGCAGGGGGCCCTTCCGCCCACAGCCCGTGTTCCTGAGCGTGTGTTGGTGCGTGCGCACGGGCCCATGTGTGTGTGTGTGTGTGTGTGTGTGTGTGTGTGCTCCCCCAGAGCTTTGACCGCGGGGTTCCCGTGGGGGAGACCGAGCCCAGAGGGGCTCAGCCCGCTGCCCAGGGTGTGTCTTCAGCCTCAAAGCCCCCCCTCCCCAGGGAGGAGCCGCTGGCAGGGCCCGGCGGCTGGCTCGCAGGGGGGAGATCCCAGGGAGGGGCCCTTCAAGCCCTGCCCCCCCCCCCCCCCCCGTGAGAGCCGGCCCGCAGCCCCGCCTCCTGCCCCCCTTCCTCCCTCTCAACTTTGCCCTCTCCCCCTCCCCTCTCCCTCTCCCCCTCCTGCAGGCAGATCCCAATCCAAACTTGTTAACCTCTCCCCGGCAGCCCTTCCAAGTTAAACATTACTCACGGAGATGAGAGCCTCTGGGCAGCGCTCGGCCTGGAGGTGGGGCGGTCTGTGGAAGGTGCTGGGCAGAGGCCAATGCCAGGCCCGTGGCCGCAGGACCTTCCCTGCCGTGTCCGTGGGGCTGTGGGAGGTGGCTCTGGGGGTGGCGGGCCAGGCAGCCTGCACCCCGTACCCAGGCCCTCCGGCCCCATGGCCAACTCCTAAAGTCACGGGCAGGGCAGCAGGCAGAGGGTCCCTGGGCAGGGTGGGGAGGGGCTGCCCAGGGACCGCGGAGGGGCCTGGCCAGGGCCAGGCGAGGGACTTCCTCTTGGCTGTCACTCCAGCCTGGGGACACAGCATTCAGAAAAGTAGCCTCGGCCACTCGGAATCTATTGTCCGTATCCAGTCCTCAGTGTTTCCAGCAGCAAAGTGGAGGCAGGGGGTGCTGTTTGCTGAACTTCCTTTCCCTTCGCCCCACCCGGAAGCTGTTCTGCCCCAGCCTGTCAGTGACGGCGGGGGGGGGGGGGGCTCTCAGGCTCGACACAGTACCCCCTAGGACCCTGTCCCTGGGGGAGCAATGCTGGGGGTGAACAGCAGGCTCAGTGTCATCTGCCCACCGTCCCGCACCTCTTCCTCCTCCTTACTTCACTGCCCTCCACCCTCCACGTGGACCCTGACCAGAGCTGCTGCCTCAGGGCCTTTGCACCTGCTGTTCTCCACCCAGAATGCTCATTCCTTACCCATTTTAGGGCTTTGTTGAAATGGACTTCATAAGGAGCCCCCTCAGCATCCTGTCTACCTCACTCTGGTCTACTCTTTGTAGGACTGTGTGTCCCCATCTCGTATAAAACACATGGAAATTTAATTTTTCATTGTCTCTCATGAAACTGTAAGCACTTGAAAACAAGAACTTCTTCCTGCTCGTCTCTCAGTAAATACAGGTCCTTGATAAACTTGGTGGAAGAAATTGATTCCACATTCATGCCTGGCATGGGGTCTCCCCCGTGGACACCACCGCCCCTCAGGGCCAGATCCCCCTGACCTCCTCCTGGATCATCAGCCTGGGCAGGACACATCTGGCTGAGCAGAGCTCAGACCAGGGCCCTCGCGTTGGGCCTGGCAGGAGCCCAAACGGTCAAGTCGGGAGGAAAGGGTAGGGGCAGTGGTGGTCCCAGGAGCCTGCGTTGTTAGAGAGAGAGAGGCAGAAGGGCAGACGGACAGGACTGCCTGCGGGTGCCGGGGGTGCCCAGACCCCGCTTGCTCCGGGGCCACGAGCTGTTTGTCCTCAAATTTCACACCCTTCGCATGAAGCCTGCTCTCAGGCCCCTCAGTGTCCAACAGCTCCCCAGACCCAGTGACCCCTTCCTGTCTTCTGTCTGGACGGAGCCCGCTGGAGTTGGTGCTTAAGTGGACAACCCCGTCCACCCCGGCTAGAGCCACCCCCACTCCAGGGGGCCCAGCCGCCTGCCTGGGGCCCCCGGCACGGGCAGGGCCCCTGGGACACAGCCTGAGGACAGACAGGCTCGCAGGGGTGGGGTGGGTCACGAGGCCCACCTGCAGGGCTGGCTGCTTCTCTGCACACCTTTCTGTGAACGCGTCTGTGCGGGGCTCTGGAGACTGGCGGCCCACCTGCCTGCCTCGTGCCCGGGCCTGCGAGCGCGCCTGCCCACGTCAGACAGGGGCGAGTTGGGGCTTCGTACCTCGCATCGAGCAGAAGGGCAGGAATGTGAGCCTCGAAACCACCTCGTTTCAATACCGTTTCTGGGAGCAGAGACCGCAGCCGACGGTGTAGCTGCTATAAGCGCCTTCTTTGCCCTTCTGGACGCTGGCCCGATGCAGCGTGGCCCCGACTCTCCGAGGCCCGCCCCCCCCCCCCCCCCACGGTGCCGCCTCTGCCCTGCCTGTCCTGCTCCCCTCTCTGAACCTCAGGCCCAGCTTCTGCTTTGGGTGGGGGAGGCTGCTGGGGGTGGGGCCGGGGGTTATTTTGTCTCCGCCCCTTGGGCTGCTGGGGAGGGGCGGGCCCTGCTTCGGGGTGGGGGCCCCCCCAGCACCCCCGCACCCCAGCAGGCCACAGCAGGGGTGTGGTGCCCCCACCCCACGCAGCGCTTCCCACCCCACGAGCCACCGAGGAGACTCCTCAACCACTGTGGAGAAAGTGAGTCCACAGTGTGGCGCTAGCACCCGGAGGGGGGAGGGTGTTTCACGGGAGGAGGGGGGCGGTGACCCGGGTAGCCCACGCTCCCACCCGACCCCAGTCGCACATGGCTGGCCCTCCAGCCCCAAGTGTCCTTGTGCTTGGTTTGCGCCGAGGACTGAGCTCAGGCTGGGCGTTACAGGGACAGCTGGGTAAAGTGTTGGCCCACACGGACGCGGCGGTTGACCCCCGGTAGGAGACCCGGGCCCAGGAGCAGAGGCCGCACGGCTCCACTGCCGATCAGGACCCAGGTGTGCAGCGCATGGCCCACGACAGGCCCGGGCAGGACTGCCACCATGCGGGAGGGGGTTCGGACGCCCAGGGGCACGGCGGCAGGGGCTCAGCCGACCAGGCCACGGGCCCCTGCGGCTCTCCCGCCACCTCGGAGCCCCTCTGCCGTAGGTCACCGGTTTCCGACGAGGGAGCGGCAGGGGCTTCCCAGGCCAGACGGGCTGCTACCCCCGCAGCCAGCGAGGCCTGGCGCCGGCCTGCCCCTGCCTCCCCGGCCGCGAGGGCCCGCGCAGCTCCCACAGGGCGGCCCGCATGGCAGGGATCCCGGAGCGGGAGGGAGGGCCGCCCTGGGCCCGTGCCCTCTGCCACGGGGGCTCCAGCACAGCCGCCCCGCGGGGACGGGCCGCGCGGCCCCCCAAGGCCCCGCCGGCGGGCGGGCAGGGGCGCGGGGGCGCGGGGGACCCCACGGCCGGGGGAGGGGAGGGGGGTGGGGGCCCGGCCGGGGCGCAGGGGGGCGCGCGACGGGGTCGGCCCGGCAGCGCCCGGAGGCCTGGGCGGCAGGAAGGGGAAAGGTGACGTCATTGCCGCCTGGAATCTGCTGTTTGGAGGCGTCGCCATGGAGACCGGAAGGCTGGGGCGGGTAAAAATAGCAAACCCGAAGGGTGTGCGTTCCAAGAAATCGAGTCTCTGAAAAGAAAGGAGCCGTGGTCTTGTTTCCGGCCTGCGGGCTCCCCGCGTCCCCGCCGCCCGAGAGCCCTGTCCCCTGTCCCCTGTCCCCTCGCAGGGCGCAGCGAGGCGTCTTGGAAGCCCTGAGCGCCGCACAGGCCTCCCTCCGGGCGGCGGGCAGGGCGGCGAGTGGCTGGGTGTCCTCCCGACTTCTCCTTGCAGGCAGGGCCAAGCGGGTGGGGGGGGGCAGGGGACGGGGGCTTCGCACCCCGTTCCCTGCCCCCCCCACCCCGCCGAGGAGCCCCCCCACCACGGGGCAGACAGCGCAGGCGGCCCGCTCGCCCACCCCACCCGCGTCCACGGCCCCCCTTCCAGGCGGGGAGCGGGGAGCGGCCCTGCCCTGCTCCTCGCTGCCTGCCCCCCAGATGCCCTGCACATGTTCCCCGACCGTCCCTTCAAGCTGTGTCCTCACGGGTCACCCTCAGTCCCCGGTCATGGAAGTGCGGCAGGGGGTCCGAGGTCCCTGGGCCCCTGTCCCCCAACAGCTGAGGCCGGAGGCTCCTGGGAGGACCCCCAGCAGCGAGCAGAGGGCTCCCTGGGCTGGGACCCACCTCCGGAAACATGGCTGTCCTGCTGGGGCTCCTTCCACGCCCCCACCCCACCCCCCGGGTCCTTCCCTGGGGGTCCTCTGTTCTGAGCAAAGTGATATCTGGTTGCCTCTCCTCCCAGGAGCACACGTCCTGGCTGAAAAGTCGCTGGGCTTGGGGCCCTCGGATGATCCAGGTGTCCTCCGAGGGGCCAAGAGCACCAGATGGGGCCGGGGGGGAGGGGGTGCCAGCAGGAGCGACCCCCAATCCAGAGAGAGAGGAACGCCTGTGCCCGTCCTGGGAGCAATGACTGAAACGCAGCAGCCAGTGATGCCCTTGGGACCCCTTCCCTTATGCCTGAGACCTGGCTGGGGCTGGGTCGCTGCCCGCCGCCCTCCTGGTGCCGCTCAGGGAGGACCTTCGGTCTCCTGTTCCTGGAGGGGTGGGGGCTGGGACCTGGGCTGAGCAGCCCCTCCTCCCGCACGGGGTGAGGGGGCCCTGGGAACATTGGGGTCTTGCCTCTTAGGCCCAGACCCCCTTGGCTTGTGGTTGGAGCTGGAGAGGGGAAACGGAGCCCCGTGTAGGGGGAGCTCCTGCCCCCAAGAAATAGCTCACATGCCTTATGTAATGAGTGAGCTCACTGGTCCGCCAGCCAGGAATGACGGCAGGAGGGCGGGAGGGGGCCTGCTGGGGGAACCAAGTGTGTCTCCGATTTACAGTTTATGATTTTCAGGGAGGGGAGCCTGTGGCCTTGCTTCCAGGAGAGAGGGGCCCAGGGGCCTGGGGTGGGAGATGACAGACCTGGGTCCCCCTGGCACGGGAGGAGGCCCTGGAGGGGCCGGGTGCTGTGACCAGGCCTGGGGTGCGGGCCCTACTCTCCCCCCCCCCCCCCCACCAGTCAGGTGCTGACGGAACCCTCCTAAGTCATCTAAAACCCTATAGGGAGCACTGAGGGAGCCCCGGAGGGGGGCGCCAGCTGCCCTCCTCATCTTGGGACTCTGCCGCTCTGAGGATGACTCCCCTTTCTCCCTTCCCTGCCGGAGCACCCCGCCCCACCGTGGCCCCTCACCTCTGGGGTGTGCGGCGTCCTCTCACCTCCTCTGCAGTAGGTTCGAACCCTAACTCAACCTGGCCTCTCTGTCTTCTGGAGAGGCTATCTCGGGCCCAGAGAGGTAGAGGTCTTAGGGCCCCCGCAGTTTGGGGGCCATTAGGGCGGTGCCTGTCAGACAAGAGGAAGCACCTGGGGACACCTGGCCAGACCAGTGGCTGGGCCTGAGGCAACGTGCCTCCTCGGACCTCTGTCAGCTGGTCAGTCGGTTCACCAGGATTTAATGAGAGTCTGTCTACTCACCACTCGCTGCTAGAGTGACAGGGCCCCTGGCGGGCAAGGGGCAGGTGACAGGCAGAGGGCAGATAGCACCAGGCAAGGGGAGGCTCACTCCAGAGCCTGGGTGGGGGGCGGAGGAGGGGGAGGACAGTGCTGGCGCCCGGGACGCGTGGCTGGAAGGACCGAACGGAGGCAGCTGGAGGGGCTGGGGGCCCGAGAGAGGGAAGACGAGGCTGTGTCCTGCTGCTGTGGGGAAGCGCGGATACAGGAGAGAGAGGGGACACCTCGGTGGGGGTGGGGGCCCAGCAGGTGGGACTCTCCCTCCACAATGGGGAGGGAACACAGCCGCTTGGGGAAATGGCTGTCTCGAGGGGCTCCCTGCTGCCCCTCCCCGGATGCTGGGAGCACTCACCGGGGCGCTCGGAGCACTCACCGCCGCATCACCTGTCTGAACCCCGCGGCAGGTTCCCACCGGCTCACCCCACGGTGCCCCGGGCAGGTCGGGGGCACCCTGAGCCTCGCCGTGCTCTGCTTTGACACGGGGACCGTAGCACCTCCCCACTCAGTGCCTCGAAGGTACGATACTGGGGTGTGCGTACAGCCCCAGGCACCCAGATCCCACTTCTGGCCACGTGGCCCGACGGTCATAAGCGGCATTGCAGCAAGTCCAGCCCCGGGAGGACCGACTCTGGAAGGTGCCAGTGGGAAACTTCCTGTGGGCAAGAACCTGCCCTTCCTGCCCCCATCGGGTCCCCAGTGCCCACCGGGCTCAGCAGTGTCTGTAGAGCAAAGAGGCGGGGGTGGGGGGTGGGGGCGGGTCTTTGAAAGAGGCTGGTGATGTCCAGGCACCGGCTCGGCCCTGATATCCCCTCTGCCCTGCAGCGTTGTGACCCCACTCCTCTTGGCTTACGTGGAGGCCACACGCTCTGACTTTGGGGCCCCCGGCTGGCCCAGGGCTACAGGGCACAGGCATGAGGCGGCTACCCTGTGATCTGTGGGGTATGGCCAGGGCCCCGGGCAGGCCATGCCCAGCAAGGTGTAAGTTCCAGAGCAGCACAGGATGCTTCGGGGGATAGTGTCCTGCAGGCAGGGGTGGGGCCGCAGGGCAGAGCACCCACGCAGGCTCTCTCTGCACTCCTCCAGGCTGAGTCCTCTCCAGAGGGCCCCACCAGCTGAGGACACATCCCCAGAACATGCCAGCAAGCCCTGGAGCTCAAAGCCCCTGTTGGGGGTCGGGGGGTGGGGGGCGGGGGTTGCTCTGGGTCCAACCCCTGCTCACCTTTCCTGCTGCTGCTCCTGGATCCCCAACGTGCTCTGTGCTGGCCGAGCTGTTTCTCCCAGAGGAAAGGGTTCCAGAGCCGGCTTGGCCTCTCCAACCCAGGGCCTGGGGCCTGGGCCAGGCCCCCTCCCGCCCTGGCTGTGGGCCCACAGGCAGGACACAGCAAACACCTGGCTCCTGGGCGCGACGGCCCTAATGCCCTGCCCAGGCTCCCGGGGGCTGGGCAGTGACAGCGCTGCCCCATCCAGCTTCATTCGGCAGCTGAGACCAGGCCCGCCACGGTGAGACCCGCCAAGCCGGCAGTGCCGTGGAACCGTGGGGTGGGTGGTTGGGGCAAGGGACCCCTGATTTTCCCTCCTCCCACCTGGAGGAAGACAAGGGCAGTTCCTGGGCAGGAGATGGGCACATGGGGGTGACAAGCAGGACTTAGGGGCACAGGGTGAGGCAGTCAGCCCCTGTGGCACTGTGCTGGGCTCGCCCCCTCATTCCCAATGGCAGCCAGAGTGGGACTCGCGTGTCCTGTGGCCAGGTGCTCTGCTCAGCTTCCCAAGCATCACCTTGGCTGACCCCCACTCTGCAGGTCTTAACTGCCTGCTGAATGCTGGGACCCGTGGGTGACCCTGCATAGACCCTGGCCCCTGACCATCCCAGGGAAGGCCGACACACAATCTCAGCCACGTGGAATGAATAGTTCTTGGATAGCCCACAAGGCTGACCCCACAGAAGCTCCTATGGGGAATGGGGGGGGGGGTTTCTTCCTGGCCAGAATGGTCCAGAAGAAACAACAGGGAAGGTCAACAAAACCAAAAGCAGCTTCTTCAGAAAACTAGAAAGTGTGGGTCAGCACAAAGAAGAAATTAAAAATATCTATAGTTTCCTCACTCGGCAAAAACCACTATCTTGTTTTCTGATATAGGAACTGAAGGCTATAAAAGTCTAAGTACTACGTCAGCTGCATCTAGGAATTTTGACTAACAGTGTTTTCATTATCATTCACTTTAAAAGATTTTGTGATTCCATTTTAGTTCCTTTTCTAATCAATGACTTAGTCAAAGTCTGTTCTTTAATGTCCCAAACTGTGGCACTTTATGGTGGGAATATGAATGCATTTTTCTTTGTTATTTTCAGTTTAGAGTTCCAGTTTGTTTGTTTTAATTATTACCAAAGAAAGACAGATACATAGATAAGAGGAACAGAAGGAGCCAAAAGTTAGGCCACTTTCAACAAGTCCGTAGTGGTCCCTGAGTCCCACTCTGGACCCTGCGTCCAAGGGTCTGGTGTCAGCCTCTCTCAATTCTTTCAGCTGTTTCTTGTCTGATGTTTCTCCACATTTTTAAATTACATGCCCTTGCTTTTTTTTTTTAAACCAGATTTAGACATTATGAGATGTCACTGAAGGAGCTCTCACCAGCACCCTCAGCTCCCAGTCTTTCTTTTCTTTCACCTTCCCAAGTGAACTATTTCATTTTTTTTTGTTACTGTTGTTTGCACTATCATAATTATGTAAATACTATTCACTGCTGGGCCGAGTAGTGAAATCTGTTTAGATTGTTTTCTTTGTTTTTCCTGGAGTTAACATTTGCCTTTATGTTTTCACCTGCTGAGTTTCCTCTGTACCTATAGCTAATGCCTCCTACATCTTCCGACAGGCACTCCATACAGTTTTTGATCTAGTAGAATGCATCCTATATTCCATTGGTTTTGCATTTTCCTAGAACTCTCTGTCCTGTCCCAGTCTGGGATGGCTGCTCTCTGAGCACCACCAGGCTGGTGGGCAGAGTCTCCAAGTCCCCTTCATAGAGTGGACAGCTCCTTCCTAACTTGTGCTGTCATGACTGGTTCCAACTCCCATTTCAGAAAGGCCTGTGACCTCCACTGTGTCCCACACCGGCCTGAACTCTCAGCTCACAACAGGCATAAGGCCAGCTCCAGGCCTCATGTAGGCTGCTCTGTCTCCACACTGCTCACCACTATGGTTCATGTTCCAATGTTTCCAGTTCTGCAGAACTTCCTTCCCTGTGCATTTTCACAGAACATTTAAAGAGTGGCCTCCACTCTCTGGCATACGTTTGTGTTACACAAGGAAGGGGGCCAGCTCCTCTGCCCTCTTGTTTGAAAGAGAAGCCGATGCTCTTGGTGTCCTCCTAGTGTCCCCTCAGGCCTCACCCTACAGGCACAATGGTAAGACTTTCGGCTGCCTCAGGCTAGAGCCTGCTCCGCTGGGCAGTTCAAGCTAAGAAGGGTCAAAGAGAGAATTTATGCTTCTTCCCATAACATCCTTAAAAATACATTTTGTGTTTTCTAACAATCTCCAGCTTACAGAAAAGTTGTAAGAATGGTACAGGACCTCTCCCTGAAGCATTTGTGAATTAATTGCTGACCTAGGGCTCTATCATGCACCCAAACAAGGCTGTTCTCTGACATAACCATAGCACCTCGTCCAAAGTAGGGTCATCGCCATCTGGTCTTAGACTACATCCAAGACTTTCTGGTTGTCCCAGTACTGTGCATGGGATCCAACCCAGGGCCACACATCACACTGTGCCATCATCTTTTTAGTCTCTGAAGATCCAGAACATTCCTTGGCCTCTCCCTGACAGCTGAAACCCTGACACCTGTGAAGGTTCTGGGCCCGTCCTTCTGTACATAGATAGTCCCTCCATGTGGATGTCTGAGTTTTCCTCGTGATCAGAGGCAGGCTATGCTTCTTCGGCAGGAGAATCACACAACTGACGTGCCGTCTGCCCGTCCCACCCTGTCGGTGATGCAGGACTACGATTGAGCCAACGAGTGATGGTGTCCGATTAGATTGTTTGGTTACGGTGGTGTCTGCCCGCATCTCCCCTGGGGACTCACTCTTCTTCCCTTAGTGATTATGGGAACCTTGCGTGAGGAACTTTAAAACCAGGCAAATAGACTATTTCTCATCAAACTTTCAACTTACAAATAATTTATCCTAGTATCTGAATATGTGTGGACTTGTGGTTTCCTATTTTATTCTGTGATTATAACTTGTGACAATAATTGTGACCTCTGATTTGCCAGTGGGGGGGGGAGCTTCAAGCTGGTAACGTCCCTTTGACATGTCCCAGTTATGCTTTGAGCCCTTCAGTACTTCTGGGCACAGGAAGGTGTCCCAGGCGCATCCTGTCCTCTCCCTGCCCAAGCCCTGGGAACATCTTGCCAAAGAACTCTGGTTCCTTCTATGGAGGATGGAATTTAGAAACCAGGATGTGTGTTCTCAGTGTGCTCACGGCTGTTGGGGTGTCACTCCTCTCAGGCCCTCTCACTAGACAGAGCTGCGAATTATATGGATGTTTGTACAAACACACGTTTACATCTACAATTTTTCTCTTTGTTTATAAACATTGCAACTTATCGGTTCACGGAAGTCTTGCTGATTCCAATTCAACACACGATTCATTTATTCCTCTCCATATTAAAAACAATGTTTATTTTTGAGAGAGAGAGAGAGAGAGAGAGAGAGAGAGAGAGAGCTTGAGCGCGGGAGGGGTAAAAATAGGGGGAGAGAAAGAATCCCAAGCAGGATCGGAGTTTTCAGCGCGTGAAGCCCAATGCGGGACTTAATCCCATGACCCTGGGATCATGACTTGAGCCGAAATCAGAGTCAGATGCTCAACTGACTGAGTCACGCAGGTGCCTCATCCAGGTTAAGGTTTTAAAATGTCATCTTAGCACTTTCTTAACAATGACAGTTTGTGCCTGGCTTCAACCAGGTGTTTTCTTCCACTTCCCAGGGGGCAGTGGGCAGGGAGCAGGGGCAGGGGGCAGGCAGTAGGGGGCAGGGGGCAGGTGGGAGCTGGGGAGGACTGGGCTGGTCCACTCAGGGAAGCAGGAAGCCATCTGTTGGGGTCTCTTTGTCGGGGCTGCTGCCTCGAGCCTTCCAGCCCTTTTCCCCCATTGGGCCTGTGAGCGTCCCTCTCCCCCCCATCACTGCCAGTGCCCTCACCTCTGACCCTGAACACTGCTGGCTCCAAGGCCAGCTCCCAGCCTCTCAAGCCCTCCTCAGGACCCGAATGATGTCGCTCCTCTGCCGGCCGATGTGTCAATCCTTGGCCACAGGAGGTGGAAGCCACGTGGGGCAGAACTTGCTCTCCTTCCCTGTTGGTCCCAGCACTCAGCCCTGTGCCTGCAGGGGTACAAGTCCCACAGATATGAACACACACAGCCCGCTGCCCACACCGTGAGCTGGGGCGGGGGCGCAGGTGTAGCGGGTCCCTGCCCTCCGATGTGGCTTTGCCCATGGACTGGACCTTCTGCCTGCCAGCCTGGTGCCTGGCCAGTGGCAGGGGGACAGGGGGAGGAGTGAGCCACCCCACCATCCAGCTGTGGGGGTGGGGTGGAGGGAGAAAGGCCAGCAGGGCTGAGACACCCCACTGGGTCAGAGAGAAGACGGGGAGCCTGGTTGGCTCTGTCTAGGCATGGCTGGCCTGGCCTTTGGTGGGCGAGGTGGGCTTGGCTGCTCCAGAAACTCCAACATCTTTCGGGGAGGAGGCCTCAAAGTCCAATGAGGAGGAGTTTTAGAGGTGATCCAGGCCCTTTCTGCTTCTCAGGGCTCTTCACCCCTCACCTGTCCCCTACTACATACCTCCTGCAACTTGGGAAACATGTTGGGACCCCTGCCTGGCCCCTTCCTGGGACCCCTTCCCAGATGCACACAAAGTCAGAGGATGTACAGGGAAGTGGTCCATTGGATCTGGGCACTGCCTATCAAGGGGACCAAGGGCTTGGGGCCCCTCTGGGGGTGTCTGCTTGGCCAAAAGAACAGGAGAAATTCTGTGCTTGGCTGGAAACCCTTCCCAGACAGCCCTCTGGTGCCCCAACCGCCTCCTTTGGATTACAGGTTGCCCGAGCTGCGTAGAATTCAAACCCACATGGAAGGAACTAACCTTGTCAGGTAGAATAGAAACGTTTTTGGTCCAAATGTGGAGCAAGAAAATGATATCCCAAAACAAGAGGTGCCTTTTCTTTGTTTTTGAAATACTCCTTTGGAGCTTCATGTTTGCACACATAGAGACGCGTCCTATCGGGGCTGCTGTTGCTGGGGGAATCCGAGAGAAGGGTGGGAGGGACAGCCCTAGGACACAGGCGAGGGCGGGGGGGGGGGGGTCGTGTCCATGGAGGGGAGTGATCAGGTGTCCAGACTTGGGGCCACTGCACCCTGAATCTCAAGCCCCTCCCTGGCGTCCCCCTGTGCCCGCCCGTCCTAGCTGCCTCCCCAGACACCTGCCGGCACCTCAGGGGTGACAAGGGCCAAAGAGATGCCTGGTCGGCTCCCCGGGGCAGGTGCCACCCCCTAGGAGCGCTGGACTGGGGCCACTTTCAGCCTCCACTGGGGAGGTAGGAGCAGGAGGTGGCAAGCTGAAGTCAACTGAAGGTCACTCAGGCTGGAGCGGGCATGGTCCTCACATGTCACCTAGTGCCCAGGTCAGCTTGGGTGCCCTTGTCCTATGGAGGAAAAGGTGTTGCTGTGTAGCTTGGCCGGACTGTCCTGCACTGGGGTTGAGCACAGATAGAACCGTCTCTTTGACTTCCAGTGCCTACCCGCTAGGCCTCAGCTAAGATGCTGCCTCCTCTGGGGGCCATCTAGCCAGCCTGTCCAACTTGGAGCCCCTGGTCTTTCCCTGTCCTGCACTTTCTGGTTTGTCTCTCCCCCTTGACAGCCAGTCGTCGAAGGACACACAGGGAAGTGTCTCCCTGGGGCTGCCTCAGGTGCCCTCCCGACGTGGAAGGGGCTCTCCAGCCGGGGGCAGGGGCGGGGGAGCGGGCTGCAGCATAAGGGTCAGGCCACCTGTCTACGGACCGACCCCGGCCCGGCCCGGGCAGTGACCTGGCCTGTGCGCGCAGGGCACAGTTCCCGACTCAGGGTTGTGCATCCGAGGCACAAAGCCCCTGCCCCAGGGAGCAGGCAGTTCTGCACTGGGACCAGTGGGAGGCGAAGCTGCTGGCTGCCACGCGACCAGGGTGAACGGTCGTGGGGTGGTCGGTGCAGCCGGTCAATCATCCGGGGGACAGGGGCGGGGGGGCGTGCTGGGCCGCGCCTGCACGTGTGGGGGGTCCCTGGGCCACGCTGCACCGTGTCTCTTGTGTGGCCTCCCTCGGGTGGGGCAATCCTAACGTGGAGTAACCCCCTAGACGTCCTCGTCATTCTATGGGGCCCGGGTCGTGCCCTGCGGCGTCCCCGCCGAGCGTGGGGTCCCCGTGGACTTGACGGCATGGCGGGCGGCGGAGGCCGCGCCGCCCTCGACCTGCCCGCCCCCCCGCGAGTCTGCGGTTGTGGCGGGGGCCGCGTGTGGGTTTCGGGGCCCCGGCGGCGGCGGCGGTGTCGGCGGCGGAACCGGCGCCTTCCCAGCGGCGCAGGAAGCGGCCTCGGCCGGAAGGGGGGGCCCCGGGCGCCGCCGCTGCCCCCGCCGAGCGCCCTTCCGGAGGGCGGGGCCGAGAGGGGCCGAGGAGGCGGGGGTGGGGGGGGGCCCGAGGGGGAACCGAGCGGGGCCGAGTCCGGGGCGGGCGGGGCCGAGCGGAGCCGAGTCCCCGGCGGACGGGCCCGAGCGCGGCCGAGCAGGCCCGAGCCCGGGCGGGGAGGCGGCGGGGGGGAGGGCGCGTTCTTGGAAGAGCCGGGCCGGGAGGCGGTCGCATTCCTGGCCGGCGCTGGGCTGAGGCGGACGCGCGGCTCCAGACGGCGCGAGGGGCGGGGCGGCGGCGGCGCGGGGCGGGGCGGCGCGGGGCGGGGCGGCGGCGTGAGCTCAGCGCTCGGCGCTCAGTCCGAGCCGGAGCGAGCCGCCGGGAGGATGTGCGCCGAGCCCCGCGCCGCCGCCGCCGCCGCCGCCGCCGCCGCCGCGCTCTGAGGGCCGCCGCCACAGGCGCTCCCGCCGCCCCGGAAGCCGCGCGCGCGCAGGCGGGCGGGCGGGCCGCGGAGCCGGGCGCGGGCGGCGGGGTGGGCGCGGGCCGGGCCGGGGCGGCCGGCGGCGGGCGCGACGCGGCCGGCCAGCGCCGCCGGGACGAGCCGGGCGGGCGCCGCGCGGTGGGAGGAGCGGGGCGGCGGCGGCGGCGGCGGCGGCGCGCCGCGCGAGGACGGCCCGGCGGGCCCCGCGCCCGCGCCCCCGCTCCTCCCGGGCCCCTCGGCCTCGGCCGCCGCGGCGATTCGCGCCTCGCGGCGCCGGCACCTGCCCGCGCGCCCCCCGCGAGCCCCGGGCCCGCGAGCGTTGGCGTTGGCGTTGGCGGCGCGCGCAGGGTCATGCCCCGCGCCTAGGGCCCGGGGGGCGCGCGGGGGGCGCGCGGGGGGCCCGGGCGGCGGCGGCGGCGGCGGCGGGCGGGGCGCGGGGCGCGTGGATGTGGCGCCGGGCCCGGGCGCCGGCGGGCTCCAGCGGCGGGACCCCTTCGCCCCGCCCGCCTACCCCTTCGCGCCCCCGGGCGAGGCCGAGGCCGCGGCCGTGATCGGTCGGGAGCCGGCGGCGGCGGGGGGAGGGGGCCGGGGCAGGGGCCGGGGGCGCCGCCGGGGCGCCCGGGGCGGCGGCGGGGGCCGCGGGGGCCCGGGCGCGCGGGAGCGGGAGCGGCCCGGGGAGCCGGAGCGCACCATGGAGGCGGCGGCGGGCGGCCGCGGCGGTTTCCAGCCGCACCCGGGGCTGCAGAAGACGCTGGAGCAGTTCCACCTGAGCTCTATGAGCTCGCTGGGCGGCCCGGCCGCCTTCTCGGCGCGCTGGGCGCAGGAGGCCTACAAGAAGGAGAGCGCCAAGGAGGCAAGCGCGGCTGCGGTGCCGGCGCCGGTGCCCGCGGCCGCGGAGCCGCCGCCCGTGCTGCACCTGCCAGCCATCCAGCCGCCGCCGCCGGTGCTCCCCGGGCCTTTCTTCATGCCATCCGACCGTTCCACCGAGCGCTGCGAGACCGTGCTGGAGGGCGAGACCATCTCGTGCTTCGTGGTGGGCGGCGAGAAGCGCCTGTGCCTGCCGCAGATCCTCAACTCGGTGCTGCGCGACTTCTCGCTGCAGCAGATCAACTCGGTGTGCGACGAGCTGCACATCTATTGCTCGCGCTGCACGGCGGACCAGCTGGAGATCCTCAAAGTCATGGGCATCCTGCCCTTCTCGGCGCCCTCGTGCGGGCTCATCACCAAGACGGACGCCGAGCGCCTGTGCAACGCGCTGCTGTACGGCGGCGCCTACCCGCCGCCCTGCAAGAAGGAGCTGGCCGCCAGTCTGGCGCTGGGCCTGGAGCTCAGCGAGCGCAGCGTGCGTGTGTACCACGAGTGCTTCGGCAAGTGCAAGGGGCTGCTGGTGCCCGAGCTCTACAGCAGCCCGAGCGCCGCCTGCATCCAGTGCCTCGACTGCCGCCTCATGTACCCGCCGCACAAGTTCGTGGTGCACTCACACAAGGCGCTGGAGAACCGGACCTGCCACTGGGGCTTCGACTCGGCCAACTGGCGGGCCTACATCCTGCTGAGCCAGGACTACACGGGCAAGGAGGAGCAGGCGCGCCTCGGCCGCTGCCTGGACGACGTGAAGGAGAAGTTTGACTATGGCAACAAGTACAAGCGGCGGGTGCCCCGGGTGAGTGTCCCTGCTGGCCGTGGGAGGAGGCTGGGTGTGCTGGGCCCCAGGGCCTGGAAGCTGGGAGGGCCGGGGAAAGGCTGGGGGGCCGTCCCGGGGCCAGGCAGGGGCTCTGTCCCTGCAGGCCGGGACTTGTCTTAGGGTTTGTTTTTGAGGAAATTCAGGGTGGCGTCAGCGTCCCCATCGACGGCTGCGTAGGAAGGTCCTCCGGCTCGATCCCCATGATGAGCCGGCTTGCTAGGGGTGGGGGTGGGGGGTCCTCGTGTTCTGCGGCCTGGCGGGCACAGAAGCCATCGCTCAGATGGGCTGCGAAGGGCAGGCTTCAGGACTCAGATGCTCTCGTCCCGAGTCCTGGGAAGTTAGATGTGGGCCGAGCCCAGGCTGCAGCCTCAGGCCCTGGGGCCTGCCTTGGGGCCCTGAGGAGGTGTCCAGACCGAGTGGGCTCCCAGGCTCGCAGACAGAGAGGGCTGCCTGCCCATGGACCTCAGCAGACAGAACTGGGCCAGGCAGCGCCTGTTTGTGCCTTGAAGTCTTGGGAGACAGACTCAGAAACGAAGCCAGGTGTCCGGGCCGCGGTGGCAGGGGGCCGAGACACGGCGACTCCAGCTCTGTGCGTCTCCGTGGGCCTGCCAGGGTGCGAATCCTTGAGTCCCCCGTGTGGCGGCAAGGGCCACTTGGCCCTGGGCTTGGGGCCCTGGTCAGTGGGCACCTGGGGCCCTGAGTAGGAGTAGCTCGTGGCCTGCGATTTGTTTTGGACACGCCTGGTTCCTTGTCTCCCTCTCCCTGAAACGCTGAAGGGCGGGGGAGGCCACTGGTTGAGGCTCTGTTGTCTGCCCGGCGGAGGATCTCTGATCCGGCCGGGCAGCTTCTGGGCCACTGGACGCCAGAACCATTCACTGGGGTCCTCATCAGCTCTTCATGCTGCCTTCCCCTCCCCAAGCGTTTGTAACTTTTCTTTTAAATATCCAGGCTTATTAAGCTGCACGCTCGGAATGCTGCACTGGCTTAGCTATTCTTAGGAGGCCTAATTAATTCAGCTATTGCATCAAACTTTTCTTTTTCTAAATCTGTGAATAGATGCTCCCGCCCGGTTTTCTCTGGGCGCCCCTCCAGCGCAGTGTCAGAGTCTCGGTGAGCAGAGGAGGGGCTAGGGATGTAGGGGCCTGTTTGCCTGTGCTTGGGGAGAGGGCTGCCGTGTGCGCGCGCACACGTGCACGAGCGTTCGGTGGCATTTCTGCCCTCAGCTATGCCGGTGCCCAGGTGGCAGCCGTCCGCTGACTGTAGGGCAGGGGTTGTGCACGAGGGATGCTTGGAGTCGGGGAGGATGCTGGCAGGAAAGGCCGGCCCGAGCCCTCGATTTCAGATGAGTCTGTGATGGGCGGCGTGATAAGCACCCCGTGTGAACTGGGGGCTTTTCTGTTTGGGGCGCCCGCTCCTTCCACCGCCGGTGTGGCCTAGGGGAGTCCTGTGTGCAGGGCTGTGGTAGGTGCGGGCTGTAGCCGGTGGGTGAGGCCGTGGCAGGTCCCCCACCCCCAGAGCAGGTGGCAGAGGGCCTTGTCCGGCGGGGTGTGCCTGTGTTGGTGTCCAAGTTGTGGGGTGGGGGCTCGCCGGGGCTGGCCTTTTGTCACAGCTACAGTCCTGGTCCCGGGGTCCCTTGTAGCAGGCCCTGTGCTCCTGGGCGCGGCCGTCCCCAGGCTCGGGGAAGGCCCAGCCTGGGCTCCCGGGCCGGAGCGCTGCCTGGGGAGGAGGCAGGACTGTTTCCTGGCGCCACCGTCCGTGGAGCTGAGGCCAGACCCCGTTTCTGCTCTGGCCTTTTCGACAGGTGACCAGCGCCCTGTCTCCTTCCGTGCTTTCCCCCATGCTGCTTTAAATTTTACGTACCGATTAAACGGAAATTTCCCAGGATGAGGAGGACGCGCTTATCGTAAGCGGGTGGGGTCTCCAGGTCAGTGTCAGCCCCCGCTGTCCCGTGTGGTGGTGGCCTGGGCGTCTGCCCACGAGCTCTCGTGCCGACTCTGCCACCTCGTGGGGTGCTCTTCCTGCTGGCTTTTTCTGCCTGTCCTGTTCTTGGGGCTCTGCCTGCTGTCTTGGCTCTGTGACCACGCAGTTGGGAGTCCTGGGGTGTGTCGTTCTCTTTAAATCCCTTAGCAGAGCCATGTGCTCGTCTGTCTGCGTGCCGAGGGCACCACGTGAGGAGGAAGGTCTCGGCCTCAGGGAGGGATGGGACCCCCCCAGCTGCCTAGACCCCACTTGCTATGGAAGGAGCTGCCTGGGAAGAGCCCCCCCCCCCCGTGCCCCGCCTATCTCTGATCGCTCCTTCCGGTCGCCTCTGATGGCTTATTTGTGGAATATATTTTGATTTCTTCAATTACTTTATAGCTTAGTTTAATATTTTTGACTTAGCAGGGTTGAGGACAGCAGGGAACAAAGAATGTGCTAGAATTCCTCTCTGTAGGGGACATGACTCCCCTGGGGCCTTGGGTTCTGGTGAGGCGGTGGGAGCTGAGCACGTTCCCGTGTTGTGGGGCTCGAGCCGCCCAGCTCTCCTGCCAGCCGGAGACTCGGCACCGTTCGCGCTCAGTGCCAGGAGGGCCGCTGGTCTCTGGGGGTCTCGGAGACCCGCTCACCTTTGCCCACCTGCTTTGCCTGTGGCCGTGGCCGTGGTGGGTTGTCTGTGGTTGCCCCAGTGTGGAAATGAGCGTGGGGTGGGGCTCCGACCTCGAACCCGGAAACCCTGTGAAGGCGGCCTGTCTGCGAGTGTGGGTTGGCAGGCCTCCTTAGGGATGCCCCCTCACGTCACGGGGGCCTGCAGGAAGTGCTGTCGGCCGTGCTGGGGCCGTGGGGAGCCGTCTCCCAGCCTCTCCCCCCTCCCCCACCCACGGGGTGCTGCCCTGGGCGCCCTGTGGTAGGCTAGCCCAGCCGCGGGACCCCAGGAGATGGCTCCCATGTCCTCATTGCGTCCCTCCTGCTATGTGACCTCGAGCCAGTTGGCCTAACCTGTGTGGGTCTCCGTTTTCTCGTGTGTGAGATGGGGACCGTAGCAAGTGGTGACCGGTGATGTTTTATTTCTCTAGGGTGTTTAGGTGTCCGGTGGGGGTGGGGTGGGGGTGGGGACACGTCATGTGTGGAGGAACACATGGCAGGGAGATGGGGACCGTGGTGCCCTTTCTACCCCTGCCCTCCTCTTCTGCCCGACTGGCTCTGTCCCTTCCTCTTGGGCTTGTCTGATGGTGTCTGCACTGAATTGGCCTGGTTGTTTAGCAGCGTAGGTTGCTGTCACCGAGGAGGACGTGGGTGCTGCCGGCTCAGCTGCTGCTGGGGGCCTGGCCTCTTGGCCCGCAGGAGGCCTCCTCGCGGGGTAACCAGGGCCGACCGCGGGACGGGGCGCTGCCTCCCTGGGGCCCCGGGCAGGGTTGGGGCTCCTCGGAGATGCTCTTCGTTCTTCCGGGGGTCCCGATTCCCAGATCGGAGAGCCTGGCTTGTGCGGATCGTCCATTCGTCCTTCAGACCGCCGTCAGAAGGGTCCTTTTGTAGCCTTGCTCTTGTCATGCGGCTCATTGTGCTCCAGGGGCCTGCAGGCCGATGGCCCCTTGGCGTGTGGCGTGAGGGTCCGCGACTGCATGTGTGTGGATTCCTGACGTTGGGACAGGTTTTCTCGTGTCACCTGCAACTTCTCCCTGGTCGGAGGGCAGGCTTCCTCAGAGCAGGGACCGGCCGGCAGCCCTGGGGGTGCTGAGTCTTGTGGCCTGTCTTGGGGAGTGACGGCACCTCTTGGGTCCACAGGCTGGGAAGGGGGTCTTGGTCTGTGGACTCTCCCCTGGAGAGGTGTGTCTGGTCTTATTTAAGCTGATGTTATCACGGGAAGGAACAGTGTGAAGAGGGTGCTGCCAGGCTGGAACAGACTCCGACCCGCGCGCTTCCTTGGGGCCCCCTCTTGAATGGGGTGCTGTCCTTTGGATGCCGTCTGCTGTGTGGGCAGAGACTTAGCGACGGAGTCGTCTCTTTGTGCACTCGTTTTGCTGTAGGTTTTTGTGGGGTTCCATGGTGATTTCCTGGCTGCAGACGTGTGGTTGAGAAGGTGGGTGCCGGCTTAGGTGACGCCCTGGTCGGGCCTTGGCCACCCCCTCCCACCCGTGCGGAAGGACAGGGTGTGCCAGAATGAAGGCTGGGGAGTCTTCTCCGGTGGGGGACGTGGCAGCTCAAACGAGCTCTGCTTCCCCCCCATGCCGTGGAATTGGCCGTGCGGGAGCGGGGGGCTGCTGAATGGCTGGCCGGGTGCCTCGGCCCGTCTGAGTGAGCAGAGGCATGTCTAGATGGTTCTCCAGGTGTGGTCTGTCCGCCTGTCTGTCTGCCATCCTGCCAGTTTCCAGCTGGGCCAGACCCCCTAGCTTCTGGGGTCTCCCCAGGGCAGCAGCTCGCCTGGGGCAGCGGGGTCATTGAGTGACCTTTGCCTCTGTCCCTGCTGTCTCACTGGGGTCTGTCCGTCCGTCCGTCCGTCAGCTGGGGCTATGAGAGTAGGGTCATTGACTCTTGGCGTCTCGGTTTCTCAACCTTCCCCGCAGCCGGTTTGTGTAATGTCTGTCTGAGGTGCCGGGTGAGGGCAGACAGGCCTGCGCTGGAGGAAGTCTGGGGGACTGTGGCCGAGCCGCACCCCGCACCCCTGGCCGCCGGGGAGCGGGGGGGGGGGGGGGGGGGGGGGGCTGGGGGAGGCCGTGCTTCCGGGGCCGGCCCTGGCCGTCTGGCGGGAGGTGACCGCGGGAGGTGGCCCAGGCCGGCGGCCGGCGGCCGGACTCTTCACGGAGGCCCCGGAGACTGTTACACAAGCACCAATAATGTGTCTCTTTCTAAGGATTGCGAAAGTCAGGGAGGATTTCTCCACTGGAGGAATTATGCAAGTTTCAACTGAAATGTTTTTAAAAAGTTTCTTTGTTTTGAGTCAAAATATAGAGGCTGAATTATTTCCTTAAGGTCCGTGAGAGCTGCAGGGGGAGGAGAAGGCCTCCGTTCTTGCCCCAGCCCTTGCCCTCCTGGCTCGCTGTCCCTGGGGAAATGGGGAACCAGGCGTAGTTGGGACGGAGCCGGGGCGTGGCCTGGGGACCATGCCCATTGCTCCCCGCTTTCTGTTTATTGACCATCTCAGATGGGGGGGGGGGGGTGGATCAGCGTCGCAGTGAAGGGACAGGAAGTCATTTCCTGGGGGTGTGGGGCGGTGTGGGGCTGTGTGTGGCAGGCGGCCCCTCCCTGCAAGGCCTCGCGTGGTCTGAAGCGGGTTTCGGTTGGTGTTGGGTTAGAGCCACAAACGGTGTCCATGGGAATGAAGTGGCGTGGGTGGTAGGGACCTTGGGGGGGGGGGGCTACATATGTGGCCACCCTGTTGCATGTGTGAGCACGACCCAGGTCCCCGCCCTGCCTGACCTCTCAGAGACTGCCCCGCACCCCCTCCCTCCCCCGCTGCCCTGCCCGGTAGCCCAGGTGCGGTTTGTGCAGGCAAACTTGGGTCACGCTCAGGAAGCCTCTAGCACGTTTGCAGGGCTGGCGTGGAGTAAACAGTAGCTCTTACGCTGCTCTTCTGTGAATCAAGAGTCCGATTCTAGGGGAGCCCTGCTTTCAGAGCAGTGAGGACGGGCTGGAGGCCCGTTTTGCTGCATGAGACTTACTGTTTTTCTGGGCAACATCACTGCAGAGGCTCGGCGAGGTGGAGTGGCCTTGCTGGTCCCAGCATGGGAGCCAGGAGGGGGGCCTGGGGGTGGGGGTCCCTCCAGTTTTGGGACTCACCACCGCTGGTGTCAACTTGTTTACTAAAATTAAGGACCCGGACCCTGGTGTGAAATGGAACTGGGATGGTTGGGGGACAGGAGAGATGTCTAGAAAAAGGACGAGAGTGGACGGGGCACCTGCTGGGGCAGAGATCCCTCTGGCTGCGTGTAGGTCTGCTGGTGACCGTGGTGCCCGGTACCCGCTGCGCGTGTCCCGGGCGCTGCTCTGGTCGTTGCTGGAAATTCTCGTCCCTTGGGGTAATTCTCGTGTCTTTCGTGTGGGTGGAGGCAGATGGGAGGCTTCGGGAGGGGTCCTGGCAGAGCCCGGGAAACCCGTGAGATTGTCTGGGTGTTTGGCGCCTGTGTCTCATCTGACTTTACTGCTGGGACTGGGGAGGCTGCAGAGAACAGGACTTGGAGACTTCCAGCTACGGGTCGCGATTCAGGAAGCACCGGCGCCACGCTCGGGGCCGCGCAGCCTGCGGTGGTCGGGCCTTCCGCTCCGTTCCCTGGGCCAGCCCGCTGCGGTGGGCCTGGGATTTGTGTGTTTGTGGTTGTCAGCCTCGTGGAGGGGGCAGGTTGGTCACAGCTGGGTCCCCAGTTCCGGGCCCGGAGTAAATACTCCTTGAATGACTCACAGAGGCATGAAATCACTAGTTATCGAGAAACCTCGGCAGCTCTGCTCCTGACGGCGAGGAGAGAGGGAGGGAGTTTCTCAGGAGTAGAGTGGTGTCCCTCAGGCATCGTTTGTCCTGGCCGTGTCGTGTGTCGTCAAGAAGGTGGCTCGCTCAGATCCGCGCGGGGGGGCTTCGAACCTGCTCTGACTCGGGTGCTTGGCTATTGCCTGTTGAGCCAAGGTGTTCTCAGCTCTGGCGCCGGATGAGCCTGGCCGTGCTGCCCGCCTCGAGGGGGCTTCCGATGGCACGTTAGCTGGCTGCTTTGAAAGAAACATCTCTCGTTGGAAATAGGCTTCCCGGGGACCCGCTGGGGTGCTTGAGGTAGAGGGTCACCGCTGTGGCAGGTGGGGTGGCAGGGAGGAGAGGGGAGCCCGAGACGGTCAGCCGGGTCCCTGCGGTCTGAGGGCCCCAGGTGCCAGTGGGGCTCTCGTGTGGCCCTTGCCCCCTAACCGGACCCCGGAGCCCACGTGTGAGGGGGCAGGTAGGGGTGACAGTCCCATGATGGCGGCTCTACCGTGCGTCCCAGCTCCTGGGTCTGAACCTCTGGGATGGGGGTGGGGACAGTGCACGTGTTCTGGGGGCATCTGCTGGTGGCGGGTTGTCTGTCTCCCTGCCCCAGAGGCCGTCTGCTGCATCCTCACAGGAAGCTACTTGCTTGTGACTTGGTGTCTGGGGACCTGCCTAGAGTCTGGGTCTGGGGCACGTTCTCCCTTGTGCCCTCCTCTTCTCCACCGGGGCGTGCGGCGTGTTGGGGGAGGAAGTGTGTTTTTTGGGGGGGCTGAAGGTCTGTCCTGCTTCATATGCAGGACACGACCCCTGCGCTGCAGTGTCCCCGCAGCCCGGGTGAGCATGGCTACCCCCGCCGGGCACTCGGTGCCGGATGACCAGAGAGAACCTTTCGTGGGGGCCAGGCCTGCATTCCCTTGGGAGCAGAGCCAGCTTCTCATGCCCTGTCTCCATCTGTCCCCTGTCAGCTGAGTGTTCTTTCGGTGACCCCAGCCCCCTGGTGAGACCTCTGTGTGTGGGGGGGGTGGCAGTGATGGGCGAGCCGGCTCCTGCGTGTGGCATTCGTGGCTCCTCCTCTGGCCCTCCTGGTTCCCCCTCTGGCCCTCCTTCCACAGAGCCGTGGGTTGGGCACCACTTCAGTCCGTGGGGCTATCCCTGTGGATGCTTTTGTCTGCCTGACATTCTCCGTCCAGACCTGCTCCCCACTACACCGAGACCGTCAGGATGGGAAGTGACAGTGGCTCAGCTGTGGGGACGTGGACACTGGTCTGCGATCCTGATGTAGGCTCTGTGCTGAAAGTGACACAGAAACCCCTGTTGTTGTTTTTTTTTAATTTTTTAATGTTTGTTTATTTTTGAGAGAGAGAGAGCGAGAGCAGGGGAGAGGCAGAGAGAGAGGGGAAGACGCAGAATTTGAAGCAGGCTCCAGCTGTCAGCACAGAGCCTGATGTGGGGCTTGAACTCGCAGACCATGAGATCATGACCCGAGCTGAAGTCAGATGCTTAACCGACTGAGCCACCCAGGCGCCCCCATAACCCCTGTTTGAAAGACGCACAGCCCTGTTGCCGGCCTGGGCCCTGTGGCGCCCCGTCTGGGTCCCTAAGCCGCCCTGGTCGGCTGAGATCCATGCGTCGTGCTGGTGCTGGGGCTGCCCTGGTCGGGCCCCTGCTCACAGGGAGCTCCCCTTCTTGAGGGGGGCGCTCTCAGCCTCGCGGTTCCTGCCGTGTGGCCCCTGGCCCCCACCGCAGAGCGAGGCCACGTGTGCCAGCCTGGGGCCTGTGCCTGTGTGTGGACGGTGAGCGCGGCCGTCCAGGCTCAGCCATCGCCACCGGTGAGGCAAGTGTGTTTCTCCAGTGGCCGGGCTGGTGCTCCCTGAGCACCTAGAGGACCCCGGATGGAAGGGGGCGGTCAAGTGCGCCACCGGGGAAGCCGAGAACCCTCTCCCCAGAGGGACAGGCAGGTGCGCTCGTCCCACGTGCTGGGAGACTGCATGGGAGGTTGAGGCAGAGGTGCCGGGCGGGGGCGGCCAGGAGCAGCCCATGGTGGGATCTCCGGGCTGGCGACTCTGCCCCCTTCCCACCCCGGGCGGGGGGCCGTGGCCGTGGCCAGAGAGCGCTGCGGGGGTGAGGGTACCCCGGGCCTGGCGGGAAGTCCTTGCGGCCCCGGCGGGCGCGTGCGGGTGGTCCCGCCTTACCTGCTGCCTCCCCGCTTCCTGGCGTTACAACTGTGTTGCCCAAACCATTAAAAAAATGATGCTCCCAAGCTGAATGATATGCAAATGTAGTCAATTAAGCGAGGGGATTTTAATTAGCAGTTTAAGTTCATGTGTGAAGTGCCTTGCCTTAATTACTTGACAGTTTTGTTGTAAATTTGCTAAGTTTTTTTTGCAGAACTATCAAAACTGTGATTTTTTTTTTTTTTTTTTTTTTTTAACATTCGTGTATGCAGTAAGTGTCGCCCAGCCTGCCTGACCTTAGTGGATTTTGTCTCATTTTAGGAAGCTCTTTCAGCTTTGAGAACAAGGTAGGCCCGCGGGTTGCCTCGGTGCGGCTCGGCGAGCGGGGACGTGTTCCGTGTTTGTGGAGCGCGGGCCGGCCGTGGTCTTGGGCTGGGGAAGCGGGCCCGGTCCTGGAGCGGAGGTCAGGGAGGGTCTTGACTGACGGGACCACAGAGGGCTGGGGGCTACGGGCCTGTGCCCTGAGGAGCTTTGAGGGGCCTGCACGGTGGGCCCGGGTCCCCTCGTCGCCACAGCGCCCATCTCGGTCCCTGATGCCTGTTGGGGGCCCGGGGGAGTTCCGGACTTTGAAGCTCCTTCCCAAATACGCAGGAGGAAGCCTCTCCTCCTGCACACCCCCCACGCCCCGAACCAGAGTGTGGTATCCCCTCCACGGGCTCAGCCGGGGCTGGCCTGGTGTGCCTTCGCTGCCGCCAGGCGAGCGTTCCGGCGTGGGAGCGGGTGGTCCTGTGGGGCTGGCGTTGGAGCCTCCTCCCCTTTACGGGAGAACGTGCCCTCACTGTTCTCCAGAGGGTCTGGGGTCACGGAGGGTCCCTCTGTGGACTCCCCTGCACCCCTAGACTTAATTGCCTGGTGGAGCTTGACGCCTCTTGTGCAGTTAGATGTTTTATTTTCTCACTTAAACGTTTTTATTTGAATCGTGATTGCTTTGGTGGATCTGTTTTCTCTCAGTCTCTGCGACAAAGGCTTGTGTCCTGGTTCTCTGTGTGATCCCTGGGGGGCTGAGGACCATGACGGGGACCCAGCAGGGCAGCCCCACAGGGTGGCCTGCTGTCCCCGTGGCTCCAGGCTTTTGGAACCTTGGCCAGCGTCAGCCTCCTCGGCAGGTGTGAGGGGCCGGGGGCCTGTGGAGGGGGTGCAGGTGGCACCGGGGAGCTGGGCCAGGGGGTGGCAGGAGCTTGGTGGCCGCTCTGCGTGCCTGGGCCTCTGCCACTGTTGGTTACGCTTCACTGGCCTCGTGGGACAGAAATCCAGGAAGGCGGTGCCGGGCAGGGCTGCCCGGATCCCTTCCTGTCACTCCCAGCACCGAGATGGTGGGCGCGCGCCATCTGACGCAGGGCCCAGGAGGGGTGCGTCCTTTCCAGCGCCATCGGGGCGCGTCTGGGGATACGGAAACGGAAACGCAAGTTAGGACGGGAGGTTTCCTGCTCACACCTGGGTGGCGAGGCTAGTGAGTGTGGCCCACATGCCCGGCCCAGCACTTCCCAGTGTCTTACGCGTTTGGTTTCCTCCGACTTCTCCCCCTTTTTTTTGCAAGGGGCTGTGCTGATTTCCTAGTTCAGCACTTCATCTCCTAACGTGTCCAGAGTCCGGACGGGTCACAGCCATGGCGCCGGTCAGCGTAGCTGACAGTAACGAAGGGATCTCCTTCCTGCCAGAGGCGCCCAGCCCGCACTCGGGTCCCTGCTGTCTCAGAAGTGGCTCTTCCGCGCTTGCTTTGCAGGGTCCAGGGCCACCGTTGCTCATGATTGAGGGGCCTTCTGCGCGTGCCTGCTGCGTGCACACGTGTGCGTGTGCCTGCCTCTGTGTGCGTGTGTAAGGCCACATATTTCCAAGTATTCTGTGGTATCGAGGGTTCCGGCATTTATTTAGCTGCGTTTTTGTTACGAGTGAGGCTTCAGGGAGCGTCTTGCCGCAAAGGCTTCCCGGAAGCCTCCGAGCACCAGCGTAGATGCAGGAACGTCATCTCAGACCGGCTGCGGCCCCCGCGTCCCCACGCAGGTTAAGAGGTACACTCTGCCTGCTCTGCTCTTCTGTTTCATTGCGACCCCCAGGGGACTCCATCCTGAACGTCCTGTGTGTGCGCCTGTGTCCCCGTGGAGCCGGCATGGCCCCGTCACTGGCGCCTATCTGCACAGGCGCTCGCCTGGGGCTCCGGTCACTTGCTTGCCGCCTCGTTGCCGTGTGGCTTTGCCGCTTGAGCACATCGGCCTGTCCCCACTCTTGGGGCGGATGGTCTGGCTTCCCACGTGGGTGACTTTGAACAGGAGTCGCGGATCGTCGTCGGCCCATGTGCGCGTGCCTGGGGCCTGGGCCCCGAGTGACGTGGCTGAGCCGGAGGGCACCTAGATCGTGCTGGGCTGTCCTCCGAAGTGGCTCTGCCGTCCCCCTGCGGGGGGGGGAGGGGCCCCCGTGCCCTGTGCTGGCCGAGGTCAGCCCTCTCTGACCGTGTGTCTCCTTGGGCATGTGTGAGGTCAGGTGGGGGGGTTTCTTGTGGAAGATTCGGCAGATCAAAGGGGGCACCTGCTGGTGTTACTTACACACACACACAACATGCACATCTGTATCTCCTGTGCCTCCTAAATCCCGACTGAGGTGTGACCGCTTCGTGCTCTGACGCCAGGAGACCTGGGGCCCCTGAGAGGGTTCTCGATTTTACACATTCCTGAAACTCGTTCTGTAAATGGCTTGCCAGTTTGTTACACGTCCAGAGAATTAAGAAGGTTCCTTTGCTCTTACAACCTTTGGTGGCTGTCATTCAGGATAACTTTGTTAATTTGAAGGGTGAAAATCTCATTTTTTAACTTCTTTCTACTGGCATTGGCCATTTTGTTATTTTTCGTGTTTTTGTAATTAGCCTCGTGCATTTGCTTTGTTGTGGTAAAATATAGCTATCGTAAAACTTGCTGTTCTAGCCTTTTTTTTTTTTTTTTTTGAGAGAGCATGTGGTGGGAGCTGGGCGGGGCAGGGGGTGAGGGGGAGAGAGAGAGAGAAAGAGAGAGAATGAATCCCTATAGGCTCCACGCTGAGCCCTACTCGGGGCTCGATCCCATGAACTGTGAGATCATGACCTGAGCCAAAATCAAGAGTGGGACGCTTAACTGACTGAGCCACCCAAGCGCCCTAAACTGGGTTGTTCTGTAATTGAGTTTTGAAAGTTCTTTACATGACTTAGGTATGTTCTTCACCCAATGTAATTTGCTAATGTTTTCTGCTAATCTGTGACTGACTTTTTCATTCTCTGAACGGTGTCTTTAGAAGAGCAGATGTTTTTAGTTTTGATGAAGTCCAAGTTACAATTTTTATTTTTATTTGTACGTATATATATATATATATATATATATATATATATATATATATATATACTTGCTGTTTATTTTGCGAGAGAAAGAGAGGGAGAGAACGAGCAGGGGAGGGGCAGAGAGAGAAGGGGGACAGAGGATCAGAAGCGGGCTCCGAGCTGAGGGCAGAGAGTCTGATGTGGGGCTCGAGCCCACGAACGGTGAGATCGTGACCTGAGCCGAAGTTGGATGCTCAGTCAGCCGAGCCACCCACGCACCCCAGTATTTTTAATTTTTTGAGAAACGGCCGCACTTTCCTACGGTGGCTGCACCGTCGGGCGTTCCTACCACCAAGTGCACGAGGGTTGCGTTTCTCCCACATGCTTGCTGAGGATCCCTGTTTGTTTTGTGTTTTCTGTGGTTTCGGTAAGGCAGCCACCCTGATGGGCGCAGGCGGGTGGTCGGTCGTCGCGACCCTGGTCTGCACGTCCCCGCGGTGGGTGAGGTGAGCGACCGGTGTGCTTCTTGGCCATGCGCTTGCCTTCTGTGGAGAAATGCCTGTTCAAGTCCTTTGCCCCTTTTTGAGCCGAGCTGTTTTGTTTTATTCGTTGGTGGGAGTTCCTGATGTATTCTGGATGTGAGTCCCGTCCGTTGTGGTAAGTGACGGTCCGGTGTCATGTCTCTGGTACGTATTGGAGCTTACGATCCTCCGTTGGCGTCAGAGGCAGGAGCCTGTCTGTGCAGGAGACCCTCTGTGCCACCCAGGCAAGGGCAGGGACTGGGGTGAGGGGCTCTGGGTGTTTGGGGGGGCAAGTCTCATGGTGCGAGCACAGTGGCAGGTGGACCTGAATGTGGATGTCATCTTATTTTTGATTTTGTTTTTTAAAAGATTTCATTTTACTTCATTTATTTATTTAAAAAAAACTTTTTTTAACGTTTATTTATTTTTGAGACAGAGAGCACGGATGGGGGAGGGGCAGAGAGAGAGGGAGACGCAGAATCCGAAGCGGGCTCCAGGCTCCGAGCCGTCAGCACAGAGCCCGACGTGGGGCTCGAACTCATGAACCGTGAGATCGTGACCTGAGCCGAAGTCGGACGCTTAACCGACGGAGCCACCCAGGCGCCCCAAAGATTTTATTTTTAAGTGATCTCTACGCCCAATGTGGGGCTCGAACTCACAACTCCGAGATCAAAAGTTGCGTGCCCCACCGACTGGGCCAGCCAGGTGCCCCGTAGAGGTCATTCTGTTGTGGAGTGCCTGCCATGTGTGCGGCCTGTGGCAGCCGGGAAGGGGTCAGTCCACCCTCGAAATCCATTGTCTCCACAGCTCACACCCCTCTCGTGTGGACTTTTAGGTCCAGGCCTATTCTCAGCCATAGTTCGCACTAGTTTGGTTCTGTCGGTTCCAGGAGGCTAGTAGGGGTGACAGGTGGCCTGGGGGGTGCTGGTCCTCCAGACAGGCCACATGCTGTTGTGTTGTGGCACCTTGTGCGGGAGGCGAGTGTGTGTAAGTGACCATGGCCTTGAGGCTGAAGGGGGCGGCCTTGTCCTTTCTGCAGAGCCCTGGAGGGCCTGGCTTCCTGTCTCTTTGGGTCATGGGGTGGCCCCTGGGGCCTGGAAGGTTGCCTTGGCCAGGACATGTGGCATCCACGCTGCCCGTGCCCGTCCCTGGGGCTGCCCTGACCCAGCCAGGGACTCCACTGCCAGCAACCATTTCCGTGACTTGGTTTCCAGATGCCCCTTGACCCTTGGCCTCTGGGGTCAGGTGCAAGCTTGGATCCGAGAGCAGATTCCTGGTCCAGGTGACAGCTCTTCCTTTTCGTCTGGCTCTTAGCTGTGGACTATTAACGAGGGCAGGGGTGCTCTGGGAAGGAGGCTCCTCGGTGTTTGTTTGTCAGATCCTCCCGGGGTTCCCATCTGCCAGGCGCTGGTCGGAGGAAGGCCTGGCCGTGGGAGCCTGGGCAGGGGCCCTGTGTCCAGCCTCAGGAAGGGTGGCTCTTTGGGTTTGGGTTGGAGGGGAAAAGTTGAAAATCTCTTAGAGGCCACTTGTCTGCTGCCCACAGCGAGGCGAAGGTCACTGTCCCTTTTTTTTTTTTTTTTTTTTTAACTTTTTTTTTTTTTTTTTTTTTTTTTTAATTTATTTTTGGGACAGAGAGAGACAGAGCATGAACGGGGGAGGGGCAGAGAGAGAAGGAGACACAGATTCAGAAACAGGCTCCAGGCTCTGAGCCATCAGCCCAGAGCCCGACGCGGGGCTCGAACTCATGGACCGTGAGATCGTGACCTGGCTGAAGTCGGAAGCTTAACCGACTGCGCCACCCAGGCGCCCCCCTTTTTTTTTTTTTAATGTTTGTTTATTTTTGAGAGAAAGCACGAACAGGAAGGGGCAGAGAGAGAGGAAGACACAGAAGCTGAAGCATCTCCAGGCTCTGAGCTGTCGGCAGAGAGCCTGATGTGGGGCTTGGACTCAAGAGCCATGAGATTGTGACCTGAGCTGAAGTCGGACACTTAACCGACCGAGCCCCCCAGGTGCCCCAGAGGTCACTGTCCTCGAGTCTGATTTTCAGCGTCCTTTTCTCCTTCCCTCATCTCTGGATGAGGAGTAGTCACCGCAGCTATTTCCGGTCAAGTAGGAGTTTCTAGAAGTTTAGACAGAAACGGCAGAGCTTCCTGGGTGTCTCCTGGGCCCGGGTCCCGGCCAGGCCCCTTCCTCACCCTGGGGTCCCGGGTCGTGCCACCTCCCTGGGCCTCGGTGTCCCCTTCTGGAGCACGTGCTGGAGCGCCGTGCCGTGCGGATCTGAACCTTCCAGGACTCGCAGCGCCCTTTCTTCCCAAAGCCAGGGCGTCTGACACGGGAGGCGGCCGGGAGCCCGTCGGGGCCACATGGCACGTGGAGGCTGGTGCAGTGGCTCTCCCCCCCCAGCCAGCTGAGCCGGTTGGATGGACGTCGGCAGGTGCTGTGAGCAGAAAGCACAGGCTGTGCCAGGCAGTGGAGGCTCCCTGTGCCCGCGCTGGGGGTGTCCACGTACTGGGACCTGTGCTGTCCATTGTTGGTACCGCCCCCCTCCCTGCGTTGGCGCCTCCCCTTCCCAGACTGCACGTCTCAGCCACCTTACAAGGGGCGGCGTCCACTGTGGGGCACACGATGGAGCGTCTGACCCGGGCCTCTGCGTGTCAAGTCCGCACGGCCCCTGACTCACCCGCTGGGATGTCGGGAACCCCCACTGTCCTGGGAGCCAGCAGTGGTAAACTCCTCATCCACAGCCTTGATCTGAATGGGGTAAAATTGACCCCAGAGCGATTCTTTTTTTCTTTTTTTTAAGTAGCCCAACTTGGGGCTTGAACTTGTGACCCCCAGACCAAGAGTCGCATCTGCTATCGACTGAGCCAGTCGGGTGCCCCGACCCCAGAGTGCCTCTTATCTGGAAAAATGAGGTTTCCCAGAAAGTGAAAAACAAGGCAGTGGGTAGAGAAGCAGTTTAGAGACCGTGGTTCCCTGTCCTGCTCACTTTGGGTGGACAGCCGGCGACACCGGCCCATGGACCTGAGTTTTACGGCTGTCCTGCACCTTGGCCGGCGGCTGGGCCTTGGGGTTGCGGTTCTGTGCTCGGCAGTCCTGGCTGGATCAGAGGTGTTTCTTTCCATCTCCTGCTGCCTGTGTGTCCAGGTCCACGCGCTCGTCGGGTTCCTGGATCGTTGTCCCAGAGAGCGGAATTGGAATTTGAGATCAGGTATCATAACCAGGGTTTGTTACAGTTCTGGAAATTGGGGATTTTCAGAATTAGGGATCATGTGGCTGTTTCGTTTCCGATGCACTCGGCTTCGTGTTGAGAAAAACCACCAAACGGGCTTAACTATCGAGGGAGTTGATCGTCCTGCACAACCCATGGCTCAAACGTGGTACCTGCCGGGCCGTCCCGAGAGCACCGGGCGTGCGGTCTTGGCACGTGTGCTTGTGTTCCCGCGTGTCCCGCTGCTGCGGGTGGCTGATGACAGAGTGGAAATCTGCCCATCTGTAGGCCTGCCGCCTCTCCTTGGCTTGGGACTTTTCATTTTGGAAAATCTTTAAGCCTCTGGTGGAGTTGTGAGAGCAGCCCTCACCGAGGCTCATCGCTGTCGACACCTCGCCGCGTGGGCGCACCTCTCTTTTGAGAGTGCGTCCTCGGTGCACGTTTCCTGACCGTGAGGACGTTCTGCTGTTGGCACGGCTTGGTGACCGCCAGGGTGCAGCCTGTGGCCGGGGTGTCTTTGTCCCCGAGCCTCTTTGGGGTTCATACCTTTTTCATACCCCGAGCCTCTTTGGGGTCCTTCATGACGACGGTGCGCTGGGGGCACGGGGCGTCCTGTGGATCCTGCTTCCGGTCCGCGCGCCTGGCGGAGGTGGCGGGGGCAGCCCGCGGTGGAGGCGGGGGCCGCGTGCGGCTTGTGGATTCCTGCACCCGCCACTCGGCAGGGAGCCAGGTCGGCACAGATGGAGACCTGTCCCTGGATGTGGACACGTCCTCCAGCCGGAGCCCCTGCTGAGTGTGGGGTTGGGTCACAACAGGGCACATGTTGACGGCCGAGTATTTTTCTGCACGTGAACGTTGGCCTTTTTTCCGCGTCTCTGTCGTAGGTCATTTATAGAAACTGAGCCGCTTCCTTCCGTTCCGCGGTTTTCCCCGGCTCCTGGCTCTGCAGGCCTCCCACGAGGCTGCGTCTGCTGACACTTCACCGTCCCTTGCCTGTGTCTCTGTCGGCGGTGCCCGGAAAGGCTGGGGCACGTGGGCACTCCTGCTCTTCCTTGCTCAGAATGTTCTCCCGGGCTGGCACCCTGTGCCGGGAGGCTTCCCCGGAGGCCAGTATGGCCAGTGGGGTCAGGAGGGACAAGAAACCAGGGCCGGGGGGTGGCATCCTTCAGGTGCCGGTTGCTGTGGCTTGGGTTGCGGTGGGAGCACGGCAACTGTCGTTTTTGTTTCCAGTCTTAAAACAAGTCTTAACCTTGAATTTCTGGAAGTTCTGTGAAGTCAAAAAGGCAAAGGTCCGGTGCCGTTCAGCTGGCCCGAGAAGGATGAGCGTGCTTTGAGAGCAGGGATCGCTGCCCTAGCGTCAGGGGTGTCCGGGCTCTCGTCGGGGAGCAGCCTGCGTCCCGGGCCCGACCCTGTGCCTGTGCCCCTGACCTCCGGGAGCAGCCTGCGCCCCCGCCTCCTGGTGTCCAGTCCTTTCTGGAGGAGGCGGTGTTCGTACCGTGGTTTTTCACGCTCCCTTTGTTTGTGGCCCAGGGGCCGGGCTTTCTGAGGGGACGAGGTGGTCGTGAGCCTGGGTCTGTTACACGAGCACTTCGAGGAGACGGTGTGTAAACCTGAGTTGCTCCAAACCCTCCCCCGCACGCCCCATCCCCGAGGCTTTGGCCTCTGCCGGGGTCTCATTTCTGTCCCTGAACACAGGTTCCCACCATGCGTGTATTTATTAATAAACGCCTGCATGCCCCACGGCCCAGCAGCGGGAGGCAGGGGCAGGAACGGGCCTTTTTGGGGGAATGAGGGCACAGGAGCAGCTGGGGCCGTGTGGTGGGGGCCGTGCACCGGTTGTCTGCAAGGGCCTGGGGGGGGTGGGTGGGAGCGGGCGGCGGTCCCCCAGCGGGACCCGATGCTGTCCGCCGACGCCCCCCTGTCCTGTGTCCGCCCGGCTGTCAGGGTCCGCGGCCCGTGTTGAACAGAGGCCTTCGTCCCGGTGCTGGCGGGGCTGCCTTGGAGCCCACGCTTCAGCGGGAAGGAGCCCACAGCTGCCGGGTGGCAGTTAGGGGGCTGGAGGGGCGGGTGCCTTGCTGGCCAAGGCCTCGGCCAGGGTTAGTGCCAGTGGCCCCTGGATGCTGTGGGCCAGAGTAGACGTCACGGTCAGAGTGCCTACGGACTCACCTGCGAGTCACGCCCACCCTGCCCATCGACTTCGAGGGCTGCTCTGACTGCGGAATCCCTGCAGGCTGACGCACACCCGCCACGGGCTGGCGTCTTGTTGGTGTGGCCTCGCCCTCACGCCTGCTGGAGTTCACCCCGCTGTTCGGCGGTCCCGGAAGGGCCTCTCCCGGGGGTGCCGAGAGCGAAGACGACCGGCCCCCTCTTTGGGCCCTGGGAGACCCTGGCTGCGACAGAGGAGACAAGGGCTACCTCGCACGGCCTTGGGGCTGCGGTCCTGCAGTGCTGGAAAGGCCTTCATGGGCCCGGAGCTGTCCTGAGCTGTGCTGGCCGTTCTTGTTTCCGACGCCCTGGGTGCATTCCTGAGTGGTCTCTAGGCGTGTCCAGGGGGACGGCTGTTTCTCTGGGTCTTTTGGCTCCTGCTTGTTTGTCTCCAGATGATTCTGAAGTCTAGATTAGGTAGCCTCCCTGGACGTGCCTGCTTGGAAGACTGGCAGGCTGGGCCTTTGCACCCTCGCCCCCCGCTGCATCGCACCGGCGCTGTCCCCTGCCCAGTCCTTCTGCCCTGACACGGCCTCGGTGAGCCCGGTGATGGGGAGTTAGGACAGGTGTTGGTGCTGAGGGAGAGGCTGCCCCAGGCCCTCCTGCTTCACCCTGGTGCACCTCCTGCGTCATGGGTGCTTGGGGGACCCCTGCCCCGCTGTGGCCCATCATGTCACCTCCCTGTCCCTTGAGTAGCTCTGCAGTGATGCTGCTTCACCCAAGAATGACCAGACGGAAAGCTCAAGACCCCATTTAGATCTTTATTTGTCTACTGTTCATTTTAAAGTACTTGACGCTCAGTCTGGACATGTTGAGAATGCACCCGCTGGCTGAGGGACTGTCCTTTTGATGTGCCTGGCCATCGTGGCCACCTCTGGGGTTGGGCCGGGTGGACCAGGGGGTGGGAACACACTTGGAATCTTCTGTTTGCTGCCCACACAGCGACGGCAGCTCTCCTTCCTCCAGATGCCTGTTCTCCTCCGTGGGCACTGGGAGCCCGTGGCCCCGCGCCGCCCAGAGTGGCCCGCTTGGTTGAGTGACAGAGTCTCAGGTGGTGCCCCTGCTTCCCAGGCTGCCGCCTCCTGGATGCCCTCTCCTCCTTTTGTGGCTGCTTAAGGGGTCGGTGGACGAGGTCTGCATCTACAGGGCGAATGGCACAAACCGGGCATCCCCCGTCCTGTCCTCTCCACTTGGCCTTGGGCAGCGACTTCCTGTTGTTCAGGCTTTGTCCTGTCGACCTCCTGTTTGTGTCACCTGCGCCGCTGCCTCCCCAGTCCCGCCTCAGCTGCTCGCCCCTGCAGCCTGCGCCCAGGCCCGCCGCGTCGTGTCTCACGTTTGAGGACTCCGTCCTTTCGCTCACTTTAATAGCTCTGCGGTCACGTTCACCCCGATCTGGCATCCGACTCCTGACCTCACCCGCCATCTGCCCCGCCCTGGGGCCCTTGTGCCGCCCTCACTTCCTCTCTGCTCCGGGCCCTGCAGTTGGTGGCCTCTGTTTCCTGCTCGCTGGCCTGCTGTTGCCACTGGCCTTGGCCCACCTGGGAGGCCGGGCCAGTGCTGCACACGGTGCGTGGCCCGCCTCTGCCTTCCTCTGGAGCCCGGGGCCTGGAGGGTGGCCGCATGGGGCCTGGCCCGCCGTCTGGTGTGCGCGCTGATCCCGGTTGGGGCTTGAGCTGGTGGTGTTTCTGGGTGGTTGGTTCTGTGTCCCTTTCCTCTGGAGCACCTCTGGTGGCTTCGATGGCCTTGGTCCTCACTGCTCTGTCTCTGTTACTTTCCAGGGCTTTCCTCAGCTTTATTGGCTAACTCTGTGTTCTTGTCTACTTTCGGGCTTTGTGATTTCATTTGTAATTTCTAAGATGTCCTTTTTTGGTTCTTTGTTCCTTTTGTGAAAACTTTTCCCTGTCCTTGTGTCGTGGCTGTGTCGTCTTGTCTCCCGTCCCCAGGGATGTTGACGGGTTTCTCTGAAATCCCGTTTTTGCCTTGTTTCCGAGCTCCACTCTCCCTGCCTTGGCGACGTCTGACCGTCGGGCCCGGCAGGGTGGCAGCACGCCCTTGGCCGTGGGGCCGGCGGCCTGCTCCTCATGCGGACTTGCAGACCGGTCCCTGACTTTGCTCCCTTCAGACCTCCTCTCCGCCCCCGGGCCAGCGGACCCGGTGCTTTTCCTGGCGGTGCCCAGGGGTCTTTCCCAGAGCCTTGGGCCCTTGCCCCCTCCTCCCGGCCCCTCCTGTCGTCACATGTGCTCAGGGTCAGGACCGCTCCTCCTTCCTTGGACGGGAGGGGTTTGCGCGACTTTATTTTTAAGAATTTATTTTTAAGCAGATGTACACCGTGGGGCTCAAACTCCCAACCCAAGATCAAGAGTCACATGCTCCACTGACAGAACCAGCCAGGCGTCCCGTGGCGATTAAAAAAAAATTTTTTTTTATTTTGAATTTAAAAGATTTTTTTAATGTTTATTTTTGAGAGAGACAGAGCGTAAGTGGGGAAGGGGCAGAGAGACAGGGAGACAGAATCCGAAGCAGGCTCCAGAGAGCACAGAGCCCAACGCGGGGCTCGAGCTCACAGACCGTGAGATATCACGACCTGAGCTGAAGTCCAACATGTAACCGACGGAGCCCCCCACCCCCCAGGCGCCCCCGTTGGCAGTTTTTGAAAGGAGAATGGAGTCGAAGCATTTTTGCGTTTTCGTCTTAAAACTGTTTTTTGGGGGGCACCTGGGGGGCTCAGATGGTTGAGCATCCAGCTCTTAATTTTGTCTCGGGTCATGGTCCCAGGGTTGTGGGATTGAGCCCCGTGTCGGGCTCCGCACTGAGCCCATGCTCGCTCGCTCGCTCTCCCTTCCTTTCCCCCCCTCTGTCCCTCTTCGCATGCACGGGCTCGTTTCTCTCTCTCCTCCCCCACCCAAAAAATGCTTTTCTTCTTTCAAATGATGCATTTTAATCATTATATTTTCTCCACGTGTTTCCTGGATTTGCAAAAGGTGTTGGTGTTTTATTATTTTTTTAAGGTGTTGGCATTTTAAGCATGGAGGAAGGAAGGGTGCAGAGAGCTGCTTTGGAAAGGAAAATACAGCAATGCCAGTTACTTGTGATTTTAACCAGAAGTAACCCTCCGGTACCGGGACTGGCTTTCTTGGAACGTTTCCTCGCGTGTGTGCGTGCATTTCACACAGGGTTCACCGTCCTTGAAGGTCGTCAGGGTCTGTGGCTGAATATGGTCTCCACTGAGGTCTGGGAGAGTGACAGACCCCAAAGGCTGCTTCATCCCCAAGGAGTGACCGAGTTCCAGATTCTGTTGAGGGAATGCAGAGTGAAGGAAGGATGGTGAGCTCAGACGTTCTAGAACCGTTTTTTTAAAAGTGGGTTGAAACTCTTTGTCAAGAAGTGAGGCTTGTCGGGAGGAGTCTCATGATCTTTACTACTTGTTTGGGAGGTTTTTCTCTGGAGTGCCCTTTAGTACCCGGCTGTTTATCAGACCGCCCCGAGGCCTGTGCCGCCTTCTCTGGGGAGTGTGGTCTGGAGCTTTCTGTTAAACGTTTGCTTTGCTTTGTTTGTTCTTGGCTCTGGATCAGTCCATCGCTCTTGCTGGTTTTCTAGGCCAGTAGTTTCTTAAACTTGAGCTTCAGAATTCTTAAGAATGGCTAGCTTCTGGGGGGTCTTACCCCCGGAGAGTCAGATTCCTAGGTCTGAGACAGGTTCCGAGCGTTCGCATCCCTAATAATTTCCCCGGTGATCCTGGCTGCACTGTGGGGGACCCCTTGGGAGAAGCCCTGATCCACAGCGCTGCCTGCCCGGCCCTGGGCCAGATCCAGCCCCCACCCGTCTTTGTAAATAAAGTTTTATTGGTTCTCAGCCACGCCCCTTTTTGTTCCCAGTGTGGGCTGCTTCTGTGATGAAGCAGCAGCTTCAAGTGGTTGTGAGTGGTTGTGAGTGAGAGCGCATGGCCCTCAAAGCTAAAAATACTTACGATTTGGCCCTTTACAGGGAAAGCTTGCCAATTCCTGATCTAGAGAAAGAAATGATTTTAATGCACTGCTACTGTATTTTTGTGAATCTTTATGGGATGGAAAGGATATGTTTGGGATCAACCACAGAAGAAATGGTAACCTTATGCTGCTAGTTTATATTTGTCGTGGACCCGTGGGAATTGTTTAAGACTAGAGAACAGTCGGGGCGCCTGGGTGGCTCAGTCGGTTAAGCCTCCGACTTCAGCTCAGGTCGTGATCTCACGGTTTGTGAGCTCAAGCCCCACGTCGGGCTCTGTGCCGACAGCTCAGAGCCTGGAGCCTGTTTCAGATTCTGTGACTCCCTCTCTCTCTGCCCCTCCCCCGCTCACACTCTGTCTCTGTCTCTCTCAAAAATAAACATTAAAAAAAAAAAAAAAAAAAAGACTACAGAACAAATGAGTCCTGGACTATGAAGGGTCTGGTTGGGATACTTATCGTATAGTCATTTTTTATTTTATTTTATTTTATTTTATTTTATTTTATTTTATTTTATTTTATTTTAAGACATACTTTTTTTGAGAGAGAGCGTGCAAGTGGGATGGGGGGTGGGGGGTGGGGGACAGAAGATCCCAAGCAGGCTCCCGCACTGTCAGCACAGAGTCTGATGGGGGTCTCGAGATCATGGCTTGAGCTGAAATTGAGTTGGACGCTTAACCGACTGAGCTCCCCAGCGGCCCCCAAAACAGCTTTTTAAAGATATACTAAACATAATAAGTTGCATGTAATTAAAGCGTGCGGTTCGATAACTTTGGTAAGTGTGTACACATGTGAAACCATCACTAGGGTCCCAATAAGGAGCCTGACCATCACCCGTGCAGTGTCCCTGTGCCTGTTTGTGATCCCTCCTTCCTGCCCCCCCTCCCCCCAGGCAGCCACTGATCTGCTTCCTGTCACCAGAGAGGAGTTTTCCTTCTCTAGAGCTTTATATAAACGAAATCTCTCTCTCTCTCTCTCTCTCTCTCTCTGTCTTTTTGGGTTTGATTTCTTCCACTCAGCATAATTATTTTGAGATTCTTCTGTGTCGTTTGTGTATTTGTTTAACTGCTGGGCAGTGTTCGTCGCATGGATGTGCTGCACCTTGTTTACGCACACACCTGTCGAGGTGGCCGGATCCTTTCCAGTTCTCGGCGAGTCAAGTGAAGCTGCCGTGACCGTTTATTTACCAGTGTTCGTAGGGACACACACGCTTCTTTCCTTTGGCTGCGCACCTCCGTGGGGAGTGGCTGGGTCAGGGATGTAAATGTATGGATGTTGAACTTTCTAGTAGGTGTGTGGTGGTATCGCCTGGTGGTTTTGTGTCTCCCCGATGACTGGCGATGTTGGGCTGCTCTTCGTGCACTCGTTTGCTGCCCAAAGATCTTCTGTGATGAAGCGTCTGTTCGGAATCCTGCCCGTTATGGAAGGAGTCGTTGCCCTGTTGTGGAGTTTGAAGACTTCTGTATGTGTTCGGGGTGCACGTCCCTTTCACATCGATGCCTGGCGGAAATCGTCTCCCTCTGTGGCTTTCTTTTTTAACAGCGTCTTTTGGAGAGTTGGCTGTGAAATGTCGATCAACTCTGATTAATCAGTTTTGTTCTCTTGGGTCGGGCCCACGGTGCGCTAGCCGACAGATCTTTGCCTGACCCGGATCACGGAGGCCGCCTCCTGTGCTTTTTCCTGGAAATTCTGCAACTTTAAGGTTTACGTTTAGGTCTGTGATCCGTTGGGGGTTCATCTTGGGTCCGCCGCGAGGTGCGCGTCCGAGCTGATCGTGCGCCCGGACGTTCCACTTGGTCCCGCACCGTTTGCTCAAGAGTCTGCTCTCTCCCCGCTGGATTGTCGCTGCACTTTGGTTCAGAAGCCGTTGTGCATGTGCGTGTGGGTTTCTTTCTGCACCGTGTTGTGTTCACTCGGTCTGTTTGTGTGTCTTTTTATCAGCACCCTGCTGGTTTTGATTACTACCGCTTTCTGGTTCCTGCAGTCAGGTGATGTGAGCTCGCCGGCGCCTTCTTCACGTTGGTAGGCCTCCTAGGCCCTCTGCGTTTCCATCTGAATTTGGGAAGCAGTTTGTCATTGCCGTGGAAAAAAAACCTGCCAAAAATGTGATTGGGATTGATCTGGGGAGAACTGACATCTTAACAATTCTGAATTTTCCAAACTGTGATCAAGGCAGTCACTCCGTGCGTTTGTTTTAAATTTCTCTCGGCAACATTTCCCAGTTTTCAGCGCATAGGCCGTGATGCCTTTTGTCAGATGTATTGAATTATCTCTAAGTTTTTCTTTTTTGGTGTTACTGGAAGTAGTATTCCTTTTTACTTTTTATTTTAAAGGTTTTTTTGTAGTTTCAAGTTTTTATTTCAATTCCAGTTCGTTAACATAGAGTGTAATAAGAATTTCCAGTAACGTTGCTCAAAAAAACATTTTTTTAAGCTTATAAATTTTTTTTAATGTTTATTTATTTTTTTTTTAAATTTTTGTTTTTTTTTTCAACGTTTATGTATTTTTGGGACAGAGAGAGACAGAGCATGAATGGGGGAGGGGCAGAGAGAGAGGGAGACACAGAATCAGAAGCAGGCTCCAGGCTCTGAGCCATCAGCCCAGAGCCCGACGCGGGGCTCGAACTCACGGACCGCGAGATCGTGACCTGGCTGAAGTCGGACGCTTAACCGACTGCGCCACCCATGCGCCCCTAATGTTTATTTTTGACAGAGAGAGAGAGAGAGAGAGAGAGCGAGCGAGCATGAGCGGGGGAGGGGCAGAGAGAAAGGGAGACACAGAATCTGAAACAGGCTCCAGGCTCTGAGCTGTCAGCACAGAGCCTGACGCGGGGCTTGAACTCACGGACCGCGAGATCTTGACCTGAGCCAAAGTCGGACGTTCACCCGACCGAGCCACCCGGGCGCCCCTGAAGTTTATTTATTTTGAGAGACAGAGCAGAGGAGGGGCAGAGAGAGGGAGAGAGAGAATCCCAGGCAGGCTCTGTGCTCGAGCCCACGAACCGTGAGCTCATGACCTGAGCTGAAACCAAGAGTCAGACGCTCCACCGACTGAGCCACCCGGGTGCCCCTCAAGTAACATCGCTTTTTTTTTTTTTTTTTAATTTTTTTTTTCAACGTTTATTTATTTTTGGGACAGAGAGAGACAGAGCATGAACGGGCGAGGGGCAGAGAGAGAGGGAGACACAGAATCGGAAACAGGCTCCAGGCTCCGAGCCATCAGCCCAGAGCCCGACGCGGGGCTCGAACTCACGGACCGTGAGATCGTGACCTGGCTGAAGTCGGACGCTTAACCGACTGCGCCACCCAGGCGCCCCAACATCGCTTTTTAAATTTCAGTGCCTGGTTTTACGTTGCTGGTACGGTTGGCTTTTGTATACTGACCTTGCCTCCTGCAGGTGACCTGGCAGCTCACTCCTGAGTTCCAGTAGCTTCCTTGTCGATTCTATCATAGTCACAGATGATAATGTCACCTGTGAATAAAGCTAGCGTTACCTCTCCCTTCACAGGCCTGACGCCTGTGACCTGTCCTGCCTGGTCGCGCTGGCTGGCGTCTCCAGCGCAGAGTTGATCAGAGGTGGTGCGAGTGGACATCCGCGCTCCCCGTCGTAGGGGCTGGCATGCCGCACTCTCTCACCGCCAGGTGCGTTAGTCGTTGGGTTTTCGTCGGTGCCATTTATCAGACTGAGGGAGTCCCTGCAGGCCCGTCCTAGTTGGTCTTGATCAAGGACGGGTGTTGGATGTTGTCAGATGCTTTTTCTGCATCCACTGAGATTATTGATACGAGGAATAAGTAACTCTTTCGGTTTATTGATACGGTGAATTATGCTGATTTTGAATGCCAGCTAAGCTTATTCCTGGAACACATCTTCCCTCGGCATGGCATATTACCCACCTGTCTGTCTGTCTGTCTTTTTTTTTTTTTTTTTAAAGAAATCTTCAGTTTTTTTTTTTTTTTTCAACGTTTATTTATTTTTGGGACAGAGAGAGACAGAGCTTGAACGGGGGAGGGGCAGAGAGAGAGGGAGACACAGAATCGGAAACAGGCTCCAGGCTCCGAGCCATCAGCCCAGAGCCTGACGCGGGGCTCGAACTCACAGACCACGAGATCGTGACCTGGCTGAAGTCGGACGCTTAACCGACTGCGCCACCCAGGCGCCCCTGTCTGTCTGTCTTTAAAGTAAGCTCTGTACCCAACGTTGGGCTTGAACTTCCAACTTGGAGACCAGGAGTCACCAGCTGAGCCAGGCGGGTGCCCTGGTGTATTATCCTTTTACGATATTGAAGTTTGACTTGGTAAAATTTTGTTTATAATTTTTGCATTTATATTCATAAGGGATATTGGTCTGTGGTTTTTTGTTATGTTTTGGTTTTCTTGTAATGTTTTTTGTCTGGTTTTAGTATCACGGTAATGTTAGATTCACAGAATTATTGGGGAAGTAAGTATTCCCTCTTAAATTTTCTGAAAACTATTTCTCTTTTTTTTTAAAGAGGGTCATTCCTTTAAAACATTTTTTTTAATGTTTATTTTTGAGAGAGAGAGAGAGAGAGAGAGAGAGAGAGAGAGAGATGGGGGGGGGAGGGGCAGAGAGAGGGAGACAGAGTCTGAAGGAGGCTCCAGGCTCTGAGCTGTCAGCACAGAGCCCGATGTGGGGCTTGAGCTCACGAACCGTGAGATCATGGCCTGAGTCACAGTTGGATCCTTAACTCACTGAGTCACCCAGGAGCCCCCCAAATTCTTCCTTTTAAAAATACCTGGTGGCAGGACTCCTGGGTGGCTCAGTCAGTTAAGCGTCCGACTCTTGATTTTGGCTCAGGTCATGTCTTGCGGTTTGTGGGTTCGAGCCCCGTGTCGGGCTCTGCGCTGACAGTATGGAGCCTGCTTGGGCTCTCTCTCCTTTTCTCTCAGCCCCTCCTGTGTGTCCTCTCTCACAAAATAAATAAACTTAAAAAAAAAACAACCCAAAATATATATTTGGTAGTACTTAACGGTTGAAGGCCATCTGGGTCTGGAGGGTTGTGGAGAAGGTTTTAACTAGATGGGGCTGTGCAGGCTGGCTGCTCTTGGTCAAGGGTTTGCTCTCCAAGTAATTGGTCACTTTGTCTATGCTGTCAGCTTTGTCGTCATAACGTTGTTCGTAATGTTCCCTTGTTAGTTTCTAACTAGCTAGAGAAATAGTGCTGAGGCCTTTCACGGTCCTGATGCTGACTGACCATTTTTAATTCTTTATCCCCCCCAAGCAGTCTAGCTGGAGGCTTAACAGTTTTACTGATCTCCAAGAATCGGCTTTGGTTTCACTGATTTTCTCTGTTATTTTTCTGTTTTGTACTTTGTTGATTTTTGTCTTGATCTTTATAGTTTTCTCTCTTTGACTTGCTTTGGGTTGAGTCTGTCCTTGTTTCATAAGTTAGAAGCTGACTCAATTATGTAAGACCTTTCTTCTTTTCAAATACTTGATTTTCTCCTAAGTCCTGTTTTCAGGATTTTGCACAGATTCTGATGTGTTGTGTTTTCATTTTCATTCCATTCAAATACTTTTATAATTGCCTTTTGATTTCTCCTTTGATATATGGGTTATTTAGAAGTGTGTTACTTTGCACATATTTGAGAATTCTGCAGTGATTTTTTGTTGTTGTTTTCTAATTGAGTTCTGCCTTGGTCAGAGTACACGGTTCATATGATATGGGCCCCTTTAAATGTACTGAGACTTGTTTTCAGTCCATAATAGACTCTGTCTCGGTAAATGTTCCCTGTGCGCTTGACTAGGACCTGCACTGGGGACGGGGGGCTCTGTAAATATTGGTCAGGTCAGATTGTTGATGGTGTCGTGTGGTGGTGCCGTTGTGTCTTTGCCGATTTTTTTATCATTGCCCGATCAAGTTTTATGGAAGAGTGTTGAAGTCTTCTAGTGTAATTGAAGATTTGCCTCTGTGCAGTTATATTGGTTTTTGCTTCATGTGCTTTGTAGCTTTGTTATTTGGGGCATTAATGTTTGTGCTTTGTGTCTGGTTACTTTTGTATCCACACGATCCCCCTCCTCCTTGTCCCTAGTTAATGTTCTTTGCTCTGAAATTGACTTTGATACTAATATAGCTATTCCGGTTTTCTTTGGGTTATTGTGAACCTGGCAATCTGTTTCCATCCTTTTTTTTTTTTTTTTTTTTTTTTTAAGATCTTATTTTTACGTGATCTCTGCACTCAGTGTGGGGCTCAAACTCACAGCCCCAAGATCGAGAGTCACACGCTCTTCTGACTGAGCCGGCCGGCCGCCCCTGTCCTTTGTGAATTCTTATGCCTGTGGCCGTTCTGGTCAGTTTTAGTGGCTGACTCTTACTGTGGTTGGTGTTTTCCCACTCGTTTGGCTGCACATCTTTTGAAAGTGACGTCTGGTGCTGCACGTTCCTGTGTCTCTGTCGGTCTTCTCGGGCTTTGTCCTGAGGTGCGGTTGAGCTACTTGGAGATAGCTTGGCCCTTACCGGTCTCTCGGGGTTTGTTAGGTGGGTCCAGAGCAGACCTCCTTTCAGGGCTAACTGGACAGAGCCTTCCTGAGTGGAGTACCGCCCCAATTCAGAGGTTTCCCAGCCTGCCTGGTGGGAGCCTCGGGTCCTGCTCCCACCCACCCTGTCGGTGCCTGTGTCTGTTCCTTGCACACGTGTTCTGGTCTTTGCTACCGCCCCCACCCCCCCACCGTGCGTGTCCCTGGACCGCCAGTTCCATCTCCTCAGCTCCACCGAAGCCCTCGCGACGGTGAGCTGGGCGGGTGGAGGGCTCGGCGCGATTGCTTCCGTATCTTGGGGTCACTGTGCTTGGTTGTGTGTGCCTTGAGGGCGGGCGGCTGCTGGGCCTTTGTCTGGCTTTTGGCGCCCCCAGATCCTGGGGGCAGGGGTGATTGGCCCCTGTGACGCCATCCTGGCTGCAGATGGTTCCTCTCGTCTCGTTGTGGCTGTTGTCCCCCGCTGAAATCGACTTGCGGTTTCTCTGATCAGGTGCTGTCTTCATTAGCGACACTGGAGAAGGAAGGCACAAACAGAGCAAGGGAGCTGCTGTCCTTTCGCTCGCTGCGCACATCGGCAGCACGGGAGGCGCCCTGCACAGGCAGGGGCTTCCGGCAGAGGCAACTCACGACTTGGGGGCGCCTGGGTGGCTCAGTCGGTTAAGCGTCCGACTCTTGATTTCGGCTGAGGTCATGATCTTGTGGTTCTGTGAGTTCAAGCCCCACGTGGGGCTCTGTGCTGACGGCTCAGAGCCAGCTTGGGATTCATCTTCTCTCTCCCTCTGTCTCTGCCCCTCCCCCACTTGCATCGTCTGTCTTTCTCAAAAAATGTAAATAAACTTATAAAAGACAAAACGAACAGGAAACGGCTCAGGACTTTGAACGACAGACCCTTGGGGGTGACCTCAGCTGGAGGAAGGAAGGTGAGCAAAGCAAGCTGAGGTAGAAGGTTCTAGAAAATCGCTGAATTGTGCTGACTGGCGTGTCCATTGTGAGCGGGTGTATTTTCCTTTTTGCAGTAATTTTGGCTGCGTTAAATTCGTTTTGTTACCGTCTTCATTACCGCCTTTTCAATTTTAGTCGGAATTGATGATGAACAAAGTACCATGATTTTGACTATTCAGACTAGCAGCTGCATCAAGCCAGCGCTCAACCAGCCTAGTGACAGGCGTGGCACTCCTGTGCTCTCGGTGACACCTGCAAGGACGGGCTGTGTCCACGCGCTGTGGTGACACCTGCAGGACCAGGGTTGGTGTCCTGAGCTCTCGGTGACACCTGTGAGCGCAGACAATGCCGGCAGTCGAGCTGGCTGTTGGGGCAGGGGTCCTACCCTTCCCGTGAAGCGCCACTCACAACTGGGGGGCTCAGCCTGAGCAGAGATACAACTGAGTGTTTTGGCTTGTTTATCAACATGTGTGGACAGTGGGGTCCCTTTAAGACTGAGCAAGTTCACGTTCATGGTGCTCTTCAGGGAGGAGCAGGGCAGTAAGGGTGACCCGTACTCTGTCAGGTGAGGGTTGTGGCCTTTAGAGACCACCTCCGCCTGGAGCCTTCTCTTAGGGCTGAAGGCACGGTCGGCGGTTTGGGGGCTTGGCCCGGCTGGAGGGGGTGCTGTGTTCTCATGAGCTGCCTGGGGGCAGGGGGCTCTGGGGAGCGACGGGGCAGCGCTCCTCCGCTCTCATCTGAAAGGCATTGGGTGCGTGAAGTGGGTGCTGGGCAGTGGCCGGACCACCAGGAAAGGCTTGCTCCGAGGAGGGAGCACCCCCCCGTGGCTCTCGACGTCTCTGACCCCGTGCCCGAGCATGCTTCAGGGACGACGGCCTGGGCATCCTGGTGCCAGGTTGAATCACGAGCTTTGTGCTTCCAGATCGTTCTTGGTCACAGGTCCACGGTTCTGCTGCCCGTGAGTGGGTTCTCTGAGCGGAAGCACCTCTCGCGTCCGAGGACTTGGAAGCCTCTTGTCTTGGTTGGCGTTCAGAGCTTGCATCAGAGGCCCCCTCAGCGGGAAGGCCGGCTGTCTTCCCGAGCGGCCTGGTCCGGCCCCAGCTCTGTGGTCGGCTCTGTGCTCCGTGGCCACTGCTCTAGGGACGGCGGCTGCCGGGGCTGCCTCGATGGGGGCCTTGCGGGCACGGTGGCTGCCACACCCAGCAGCTGGCCCCCCAGCGGACATCGCTCACTCCTGCCAACTGTCTGTCCCAGGGCGCTGGCACTCAGGACCCTTCTGAGGGCGCTCCACGGAGCTGCTGTCCCTCCCCGAAGAGTCCCTAAAGACCCCCGCCCCCACCCCCACCCCCCACAGCCGGGCCTGGGGCAGCAGCTCAGAGAACGAGTTGTAGGGCAGGGCCTGAGGCCCGGGAATCTGGTACTGTGTTGTATGTGCTCATGTTCTGGGTCTTTCCTGACAGCTGGCTGGCTGCCACCGCTGTGTGCACCCCCCACCCCGATTCCTTCGTCCAGGCTTTTGGACGAGGCCACGTGTTGGTTCGGCTCCTTGAGTGAGCACACGGGCAGGGGCTCGTGCAGGGAAGCAGGGCCTTGAGCACTGGTGCACCTGAGTGTGGCACATGGCGCCCAGCACGCAGGGTGGGGAGGGGACGGGCGCTGGCCGCATCTCGGCTGTCGAGGGGCGTTTTGCTTCCTGCGTTGGCTCTCTGCTGCGTAAGCAGGACCCTCCCAGGCTTGTGGCTGTGTGGGGGGCTGCGTCCAGGTCCGCGGGGCCTTGTACCGCCTCCGCAGGTGGTGCCGAGCTGACCGAGGCCGAGAACTCTGGAGAGCGTGATGAGGAAGCAGGCGGGGCCGAAGAGTCTTGCCCGGTGCCCACCACCTCCGCCAGTCACTCGGAGAGGACCGTCCTGAAGCACAGTGATTTGGTTTGGGAGATGGGGGTGAGTTTTCCTGCTGGGTTTATAACATGGTTCTTTTATAACACGGTTCTTTCCCTGGTCGTGTGGGGTGTTTTACCTGCCTTGCCCCAGGAGGGCTGCAGAGCAGGGGGGGCCGGGGGGGCCGGGGGGGCCGGGGGGCCCTGCGCATGCGTGGGGTAGGGATGTGGGGGCATTGCCAGCCCTGGTGCTCCTGCCCTGGAAACGGCTCAGAGCCGGCCCAGCTGGGCCGTAGCTTGGGGGCGGTGCCGGCTCGAGTCCGTGGTGTTGGGGGTCCATCCACCACTCAGGACTGTGACCTGCTCACTGCTGGTTTCGATGGTCCTCTCACACTAGGGCCTCGGTGTGGCTGTGCTGTTGGGGATTCCAGGAGAGCACACGCCTGACTCTCGAGCCCTGCTGAGGACCTGCTGTGATGTGCGTCCCGTGCCTCTGGCCGGCACATCCCTCGTAGGCCGCTGCCCTTAAGGCCTAAGGAGGCCACGCAGAGCCTCGGGGGCTGGAGGGCAGGCCGGGGCAGGCCCGGTGAGGGCCTGGGGAGCTTCCGAGCTTTGTGAGAGGACCCAGATTCGAGATTCTGCTCCCCGGGCCGTGAGTGACCGTCTAGCTGGTGGTGGACTTTCTGGTGATATAAGCACGGGCTTGGAAGGGAAGCACACGCAGGAGGAGCTTGGGGTGGCCGAGGGCGTCATCCGCCGGCCCTGTGCACAGCAGCACAGGGATCGTCCTCGTGCGCTGCCTGTCCCACACAGCACAGGGACTGTTGGGGGGTGAGGGTGGGCGGCACCCTCATGAGGAAGGAGCGGGTTTGCTTTGCTGGCGAGCACTAGCCCGGGGCAGCAGAGGCCAGTGCCTGGCTCATCTCTGTTTTTCTTCATGCCCGTTGGGAGGGGACACACCCGGGGTGGGCATGTGAATCCATGCACGGCCCTCCCCCCTGTTGGCCGCGCCCTGGGCGGTCGCAGTGTCTGCAGGAGAGCCCATCTGCTGGTGGGTGCGGTCACTTTGGGGCCTCTGCCTCTTGGGTTTCTATCCTTTCTGGTTCTCAGTGTGAGCAGGTCTGGGAGATAGCGATCACTCCGTCCGATGCCAAGGGCTGGATGCAGCCTGGTGACCTGTGCCGGCCCCCTGGGATTGGGGGTGTGGCCGCAGGTCCTGGGCTCTGTCCCCGTTTACAAGAGGTCAGGCGGTCACAGAGGGTGATGAGGCCTGCGGGCCCCGGGCCTCCATCTGGTGATTGTAAAACGGGCAATACACATTTTTGGAGGGGGTATGGTGGAGAAACAAACTGCAGACGGTGTCAGGGGCCGCCCTCTCTGTGGGCCCCCCCGCCCCGGGCAGACACCTTTGTGGCCTTTTTCTCCTGGTGTCTATGCTGAGGGTGAAAAGTTCAGGCCGTCCCATCTCCAGAGGGGCTGGGGGTGGGGCAGAGCCACACGCCCGCTTTCCTTCCTCCTGGTCCCTGAGTCATGCGGGGTGGCTGGTCCGACTGTGGGAGACCCTTGAGCTGAGGTGGCGGACCCGTGTGCCCTGCTGGGCTCTCAGCCGGTCAGCTGTGGGGCCGGGCCTGGGACGGGCAGACAAGTTCACCTGAGCCCCCTCCCCCGCTCTGGCCCTGCCATCCGCAGGCTGGGGCTGTGGGGATGACCGGGACCGTCCTAGCGGTGGCCCGGCCGGCCCTCACGCTGCCACCGCCCCTTCCCCGCCGGCTTTCCCCGACCCGTTCAGGAGGATGGCACCTGACCCCGGAAGTCTGCTGGGGCTGGGCTGTTGGGTGACGTCCTTTCCGAGATGGCCTCCTTCCTAGGGGTGAGGAGTTGGGCTACCTGAAGCCCCATGTCACTGGCCTTCCTTAAAGGAGGGCCTGTTTGGGTTCCTGTTACTGCTCCGGGCCGTCTGGGGATGGGGGGCCAGCGTGGGGATGCGTAGCACGCGGCTGGCGGCTTTGTGCTCTCTGGCTGCCCCACGATGACCCGGACGTTCCTTCCCTGTATGTCGAGTGGCTCCTGCCCCCAGAAACCTTTGTTCCTGTGAGCCCACCATGCTGGGGGTGCCCCGCCACTCCTGTGCGCCCCTCCCCCCGGGGCTCTGCAGCCCTCGTCCTCTCTGAGGGGCTGCTGGTGGCTGCCTGCAGCATGGGAACTCGGGGGACCCTGGGGCACCCCCCAACCCCCCACCCCCACTCCAGGTTTCCTGCTGAAGGGCCAGGAGGTGCTGACGACAAATGTCTTGGCTGGAGAGGCTGGTGTGGGGGAAGGGCAGCCTGGCCAGGTTCCCAGAAAGCCACTTCTTGAAAAGGGACCCCATCCCCGATGCCACAGGCAGACCAGGTTCAGGGAGGCTGGGGGAGGAGGGCTGAGTCTGCCCCGATTGGTTGTTTCTTTTTCTCCAGGGGGCAGTGGCCCCATGGGCAGGTGCAGGGCCAGCTGAGCCGAGGGGCCCGGGGAGGGTGGCCTGGCTGTGGGGGCGCCCCGCCCCCACCCCCTTGCAGGCCCTGCAAAGAGCCGGGTCGAAAGGTCACTGCCTTAATTTTTGTTGCCGCCTCTGAGTTCCCACGACCCTCGCCCTCGGCACAGACGGGCAGGCTGGGAGCTTTGACAGGGCCTTTCAGGGGATGAAAAACACGCCAAAAGGTCAGAATCGCAAGCCACCAAGGTGAAACGTTTCAGTAGCTTAAAACTGGCGTTAGGAGTTGCGAGCAAACACACATGTGGGTCCAGGTTTCGGGCAAGTGGAAACCAGAGCTCGTCCTAAAGCCCAGTGGCCTGGAGATAAACAGACGGGGGGGCGGCTGTTCCCTGGACCCCCCGTGCGAGTGGGGCTGGGTGTGGGGGTGCGGGCCGGCCCAGGGGTCCCAGCGGCCGGCGTGCGGGCACCAGCTCGGGCACAGGGAAGCGTCCTTTGTGATTTAAAACCAAATGATGGAGGGTGAGTTAGTTCATGTTTCTGCATTGTGACTGATGGTCCCCAAAGCCCTTAAATTAAACACTGCCGTGTCTCGTAAATATTGTCCTTGCTGTAATTACATGTTTGATCAAAACCGAGTCTTCCCTGTTGCTGTTTTAGCGTGTGGTCTGCAGGGTTGGAGTCTGATTTCTCTCCCCTCTCCTTTATCCACATGTTCCGGCCCTGTTTCTCTGGACCCTGGAGCAGACAGGCTATTTCTGCTCGCGGGAGGATGGCCGCTGCTGTGCACCCCACCCCCCAAGCAGCCCTGGACCGCACGTGACCTCCACGTGACCTCCCCCCCCAGCTCTGTGCAGCCCGCCTTATTAGATGTGTTTCTTCCTGGGGGGTGGGTCAGGTGGCAGGAGCCCCTGGTCTTAAATCAGGGGGGTGCCTGGTAATAGTAAAAGTGATCACCGGCCAGAGGAGCACCTGAAAACACAGGCTGCTGGTCCTTTCCACCAGGAAGACATTTGTTACGTTGCCAGCAGCCCCGAAGCCCAGATGTCTGACCCCCAGGCTTGCTCTTCCTCAGATGGCCCCTGAGGCCATCTGGCCCTTCACCAGTCAGTGCCAGTCCCGGGGTCTGTGCCGTGAACCCGGGACTAGGGCTCCCGGGGCTCCACACCCCAGGCCTGTGGGCCGCTATTCTGCCTCTTGGCCCCGCTTTTCTGTTTGCATCATTCTGGTAGATTCTTGGGCGTGCTGGTGTAGACAGGTGTGAGCCAGGCTTCTTGTGCTTGCTCTGTGGGTGAGACGCAGCTGTTGCACGAACCTTCCCACGAGCGAGACGGGCGAGACGGGGCAGGCTGCCTGCTTACTCTCTACTCTGCGCCTGCGGTGGGGTTCCGCGGTGGGGTCCTGCGGTGAAGTCCAAGGACTGGCTGCACCCTGTAGGGGTCGGAGCGCTGGCACTCCTGAGGCACGAGGCTGGGGTGGAAGAGTGACGACACACGGTTCCTGTGGATATGTCACCCTGGTCGGGGTTGGCCGTCCAAGCTGGCTGCAGGCTTGGCCGCTAGGGCTGCTCTCGGCAGGTGTCTTCATGCGGCCGGGTGCTATGGGAAGGAGCCTCGAATTTAGGCTTCAGAGAAGTGAGGAGGTGGCCGGGCCACGTTCTGGTCATGGAAGCGGGCTGTGCCATTCTGTGCTTGGGAGGACGTCTTGACCCTGCTCCATTGGGCGTGGCGTCCTGGGGGCTGAGGCCTGGTCTGGCCCCAGTCAGACCCCTGATCCTGGGAACGTGCAGGGCAGAAAGGCTGCCGGAGGGGCAGTTGGGACGTGGTGTGCAGGGGGATCCGGGAGCGGTGTGCTTCAGACCCCTCGCACCCCGTGTCTGGAGGAGGGGAGTGGATGGGGGGGGTCTGGCTCTGGGGGAGCACCCGCAGGACTAGCGTGCCGGGTCGTGGCCCCTGGCAGGGGCTGTCGCAGCTTCTCACCGTGTGGGACTGGCCGGGCAGCTTAAGGGGTGGCCTGCGTGCTCCGTGCTCCAGAGGGGAGTGCCCGGCCAGGAAGCAGGGGCAGGGGTCGGGGGCTGTGGTCAGGGGGCATGTCTTGGTGTCATTCTCCAGACCTGGGTGTGGTTGGAGGTGGCGGGTGGCCTTCTGATTTTCTGGAAGGGCCAGGTAGGGGTGCTCCCCTCCTTCCTCCCTGCAGCTCAGCCCCCGCCTGGCTCCCAGTCGTCTGTCTTTCCTTTTTCTGTATTTGTCGGGAATGGGAGATTGTTCACAGGCTAGAAGTGCTGAAGTATTTGGGGAAACCACCCTCACACCTCTGTTCTGGTTTCTTCTCTGAACTGCCAGAGTGTTTCTGCTACAAAGCTTGTGTGCACTTTCCCGTGATTTGGCACAGATGGGTGCCACACGCTCACGTCCCTCCGTCTGCCCACGTGATGCCTGAGGTTCTGTGCCCACACTGGCGGTGTGTGTTCTGGTGTGTGGACAGCCTGTCCCCACCCCCCACCCGCCCCGGGCTGCCTGGCTTGTGTCTATCCTGCCCCACGCAGGCAGCCCCGGTGACGCCTGGCCACATGCAGCCTGCGATGCGTTTCTAGAAGTGGGATGCCGGGTCAGGGACCCAGGAGGTGTGTCAGTCAGTGGGACTTGCACGGGCGAGGGCCACTCCCATGAGACAGGCCGTATTCTAGGCACTGGATGCTGAGGAACACTGACTACACCCTCTGGCCCTGCCTCTCTCGCCATATCCATTTTTTGTTAAGTTAAAAAAAAAATTAAGGAGTGCCTGGGTGGCTCAGTCAGTTAAGCATCCGACTTCGGTTCAGGTCATGATCTCGTGGTTCATGGGTTCAAGCCCCGCGTCAGGCTCTGCGCCGACAGCTCAGAGCCTGGAGCCTGCTTTGGATTCTGTGTCTCCCCCTCTCTTTCTCTGCCCTCCTACATTCGCACTGTCTCTCTCTCTCTCTCAAAAATAAACATTAAAAAAAATTCCAGTTAGCGCACAGCGTAGCGTTAGGTTCTGGTGCACAACGTAGTGACTGCACATCCGTGTAACACCGCCCTCATCATGACAGGCGTAACCCTTCATCCCCGTCAACCTGCTTTGCTCTCTGGGAACATCAGTGTGTTGTCTGTAGTTAGGGTCTGTTTCATGCTTCACCTCTTTTCCCTTTGCCCATTTTGTCCATTAAATTTCACCTATGAGTGAAATCCCATGGTATTTGCCGGTCTCTGGACCGACTGAAATATTTTTTTTCTTACTGACTTTGCTTGGTGCTGTACTCTCTGGTTTGTCCATGTTGTTGCAGTCGGCAAGATTTCATTCTTTTTTTTTTTTTTTTAATTTTTTTTTTCAACGTTTTTTATTTATTTTTGGGACAGAGAGAGACAGAGCATGAACGGGGGAGGGGCAGAGAGAGAGGGAGACACAGAATCGGAAACAGGCTCCAGGCTCCGAGCCATCAGCCCAGAGCCCGACACGGGGCTCGAACCCACGGACCGCGAGATCGTGACCTGGCTGAAGTCGGACGCTTAACCGACTGCACCACCCAGGCGCCCCGATTTCATTCTTTTTTAAGACTGAGTAATGTTCTATTTATTGCGTGTGTTTGTGTGCATATATAAGCATATGCATGTGTTTGTGTGCGTATATAAGTATACGTGTGTGTATGAGTGTATGTGTGTACGTATGTATACGTAAGCATACGTGTCTGTACAAGTGCACATATAAGTGTACGTGTGTGTATGTATAAGTGTATGTGTGTGTGTGTGCATATGTGAGCATACATGTGCGCGTACGTACACATATATACGTGCACCTGCACCACGTCTTGCGTGTCCTCCGGTGGACTCTTCAACTGCCTCTGTATCTTGCCTATTGTTGGCGATGCCGCAGTAAACATAGGGGTGCACGTGTCTTTTCGAGGGAGTGTTTGTTCATTTTGTTTTGTTTTTAAATGTTCATTTTTGAGAGGGGGAGAGAGACAGAGCATGAACAGGGGAGGGGCAGAGAGAGAAGGACACAGAATCCGAAGCAGGCTCCAGGCTCCGAGCTGTCAGCGCAGAGCCCGACGCGGGGCTCGAACCCACGAACCGTGAGATCACGACCTGAGCCGAAGTTGGACGCTCCACCGACTGAGCCACCCTGGGCGGCTCAGGCGCCCCTCGAGTGCGTGTTTTTATGTTCTTTGGGTAAATACCCAGTAGTGCAGTTTAGTGGTGTACGGTATTTCTATTTTTAACTTTTTAAAAGGTATTTATTTATTTTGAGAGGTGGGGGAGGGGCATGAGGGGGTGGAGAGAGAGAATCCCAAGCAGGCTCCGTGCTGTCAGCCCAGAGCCCTGCGTGGTGCTCCGTGTCACAAACCGTGAGATCCTGACCGGAGCTGAGATCAAGAGTCGGATGCCTGACCGACTGAGCCACCCAGGCGCCCTCGTATTTTTAACTTTGGAGGAGCCTCCACACTGCTCCCGAGGGGCCGCACCAGCGTGCACTCCCCGCAACGGTGCACGGTCCCCCCGTCTCCGCATCCTCGCCGACACCTGTTGTTTCCCGTGTTGTTGATTGAAGCCAGTCTGGCAGGTGTGAGCTGGTGGCTCCGGTGGCTGTGAGTGGCATTTCCCTGATGATGACGGGTGTGGGGTCGGCACACCCATCCTTTCGCCCTGCCTGTGGCCAGCGTGTGGCCGGCCTCCTCTTCCAGGGGGCACGGTGCCTCGGTCATGTCGGATCCGCGCCATCCTTTGCTTTCTGGTGGCTCAGTTTCCTGGGTCAGGCACCGCTCACCCACCTGGGCGGAGACGGCCACGTGGGAGACAGCCAGGGTTTGTCCAGCCAGACGGGATCATCTTGGGACCCCACCGTGGGAAGGGCAATAGGCTGACTGGCCTGGGGCAGAGGTGGGAACCCTGGTCAGGTCCCGTCCTGAGAGACGTTTCGGGAAGGACCACAGGCCGTGTGGGTCCCCCGCTAGCTTGTGGAGTCACAAAGCTCCCTGTTTGTTTTCCCGCGAGGAGGACGCCCCCACCACTGGGTGCTGCCGAGGAGGCTCCTCCGAGATAGGCGTGGCGGGACCACAGGGTACTCGGTGGTCCTCCGGCCTGCTTTCAGGCTGGGGTCTGAGTTTGCACTCTTAGGTCGGGGGGCTGCCCCTCTGAGCCCCCCGGGGCAGGAGAAGGGTTTAAGGGGCTTGGTTTTTCCATAAACATTCTACCGCGTCTTTAAGTGTTTGCCAGAAGCTGCAGAGGGGGGCCCGGCCTGGGGTGGGGACAGGACCGTGCAGCCCTGCCTGCCCCGGGTTCCATGGGAGAGGCCTGTGCACACTGGTTCACAGTCCCCGGACACCGTGGGCCGCGGAGACCCTAGGACCGAGCAGTTTCATTTGGCTGGTTTGGGCTCTCCTCTGTGATCCTGGGGAGTTGTCCTGTGAGAGCCTTCGTGCACAGGAGCCTCTAGGAGCTGGTGTCTGCTCAGGCCCCCAAAACCTCCTTCACTCGCTGCACCACCCACAGCCCAGGCACGAGGCCCGGGTTCCATATCCCCCACGTTGAGCTTCTAAAGGGGGTCTGCCCCGCCCCTGCGCCTGGGGGCCCGGCTTAGCAGCGTCACACGGTGGGTCAAGGCACCGGGACCCCTCTCCGCTCTCTGAGGTCATCTGCTGCAGTCAGAGATCATCTCAAGAAAGGAGCCTTATGCAGGCGGCCCGGACCCCAGAGGCAAGTCGGAAGCCTGGAGGCCACCTGCTCCTGCTGCCTGGGGCGGCCCGCAGGGACTCCGCATCCTGGGGCCAGTGGTGCGTGTGGGCTGTGCGCACGAGGGGTGCCGTGGTCTCCCCTGCGGGCGCGCGGAACGGGTGGCCTGGGGCAGCTGTGAAGGTTGGAGCTCTCCCGGGAGTGTCGGCTTCCTGGTGGCTCTGTTCTCACGACTCGTCGGCTCTGCTGGTTTTCTGTGGAAGGGACCGAGACTTCTTCCTGTCGCTTCTGTCCCGATATATTCAGGACCCGGCCTTTGAGACCTTTCCCGTTTGTTCTGGAATCGGGGGTCCTGGGGGTCCTGGGGCTCCTGTGCCCCTGGTGTGTTTGTAATGGGCGTCGAGTGTCGGCGCCTTTTGTCCTTTGCTTCCCCGGCAAGAGGGGTATTGAGGTGACTGAAACGCGGGGAGACTCCAACGAAGGGGCCCAGGGGGGCAAGCGCAACTGCAGAGCATGGCCTGTACTTCTCTGTCTCTCCTCCCCTGGGGGCAGACCTGCCTACCGGTCCCGTTCTCTGCTTCCTGCCTCAATGGCCCAAAGTAGCTGCCCGAGCCAAGCCTTCACGTTCAGTGTGCCAGTAGACGCCGGTGGGGGCGGGGGGCTGCTCCTGAGATAGGGTGGAGTCTGTGGCCGCACCTGGTCGCTGGAAGTCTGAGCCTGTAAGCTGAACAGCAGTGAGCGGGCTGTGGGTGCGCGTGCTGGTTCAGGCTTCAGGTTGTTCATCCTTGCTGGGAGGCTGTGAGGTTCAGCAGCTAAGACGGGGGTGTGGAGGGGGAAGGCCCTGGGACCAGACTAGTGGCCTTTTGAAAATCTGTGGATTTGTATAGCTGACTTAAAGACCACTCCCAGCAGAGAAATCCCTATGCGGTGGGTCCCTAACCAGAGCGGGGCGCGTTGTCCTCAGAGCGGTGGGCCTTTCCTTCTGCTCCAGAGACCGATGACGTGCTGGGCCCATAGGCCTCGGGAGAAGTGGGAGGAGACTGAGTAGAAGCCAGGGTCCTGGGGAGGGGCTGTGCAAGTTCAGCAAGCCTGAGATAAGCCCTCGGTTTCCTGCGTCCGAAGTCCAAGCTGCGGGCCACCACGTGGCCTCCATTGGTTAGTTCTTGACAGGTGCACAGTTGGCGCCCCAGCAGACGTGCAAGTCAGGCGCGATGGCCCCTGTCCATCCCCTCTGTGTCTGCTGGCAGGGCACAGGTGTGTCCGGCGATTGGGCGTCCCTGCAGATCAGCCCCGGCCTTGGGGTGGGGACCCTGATTTGTCTCGGCCAGACTAAGCTGGGCTTCCTGTGACAGCTGGGCACTCCCCTCTCCGTGCAGGGAGAAGCCATCCAGGCCTCCCCACGGATTGGGTGCCCACTGGAGGGGCGGTGCTGTCGGAGTCCTGAGGGCTGTGTTCCCGGTGCCTTGGACCGGAGGGTCGTCACTCCTGTTGCGGCCCTTGCCTTGACCCCCAGGAAGCTCAGGCCAGACGCCCAGAGCTTTGTGGCAGCATACAGGGAAGGTGTCTGAGACAAGGTGTTCCTGTGGCCTTTGGCAGGAGGTGGGAGGGGGCAGCTGGGTGGAGCCATGCTTCTGCTCGAGGCCGGACTGGCCTCCCTTGACCTTACCTCCTACCTTCACACACTGCGGGTGTTTCTTGAGCAACTGCCATGGGCCTAGTGTCTCTGAGGCCCCAGGGCCACCCTCGGGGCTTCCTCCGAGCCCAGAGGGGAGTGGAGATGCCAGAGGCTGGCGGAGCCTTCCCACCCCCACCTCTGTTGTGCGTGACCCTTTGGGGGGACTTAGTGGCCAGTGACTGGACAGTCACCTGAATTCCTGCCTACCCGGCTCTCGGTCCTGGAGAGCTGTCTCCCCCAGCCCCCCACGAGACCAGGCGTGCGTTTCAGCCATTGTCCCGAAACCCCCGCCTTCTGGCTACTCAGCCTTCCTCCTGGGGAGTGTGGGCCTGACGGACACCCTGGCGGGAGGGAAACCACTACAGAGGGGGCAGACCCCCCCCCCCCCATCTGCCCCTTTGGCCTTCTGCGAGCACCTTCTCTGGGCACTGTGTCCGCCACCCCCCACGCCCCCCCCCCCCCCCCCCCCGCCTTTGCGCCGGGGGGCCCGCCCGGCCCCCTCCCTGTTCCTGCTGCCTGCTCTTCTCTGGGCTTGCCAAGAATGTTGGGAAATGGGGGGGCACAGGAAATGCCTCCTTCCCTCTGAGGACAGCCCCAGCTGCAAGTGGACGGAGCGGGGGAGGGGCACGGCCAGTGGAAAGTTGTTCCCCCGCCAAGGCAAACCCGCAGTCCCAGCCCTGCACACAGAAGGGCTCTTTCTCCCTAATTCTGGTCCATTGTGAGTGTCCTGTGGGGGAGACCGAGGGCCTGCGCGGCCTGCTTACTCGCAGCTCTCCCGAGACAGTGAGCTGTTTCCTTTCAGCTGTTGAAAGGGGGGGTCCTTTAAAAAGCAGATTCGGTGGGGACCCCCTGCCCCCAGCCGTCTGTGTCCTCGGCCGAATAGGAGACACTTGGCGCCCCACAGCCCCTCCTGTCACCATCCCCAAGAGAGGGGCCTGGGCATGCCCGGTCTTCACCGGAGGAGCCTGGCTTCCTGGAAGTGTGCTCTCAGGGGTGATTCCCCCTGCACAGCCCGGCGGGCTCTTGGCTGTGGGGTCCTGGTGGCCTACAGAAAGTGCTCCTCCTGGAAGCGCCCCGGGGGCTGCGCTGCCCGACCCCTCACCCACCTCAGACGAGCCTGGTCTACAGCACGACCCGGGAGAGGCTGCTGTTGGATATTTAAAAACAAAACCAGGAGACCCTGATCCGTGTAAGTAGATATTCGAAGTGCGGCATCGCAGGAGGTGAGGGTCAGCGCTCAGGGGTCCCGGGTGGGCCAGTCCCCGCAGGGAGCAGAGCCAGCCCCAGGCTCGGTGCAGGGGTCACCGCCGGCGGTCTGTGGTAGATGGGGCCCTCGGGAACCACGGACGCCCTTGTTTTCCGCGAGCCCGTCCCAGCCGCCTGCTGCGTTATTCCAGGGTCTGCGGAGGGGCTCCCGGCCTTGCCGCCCAGCCGGGCCGCTGACGCTGCCAGATGGTTTCCTGGGAGACCCCGCCCTTCCCTGCGTGGCCTTTGGCTCCATGCCTCGAGGGGCATAGACACCAGGAGGGGGCGGTGGGTGGTCAGGTGGCAGGCCAGACCCCCCGGTGCAGGGATGTCACCGGACACTGGCCTGGCAGCCTTGGCGAGTACCTTGGTGCCTTGAGCCCAGGCTGCCGCCATCCGCCAGGCCCGCCGTCCTGGGCTGGCCTGCTCCCAGCCCTCCTCTCCTGCTGGTGCCGGGGGCCTGGAGTCCGTCCTTGGACGGTCAGGAAGGGGGCATTGGGGGTCTTTGGGCCTAGTGACCAGTTTCGGAAATCTAGGAGGCGTTCTGTTTTACGGGCCGGTCCCTGTTGTAGGGCGGGCCGTGTTCTCCCTGCGTCGGCAACTCGGAGGTAGCAGAGCCTGGGTCGACCCATTTCTCAGAGGGAAAAGCTGGTGTGGTCCGAATTCTTCTCAGGTCTCCTGCCTCAGGCCTCTCTCACGCACACCGTCCTGCCCTCTTCGGGGTCCCTGTGAGCCAGGGTCCACGTGGGCCTGGTGTCGCCCCCACTGCCACCTCTGTCAGGGCTGCAGGCAGTGCTGGCCCAGAGCCCCTCAGGCTTCTTGTCCCCTGCCCACCCCACCTCAGACAGGAGGGGCCAGGCTCCCTGAAGACCTTGTTTGAGAGTGACACGTGCATTTTTGCAGAGTGTGCTGTTTCGCTGGGTTCCTAGGGAGAATGCGCATTGCTCGGGACGGACCCTTGTGGTGGCCCTGCCTTTCTGCGCGGTGGTCAGAGCCCTGGGGGGTCCAGTGCCTGCTTCTGGGCCGTGTCCGCGATCAGAACGCACTCCTCTCGTGGCGGACCCGCCAGCCGTCTTTCAGCCCTGGCGCTTGGGACGCTCCGCCGGTGACTTTGCCGGTTGCTGGCCAGCCTCGTTGCCACGGCCCGGAAGTGGAGGCGGCCCTGCGGGCCCGGCAGCGCGCCCCTGTCCTCTGGGCTGTTGTGTCGGTTTCTATGGAGAGAAAACAAGGAGGCGCTGCCGCCACTGCTGCGCAGAGGAGGCGGAGGAGGGGAGGAGGCGCTGAGGAAGCAAAACAGCTCTGGCAGGGGCGGGGCCGCCTCTTCCTGGCTGGGACAGAGAAAGTGCTGGTCTCCAGAGCCGCCCTGCAGCCCCCCTGCAGCCTGATGGCTCCCTCTCCCCTACACACCCGCCTCCTTTGCTGACTGCCCTTGGGGGGGGGATCTGCCCTGGGTGGGGGGATCTGCCCCGCGACCACCCGACCCCCCCACCCCCCCCCGCAGCCCCTGTCTGGTGGCGGGAGTGTCCGGCTGGGTGGAGACGGTCCCACAGGGTCTTGCCAGTGCGCCACGGTGATGACCGGTGATGGCCAGACCAGGGTCTCTCTCCCTTCCTGCCCACACTTCCCTTCTGATCCCTCGCACCCAGCCGCAGCCTCCTCGCTTGGCTCTGGGTCACCCTGCTCTGCTCAGTGCTATTTGCACGTACGGTGTGCCAGGCACCGCAAAGGTAAGGGGCCAAGGCAGCGTCCCCCTGCTCATCTGGGCCACCAGCTCCACAGGTGTCATCTCCCAAGGGCCCCTCCCCTGCTGACCTGGGATCCACAGCAGGGAGGGTCCCCAGGCCTCTGCCCTGCGGCAAGGTGTCCTCCTGGCCGGGAACTTATGCACTTATGCTGCCCAAATACCTCCCTGGGGTGAGTTCCCTTCCATTACCTGCCACCCCGAGGAGGTCTGGGGGTGGAGAGGTGGGCCCGGACGTGGCGCTCCTCTGTGTCCCTGGCCGGAGGGTGGGTCGGTGCTCGGTTTCCGTTCTGAGACTATCCCCGCCAGTGGCCAGTGCAGAGAGGGGAGTTTAGGGAGACATGCGTGCTTTTCTCCACGAACGCACACGAGGCCTTCCTGGTGACAGGAGCAAGAAACGGTTGTACTTTGTAAGTTGAACTAGGAGCACAGAAAACCTTTTTGATCTTGCTGATGTGTAGTTTTATTCCCGTGTGGGCCTACTGGAATATTCTTGAGCCTCGCTGGGCAGTTTGATGCAGCGTGCCTCTCTCTGGCTCCGGTTCAGAGGTGGCCTTGGGCGTAGCAGAGCCCGGCAGCTGCGGGCGGGTGTGGCCTCTGCTCTCACTCTCTCCAGTGAGTTTCCATCTTCCCTGACGTCAGCTGGATTTTGCATGGATTTGCAAGGTGTTAACAAGTGGGCTTAAAACTCTAGCTCTGGAAGATTTTGTTTTGTAACAGATTAGAAAATGGCTTCCAGGGTCCCGTGCCTGGTGTGAGGGGAGGCTCAGCCGCGAGGCGCCGGGCTGGGCGGCCTCTCAGGCGACACTTGCGGGTTCTTGCGGGTCCGCTTGAGGCTGTCCTCTGTGGGAAGCCTTTGCCCAGGATCCTGAGGGACCACAGTGGCCACTGCTGAGGCCGTGTGACTGCAGGCCCCGCATTGATGTGCACGTCAAGGACCGTGCGGGGCCCCGGTCGGGGAAGCGAGAATGTGCCCAAACCCAGACACAGAAGGTTCCCTCTTCTCTGCAGTGTTTTCCAGCTTGTCGCAGTGGTTTTCATTGCTGTTTAAGGTCTTTTCCAGTAAAGGAAAATTTAAAAATTTAGGTTACTGCCCTAAGTTTTACTGTTCGGCTTTATATTGTGCAATGCCAGGGGCGCCTGGGTGGCTCAGTAGGTTGAGGTCGTGATCTTGTAGTTTGTGAGTTCGAGCCCCGCGTCGGGCTCTGTGCTGACAGCTCAGAGCCTGGCACCTGCTTCGGATTCTGTGTCGTCTTCTCTCTCTCTGCCCCTTCCCCGCTCATGCTCTGCCTCTCTCTGTCTCTCAAAAATGAATACACGTTAAAAAAAAAATTATATTGTGAGATGCCAGTTTTAAGTGCACACACGAGAGTATGTAATTCGAATGCAGGGTCACTGGCATCACACAGTTCGTGTTCTGTGCCTGGAACACGCATGTGTATTTCCTTATTACCCAGAACAGTGGAAACACAGCACAAAGCTGACTCGGCCATTTCTCTGTCACTTCCTGCTACACGCACGCGCCACCAGTACCCTCAACCCTGCCCGACCCCCCCACCGCTTCCCTACACATTCAGCTGGGCAGGGGGACCAGGACGGCCCACGGTTGCGTGTGGGGCGGAGCCCTGGCCTCCCGGGGCTGGGAGTGTCCGGCGGCGACGCAGGGTCTCGCCCCTGACTCTGGCTGCTTTACCTCCCTGGAGTCACCAGCTCCATGCACGCCCCGTTGTCCCATCAGACTCCACGATACAGAACGTTCTATCGAAGAAGAGGTTACCGAGCATCCCTGGACAATGTCCGCAGAGCATTAAACCCCGTGCACGCACCGCCTGCCCCTGGAGCCAGCCGGGGGGGAATGTCTTAACTTTTAGATTAAGAAACCATCAGAGGCCCAGCTTGCGAGCACCCAGAGGGCAGGCCTCCCCAGACCCTCTTTCCCACCCTCCCCCTGCCTCCGGAGCTGCTGTGGAGGCGAGATGTCCTACAAGGGGTGCTCCGCTCCTCATGTGAGCGTTAGGCTCTGGGGGGCCTGGCGGACTTTCCTGTTCCGAGTGGACGCCACTTGGGGATGTGTTTTTATTTAGACCCTGAAGACTGGAAAGTGTTGGCTCCGCACAGGAGAAGTTTCGTGGCCCGAGGGAAGTGGTGATCTCCCGGGGTGGGCACCTTAGACTCCTGGAAACATCACCCACGGACTCCGTGCCTCGGGCCCCGTCTCGAGGGGGACTGCTGGGTCTGCCCCATGGACGCAGGGCCTGGAGCCAGGCAGTGCTCCCCACCCACCCCACCCCCCCCAGCCCACTGCAGGGGGCACCTCCCCTGAGTGTGTGTTAGCTGCAGGCTTCATCCTGGGAGGGAGGGGGCAGCCAGGGGGCTGTTTTAGAGCAGAGATGCCTCATCCTTCTCGCCCGCTACTTGGTTTGAAGCCTTCGCTCTTGGTGGCTTGCAGGGTGAATTGCCTGCAGGGTCGCCACTGAAATGCAGGTCTGGTGGGTGAAGTGCCTCGGATGTCACCGTTCCCGTGTGTGTCTCCTGGGCGTTAGGGAGGGAGGCGTGGGGCTGGGGCCTGTGGGGCCCTGCGTCTCCTCCGGTTACCCCGGGGCGGGGGGCTTGCCCACCACTGCCCAGGGCCAGCAGCGGCTCTCTGTGCTTGGATGGAGTCAGAGGTCATACTTGGTTGGCGGTAGTTGGCCTCTTGGGGTTGGGGCAGGGCCCTTGGGAGTCAGGTGGTAGCCAGCCAGGATCTGGGATCCAGACGTGGGCTGGAGTTTGGAGTTCTTTGTCCTTTGACCCCACCAGTGCACCAGCCAGCCTGTGCCCGTGTTGCAGGCGCGCACGCAGATGCGGCTGCCCCGCTGGGCCGGGAGTATCTCTGCCCCCTCCTCCAGGATGCCCACCGCCAGGTTCCTCCTCCTCCTCCCCCCTCCTGGGCCCCCACGCCAGCCCTCCCGCGGCTCCGTCATAATCGAGCTGTTATGCATAATTCATCGAGGGTGCTGAGCCTTGGAGCCTTTGTGCGTGGGAAGAGGGGCTGAGCGGATGGAAGGCTTTCTCTGCACGGAGGCTTGGCAGGCTTGGGCTTGCTGGCTCTCCAGGCCCAGCTGCTGCTCCTGCAGGGGTGGGTGACGGGGTGAGATGGCACCTGGAGAGGTGCGTGGCCGGGGACAGAGCCCTGACGTGGGGCTGGTGGCCTCGGGGGTCAGAAACTGCGGTAGGGCCGCCTCTCGCGTGTCCTGTCTGCCTGCCGGTTCCTTTCTCTGAGGTTAAACGCCTCCCCTCTGCTCCTGGCCAAGGCCCTGGGAGAGGCACCGGCGTCCTGAGACCTGTGGCTGGCGTCAGGTTGAGAGTTTCAAGGAGTGAGAAGGCTGTTTACTGGAAGGCGGCCAGAGGCAGGAGGCCGCCGGGTCCCCGAGGCCTGCGGGTGTGGCTTCGGCTTGAATTCCGTGTTGGCTGGGTCTGAGGATTCAGCAGCGTCTCCGTCCGCCCCTTGGCCGGCATCTGGGCCGATGTTCTGCAGGGACGTGAGGGGGTGTCTGTCTTTCCAGGGCCACCTGTGACCCTGCCCCTGCCAGCCTGACTGCTTTGTGTTCAAAAGAAGCGTCTTCTCACGTTTTGCTCTGTGAGAGGCCCCTTAGGCCCCTGGGGTGGGGGCAGAGCTGACCTGACCCCTCCTTGAAGTCGTCGTCGGGATCCCCTCGTTTCAGACTGCGTCACCCACACCCCATATCAACCCCCAAAGTACCTTCTCGCCCGGCGCCTTTTCTCTGAGGCCTTCCACCTCTGACAGATGACAGGTCACACAACACATAGTATACGCGCCCTCACACGCTCGCACACGCTGGACATACGTGCGCACGCCCACACACACCTTACAAATGCACATCCGCACACGTCCTATAGGGGCGCACCCACGCGCCCGCACACGCTGTACATGTGTGAGCCCAAACTCCTGCACACAACATACATACGTGCGCCCTCGTGCCCACGCAGGATATATATGCGTGCGCCCACACGCCTGCACACACTACGTACACGCACACGCACTCGCCCACGTTCCTTGTGTGAGCATGACAGGCGTCAGCGTGAATCAGGGATGTGGTTTTTGTCCCGAGCACAAGGTCAGGTGATGGGGGCGTGTGGGAGGTCACCTGTAGATTTAAGGACAGCAGCCGAGGGCTGTGTGGGGTCCACACCCCAGACAGGGCTTGCAGATCCCTGAAGGTCAGAGGGTCACCAGGACCTGCAGGGAGGGCGCTGTCCACGTGGGAGGCGATGGAGACACCACACAGGTGGTGAGGGGGGCAGCGCCACGGGGGCCCACGCACGTCCTGGAGGCAGGTGCGGGAGGCGAGAGAAGGGGCTGGTGACGGGAGCCCCGGGTGGGGGAGGGGTGGGTGGGTGTCAGGAGGCAGGAGGAGGTGGCCACTGCCCTCTCTGCCTTCAGTGTTCCCTGTCGCTCCCACGTCAGAGGCAGGGACTGGCCGGGGCGGCCAGGGGCCGCGGTCAGCTGGGGTGTCCGCAGGAAGGTCCCCGGGCAGTTGCAGGCCGTGCTGCCCCTGGCCCTCCCTTCCTGGGCTGGGTCTGCTGGGGCCACCCGAGTTTGCTGGTTGTTTGTGCGGAGGCCGGTGGGGGAGGAGGGGCGGCCCTCCTTCCGGAGGGGCCTCCGTGGGGCACGGGCCCCCCGCCCCGGTTCTTAGCCAGCCGGCCGGGGGAGCCGCGTGTCCTCCGCTGCGGCCCGCACTCTGTGCAGCGTTTGCAGTGACTCTGGTGACTCTGGATGGAGGGCGTGTTTGTCTTCGTCATCTCTGGTGGGGGCGGGAGGCCGGACGTGACAGCTGGGTGCTGGGGAAAGACCCTCGTGCTCACCAGCTCCCCCAAAACAAGAGTATTGGGGAGCATTAAAATAAGCCCTGAAACAAAAAACATCGATTTTCAGAATGGCTTCATTGTTCTTGGAGTTCTGTTTTGTTCTCAGTCCTTCCGACAGTTACTTTCCAGTGACTGCTGAGGAGAGGGTCCAACCCCCCCGACGTCCCCCTGGGCACCCCCCATGCACCTTCTGATGCTAATGGTGAGGTTCTGCAGCGGCGTGGGGGGCCCACGGGGTCAGGATGGACGTTCTGCGTGGGAACCCATTCTCCGTCTTGGCTCCGGTGGGCGTCTCCGATTGGGGTCCCGGACCCCCTGTCCCGGTGGAGGTGAGCCTCCCCCTCCCCTCCTGAGAGCAGTTGGGCCGCAGGAACGGCGTATGGGCCCCCCAACCCTCCCGGAGCCGCCCTCTGCTTTTGAGGGTTTCTTTGTGTTTTGACAGACCGGCCGGTAGGTGATCCCCGAGCCCGGCGGGCCCTGGAGCCTGGAGCGTCCTTCCGTCGTGGTGCCAGGCCAGGAGCGGCAGGGGTCTGGGCGTCCTTGGGGAAGGAAAGTACCAGCTGGTGCCATGAGTGTCAGAGCCCTGGCGAGGAGGGTTTCTGGCCCTAATGAGGTCCGACTCCTGGGCGAGGGGTGCGAGGTCTAGCAGTCGGTACCTGCGTTTCCTTAGAGGGGACCGGCTTACTCTCAACAGCGTGGAAGTCGCAGAAGAGTTGACCTACTTAAGTTTTTTTTTAAAGATCAAGGTGAATCTTTAAAATTGCTATTTTCACTTCATTTTGAGGTTTGGCGTTGTCTTGCAAATTTAATCTGCTTCCCCTGTACCACAATAATCAGAAATAGGTTAATTTAAGTATAACATGAAACATGAATTATCCTGTGGAAAATATTAATGGTACTTATAAAAATAGCTGTGCAGATTCTAGAACTGTAAAATCTTCAGGAACAGTCCATAATGTAGATCTTGGGCTGATTCAGGGTGGCTCCGGCTGGGGATTTAGAGTTTACCCGTAGGAGACGGTGGAACTCTGTCACAGAGCATCTCCTGTCCCGTTAGAGGACATGATGGGCCAGGAGGCCCTGCCCCTGCTCAGGGGCCGAGCAGGGATCGCAGGCCGGGCGGGGAAGAGGACGCCATCCCGTGCTGTGCCTGGTGGGCTCTTCCCCGGGGGGTTTGGCGGGGGGCTCCCTGCCCGTCGCAGAGCCCAGCACGCCCCACGGAGGGAGATCCCAGCAGCACGGGGCGGCTGTGGGCAGTGCGTTGCAGGCCGCCTCTTGCCCACTTTGTGCCTGTCCGTGGACAGGCAGGTGTGACTGGAGTCCCCCCATGTTCATATGTCCTTGTGCTCAAGGATGTGCCAACCCCTGGACCCACTGAGAGTGCCACGTGATCGCCGGAGGGCATGTGTTGGGGACATTTGTTCCCGTTGCTCTCAGGACCCAGCTTCCGTCACGGGCCCCCGCATCTGTGGGGATTTGCCACATCGGATGCTGATGTGTCCCCACACGTCATGGCCCCAGAAACGCGCCCACTTGAACTTGTCGGTGGTGGCATGACGGTGTTGACCTTGAACCTGGAGTGTCAGACTTCCATTCTGGTCCCCCTTCTGCCTCACCTCTGAAACCTGAGGGCCTGCCTCTCCCCAGTCCCGGAAGGTTCTTGGCCACCGTCCCCGCTCTCTCCTCCTGGAATCCCTCCCCGTCTCTTCACGTCTGTTCCCACCTCTCATGTTTTCATCTCGTTTTTCTCTGCGCTGCGTTTGAATAATTTCCTTGAGAACTATTTTTATTCTGGAAAGTTCTGCTTTTTTCCAATCTGTGTGATCTTTTTTGATGTCTTACTCTTTTCTCGCATTTTTTTCTTTGCGTGTTTACTCATTTTGAGCTAGGGCTGTTACAGCATTTCTACCCGTTGCTCTAGCGGACGAGGCCCTGGGGGCCGGCCCGCTCCCTGCGTCTGGGGCCGGGGCCGGGTGCTGGCCCCGGACTCCGTTCATCTCAGCTTCCACCGGCTCTCGGAGGTCCTCGCGGGTCCGTTCCGTAGTCCCGGGTGGGCTGGGGACTCGGCGGTCTCCTTCCTCCCGGTACAGGCGGTTGGGGGTCTGCCCCTGGTGGTCGCCGCGGGCTACCCTGGGTTAGTGTGGCTGACGCATCACAGGGTTTTCTTCATCTTTGGTCCCGGGTGCTTGGGCTTTTCCTCCTGAGCTCAGCCCCATGTCATGGGGGTGTTGTGCTGTGTCAGAGAAGACCGTGACGTTTGGAGTGGTCGTGGAGGACGACTCCGGGCCCCTCGACGCCGTGAGCCTGAGAAGCGGACGTGGCAGGGTGCCCCCCACCCCGCCCTGTTCTGTGGGGGTCTCCGCCTGACGGTCTCCTTGCTGATGTTTCTATGAAGAGTTTCCGTCTCTCACTTTGTGGTCTTGGCTTTTTCCTGCTGACCCACGAGTGATGGGAAACCACACAATGAGTTGGACAGTCGGGCCCCCAGCACTTCCGCTGGCCCCCTCTGCTCCCCGCAGAGACCCAGCCCTGCGCCCCCTGTGGCCTTGCTCCGGAGGGTGAAGCCCACGGGCTCTCGTCCCTGGGCTGTGGCAGTCTCGGTGAGGTTGATGTGATAGAAGGTTCCGGTCCCTTGGAACCTGCGGGCGACCCAAACGCTGGGCCCTGCCTCACCCGCCTCTAAACGTGCAGCCAGTTTCCAGTTGGACATGTCACTTAGTGGTTGAATTGCGTTAAAATCTGTCTGTTGAAAAAGAATTGGTTTTTAATTCAGCGTCTAGGAAATGGCTGCGTGTGTTCAGGCTCCTAGATGTGGTTTTCCTGTGACATCTCTACCTGCTAAAAACGCTCCGTCGCAGTCAGACACGACGTTGCTGATCTGCGAGAACTTCAGGCGCGTTCTCACGGTGTGGGGTCCCCGAGGCTGGGCCGAGTGCTGCTCTGTCTTGTGCGTGGTTCAGGAGGCAGTGACGGCCCCACAGAGGGGTCCTCTGAGCAGGCTGCCCCCAGGTGCCAGCCCCGCGGCCCTGGGTCTTCGGAAACTGAGGGTCGGGGCACAGACGAGGGACCGTTAGTGTGGGCGCTGGTGGGGGAGGGGAGGGGAGGGGAGCGGACACTGACCCGACGGCGTGAGGGTGGGCGCCTCGGGCGGCGCAGGGGTCACGCACACGTTCGCCCGGGCCTGGCGCTGTGCGTGGTGGTCTCGAGCGGCACCGTCTGGGGATTGGCGCCAGGTTGAGCGAGCCAGCCGGGGTGGGGCTCCCGCGGTGCCCACCATCCGGGACACCAGACCGCAGGGCTTGGGGAGGTGGGGGTCAGGTGGGCCTCGGGAGCCTTGTGGACCCCCTCCTGCCCCGAGCCCCCGCGTTTGCGCACAGCACACCCTCACCACACCCCGCAGCCGTGGCCAGGGCCACGTTGTCATCCTGGAGTCGCCCTGGCTGCCCAGCTGGGCGCCGAGGCCTTGCCCGGAGCACACATAGGATGCCTGGCCCTTGCCCGGCGCACAGTGGCCTCTAGGAGCCCGTGTCCCCCCGTCTCCCTGAGCCGGCTGCCCCTCGCACTCTCCTCCCCTCCCAAGAGCTGCCTGCGGTCCCGGTGGCTCAGCCCCTCCCCCCGCCGGCCACTGTCCTGGCACCAGGGTCTGTGCCAGGCCACCCCGCCTGTCATGGAGCCCTTGCCGCCCCTCCGCCCACGGCTCAGACAGGGGCATCCTGTGGCCGGGACGGGGCCAGACCGGAACGTTCCCTGACCCGTGACGGGCGCTCCTTTCCGCACGGGCCTTGTGTGTGGGACCTGAGCCTCGGAGGGAGCCACTTGGTGGTGGTGGTGCCGAGGAACCCGGTTGTCCTGGAGGGGCCGTGCCGTGTCCTGCTCAGCGGCTCGCTCTGTCTGCTAGGAGGGCGGGAGCCGGGGAAAACCATTGACCTTGGTGGTTTGGGTTTTCAGCCAACAGTTCATTTCACTTTTTTTTTTTTTTTTTAGAATTTCTTAATAATAGTTTTATTGAGATATAATTCATGTAACAGAAATCGCACCTTTTGTAAGAGTACGGTTCGGTGGTTTTTAGTATATGCGACCATCGCTATTATCACCTTCTAAAGTATTCTCGTCACCACAGAAAGAAACTCCGGCGCCCTCACTCCCCTCCCCCCACACCCAGCAACCACTCCGCTTCCTGGCTGTGGATTCGCCTCTTCTGGGCGTTTCATTGAAACAGAGTCACACGGCAGGCGTGGGGCCCTCTGTGTGGACTTATCCCTGAGCATCGTGCGCGTCCAGGCTTCGCTCCTTCTGAGGCGGAGCGCGGGTCCGGGCCGTGCACCTGCCGGTCCACTCCTCTGGGGGGAGGGCGTGTGGGATGTCTCCGCGCCGGCTGCGGCGCATCATGCTGTGTGAACACTCGTGTGCAAGTGTTCGTGTTGGACGTACGTTTTCAGTAATCTTGAGTGGACGCCCAGGACCGGGCTTGCCGGGTCATAGGCTAATTTTTTAACCTTGTGAGAAACCACCTAACTGTCCCGCAGCGGCCACAGCCCTTCACCTTCCCGCCAGCGGTGCACGGAGGCCCGGATCTCTCACCGCCTCCCCAGCGCTTTGTCCTGCCCCTCTTTTAGAAAAGTGTAGCCATCCTAGTGTCACGCGGCGGCTTGCTCTTTTTGTTTTTATTTAAAATAATTGTTTTAATGTTTATTTATGTAGAGAGGGAGAGAGAGAATCCCAAGCGGGGTCCGCACTGTCAGCACGGAGCCCGACGTGCGGCTCGATCCCTCGAGCCGTGATCATGACCTGAGCCGAAACCACGAGTCAGACGCTTGATCGACTGAGCCACCGGGCACTCCACACCTTGTATATATATTTTTTTTTTTCAACGTTTATTTATTTTTGGGACAGAGAGAGACAGAGCATGAACAGGGGAGGGGCAGAGAGAGAGGGAGACACAGAATCGGAAACAGGCTCCAGGCTCCGAGCCATCAGCCCAGAGCCCGACGCGGGGCTCGAACTCACGGACCGCGAGATCGTGACCTGGGTGAAGTCGGACGCTTAACCGACTGCGCCACCCAGGCGCCCCCCCTTGTATATTTTTGATCATCTTTTTTTTTTTGAGATAATTGTAGATGGACGCGACCATAAGGAATAACAGAGACATTATCCTGTATGCTTTATCTAGACTGCTCCATCGGTAACACCTTGCAGAATCCTAGTACGGCTGACCCTTGAACAACACGGGCTTGAACCGTGAGGGTCCACTTACGTGCAGGTTTTTACTCAAGAACCACGTTGGAAAAATTTTTGGAGATGTGCGACAGTTTGGAAAACTTGTGGATGAGCCATGTAGCCTGGAGATACGGAAAAAATTAAAAAGTTAGGTATGTTGTGAATGCATACGATACATTTAGGTGTTGGTCTATTTTATCATTTTTGCGATAAAAGTCACAAGTCTATAAAAAGTTAACATTTGTCAAAATGTATGCACATGACATAGTCCCTACATGGTGCCATTCACAGCCTCTCCTTACACAGCCATGAGCGGAGTGATACTTAATACAAGACCAGTCATGTGTTAGTTGGCTTACTGTCTTGTAACTTTGCTTTCAGAGAATTAGCATAGTTGTCCCCTCTCTCCTAATTGGAGAGACTGCACACTGTCCTGTCATCACCGGTAAACGGTCTTAAAAATGGAACAGCGTTTCCAATTCTATAGTAAGACTATGACTGGGGGCGCCTGGGTGGCTCAGTCAGTTAAGTATCCAACTCTTTTTTTTTTTTTTTTTTAAATTATTTCATTTTATTTTTGGGAGAGAGCATGTGAGTGGGGGAGGGACAGAAAGAGGAGGACAGAGGATCCGAAGCCAGCTCCGTGCTGACTGCGGTCAGCCTGACGTGGGGCTCGAACCGTGGGATCATGACCTGAGGCGAAGTTGCCGACTGAGCCACTCAGGTGCCCCAAGTGTTGGACTCTTGACTTCGGCTTGGGTCGTGACCTCATGGTTTGGGAGTTCGAGCTCCGCATCGGGCTCCGCGCTGATAGTGCCGAGCCCCCTTGGGATTCTCTGTCCCTCTGTCTGCCTCTCCCCTGTTCGCTTTGTCTTTCAAAGTAAGTAAGTACACTTTAAAAAAAAAAAAAAGAATACGACTGTAATCCTAGATGTCATAAAAAGCTTCGTAACGATTCCTACATTTGTGCCCTGGCTAGGCTGCCAGAAAGCGGTCCCGTCTGCTTCGTAATCAGTGCGTGTATCGTTATGCTTGTAAATACATACGAATTTATTTTCCACACCACCTTTTCATCTTTGGTGTCCGTGCTAGTAACGCGTGTAACATCTGCGGTGTCTCCTGTCACAGAAGACAACATCGATGTAGGTCCCGAGGGACGGTCCGTCTTGTAAACAGTCCACGGGACTACGGTATCAGTATCGACAGATACAGACCCACAAATGCTTTTCCTCCTTCTTTTGATTTTCTTAGTAGCGCTGTTTCCCGTAGTCTGCCTTATCATAAGACGCAGCGTGCGATACATGGAATATACGAGATACGTGTGGACCCGTGTTCGTGTGAACGGTGAGGCCTGGTCGTTCAGTCGTGGGGACTCACGGGTACACGTACGTTTCCGACGGCGTGGATGGTCGGTCACTCGGACGGCCGTCGGGCCCGTCTTCGCGGTTCTCTCGGGGCTTCGCTGAGGAGCGCGGCCCCCGGGTCAAGTCTGTGGGCGCCCACCTCCCTCGGCGGCCGTGCCCCCCACGCTCCAGACCCCCTCCCTCCCTCGGCGGCAGCGTGTGCGGTTTTCATTTGCGTTTCCCTGATGGCCGTGGTGCCGACCCTCTTCGCGTGCTCGTTGTGGGCCTCGTTTGGCGGGAGGTCTGGTCCCGTTCTTTGCCCCTTTCGGAGTGAGGTACTTGGCTGAGTTTTGGTTCTTCGTGAATTCCGATCCCGGTCCCTTATCCGGTACCTGATTTGCACGTCTTTTCCTCCCTTTCTGTGATGGTCTTTCCATGTTCTTGGTGGCGTCCTTTGAAGCCCAGAGAGGTCTTGACCTTGATGAATTTCCGCTTTCCTATTTTATCTTGTCCTCGTGCTTCGGTGTCACCTGAGCGGGTGGGCTGTCGGGGAGGCTGGGGCTGTGGCCGCGTCCCCAGCTCTGCCAGAAACCCTTGCGGGCGTCTGCGCCCCCCCCCCCCCCGTAGACCTCGAAGTCCCGGAGTTTTCTCCGAGCTGGTGCAAGGAGGCATTTCTTTGTAGAGAAGCCGCACAGAAGCAGTCTTGGGCAGGAGAACCTGAAGGGGCCTCCCCACAGGGGTGCTGGGCCGGCGGCGTGGGCCGTCTCCCCTTGGAGAGCGCAGCGCACGTGTGAGAAGCAGACGCGAGGCCGGGGTCGCGCCCTTTCCAGGGAGACACTTTGCAGCCACATGGGAGATCACATAAGCCAATCATGGTGGCGGCGCTACAGAAAGGCTCTGAAAGAAGCCGGCCCGGAAGCGGGATCTCACGCTGCACTCGGCCTCTTTTGCCCGTGACTGGTGGCCCTCGGGAGCGTCCACGCAGGACGTGGCTCTCCTGGTGGCCATTCTTTCCATTTCTAGAACGTGAGTGTGTGGGTGATGCCACCACTGGGTAGCGCGGCCTCCGGGGGTGTGCCCCTGCGGCCTGTCATCCCGGCCTCCTGGACGAGATCGGCCGTGCGCACGGGCGGCCAGTGACCTCACCCCTGGGCCTCAGCCTCCGCGGGACACGTTGGCGCTGTCGGCACCTCCCAGAGACCCTTCCGCTGGAAGCAGAAGAGCCTGGGGTGTCTGAGGAGACTCCACCTGCCTCCTGGCACGGCCGCCCCAGGCCTTCGGTGCGGGACAGTCCGGACCGACTTGACCGCTCCAGCGACCGTGGCTCGAGGCCGTGTGTGGGCAGCTGCTCGCGGGTCAGACCCGAGGCTGCGTCGTGGGCCCTTGGAAGGCCAGAGGGGGCGCGGGCAGGAGTGTCCTGCACTACAGCACGGACACCCGGCTCTGTGAACTTCCCGTGGGGGTCCCGTTGCCCGGAGGGAGTTGGGACGAGCCCCTCAGGTTAGTCTCTTGGCACGGGTGCCCACTCTGCCGTCCGGTTGTGCAGAACGGAAGCTGGCTCCGTCGAGAGGCCGACGGCCTGCCCTACGCCCGGCTGCTTTCCTGACGGTATCTCGGCCGCACACACACTGTGCTGCTCGCGGGGCCTCGGCAGCAAACCCTGGCTTCGTGCGGACACGGGGCCCTGCGGGGGGTGGACGCCGGGGTTGGCGCTGTCCTTTTAACAAGTTGACGGTCGCCGTGCAGGACGACGCTTTGCTCTGCCGAGTGGCTCTGGTGGCGGCTCCGGTGGGGACTCCAGGTGCTCCTCCACACCCTCCTTGGGTCAGGCATCGCCCTCGCTCCCGGGCCGAGACGTGGCGTGTCTGACGTGGCCGTCCGTGGTGGTGGCCTGGGCGGAAGTGACGTCTGTTGGCCTTGCAGCCGCTTCGCCGGGTGCTGGTCTGGTGTTCTCCACGTTCTGTCATTTGAGTCTCAACTGTGCCTCTTTACCAGTGAGGCCTGTTCGAGGTCTGCGCAGTCGGCCTCAGGGTCAGGCTGCCTGAGGCCCAGGCCAGGGGGTCTCAGCGGTGGATTTGTGACGGTTCTGGTCCTCTAGGCCTCTAGGCCTGTCTTTGTTTGCTGGTAAATAAACGGGAAGTAGTCACCCCGTGTGGCCGCCGGTGTTTGCCGAGGCCTCCAGGCCGCCTTTTCCACCGTCTGGCTGCAGCCTCCTTGGTGTCTAGGCGTTGTCTGGGGACCCTCTGCCATCTCCCTGTGGAGCCTGCTGGCGCCGTGGGCCTTAGTGTGAGGGTCCTGCTCAGGGGCAGCAGCGAGCCAGCCCTCCCTCCCTGGGGGCATGTGAAGTCGGGAAGCTCCGTGTCTGAGGCCCCTGCTCCACGGCCCCCCCCACCCCCACCCCCGCCCCAGGTTCGCATGCTGCTTCTCGTGCAGAACCCACTGCTGACAACGTGACTGTGGCCTTCAGGGCTCCCGGGGGCGATGCAGGGTCCCCTGGAGCCCCAGGCCCCTCAGCCCTCATTTTCTGTGCGGTGACGGACAGAGGGGCCTCCTCTAGCACCGTCACCTCCTCCTTGTGTGGCCTGCCAGCAGGTAGCTGCCCCAGACCTTAGAGTAATTGCTTGTTCTTTGAACACCGAAGATGGCCCAGAGTGGTGGAGGCCAGCCCCTCTGCCCGTGCCACGGCCTTCAGCGGCGCCCTCTGCCTCAGGCACCGTGAGAACTTCATCCGTGAGCCCGACGACCATGACCTTCCCTGGTGTGGCCAAACCAGGCCAAGAGAGGTGCCGGCTGCTCGGCGCTGGGACGGCAGGGCCCCTCGGGGGCCGTTGGGTGGGCGCACACCTCCGTCTGCCAGTTACGTTTTGATCGGGGTGTGTGAGCCCTCTCTGCAGAGGTTGGCTCAGAGCCCCGTGTCCGAAGGCTCAAAGCAGGGACCGTCCACGCCGATTGGCGGTGAGAGCGACAGGGTTAGGACCTGTTGTTCGGCTTCTAATTAATAATTAGGCGTAACAGGCAGGGTGGACGAGCACAGTGTCGGGAGCACCAGGCTGAGGACCTGCAGCGGGGCACCGCCCACGGTGACCGTCCCTGCCTTGGGAGCACCCTGGCGGTCGAGGCGGTGGGGTCTGCCCGTACTCTCCTGCGTGGCGACTCTCCGTGGGGCTGGGCTCCGCTGGAGCACAGGTGCGGAGGCTGTGGGGGATTGGCCACTGAAAGGCTGCAGGACGTGTAGACCATGGGCAGCCCTTCTTTACAGCTGCTCCTGCCAAGGTGCCGATGGCGCGTGGCCTGGCCGTGGTTCCGGCAGGCGGCGGAACACCGTGAGTCCAGGAGGACGCGCGTGGTCTGAGGCTCCGTGTGGTTATGGGGTCTGGTGAGTCCTCCCACCGCCATGACGCCAGGAAGGGGCTCACCTCCTGGGCCCTGGGGAGCCTCGCCTGGGTCTGGACATCGGTCCTCGGTCCTGTTGGGCCCTGTGGGGTCCGGCCCACAGTGAGCTGGGGTCTTGGGAGGTTGGGGATTCTGCCCCTCGTCCCACCTGTGACTTCGACCTTCTCTTTCCTGATCCCCGGGGAAGTGACCAGAACTCTGCACCCGAGGCAGCAAAGGGTGTCAATGTCAGACCAGATGTGTCAGCGGAGCGCTGGCCGTCACTTCCTACGCACACGGCACCGGAGAGGGCTTTTTGGCCACTGTGGCTCCTGTGGCTTCTGTGGCTCAGCTCTGCAGCCTTACCGGGTCAGGCTGTGCCTGCCCCTTGCCTGGTGCTGCTGGGCGAAGCCGATCGCTGCCGCCGAGGCCTCGTGGGTCCCTGGCTCTGTCCCAGCCACCGGGGCCTGGCCCTGCTGCTGTGCGTTCGGGAACCCGAGAGTCATTTCCTCTGTCGGGACACCTTCGGTGGGCATCCGGAGCTCTGGGCCCACGGACATCTCCACACGGTGGCCGGCTACGGTGACGATGCTCCCAGCCAGCACCTGGCACTGTTGGGCCAGAGGGGACCTGGGTGGCAGTTGATGTCAGCTCCCCCGTGTGGCACCCAGGGTGGCATGTGTTCCTGGCCTTGGGGTACACGGCCAGCCAAAACACAAACCAGACAGTCCCTGGCTGCGCGGGGGGGGGGGGGGGGGGGGGCACGCAGTGCCACGCACCCTGTCCAGCTGAATGTGTCATCCAGTGCTCTCGTGAGCTCTGAGTGCACACCTCCACGGTGGGGAGGCCTGGCGCTGTGACGCGTGCCAAGGGTGCCTAGACACAGCACAGAGAGAGGGGGTGGGGGCTGGGGAGGCATCTCAGACAAGGGGGGGGAGCCTTAGACCCTGGCCCCACTGGCCTGAGCGGTCCCTCAGCTGTGGGAGCCGGTGCGGAGGGCAGGTGCTGCAGCCGCCACTTACCCCTGAACACACGCTTGCTCCTGGACATCCGTGCCCCTGGCGGGGCCGGTACCCAGCGGGCACTGTGCTTCTGGTTCTGGGAACATGGGCAGCTCCAGGTAGGACAGGCGGTCCCGATAGTCACATTCAGATCCTCAGTCCAAAGTCCACACACCCCTCAAGTGCCTCTGAGTAAAACTTGGGCTCTGTGGACCTGGGTGGGGACGGTGACTTTATTCCCACTGACTTAGATTGACGTCTCCTGCCGGACAGCCCCCCGGGCCGGCTCTTGTCCCCCCCCCCCCCCCCCCCGTGTGAGCTGTGTATCGGACGCCGCGTGTCTGCAGGGCGTGGCCTTGTCAGCGCCGCTCTGTGTTCAGACGGTCCTGTGGCATCTGTGCACGGGAGGTGCTCGTGCTGGTCCCGGTGCCGGTGCTGGTTTTGGAGCTGGAGCTGGAGGCGCGCTGTGCACGCCCGCAGACCAGCCTGGCCTCGCTGGGGTGGGTGCCGATCTCGCTGCCGGGCCCTCTGGGTGTCCCTCTGGCTCTGCCTGGCACTTGGGTGGGAGCTGTGTCTTTACTGGTGCGTCACCCCAGAACTGGGTACCTGCGTGATGGTTAGCGGCTGTTGTGATGGCCGGAGCTCCGCGCCGAAGTCAGACCGCGCTATCGGGCCTTGGGCCGGAGCCATCGGCCGGCTTCTGGATCGTCTCCTCCCTTCCTCGTCCTCCACATACTTTTTTTTCTTTTAAGGACATGCAGGGCGGCACACGAAAAGTGGTACGTGGGGGTGGCAAGGCCGGCAGCCTTGGGAGGCAAAGTGGTCGTGAGCTCGCTCCCCCAGAACGCGTGGGGCACAGCCAGTGGCGTCTCTCCCAGGGCTCTTGCCACTAGGGGTTCCCCAGATGCCAGGTCAGAGCTCCGCGCCCAGGCCTGCTCCAGTGCTGCTGGAACACGGGTTTCTCAGAGCGTAGGGGAGCCAGTGGCGTGGAGCCCAAAGACCTTCTCCCGCCCTGCGCTGCCTCTGGGCCGTGGCCCAGGCTGTCCCACTGTGCATTTGGGGCCCGGGCGCTGAAGCGTGGCCTTTGCAAGCGTGAGGCCCCGAGGTCGATGCCGGAAGCCGCCGTGGCTTCCGGCGGCCACTGGCCCTCTCGTCCACCCTGCTCTTCCCTGCGCTGGTCTTGGGTGGTGGCCGAGAGCCCGGCAGCCGTCCTGACCCCACTCCGTGTGTGTCTGATGGAGCCTCTGTCTCGACTGACACCCTGGCCCCCCGTTGACGTGAAGGTCAGGTAGCAGGGTCACACCTAAATCGTACCCCGAGTCTTGCAAACCTGCAGAGGCCCCTGGGCGTGAAGCGTGCGAAACCCCCGTGTGGGTGTCCTTTCCTCCTCTGTGAGGAACGCGCACAGCCGCTGAACAGTCCTGGGCGTGTGCCTGTGCCGTCCACGGCCAGCTCTTCGACGGAGCGGCTGCCCCGTGGCGGGATGGCCCTTGGCGCGCTGTCCCGGAGACCGCACGTGTCCTGTGCCGGGACGTGGCACAGGACACGTGCCCTCACCCTTGTGGGGGGCCACCAGTGGGTTCTGGGGGCAGGCCCCCCCACCGCCCTGGCCGTGTCCTAGGCCCGGAAGCCTGTTCCCTCCTTGAGGTCTGTGGGCCCCCGGGATCTGGCGTGGAGGCCTTGAGAAGGGTCAGAAACCACAAGCGAATGTCCTTACCTGCTTGCTGACCTCTGGCGGAGTAGGAATCACTGGGCAGTTTTATCCCTGATCATCTGCCGTCCCTGGGGCCCAAGTGTGCCCTGCTGGGGACGGTGGCCTTCCAGGCCCGAAGAGGTATGTCCTGGCCCAGCTGTCTTCCTGCTTCTCTCTCTCGTCGATAGAAGGGGCTCACGGGGGTTTTTCTTGCTATAGGAATCTCAGAGGAGTCATTCCAGCTCCGTGAAGACACCTCCCTCTCCTGGGGGTTGACGGAGCTCGGGGTGGGTGGGGGCGAGGGAGGCTCTGGCCCTTTCTCCAGAACTGATGGGCTGGTTTTGAGCGCTGGGTGCGCTGGCAGGCCGCGTCCCTGCCCGGGAACCTGCCCCGCTCTCCCCCGCCGCGTGGAATGGGCTCTGGCCAGTGGGCGCCGGGCGCCACCCGCCAGCCCCATGCATGTGGGGGTGGCCCCGTAGCCGGAGCCGTGTGACGCCCCTGGAGTCTCCCTGAGGGTTCTCAGAACCTGCAGGAGCCGGTGCTAGGCCTGCGGCTTTTCTCTCGGTGAAAACTCAGCCTGTCTTCCCCCCTCCCGGCCTCCTATCTGCTCCGAGAGGAAGCCCCACCCCTGCTGGCGTGACTGACCCCCGCTCCCCTGTCACAGGCGGCCGGAGGCGGCCGGGCCGCGCAGGCAGACGTCACCGGACTCTTGCCCCTAAAAAGCGCCACCAAGCCGTCTTTCTTTCCTGATTGTTTCGCATCTGAGCAGACCGTCCACAGCCGTCTGTGGGTTTGCCCTGAAGCGCCTCCTCGGAGCTGGGCGCGTCCCCCTCGGCTGCAGGGCCACAGGCCTTGGGGCATCTGCTTCTGCGTGAGGACAGAGGCCGGTGTGTCCCTGCACGGAGTCCCCCCTGCGTCTGTCTGTCCACCGCGAGGGGCTGGGTGCCCCGCGAACCCGCGTGCAGGCAGATGTGCTGGGCTTGGTCAGGCCCTTCCTCTGGGATCCTCGGTCCGCGGGCCTTGTGCCCGGGCTCCAGTCAGCCCTGTGTCTCTTGAATTTTGTGATGACAGCCCGATGAGGGGGACACCTTGCCTGACCACTTGCCCTCCCCCTCCCCCATCTCCCTCCCGGGGCCAGTTCTGTGATACAGCATTTCCCCACCTGTTCCAGAGCAGGGAGGAGCCCCTCCCCCATTAACCCCCCCCCCACCCCCCTCCTGGCCAAGGCTTCCCCGCACCTGCTCCCCCTGAGGTCAGGCATCATCCTGGTGGCCTCAGGTGGGTGACGGTGTGTCCGCCTTGTGGTACGGACCCCAGGACCCCAGCACAGCTGCCCCGGGGGGAGGCACGGTCCACCTCCGCAGACTGTTTGGCAGGAAGAGACCCCATCTCCCTCAGGGATCCTGTGCCATCAGGTGGCTCTCCTTCTGACACCTGCTTGGTTGGCCACGCCCACCATCACGTCCGACAGACCCTTGGGTCCCTGGGAGTCTGGGGCAGCTTCTCCAGCCTCCAGCGGCAAGGTGTGAGGAAAGCAGGAGTGTGGCCTGTGTCCCAAAGCTGAGTTGTGCACTTGGTGGAAGGGGTTTGTCCCTTTTTTTTTGAGGATGCTTGCTTTCGGGGTTGGGGGAGCTTGCCAGAGGGCGGCTGCCCCCTCCACCCCCCAGCCGATGGCAAGTGGTCGAAATTCGACTCGTCACCCACAACGCTGGGGACCCAGGGACAGAGTCCCCACACTTGGCCCCACACTTGGCCCGTGAGCCTGCCCGCCACCTAGTAAGGCCACCGGGAGGAGGTCAGCGTCTGTGGCTCCCGTTGGCTGTTGGGGCTGTGGCCGGGGGCTGTCCCCTCGAGTCCCCACCCTGAGCCCGGCCTGGGCCCCCCGCCCTGGGCCTCCCGTGGCCGTCGGGGGAGGTCACGGCACGGTAGCCCCACAGGTAGCGCCACAGCGCCCGTTCTCGCGGAAATGGCTTGTCCTGCTGGAGCCCGGGCCGCCCGTCACCGCACACGCCTGGTGCTCAGCGCGTCGACGCCCTCAGGGGCTCCGGTGACCACTTTTGCGTCGTTCACAGGTCTCCTCCGAGCCGCCGGCCTCCGTCCGAAAAACAGATGACGCCCCCTCCCAAGTCCCCACGTCTTCTGAGAAGGACAAACAGTCTGGCTGGCTGCGGACCCTGGCCAGCTCCTCCGGCAAGGTCGGGCGCGGGGCGGCGGGTACAGGACGTGGGGCGGCGGGTACGGGGACACGGGCGGCAGGTGAGGGCACGGGCACGGGGCTCTGCGCTCCGGCCTCTGACCCCTGGCGCCTCTTCCAGCAGAGCCTTGGCTGCGTTCACCCTCGCCAGCGCCTTTCCGCTTTCCGACCCTGGTCCCCTGCGGTTTCTGCGAGTGATAAAGAGCTCTCCCCGCACCTTCCGGCCCTGATTCGAGACAGGTGAGTACCTGCCGTGCCGGCTGCTGGCGGTCAGTAATTATCGGTGGACGAGACCTTTCCTTGACGTGGCCGCCCGGAGTTGTCCTCAGACAGAGCGCGCGTGATTCGAGCGAGGCCGTCACCCGGCGCGTCTCAGGACCGGCACCCGCCCCTCCCGGGCGCCCCTTAAACGCCTGAGTGCACGGTGGTGCGCGCTCAACACGGCCGGTGAAGGGTCCCGAGTCTGTGGGCCTGGCGCTCTTTGTCCCCGCCTGCGGCTTCGCTCTAACCTGCGTCCGCGTGGGGCCGCGTGGCGGTGGAACTAGCCCCGTTCCGGCAGGAGTCCCAGAAGCGGGCGTCCTGTCGACTGGCGTCCGGGTGGGCACGGCCAGAACTTCTGCTTGGGGTGCGGCCAGCGGCCGTGCTCCAGCTGCCCCGGGGCTCTGGCTCGCGCCTCCTCCTTCACACCCTCCAGGGGGGGCGCGTCCCACCGGGAGCCTTCACATGCTGGCCACCGTGGGGAGGGGGATGGGGGGGCAGACGCCTGTGGCCCCAAGGTCCCCCCACCCCTGCAGCTTTTACTCCTACAAGAGCTTTGAGACGGGTGTGGCCCCCAACGTGGCCCTGGCACCGCCGGCCCAGCAGAAGGTCGTGAGCAGCCCGCCCTGTGCCACCATGGTGTCCCGGGCCCCCGAGCCTCTGGCCACCTGCATCCAGCCACGGAAGCGGAAGCTGGCCGTGGACACCCCCGGAGCCCCGGAGACGCCGGCGCCCGTGGCCGCCCCAGAGGACGGCAAAGACTCGGAGGCCGAGGTGGAAGTGGACAGCAGGGAGGAATGTACGTGTGAGTCGGGGTCCCTGCCTGCTCCGGGGCGCCGCCGCACTGCGCGGAGGTGCGGTGAGCGCTCTGCTAACGTCCGCTTCCCCTCCCGTCCCTGTGTCCGCAGTCACCTCCTCCCTGTCCTCCCTCTCCTCCCCGTCCCTTACCTCATCCAGCTCCGCCAAGGACCTGAGCTCCCCGGGCATGCACGCCCCGCCCGCCGCGCCCGCCGCCCCCGAGGCCGCCGCCCCCGCGGACACCGCGAGCGGCGGGCTGGAGGCAGAGCTCGAGCACCTGCGGCAGGCCCTGGAGGGCGGCCTGGACACCAAGGAAGCCAAAGAGAAGTTCCTGCACGAGGTGGTGAAGATGCGCGTGAAGCAGGAGGAGAAGCTGAGCGCCGCCCTGCAGGCCAAGCGCAGCCTCCACCAGGTGAGGCCGCCGTGCGCCCCGCCGTCCCCTCGCAGAGCCGGCCTGTCGCTCGGGGCGCCGGGGAGGAGTGGGGGCTTGGCCTGCCGCCCGAGGCTCGTTCCCTAAAGCCCCGTGTCGTCAGAGAGGGAACGAGTGTGTAGGCGGGACCGGCTGGCTCCAGGCACGCTGGATTCTAGATGATTCCACTCAAGTGACTGCTTCCTGTCCGAGAAGGCGCTTGGGGCCTAGGGTGTCTGGGTCCCGCCTCCGTAGGGGCGGGTGGGGCCTACGCCCCGACTCTGCGGCCTTGCCCGGCGCACTCGGGATCGCGAGTTCACACCTCTGCGGTGGCGGTGGCGTCTGGCAGCTTCACACGTGGGCTCTAGCACAGCACGGGCCTGCCGGTCCCCGGGGCGCCGGGTCCCAGACGTCTCTCCTGAGCGTGTGTCAGGCGCTCGCTCAGCACGCCCCTTCCCTGGTCTTGTTTGGAGGCATGATTTCCCACACGCGTGCTCACTGGTGCCTGTGGCACGGGGGCGGCCGTCGCTGGTGGCTGGAGAGGGACGGGCGGAGGCGCTGAGGAGGGAGGCAGGGAGCCTGAGCGGGCGCCCGGCCTGGAGGACGCCCGGCGGCTGGAGCGCGCTGGGCCGAGGGGCTCTGCCGGGAGGGGTTGGGGCATCCGGGAAGGCAGGTGGCACTTGACGCCTGAGGGGGAGGCTGTGGGGAGCGGCGGGGGCGGGGGCAGAGGGGCCAGGGCGGTGACCCCAGCCCGGGTGTGTGCGCCACCCTCCCAGGAGCTGGAGTTTCTGCGCGTGGCCAAGAAGGAGAAGCTTCGGGAAGCCACGGAGGCCAAGCGCAACCTGCGAAAGGAGATCGAGCGCCTCCGGGCAGAGAACGAGAAGAAGATGCGCGAGGCCAACGAGTCCCGGCTGCGCCTGAAGCGGGAGCTGGAGCAGGCGCGGCAGGTGCGGGTGTGCGACAAGGGCTGCGAGGCCGGCCGCCTGCGCGCCAAGTACTCGGCCCAGGTACAGGCGGGGGCTGTGGCAGGGGCTCGGAGGCATCACCTGGTGCCTGGGTGACAGATGGGGAGACGGGCTTGCGGGGCCCGGGGCCGGACCGTCGGCGAGGCCGCGGGGCCCCACCTCCAGACTCGGCCGCGTGGCAGGCGCTGTGCTGGCATCTTGGGGTCCTTTCTCACCTCGAGGGGTCCACCACAAGCTTAGGGGACCACGGGGGACCGGCAGGCCGACTGGGGCGCTGCACGCTCTCCTGGGCTTTGGGAGTCGGTCCCCCGCAGGGAGGAGTCCTCTGGCTGCACACGTGGGCGCTCTATGCCCTCTTCCCTCCCGACCACGCCCCTCTTTGGTGGTTTCCCTTGAGAAGCCGGCTCTGAGCCGTCCCCCCGGCGGTGCAGAGGAGCCCCAGGCAGCCCCAGTCTCACCCCACACAGCTTTAAACGCCTCAGCACGTCCGGATGGGCCGTCCTGCCCGGCCAGGGATCGGGTGCGGGGCGGTGGGCATGGCAGCCCCTCCTCCCCTTGCCTCACCGGTGCTGGGAGGGTCTGGTCTGGGCTTTGGAGGGAAACTGGCCTCAGGATGTCGAGGGCGCCCCGAGGCAGCTGCTGGGGGAGGGGGGGAGGGGGAGGGGGGGCGGGGGCTGGTAGTTCCCACCCGCCAGCGGCTCGGCACACCCGTCTGGACTCGGGTCACGGTGCCCCCGGAGAGGCCCTCCCGGGCCGGGCCTCGGCTGCCGCCTCCCTCGCTCAGCGGCACGCGTCCCACGCAGGGGAAGGAGGGCGGCTGGCGCGGCCGGGTGGGGGGCGGGTGCTGACGCCCGGCGTCCCGTCCCTTCCAGATCGAGGACCTGCAGGTGAAGCTCCAGCACGCGGAGGCGGACCGCGAGCAGCTGCGGGCCGACCTGCTTCGGGAGCGCGAGGCCCGGGAGCACCTGGAGAAGGTGGTGAAGGAGCTGCAGGAGCAGCTGTGGCCGCGGCCCCGGCCCGAGGCCGCCGGCAGCGAGAGCGCGGCCGAGCTGGAGCCCTAGCGGAGCCCGCGGTCGGCCGGGTGCGGACGCCGCGGGGGCGGGCGGCCCCCCCGCCCCCCCCCCCCCCCCGCCCCCTCCCCCCCCCCCGCCCCGCCAGCCGGGGGTCTCTGCCCCTGCGCGCCGGCGGCCCGCCCCCGCGTCCACATAGCACAACGTCTTACTGTGCCTATAACCAAGCGAGCGTTTGGAACCACATACTTTTGGAATCCACTGCAAAATTTTCTACTGGCCAAGTTCGAGTGTGCAAGCCGGGTTCCCAGCGGAGCCGGGCCGAGGCTCCGTGCCCGCCGCGGTCCTTCTGCTTGCCGGGACGTCCTACCATTTACGTTTTTGTTATAAGCTATTTAAAACCAACGAGAAGACTTGATACTCAGAAAAATCAACAGGTTTTTTAATGACTAACTTTTCAAAGCCCCACCAACACGTGACGCCATCTGAGGACCTGCTAAGGGAGCCGGGGCGCCGCCCCGCAAAGCCATCTCAGCTCGTCCGCGCCCGCGCGAGGACAGGGAGGGTTTTCTCCAGAGTCTATTTTTTCAGCGACAAGGACCCAGGCCGCCTGTGCCGGCCGCCGGCGCCCCGAGCCGGAACACTGCCGCCTTCCGCCTGCCCGGGCGCCGCTCACCTCCGCCACCCTCCCCCGGCCGCCCCTGTCGCGTCGGGACTGAGGCCGCAGCGTCGGAACAAAAACAGCATTACTTCACTTTTTTTTTTTTCTTTTTGTTTGTTCATTTAAACGTATATTTAGAACTGCACTTTGTCAAAACTCTTCCCTTCTCTTTTTATTCCCCAGTTAACTGAGGTTTTTACTTTTCAAATATTGCAGACCCATTTATAGAGCAGTCCACATCCTAAGTGCTCGAGTGTTTAGAAACCCCCTCTGGTGCTCGGTTGAACAAGGGAATCACAAAACGGAAATGCAAAAGCTGAACTTCGGGGGGTAGTTCTGTGCCTTCCAGCATCTTGTACAGCAAATCCTGACTCGTCTTTTTACCCCCGAGACACCTGTCTTCAGTCGCGATCGAATCTGCCACTATCAGAATAAGTTACTTGCATTTATTCCAGATAATCTCGTTTACTCTCAACTGTTCATGCAAATTGTATAAGGTTTTTTATGCCCAAGCTTGAAAAATGATTTCCCAGTAGACAAGAGGCGGCTACCCATCCTGAAATTACGGTATTTATTCACGTGAGAAAGATCTTAGCCAGGATTCTTCGCTCGACCCCGTTCTAACGCCGAGGCAGCTGCCAGCGCGCACGGAGGTGGGGACCGCTGGCTGGCGCAGGTGCAGACGCCGCCCGCCGCCGTGACCAGCAGAGGCTTGGTGACCGTGTCATCTGCAGGGTTCTTGCCCGTGGTTTACCGGGGGGGAGGGGGGAGGGGCGCAGGTGCTGCTGGACCCCCCTTCTAAAGTGCAATGCAAAAGGGACATCATATATATGCAGCGTTTGTTTGGATTTTTTTTTTTTTGCTTTTGTTTTTCTTTTGCAGTTATGAAATCTGTATGCATGGAATGTTAAACCTCTGCCATATGTATACCCATCGATGGGCATTATTACCGGGCCCTGTGAGGGGCCGGCTGTGCTACACAACACGCAGAATGCTGTGTTCAGCCTCGTGTTTCCGGAGTTGTGTTTTTTCAGTCATTTCTTCAAGGGAAACGAAATGATTTAGCTGGAGCAGACCTTTAAGTGTGCTTCTGTGTGACTGTGCTCTGTTGCCGAGTCTGAAAGTCGTGAGAGATCAAAGGGCCCGTGGGCCTGTCGCCCGGGCCGTCCGTTTGCTTTTCGGTTTTTTAGGCCCCAGCGGGCGATGAGCTTCTCTAAGTTCTGTGCAGGCACCTTCCCCGCCCTCCCCGCCCCCACCCTTGCCCTCGCAGTGCCCACCTCCGGTCACCGTCTAGGCCGTTGGGTCCATGACCCCACTTGCCAGCTTTGCCCCAGGACGTTGGGAAAAGCTGGCCAGGCCACGGCAGCTCGCACCCCCCCCCCCCCCCCCACAGGCCCGCCCCTCTGTCCCTGTCTGAGGCTCCTGCGGCCTCGCCAGAGCTGGTGCGGCGGGGACCGGCTGTCACAGGCTCCCTGGTCACCAGCAGCTTGAGCCTTCCCGGGCGGCTCCCGGGGGCAGCTGGGGGGCATAGGCTTGTTCCGGCCGCTTCCATCCTCGGGGGTGGGGGGGGCCGGGCCGAGGGTTCGCGCAGCCGCAGAAGGGAGAAGGGGGGTCTTGTAGGCTGTTGGCTCTCCCTGTGTGTAATACCCATTACCCGAGTGACTGTGCACCCGTTTAATTACTCATTATTTCTATGCTGAAAGAGGATTTTTAACGAAGGGAAAAACAGCAATAACATTCATATCTTTGGAGCAGCTAACTCACACACATAATATCCTGCTTTTCGTACAGAACGAGCCCCGTGTAAAAACAGTCCCTGTGTAAATACCTGTCCTCTACACTGTCGTATCTCCCGCGTATACGGTGGTTCCTTTTTCAGAAACTCTTTTCTTACCTGGTAGTTGTCCTGTTTTCTGGGTTGTTTTTAACTGAGGAAGAACAGAGCTCACCTGCCGGAGGGGACGGACCCTCTGCCAGTCCCCGCAGCACCCTGCGGGCTCCGTCCTGCCCGCCCCTGCCCGCCCACCGCGTCCACCAGGCTCGAGAGGCCGTCTTGTTCTTGCTTTAAGTCAGGAGTCACAAGCGACATTTTTTTTCAATTAAGGAAAAAAACCACAGCTCTACCTTTGTACCTGCCGGGAGCGTCTGCATCGCCGTCCGCGTTTTCTCCTCTGCTGCTGCTAATGACAACATGGTGACTTACTCTACTATCGAAAACTATTTTTATGTAATTAATGTATGCTTTCTTGTTTATAAATGCCTGATTTAAAAAGAAAAAAGAAAAAGCTTGGCATATTTATCTACTTCGCTGTGTACCCGTTAGTCCTTTGGCGCCCCTCCCCCAGACAGAAGACATTGTACAATAAAGGACTTTGAGCGTATGCGGAGGACAGCCATGCTTGGGCCACCCCACCCGCCCCCGGCCACCACCGGGGCCTGAGCCCGGGGAGGGGAAGTGGGTGTCTGCCCGTCAGACCGCGGGGGCCTTCGGTGTCCGCTGACCCCGAGTGGCGTGGGGCGCGGGTGGGCAGCGGGGGTGCGGTCTGACTCTCTAGGCCCCGCCCCCCCAGCCGGCTCTCTGCACCGTGGACCTCAGCTGGAGGGGACCCAGCCTGGGGTCCCCTCAGCGTGGATGGCCGGCTCCCCACAGGTGGCCCCAGCCTGCTATCCCGAGGGAGAAGCAGAGGGACTCCGCTGTGCTGGGCCCTGGGGCGCTGGGCTGCCACCTCAGCCCCTCCTAGGTCACGTGGAGGTCATTTTGCCTCGAGGGACGCCCGGGTCCCAGCCCCCCTGGTGCCTCTGCAGCCCCAACGGTCCCGGGAGTCCCCCGGGGAGGGGTGCAGGGCAGGCCGCAGTATGGGCGGCCCAGAAAAGCCCACTCTTCCTCGGGGCCAGGCTTCTGTCCAGCCTCGCCTCTGTCGGTCACTCGACGGGCTCCCCAACACCAAGATCCCAGCCCCTCGTAGGGTGCCACCTAGGGTCTGCGAGAGAGGCTGGGCTGGGCGCGGGTCAGGAGGGAGGGCTGTGAGCTGGGCCTTGAGCCACAGCCCCCCACCGCTGCCCCCTCCTGCTGCGCATCAGGCCCGGGGGCCCTGCCTGGGGTCCTGGGCCCCGAGGTGTGGACGGCAGACCTGACCTCAGTGGGACTCTGCCGAGGGCCACACGGCACACCCTCTGGAGCCCACCCCTGTTCACCGCTGCCCCCTCCCTTGCCTGGGTGTCCCCCGGGCCCGGCTCCCCGCTCCTCTGGGGGGGCCTCCCGCTGAGCTGCGTGTCCCCGCCTGGGCAGGGCTGGGCACCCGTCCAGCTCTCTCCGTTAGGGGGGCTGCCCCTCACTGTCTTCTGGGGTCTCCTGAGTGGACAGTCGTCCGCTGCGGTCTGTTGGGCGTCCCCGGGGGCACTGCGAGCAGAGGGCTCCTGCAGCCAGGGCCCTACCGGTGCCCGGTGCCAAACACCCGTTCCTCCCTCCGCCTCACGACCAAGCCCACCAGGATGGGCGGCAGGACCTTGGGTGACCTTGCAGACTTGTCCAGACCTGCCATCGCCATGGGACATCGATCCCTACCACTGAGTGCCTTCCCTGGGGCCTGCCAGGTGGGCATCTTGACCTGGGCCCTGTGCCTGGCGAGGGCCTTTCCGCGTCCTTCCCCAGGGCATCTCCCCAGGCCACCGCCCAGGACCCGCAGGCTCTCGGCCTCCAACCTGCACCCGCCCTGCGAGGGTCCAAATGCTGCCGGAGGCCCTGAATGTGAAAAACGAGGGGAGGGAGGCAGGGGGTGAGAGGCAGTCCTGAAGGACTGGAGGCCCCTGGGGGCATGGGGAAGGAGGGTTTCCTGGGGGCGCAGGCCGTGCGCAGGCTTCGAGAGGCAGCTTGTGGCCAATGTGGTGCCTGGTCCATTCGGGGCTTTGGAGCTGGGCCGGTGGTGGCCTCGGAACATGGGATGCTGGGGGTCACTTTCGGGTATAATTTGACTTTAAAGGGCCCTGTGCACCCCGATGCGGGGCGGACAGGATAGGGGCTGCCTAGTGTCAACCCCCGTCCCAAAGCCGCTCTTAAGAGGTCACGGTGGGAGAAAGCCCCTCCCCAGTATTCCCAGCAGCCTCCTGCCTCCTTGCACTGCCTCTGGGTCCCCTGGCTCCGGACCGTCCACACCGCCAGCATGCCGGCCAGGGGCTCTTCAGGGACCCACGAGGCTGTCCCAGAGCTTGGCCTCGTTTGTCCAGAGCCCTGGCCTAAGTTCTCGGGCCCCTCCCCAGTTGGTGCTGGTTTCCAAGCCCCTCGAGGCCCTGGGGATGCAGCGAGCCCAGGGCAGAGGAGGTGCTCTTGGGAACTGACTCAGGTCCCTAGTTTCTGGGCCTGCCCTGTGACCCCCCCACCCTCAGCTTTCACTTCTGCCTCTGTCACCAGCAGCCAGGGCCCCACCCGCGGCCCCTGTGCTCAGCCGTGCCCGCCTGTCTCTGTCTTGGGATCTCCGCCCCTCCTCCAGTCTGTTGGCCCCTGAGCCACAGTCTGGCCCCCGGGGCCCCACCCACCACCCTGTGGTCAGGGGGGCTGACCGCAGGCCAAGAACTCGCACCCTTATCTGGGGAGGCGGATGCCAGGCGCGCCCTCCGTGGAAAGAGGAAGCCGCCTGCCCATTTACAGTAACAGCTGGTACGGCCTCCTCCCCTGAGCCCCCTGGGGGGAGGACTGTGGGGTCAGGCCCTGGCGCTGAGTGTGGTCCCCAGCCTCCACCCCACCCACACCCCAGCTGTGGCCAACAGCCCCCGTCCCTGGCTCGCCCAGCCTGGAGCCCGACCCACCTCTGCTCCCCACGACACCCCCTTCCCTGTCTCTCTCTGCCTGTCCTGTCACAGGTCACCCCTTCTTGCTGGCCAGGAAGAGACAGGCTGGCGGGCTCCTTGGGCAGCTCCGAGAGACAGATCGGGGTCGTTCATGAGATCCCCAAGGCCCCACACCCACACTCTGCCGGCCAGGGGCCTAGGCACACTCTGGGTGACCACCGCCCGCAGGAAGGCAGGGATCCTGAAGGAAAACTGGGCAGCTGGCCCACCCTTTTGGAGGGTCCCGAAGGACAGTCTGTGACCTCGGGAAAGGGTGGGGCTGTGACCCGGCTGTGCTGGCCTCGGCAGGATGCGAAAGCAGGGCCTCGGAGAGGACCCTGACCCTCCCCACAGAAACCCACCGTGCTCTGCGCCCTCCCGTGTGCCCTGCCCACTGCCAGGCAACCCTGGGAGGGGTGGGGGCAGAACTTTGGGGGCCTGGATGCCTGCCCGCCCCCGCAACCCCTGCCATAGCGATGACGTGAGCTGCGCAGGCCTCACACCCGCGGCCATCTGTGCCCAGACCTGTGCCAGGGGCTGGGGGCCGCGAGTGCCGGGACTCTCAGCCCTGGAGCAGGTGGCCCCTCTGTGGGGGGTGGTAAGGACAGGCAGGTGGAGCCGGCCTGGCTTCTCTTTGGAGTGTCCTGTGCCCGGCAGGTGTCTGTCAGGGCCGGGGTCGGGCCTTCCTGCTCCATTGCCGGCCCTGGAGCCCTTACCGGCAGGAAGCCTGGCCCAAGCTCTCGCCCAGCCGCGGCCACTCCTGCCACGGAAGCTGATTTTGCAAACTTCAGGAACAGGGCACCTTGTGAAGGCTGGGGCCCGAGGCCAGGGCTTGGGTCCCCTCCTCATGAGGCCCCTGTCAGGGGACATCGGAGTCCGGCGCAAGGCCCAGGCAGGGTGGGAGAGAGGGGAAGGCAGGAGATGGGCCCAGACAGGTGGGGCCGTGTCTGGGTCCTCCGTGCAACGAAGGTGGGCCCTAAGCACTGCCGTGGCGTCTGCACGCTCGCGTGCATGGGAAAGCCAGGTCGGCTTGCACACGAGCCGGCAAGGGACAGGTGCCACCACTCCCCTTCCGAGTCTCCCCCCCGCCCCCCCATGAACTTCCCTTCCCTGTCTCAGCCCCACCCAGGTAGCTGGGTATCCTTGACCTCCTTTACTTTTCTGGGGCTCCCTCCAGCACTGTGGGCTGCAGGCATGGGGCAGGGTGGTGAGTTCCCATGGGGTCCAACCCCCCCCCACCCCCCGCCCTCGGTGGAGCTTTGACCTGGTGGACGTGTGGCCCACACCCCCAACTTCCTGTTTCTAAGAAAAAGCAGTCCCAGAAAAGTCTTTGGTGGCAAGGGGGGGGGGGGGGGAGTTGGGGGGGGGAATCTTTGGAGGCTTCTGGCCAAGGTCTGGGGAGGCGCTGGGAGGGGTTTTGTTTTGTTTTGTCCAGAGCCGGGGGGTGGGGGGGGGGGGGGGGACTCGAGGAGAGCTGCGGCGGCTGTGGCCTGGCTGGGCAATCACTGGTCCATCACTGTCCGGCCATCTGCCTTCCCTGGACACCTGCTTCCCCAGGCAGGAAGGCAGCCGTCAACTGGGACAGGGGCCCAGGTCAAGGCTCCTCCGCCCCGGCGTGGCCGCCTTGGGTCTAGTCTCCCCAGCACCCATGTCAGGATATGGGCCACCCCCCACCCACCATCCTGCAGCTGGCAGTGAGCAGGGTATGCGGGGGGAGGGGGGCTCCCCCGGTCCGAGTTTACCCCCTCCCCCCCCAGTCAGATGCAGATTAGGCTCCTCTCCCACACCCCCCACCCCGGGGGAAGGGCCGCCGCAGAGAATCCTCCGTGGAATTAGAAGGCTGGTTCCAAAACATTCCGAATTCCTGCTCCTTCCGGCCGGGCCGGAAGCGCGCCTGGGGAGGGGCGAGCAGGGGCGGGGGCTGCGTGGTCCCCGGAGGCCACGGGGCCGACCCTCCTGGGGTGATCGCGTTGCACGGGTCCGGATGGGTCGAGGACTTGGACTCTCGTAGGCCTCGCAGGCCCCTAGGGGGCAGGGGGCGTCGCCCGCGACCGAGTCCGCGCGGGCCCCCCCCCCCCCTTCCGGGGGGCCAGTAGGTCCCCACTTCCTTCCGCCGAGTCACCTTCTGGGGTCTGGCGCGGGGTGGGGTGGGGGGCGAGGGCCGACACCGGGGGTCCTGCGGCCCTCGCTCCGCGGCCTCGGTTTCCTATCATGCGTCTGACGGAAACCCGCCACTGCGCCCCGCGGGGCCGCCCCGCCGCCCGGTTTCACTTCCCCCGCCCGCCTCCCGGCGTCGCGTCCCAATTCCGTCCGCAGCCTGGGTCCCGGGCGCCCCCGAAGGACCCGCGCAGCCGGGGCGCAGGAGCGAGCTGGGGTTCCCCGAGCTCCCGGGGGCGCGCGCAGGAAGTGCCCCCCGCGGGCCGGGCGCGGTTAGCCCTTCCGGTCCCCGCTCGGGGCGGGGGGGGGGGGGGAGGGGCGGCCCGGGCAGGCCGGGGGCCGGGGGGGGGGGGGTCCCCGCTCCGAGCCCGGCGGGCGGGGCGCGGGCCCGTCCACGTGTCGGGAGGCCGAGCCGGGCGGCGGCCCCCGGCGGCGGAGGCGGGAACTGCAGCCCCGGCCGGGCGCGGGGAGGGCGCGTGTGCGCCGGGGACGGGGATCCGCCCTCCCGGGAGGGCGCCGGCTCGGCCACCCCTCCCGCCTGTGCGGGAGCCCGAGGGAGACCCGGTCCTTTAAGCGCCCCCTCCTCCGCCCCGCACCTGGCGAGGAGCGTTCCCGCTGGTGGAAGAGCCCCCTTGCCCCCCACACCTCTGCCCCTTCCCGGGGCTCCATAGAGGCCCTGGGCCCTGTCCCCGCTGGTGGTCCGCACGCAGGCCCCGAGTCACCGCTGGCGGACGCACCACCTGGGTCCACCTGTGCCCCGATTCCCTCGGCCCCTGGGGGCCGGGGCCAACTCCTGGGGAGTGGGGGCCTTGGCAGGTGTGACCACTGGAGACCCCAAGAGTCACGGAAGGCCACACGGTGACCTATGACGCCCTTAGAAATGCTCCCCCCACCCCCAGCCTCTCTCTTGCTCCTCAAGGACTGGCCTCCCCTGCCCTGGACCTCACTCACCAGGGTGATGATCCCCTCTCCACTACCCTGCTTCTCCCCCAAGCTGCTGGGACCCCACCCAGTCCACACCCAGGCCTAGCCCGCCTGCCCTTCTCTATTGGGCAGAGCAGGCCCAGCCGCCCACACCTGGCCTCCCTCTCTTACCCCCCCTTCTCCCACTGTGCACCTGCTGACCACCTTTCCTGATCAGCAGCTGTTTGGTGCCCCAGGTGCACCCCCAGCCCTGTCCCCGGCATCCTCCTGAAGGCCCTCTCACCTCCTTTTCTGCCTCACCTTTGCCCCCTTTCCTGGAGCGGGGGGGGGGGGGGGGTCTTCCAGAGTGGGCTCACTGAGGATTTGCAGAGGGAACGGGGCCTCTCCGGAAGGCCAGCCCCACCCCTGACGTTGGCCCACGCGGGGGCTCCTGTGGTTTCCGTGGCCTGTGGCCAGCACCTGTGCTGCAGACAGGGCCAAGGAAGGTTCGAAGGCTTGGGGGGGCAGGTAGCACCCCTCCCGCGCCCTTCCCCGGGCGCCCCAGGAGGGAGGCCCTGCAGACTGGGGTCCACCCTGCTGGGCACCGGAGCGGCATTTGTGGGGAACACTGTCCCAGTTCCTCCTGTCTCTGGTTGTGCAGGGGGCAGGGCAGTTCTCTGAACTGCTGGGCGGAGTTCCCAGGAGGAGGGGTACCTGGAGTTTCAGGGGTACCTGGAGTTTCACCATCTGGGGGTCACATGGGGTGGAGACGGCTGGCCTGGTGGCTGAGCCCGGCACATCTGGCAGGCTGTGCCAGGCTGCCCGGCCGGCCGGCCGATGACAGCCCTATTTATAGTCTCCATCAGAAAACGCCCCTGACCAGGGCGGTGGGGTGGCCGGGCTGCTCCTCGACACCCGGGGCCTCGTGCCAAGAGGAGCCCAGGCTGGAGCGGCTCCGGCCTGTACGGGCCGCCGCCTGGCCCGCTCACTCCCCTTGGCCACCCCCGAGGCTCGCTGACGGACCGCAGTTGCCCTGGGCCTGAGGCCAGGGGGGTCCTCCAGGGTTACCTGCGAGGCAGGGGACCCAGGGCAGCTCCTCCCCACCTGCTCGGGCCCCCAGCTGGCTCCCAGGGTGTCCTGTGCTGACTGTGGCCCGGGCTTTTCCATCAGAGAGGCTGTGGGCTGGCCCTCAGTGGCCATCTCCTGCCTTGGGACAGTGGCAGGAAGGGGACGGCCCCTCACAGCCACGTCTGTTCTAGGTGCCGAGCGCCGCCCGCCCCGGGATGATCTTGTGGAAACAGGCCCCGTGATCCCCGCGGGACGGAGGGCTCCCGGGGTGCTGGGCCTCCTTCGACAGGCAGTGGGCCGGGCCTCCCCGGAACCTGTCTGGCGGCGGGCACCGGGCACCCCTCAGGAAGCCCTCCCTGGGAGGAGGGGCTCCACACAGCCGGCCCGGCACCGAGACTGGGCGGCCTGCCCGGGCTTTGCAGAAGGAAGGCCTCCCCTGAGAGTCCTGGGTGACCCGCCGGCCGGAGCGGGGAGAGGAGGCTGGGCAGGCCGCCTGCGCAGGAGGGGCCCCCTGTGCTGGGCGCCAGGCTGGCGCGGGGTGGTCTGAGAGGTCGCACTCGCCAGGGCCCTGCTGGGAGGTGGGCCGGGCAGAGAGGGACAGGCCCCTGATCCGTCTGCCCCTCTTGCTGTCTGGCTGCAGAACTCCGAATGAAGAACGAACACGTCCTCTTCCAGGCACTGCCTTGCCAGGTGCTCAGCATGGGGTTATCACTCTGTAAATGTCCCCCGAGCAAGTGGACAGCAGGAGGGACCCTCGGGGGAGAGAGCTTGGCCCAGGGGAGAAGGGTTTCGCTTGCAGTCGGGGAGGGGCTGAGACCAGAGCCTCCTCCCCAAGCCCCCTGGGGGCTGAGTAGCTTCTTGGGGTGTAAGGCATGTGGGGGCAGCCTCCCGCTACCCGCTACCAGCCCCTGCCCGCCTGCCCCAGCCCGGTGGCGGAGGTGGCTCTGGGGCCTCGGAGAAGCCTGCCTTCCTCTAAGGAGAAGGCCCTCGGGGTCTCCCGGGAGGGCCTGACGGAGCCCCCGCCTGTCTGATGGCCACTAGGTCAGGACCCCGGGTCTAATGTCCCCCCGGCCCCCGCTGGGTCAGCACCGATTCTGGGAGCAGCGACCAGGCCCAGGTCCCTCCTTCCCCCACTGAGGACCCACGTAACGGGTGGGCTTGCAGGCGCTCAGAGCTCCAGATGAGAGCTCTCCCACCTGGCCCCCGCCCTAGGCTGTCCCCGACCCCGCAACGGCGAGGGGTGAGGGGCCTTCCGGGACCGGTCGCCGCGTCTGCCGTGCTGCCCCGGAGGGCCCAGCTGCTCCCGCTCGGCCCTTCACCTGCCGGATGTGAAGGCCAGGCCAGCCTGTGGCCGGGACTCTGCTGACCCTCCCTCTTTCCTCGTTTTCTTGGGAGTTCAAACTCCTTGCGGGTCTGTCCGTGGGACGCTGTGAGAACTGGGACCCGGCCAGGGGGCAGCTGCCTCTGTGCCCACCCGGCGTGCCTGCTCACTGGCTCAGACACACCACTGTCCCCAAGGGCACGTCCACGCCGTCACCCAGGAGTCCCAGCAGAGGGTGGGCAGTGGGACAGGGCAGGGGACCGCTATCCTGCCCAAAAGGGGGCCCACGGGGTGTGAGCTCCCCTCAGGCCTCGAGTGGGTCATCTCACTGGGCCGCAGCCGCCTCGCCGGGAAGCTGGTGGGGGCGCAGGCGTGGGGAGAGCCCTGGGGGACCCACGGGGCCAGTGCCCGCTCTCAGATTTGCTTGGAAGACGGGAAGTAGGAGGGTTTGCGGGCCGTGCGTCTGCAGGAGCGTAGGGCCGGCCTTGCTCTGCGCGCGCGCGCGTGTGTGTGTGTGCGCGCGCGCGCGTGGACTCGGGGTGGGCCGGACCACTCCTGCCCGCGTCCAGAGGCCCCGGGGGCCACAGTCCCGGTCCGTGTGGGGTGGCGACTCTGAACTTGCGCCCTGGGCTTTGTGACTCAACCCCACAGCGCTGGTCTGGAATGAAAGGCCGGAGGACACCCCTGGACAGCCTGGAAAACGTCGCAGCTCTTCTCTTCCCAGCACATTTTTCTTCCTAAACTCAAACATCTTTATTGTTTTTGACAGAAGGGAAGTTTCATCTGGAAAAGAGGAAAGGGCCGCAGGCCCCGTTGCCGAGGATCCGGGCAGACCCGGGAGGACGCGAGGCCCTGACGGGCTGTTCTAGCAGACTTGGTGCGTGTGGCCCTCCTAACTTCCGGCTGCCCACTAGGGGCTCTGCCCCACTGTTGACGCAGCCGCGTGTGGACACGGCTCCTACGACAGCTCACGGCCACAGCCCCACCCGCCTCCCTGTGCTTCCGGAAGGACGCAGTCCCCAGGGCCCAGGCACATTCTGACCCAGGAGTCGGTGGTTCCCAAGAATGGGTCCTTTCTGGGGACTCGCTGCTGGGGACACCGGCCAGCAATCCGTCCCCTCCTAATGGACAGAGGCGGAGGCCCTGCTGAACCAGGCTGGCAGCGTCTATGGCCGCTTGAGCTCGTGGAACCAGAAGGCTGGCAGGTGAAGCTTGCTCCAGGTGACACAGCGGCCACCCCACACCTCAGGCTCAGAAGCCCATCAGTTCCCTAGTTACGGAGGCTCTGGAACCCCCTCCCTCACTGACTCTGCGGTCAGTGGCCCTCTGGCGGCTGGCTGGCCGGCTGCCTCACCGGGTCTGGAAGCCAGGACCGAGCAAGGGGTGGTCCTGGGGTTCAGCGGGACAAGATCCATCTGGGCTGTCCATTTTGGGCGGTCATATTGAGGGAAAAACTGGACGGGAACCCTAATAAACAGAGAGCAGGAAGCACCAAGTGAGGGCACGGCTGCCAGGGGCCTGATGTTGGCTTTGCCATAGGGATGCCTTCCTTGTCTGCTCCCTCTTGCCTTTAGTAAGAACAGTTATTCCATGGGAAGCTACCTCCTAAGGACAGGTGAGCCTCTGCTCCATTCATCCATGATCACATCCATCACCCACCATCCTCCCTCTCGACCACACATCCACTATTTGTCCATACACCTGTTCATCCATCAGTTTACCCACACTCTTATCCACCCACCCACCTATCCATCCATCCATCCATCCATCCATCCATCCTTCCTTCCTTCCATCCATCCATCCTTCCATCCATCCTCCCACCCACCCATTCTTCCATCCATCCATCCATCCATCCATCCATTCTTCCATCCATCCATCCATCCACCCACCCACCTATCCATCCATCCATCCACCCACCCACCTACCCATCCATCCATCCTCCATCCATCCTTCCATCCATCCATCCATCCACCCACCCACCTACCCATCCATCCATCCTCCATCCATCCTTCCATCCATCCTCCCATCCACCCATTCTTCCATCCATCCTTCCATCCACCCACCCACCTACCCATCCATTCATCCATCCTCCCATCCATCTATCCATCCACCCATCCATCCATCCATCCATCCATTTATTCATCCATCCTCCCATCCATCCATCCATCCATCCATTTATTCATCCATTCTTCCATCCATCCATCCATCCTCCATCCATCCATCCACCCACCCACCTACCCATCCATCCACCCATCCACTCATCTACCTACCCACCCACCTATCCATCCATCCATCCATCCATCCATCCATCCATCCTTCCATCCTTTCATCCATCCTCCCATCCATCCATCCATTTATCCATCCATTCTTCCATCCATCCATCCATCCATCCATCCATCCATCCATCCTTCCAGCTACTCAGCTACCAGTCTCCCTGCATACCTCCTCTGCCCAATGTGTCTCCAGTGCCTCCCATTCTGCGTGGCACAGAGCAGGTGCTCTGAATTCACCCATTCATTCAACGAGTATTTGCTGAGGGCCTCCTATGGGTCACACGCGGTGCTAGACGCTAAGGCTGTGAAAGTGAGCAAAAGCGACCACACGTCTCCCTCTGGACATTGGGGAGCAGACAAGTGAAGGGCATGGCGCGTCAGCCCCGTCTGTGCAGAAGACGTGAGGCGGGAGGCACGAGCAGGAAATGTTGCTGAAGGTGGGGTGCGGCTTCAGAGCTGGTGGCCAAGGAAGGCCTCGTGAGAAGGTGAGGCGAGCAGTCTCGGCAGCGCAAAGAGCACGTGCAAAGGCCCCGAGGCAGAAACACGCATGGCCGGACTGAGGGGCCACGGGGGCCAGTGTGAGTGCAAAGCCAAGAAGTGAGGGCAGCGAGCGTGGAGCCAGCTCTGGCCGGGCTGGGGGTCCTGGCAGAGTCTTGGGGGTGAGCCCTGACGGCCCCCTGCTGTGTGGTGTCGGGAGCGGGGGTGGGGGGGAACGAAGTCGGGCTGGGGATGCACTTTGAAGCAGGACGGAGAAGACCTGCCTTAGACCATGGAGCAGGGGAGAAGCAGATCAGGGAACACGGGGGCTGGTGTGGGGTGCTCGTCTGCAGTGCCCTTGGGGCCGGAGGGAGGCTGTCCAGTCACCACCCTCCCCGAGCCTTGCTGCTGGCCGGCTGCACCAGGACCAGGGGCCAGAGGGCGTCCCTGGGGCTGAGCCCCCGCCCAGCCATCAGGGAGGTGAGGGAGCAGCCGTGTGCTCTCGTCGGGGGGGGGGGGGCTCTGGATGCTCCTCTCCCACTCCTCATTTCTCAGGACGAGAAGTGGCGGTGGGCCTCGCGGCCGAGGGGGGCAAGTCTAGCCCCCCCAGCACGGGGTGCACACAGGGTGAGCCCAGGTGTGGAAGCAGGAATTGTGCGCCCGCTCGGGAGAGGACGCAGGAGGCCCCGCCACCTGCCCAGAGCCCCCCACTCCCGGGCACCGGGTGCATTTCGGAGGCAGCTGTAAAATCCGAGAAGTGTCCCTTGTCCAGTCCCTGCAGACACGAAGCTTGTTTCTGGAAAGCCAGTCACCTGCTTACTGCCTCTTGAGTTCTCCTTTGGCAGCCGTTTCCAGTGTCCCCAGGCTGTTTGCGGGGCGGGGGGGGGGGGGGACTGAGCCACCCTCCAAGGCAGGGGTTGTGCCAGCGTCGCTGCCAGACTCCGTAGCAGGGGGACCGGGACCGTCCCATCCCCAGCTCGGCCTGGGCTCAGCCTGGGGCCCAGGGGTGCCAGGCGGAAGGGGGTCTGGCACGCACCCGGCTGAGCCTCCACGGGTATCCTGGGTGTGCGGGAAGGGGCTTGCGTCTGGGCGAGGCACCTCGGTAGTCAGTGCTGAGCATTTTATTAAAGCCAGTGGCCTTGGGGTGCACGAAAGGTGGCCCCTCCGGCCCCCACTCAGGCCACTGGGAGGAGGGTGCCCTTGAAAGGCAGGGGTCTCCCTGGGGGAGAGAGGACACTGGTGGCTCTCGGGCGCATGGAGATGGTTCTTCTAGCTCAGGGATTCAGGGCCTTCTCCGGGGATGTGGGGCTGCCGGTCCGTCCCCTTCCCCGAGACCCGAAGGTGTTTGAAGGCGGTGGGCAGCACGTGGCCCAGGAAGGGAGGGTCGGTCACATCGCGGATCATGACGACATACTCCCCTGCAAAACACGGGCGCTCAGACTCGGTCCCCAGTAGTCACCCCCTGTCCGGGCCCCTGCCCTGGCTTCTGCCCACCCCCAGACCCTGCCCAGGACCTCAGGTGTCCTCCCGGGCCCTGCGACCCCAGGACCTGGCGCGCAGAGCACCCCTCACCCCCGATGGGGCTGCATGACTGAGTGCAAGGATTCTTTTGAGAAAACTCCCCATCTTTGTAACAGAAAAGCAATTCATTTCCTCTAAAATGCTTTTTTAAATAATTAAGCCTCTGAGGACACCGTCGTCTGGTTCGTTTGAAGCCCCCGCCCGGCCGGGCTCAGGCCGGCGAGGTGGGGCGGGGGGGGGGGGGGCCGCCCTCCAGGGCGCCCCGGGGATGGAGAAACACTTTCCCTTCTGCAGTCTGTAAACTGTCTGCAGAGCTTCAAAGTTGGAGAAACCATAAAAAAGAAAATAAGAAATAACAGAAAGTGTGGTTGCCATAGAAACCGTCCTTTTCCCCTCCCCCGAGCCCGAGGGGGCTGGCACCGGAGCGTGGAAAAACCTCGCTGGGCTGGCCCGGGCTCACACCAGGAATGCGGCCGCAGCTGAAACGGGGCGCAGGAGGCGGCTCACACCGTCAGAGAGAACATTCCAGCGCCCTGGTCTGGGAAGCAGGCACTCCCCTCGCTGCACAGTCACCAGGGGCTGTGGACACCCTGTGTTCTGGCGGGGGGGGGGGGGGGGTGGCAGGACGCGAAAGAGCCTCGGTGGGGGGGGCAGGAGTTTGCTGGGCTTTGAGTCAGTTCCTTCAGAAATTCGGGGGGCCTGGGCGGGGGCCCGCGTTCTGCAGCCCCGGGCACCAGGCCTCCCTGGCCGGCCTGGAGGAAAAGCCGCGCATGGCAACGCCACAGTGTTTCCAAGCAGCCGGTTTCTAGGTGTTCCCGGGAACACGGCTACACCAACCTGCGGCCAGCGCGCCGGCTGGGGGGCGAGCTCCGCGGGCAGCGGCTGCAGGACCAGGCCCAGCCCTCGGCTCACCTCCCTGCCGCGCTCTTCTCCCCGAGGACGGCAGGGGGTCTGGCCGGTGGCCACCGTGCCGGCCTCGGAAGCCACCCGAGGCCCGGCCCTCGCGGCCTGGCCGTGGGCCCGGTGCCCAGCGTCCCCACAGAGGCGGCGCGGCCACCCACCGGCTTCACCCCTCGAAGCCGGAAGTCGCTTCTCCTCGGGCCCAGCCCTCCTCCGGCCTGTCGCCCATCGGACCCCGCAACTGGGTGCAGGGGGCGCCGCCTCTGCCCACGCACGAGGGGCCCGGGGTCCTAAAATAGGGCGACCACAGCACCAGCTTTGCTGGCGTCAGCAGACTCACGTGGCTGCTGTCGGGACTCCTAGCGCCGGCCCGCACGGCAAGGTGGGGGGCGCTGCCCAGAGCCCGGCCCAGCCCTCCCCCACACAAGGGGGGCTCTGTGGGCCACAGGCTTCAAGTACACGAAGGGTTGAGGGGGCCCAGACCTGGAAGCCTGCCGGCCTTCCGATCGGGACCCTGGACACAAGGAGCCAGGGACGTTCACTTCGCCCGTGGGGACAGAGAGGCCCCCCCCACCCGGCACCCGCGGCCATTCCAAGGGCCCGGGGAGGGCCTGGTGGAAGCCCATCCCCCATCCGTGCCCCCTCCACCTGGGGTGCCTCTGGGGGAGCCCAGAGGGGCATGGGGAGCGGCCGGGCCGGGAGTCGCCCTCTCTGATTCCCTGGCTTCCAGAGTCAAGATGAGTGTTGGATTTAGGGGTGCGTTCAGAGGAAGGGAGTCTTTCCAAAAGGTCGGCAACGATGATACATGTGGATTGTGGGGTGGTGGGTGGAATCGGCCCTCCCCACCCCCACCCCGTCCCCTGCCGGCCACCTACCTGGGAAGGCCGCAGCCGCGGGCTCTGCGGTGGCCGCCCCGTCAGGCCTGCAGGGAGAGGAGAAGGAAGCCCCTGAACCGCAGCCCCGGGGCCCTGAGGACAACAGAGACCCTGCTGTTCCTGCCTGCCAGCCTCAGGCGGGCACAGGTGTGACCGTCCTGTCCTCCGAGGCCCATCTCTGCCTCCCGAGGGTGGAGCGTGCCCCCGTCGGGACAGCTCTCTGCCCCTGGGCCCGGTGCCTCGCCGTCTAAACCCAAACATGGCCACAGAGGCTGGAGCCAGACCCCAACAGACCCATCCCTGTTTCCACAGCTCTGCAGGATCAAAGGTTCTTTGCACGGAGCCCCCACAATGCCGAGCAGAGAGGCCGCTCGGAGAAGGGCTGGCACACCGGCTCTGCTTGGAAGTGACTTACCAGTGGTGTTTATTTTCCAGCGGCAGCCGGGCTCGGCGGGGCCCTGGTGCGTCCTCCTGTGTCCCCCTCAGAGGGACCGGAGGCCATTGCTACCTGGGAGCCTCATGGGAAGGGAAAGAAAGGGTAGCAGGCAGAGACAGGCTGTGCGGGGTTCCCTGGGCCTGGACCCAAGTCCGAGGGACGGAGACCCTCACTTCTCACGCGGTGGCCGCGCGGCGGCCACAAGAGGCCCTGACGGGCAGCCCGAGGCGGCTCAATCAAGCCCAAGTCTGAGGGCTTTGACCTGACCGGGGGTTTCTGCCTGCCCGCAGGGGTGGTCACCAGGAGGCCACCTTGGGGACATGAGGGTGCCCACCTGGACCCCCAGCTGCCAGATGCACCTTCTTGGTGGGACAGAGGCCCCAGAGCGACGGGCGGGGCTTTGCCCTGAAGGATCTACCCGGGGGCCTTGGGGGGAGCCACGGGACTCCTCCCACCCCGGCCTCCGTGGCTGGTGGTGGTTTCCTGTTATCAGAGCTGGGGGTGGAGGACGGGGGCTCCCTGGCATCGGCTCGGCGACCTGCCAGGGTCCGACCCCTTGCCAAGCTTAATTACCACGGGCATGGTTTGGGTGATAAAAAATTAAAGACAAAAGATTTTAAAATTACTTCATTTTGAGCGGGGGAAATGGGCCTTGGCTGGGACCCAGGAGCCACGTTACAGATTCTGAAATGTGGGTGAGGAGGGGAACGCGGATAAATAATTCAGCACTAAGAATAACCAGAGTCTGTCAGCCTGCCAGAGTCAAGAGAAATAGACGGGGTTACAAGAATCCTGAGAGTTTTTACAGAACCCCCAGGGCCTTGAGAAATCGGAGGCCGAGCTGGGAAGCAGCTGGGGAGTCTCGGTGTGAGGAGAGGCCAGAGGCGCCGACTGATCAGCGGACGGTTCTCCCAGACCCGCAGGGTGGGGACTTGGCGCCCTGGGAGGCGGTCCCGAGAGGCCACCTGCTGAGGGTGCACCGGGAGCCCTGGGCCGCAGCGTGACAGCAGGAACACTAACTGGGCACTGACTGTGTAGACGGCACTGAGCTGAGCCTCCAGGAATCGAGGTCAGAGCCAGAGGAGGGAACAGGCCCCCTCTGGGAACCGGTGCCGGCGCCTCCTGGGCGGAAAAGGGCGCTGGGAGAGTCGGGACCCAGGGGCCGGGCGGCGCTGGGGACCCAGGGCTCCAGCCTGGTTTTCTCTTTATCTGTGGCTGGCGTCCTTGTCCTCATGTTTCCTGTGCTTGGGGTTCCTTGTGTCTTGAATCTGTAGGTTTATAGTTTGCGATGAGTTTGAAAACACGGTGGCCGTTATTTCTTTGACCGTCTCTTCGGCCGCGTCCTTCCCTTGCGGCACTTGGGAGCCTCTGATTCCGTGCATGTTTGGCGGAGAGGAGCTGTTCGGCAGTTCAAAACGCTCCGCTCGAGAAGTTCAGCCCTGCTTCTCTTCCTGGGCTTCTTCCGGGGGGTTTCTGTGGCTGTGCCTGCAAGTTCACGCCCCTCCCGCCCACCCCTGCCCACGCACATCATCTTTGGTGGGTGAGCCCACTCCTTCACGCCTCACGTCTGCCGAGCGTGGCCGGTCTTCCCTGCTGGACACACAGAATCCAGTGACGACGTCTCACGCCGCCGTCTACTGGCTCTTCCATTGGTGTCCTTTCTGGGTCGGCTTTGATCGGTTCATTTTTCCTCATCATGGGTTATACTTTCCTGCTTTCTTTGTGTGCCTGGTAATTTTCGGTCAGATGTCAGACATTGTGAATTCTACTTTCTTGGCCACTGGCTGCTTTTGTATTCTTATAGTCTTGATGCTGTTTGGTTACTTAGAGACGGTTTGATCCTCTTGGGTCTTGCCTTTAAGGCTTGCAAGGTGGGGTTCGAGATATGGTTAATTATTCCCCACCACTTGGTACTCTTCTGACGTCCTGTGAGTTGAGGTCTTCCGGACTGGCCCCTGGACCGAGCACTCTTCACAGCCCCGTGTGAGCTCCGGGCAGGACTTGCTGTGACCCTCTCGCTGGTTTTCCTGGCACGTTCACGCACGTTCCTCGCGCTCCGCAGATCTCTAGGACTCCCCCCTCCCGTGCCGCCTCCTGCAAACTCTAGCTGCCTTAGCTTCCCGGGACTCCCAGCTCCTTCTCTCCCCTCGTGAGGACCCCTGAGCCTGCCGGGTCCCCTCCCTGCACTACAGACGGTAATGCTCCGGGAAGCGAGCTGGGGCCTCTCAGGGGCTCCCCCTTCATCACCTGATACCCAGTGTCTTGAAGGCTGGCCATGGTTTCCTGGATCTTATCCGGCTTGTTACCTGTTTACCTGTGGGAGGGCAAACCCAGCCCCTTACGGTCCCGCATTTACAGACCAGACTGAGACGTGGTGCTCAGATGGCCCCAACTCGTGTCTCCGTGGCCCGAGGGCCGGGGCTCCTAGTGGAGGGCAGGGCGTGAGGCCTGTGTGCCTGCTAGTCGGGGTTGTCCTTCCAGGGCCCCCAAGGGGCATATCGTCCTGACTGCTTGTGTCGCTGTGAGGTGGGGCCTGGACCAGTGTGAATACTCTGTGGCGAGGTCCCCGTGGTGGGTCTCCTGGTCCCCATCGGGCCTGGCGGGCCTCACCCGTGGGACCAACGGCCAAGCTGGCACGAGGAGGGGACCGGACAGCCTCCTTTCAGGGCCGACAAGTAACCTGCAGGTTCCTATCAGGTTCCTATCAGATACCTGAGTGGCCCACAGGCCCAGCTGCCTTCCCCTCGGCACCGCCGGTCCTGCCGCTCCCCCTGACCCGTGCCTTTCCCTTTCCGTAGGACCCGAGAGTGTCCTGTCTGAGCCGAGCCGAGCAACCTCAGCAGGCTCTCCTGCCTTCACCTCTTCCAGGACAAGCGTATCTCAGGACTGCGCTGAAACACCATGCAGCCCCCCAGGGACACGCCCCGGGACTCCGTCCCACCGGAATTGCCAGCAGCATGTCTGACCCTCAGCAGAACCACTGCTGAGGCGAGGCCCACAGCAGCCCGGGCACGCCCAGGTGGGCGGAGCTATGGAAAGAGCCATAATTGAAGAGGAAGCCTGAGGCCGCCCAGCCAGACCCTGGCCCAGTGGGACAGGAACCCGGCGACCTGTGCACGCTCGTCCCTTTCCTGGGCAGCTGAACAGAGGGGGGCAGCTGGGGAGGGGACGTCAAGACCCCGCAGTCAAGCACACGGTGGGTGGCAAGAGAAAGGGGTTCCCTTGGGGGGAGCCAAAGGTCTCTGGCAGCCTGTGTGACCCGGGCCTGTCCACCCACAGGCCCACCAAGGGACCTGCAGGGCAGTGGGCAGGGTGGCCCCCCGGCCCGGCAGAGGAGGGCCGTTGGCTACAGACCCGACTTAGGGCTAGAGGGCTGGGGAAGCAGGCCCGCGACTTGGTCAGGCCTGGTCCTGACCCTGGCTGTCATCAGTTTTTCAGGCTGAGGTGGGCACGTGGGCAGGGCATGGGGTGTGGAGGCCCTGAGACCTGACCTGGGCACGGGGACCAGTCTGCCTGGGGCTCAGCATGGCGAGAAGGCACCCTTTTCCTGGCCGGGGAGAGCTCCCCGCCCAGAGCCGTCTAGGTCAAGGCCCCGGGTCCCGGCCTCTGCCCACAGCCGTGTGGGCATCATGGCAGTCCTCCGGTACCGATGGGATGTGCCGGCTTAGGGGACCGGGGAGCCACGGAGTCCAATGCCAGTCAAGGCAGGGATTGGGGAAAACTGCCACCCTGAGGGCGTGTGGTCCGCAGGGAAGCGACCCGGCTCTCCCGACCTGCTCACGTGGGACGGGAGACCCGGGGCTCTCTGTGGCCCCCACACGGAGCCCATAAGGAATTTCCAAAATCAGAACATCAGCTAATTGTTGGAGCACGGCTGGCCCGGATTTGGGGCTGAGCTGGAAACCATCACCACTCCCGGGGGACCCCTGGGAAACAGGAGCCTCAGGGCTGTGGGTCCTGAGTGACGGCCACGGGCACGGACACGGGGTGCCGTGGGCACGCAGCCCCGGCTGCTCCCCCTCTGCAGAGCGTGTTCTGCTCCACGGGGCACCCAGGGGCACTGGGGTCACACTGTCACAGTGGCCCCGGCAAGTGAGGCCCCTGCTTGCACAGGCGGGAGAGCGGCCGGGGGCCTCGGATGGCGGGGCGGGGAGGGGACGTGAAGGTGTCCCCCCCTGGCCTGCAGTGGGCGTGTAAGGGTTAAGGCCCCGCCTGCCGCCAGCCTCCAGCCTGTCGTGCTGTGCTGTGGGGGTGGGGTGGGGTGAGGGCGCCCCATCAGCCCAGCTGTTCCCGCCTGGGCCTCACACCTGCTTCCGTTTATTACTCCTGCTCGGACGACGGGGCTCAGTTCTCCGTCTTTAGAGTTTCTGAGGAAGCAGAGAAACCCATCAGTCTCTATGTCTGATTTTCCATGAACATGCCCGGGGGGTGGCGGTGGGGGGGGGGGGGAGGCCGGGCCCACTCTGCCAGGGGCCGGTGGCCAAGGAAGGGGTGACGAGGTCCCCAGGGGACCAGAGCCCTCTGCCTGGCTCCCTCTTGTGTTGGGAGCCCTCCCCCACCGCGCTGCCCTGGGGCTCATCTGAGATCAAGCTACCCGTCCCCCCGGCCCCGCACTTTGCTGGGACAGCCCTGGGAGCAGGGCTGCCCTACAGCAGACACATTGCCTGGTGACGCAGGCCGCAGGCCGAGGAAGACCTTCCTAGCTGAGGGGCCGGCGTGTGCCAAAGGCTGGCGGGGGGGCGGGGGGTTGCTGTGTGTGGAGAACAGGGCGGGGGCACAGGTGAGCCGGAGGGGGTGCCGCAGGGCAGAGGGGCTGAGGGCTTCACCCCGGACCTTTGGGTAATGAAGCACGCACTCCAGTCTCCTGAGCTGAGCCCTGTGTAGGTCACAGAGTGGAGGGAGAGAGGGTGGAGGGCACCCAGAAGTGGCCCCAGAGGCGGCCGTGGTGCAGGGAAGGGGATGCGTGAACCCCACTGGTAGGGCAGCGCGGGGCAGTAGCTGGCTGGGCCGGGCGAGGAGCCAAGGGGCTGATCCGAGGGCCTTCCCGATTGGACCCTGCACTGCCCCCCCCCCTCACCCCCGGCGCTCAGACGCGGGACAGGCCACCAGCCTGAGCCTGTCGTCTCTGGGACCCCGGTGACCCTGGAGGCCCCCGCCCAGGGCCCTGCTCTTCCCTGGGAGAGCCCGCTGTCCACCGCACGCTTCTCGCTGCATTCCTGCGGAGACATTCCTGGCATATTACGGAATTTCACAACATGACACAGGGCCCCGTCAGTTCCTGAATGATGTGGAGTTGTGTCAGCTGCAAAAGACGAAGTCTGTTGTGTAAATGTGGCTGTGAGTCTGCCCAGCCGCCCGTGAGAATTCCACTGAAACGGGGCATTCTCCCCCAAACCCTAAGTGCGTGTTTTGTAACAGCACAACGCGGCGGCCAGTCTGCCCGGGGGTGGGTGGGGGCCTCGGGCCGACCTTGCCCGTGACTGCTCACTGCCGGCTCAGCACTCGGCCAGCCCGGAGCCTGATGTGCTGGCCGGCACGGCCCCTCCCCTGCTCACCCGGAGAAAAATGGGTTTAATTAAGACTTCCGCGATTAGTCACTTCATCAGTCACCAGGCCAACACAGATGGGGCCAATTACTGTTTTTACTTGAATAGATATTTGGTGCTGGCAACCCCTCCGGGCAGGGTCGCGCAGGTGACCGCTGAGCACCTGACGCAGGCCTCTGACCTCTTGGGGAGGCTGTCCAAGCCTCCATCCCGGGCTCCTCGATGACCCTGCCCCGGGGACACGGGTCCACCTGCCTTGCCCCCTCCTCTGCCCTGGGTCCTGGGTGCTGTCCCGTGAGACCACCACTGGCTGGCCCCGCCGAGACCCGCAGATGCCCCGGGCAGGGGCCTCCAGGGTCAGCTGGATCCAGTTGGGCAGGCCCAGCTGGGGCCCTTGGAGCACAGCCCCAGGCCCTGGGGATGCAGCCTCGCCCCGGGCCGTGGGCACAGAGGGTCAGCCTCCGGGCTCCTCGCAGGGCCTGGCCAGCGACTGCCCCTCTCTGCTCCGGGATGGGGTCCGTGCGCAAACCCCGAAGCCATCTGCAGACCACCCCCAGGCGGGGTCCACACGGAAAGCGCCCACGTGACCCTGGGGAGGTGGGAAGTCAGGTCCCAGACTCTGAGGGAAGAAGTCAGGGCCGTGATTCATGCCATTTCCCGGGACACGGCTCAGGGCCCCTGGGACAGGGCTCAGGGCCCTCCCAGCAGGGACCCTGCTGAGCATGGCTCGCTGGGGTCTGTAGTGAAGCACTCCAAGAGGGCTGGGGGCTGGGGACGGGACCACATGGCTGCACCTAAGTGCCCCCTTCCCCAGGTGGCACGCCCCACGAATAAACAGTGAGAGCACGTGTGCTGGAGGGTAGAAGCCACTGCGGGCCCAGCGGCCTTGGCGGGTGACCCTTCACCTCCATTCCCTTCACCAAAATGCACAAAGGTGATTCTCCTCAGTCACTGACGATACCGCAGAACTGTGCCTGGAAGCTGGAGGCAGCCAGTTCTCTCCCTTCTTATGCAAATCAAACCTCCGCCAGCTCTGAAATGACAGGGTGGCGAGACCTCCTTCATCTTTGTGAGTATGGAGGCACCTTTTTCAGTCATTTCCATTGGGCGAGCCTCCTGGAAGTCTACACTGGGCTGCTCAGCGGGCAGGGTGAATAAACGAGCAAATGACTAGTGGACTGTGGCTGCTGGGGGTCACCAGGCAGAGGTGGGCAGCCCAGGGCACACAGGTGACCAGGGGCGGGAGGCTCGGCGAGGACGCAGAGGCGGCCCCTGTCCGTGAGGCCGCACGTGGGCACGGGCCACGCTGCCGCCGACCCTGAAGCTGACCCGGGTCACCCCGGGCGGGCTGGCGGCCGCCCGGACCGCTTCAGACATTCAAGTCAGCCCCGTGGCCCCGCCATCCCTCGGCCTGCGGGAGCTCTTGGACCGTGCCGACACCCACAGGCCATTCTGCGCCCCTGGACCCTGGGCGCGGGGAGGCGGCGGTGTGCGGGCAGAAGCCATCTGCACACACCCCCGCCTCGCCCCCACGGAAATTGTTAACACCTTGGGAACCTTGCATGGGGACCGTGTTTGCCGACTGGCCGGGGACTGGGGACAGGCAGGAGGCAGGCTTGGAGCAGTCTGTCACCGGCTTCTGCCAATATCTCATCTCATCTGAGTGAGTGGGAGGGAACCGTGCAACAGGGAGGGGGCTCTGGGGTCGCTGGGGGTGGGGCAGAGGAGGCAGGTGGAGCCTGGTGGGGAGAGGGGGCTGCCCCCTCCCGGCCTTTGGCCTCCACGGTCCTGCCTTCCGCCCTCCAGGGGGGCTCATTCTAGACCGGGAGGCAGGCTGTCAACCCACAACCAGAAACACAGACTTCTAGGCCGGGATGCCTGGCTGGTCTGTGGTCCATGCGTTTGCCTGAGGCAGCCTGGGGTGGGGGGGGCCGGGGGGAGAGTCGACAGGGCCCTGTGCCCCATTTCGGGGGCTGGGTCAGGCCCAGCAGGCCCGCTCCCCATTACAGAAAGTGGGGTCCGAGTGGTGGCCTCCCCGGGAAGTTGGGGTGTCTGTGAGATGACATCACAGCCCATCCTCAGCAGGGGTGAGGTTGTTGCGTGCCACGTGGGGGCTGGAGAGGGGCAAGGACTTTTGGGGCAGGGAGTGCCAGAGCCTCCCTTCCCCTGCCTCCCCCGTGGGTCTGGCGTTCTCAAACGAGAGCCCCAACCCGGGACCTGGCAGCCGAGGGCTCCGCAGAGTGTCAGGAGCATCTTGGTCCCCCCCGGTCCCATTCACGTGGAGGTAACCGCCCTGCAAACACCCTGACCCTGGGGGTGGGCCAGACCGGAGCCATACATCTGAGACCCCGAGAGGGCCTACCTGAATGCAAACCAGACCCAGGGGGAGGTCCGGGGCCCCTGATCTGCCCGAGTCCGCCTCGGTTGCTAGAAAGGATGGTTTTCTTAGGATTCTAAAAGGTGGGCTTTTGGGGTCAAGAGCCAGGTTTGGATGCTGGTGTGGGATGCTGGTGCCTGAACCAGAGTAAGGAGCCGGGGGGGGGGGGGGGGGGGGACATGGGGACGGTCCACATCCCCGCAGCAGAACTGGTAGGGGGTGCTGGGGCAGATGCTGGGGGCCTCGGGGGGGGGGCCACAAGACACCCAGATCGGGTAGGGGGCCTCGGGGGCACACAGCAGGGGCCCTGGAGAAAGTGGTTGTTTGGGCAGTGGGGTCTGAGGCAGGTGACGCGCCACACGGACCCTGTGACGGGGCAGGGGATGTGGGCTCTGGGGGGCGCTCGGTGGCCACAAAGGGCTTTGCGCGTCACTGCTCAGACCTGTGCCTGCAAACGGGCCCTGGGGTGGGGCGGCCCGAGCCCCCGAGTTCCCACTGAAAGCCATCCCTGCTGGGGTCCTCTACTCGGAAGACCTTGGAGCCCCGGCCACGGGCACCGGCTCACAAGCAGAGCCCTCCTGGGATGGCGAGGACCCCGGGACGAGGACACTGAATTTCAAGCACCAGAACCGACAGAATGAGCGGGCGGGCGCTGCCTCCTGCCCTCAGGAGAAACCAGACACCGAGGGCCTTGTCTGTGTCGGAGGAAGACAGTTCCTCGTCCCACAGCCTCCAGCTGCCCCCCTCCCCGTTATGAAAGGAAGCAGTAACTCTGCCCCAGGCACGGATGGGTCTGTGCGTGTCGACGCGAGTTATTCCGCGCGCGTTGCAGCTTTGGGTCACACGTGCGTGCCCGCGACCGAAGCGCGGGCTGAGTGTGGCGTGTCAACGTTCAGCGGGATCTTGGCTTTTTTTTTTTTCTTAAAGTCTGTGCTTCTCCACTTACTGTGTGAAGCGGGCCTCATATTTGATTCACAAACCGTGACTCAGAACGACACAGGGTGGCACCTTCCCCTGGAAACAGCTCGTCCCGGCTCCGCCTCGCCAGTGGGATCAAAGGCTTGTCAGCCTGCCGATACTGTGCCAGCCTCCGGGTGTCCCGGCCCGTCCCACGCCCGCTGGCGTCACCGATGAGCAATCTAACTGCGGAACGTCCGCAGGCTGCGGCGGCTCAGGACGGATGCCTCGGGCCCTCCTCCCGTTTCTACTCAATGCCTGATTTTCCTAGGGTTTTGCCGTTGGGTCTGTGCCCACAGGCCTCTGCTCTTTTGTGAGGCTATTTCGACGGGTGCCCCGGAGCAGACCGCGTGAAGACAGATGTGCGTGTCCCAGGCCACAAGAGGCGCCCCGGGCACGCTGGCCTTGGCCACTGCCCCCCCTCCCCCGGGCTGATGACAAGGCTACACACAAGGGTCAGAGGCCTGCCCTTGCCAGCAGGTGGGCGTCTTCGAAGGCCTGGCGCCCCTCCCCCAGGGGCCACGTTCTCCCCGCCCCGCCTGCAGATGGAGGGTTCCTGCCTTCTAAGAGCGGGCCGGCTCCCAGGGTCCCAGCCACAGCTTCCCGATGTGCTGCTTTAGGCCCCAGCTCTGCTCTGCATCCCCCAGAGTCCCCACGGAACTGCAAACCGGGTTGGGGACAGGCCGGGGGCGCCGGGGGTGCCGGGGGGCAGGGAGGTGAGCTCAGTCCCACCTGAGCCTTGGGCCACACGGCCTGGCAGGGGACAGGCTGCTCCCACAAGCAGTTGCCAGGAGTGATTTCTCTGGAACTCAGCCTTCCTCCTGGAAGGGCCCCGGGCTGGGAAGAGCGTGTGGCCGAGGTACTGGCAGGGTGGAGTCTCCTCGGCCCCCACCGTGGGGCTCGCAGCCCCGACCTGTGTGTCTGCTGCAGGACGGATCACGGGCCCGCAGCAGGTATGTGGCGGGCCTCTGGCCGCCTCTGCCCACCCTGTGGGCCCCTCCTGGCCTCCGAACACGATCGAGGAGCATCGTCCCTTCCGTGGGCCACCCGGCTCCGCCAACCTGGACCAGGGCCCGGCTCCCCTGAGGCTGGGAGCCTGGCCTCTCCTGCCGTCTAGGCCGCAGAAGTGCGTGCAGTCCCTGGGCAGACGGAGACCGTGCCTGTGGGGTCACAGGCTCGCCCGCCTGTGGGAAACCGAGGCCCCGGCCCCGGCACGGAGCGCACACCTGGGGGGGCCCACCTGTGGTCCCGCTGATGGCGAGGCCGGACCAAACCCCCCGAATGCCCTGAGGCGGTCAGTGTCTCCTACCTGCTGCCTCCTGGCGGGTCCTGCGTGGTGGGCGTCCTGCCGGGGCCCAGGCCCCCTCTGGGCCTGCCACCTGCCTTCTGGAAGGAGCAGTGGGGGAGGGTTCAGAGGGGCAACCGGCACATGGGCCTCGGTGCCGGGCACCGTGTGGACAGAGCCCTGGGGAGGGGGGGTGTCTCCCTGCCCATACCTCACGGGGGCCGTCCAGGAAGAGGACGGGGCTGTAGCCGGGCGGGGGGGGCCCAAGGCAGACGTCCGAGAACCGGGCACAACCTTGTTCCACTCGCCTGCAGTCCTCAGGACAGTGGGGCTCGCATCCCAGGGCTTCTCCTGGAAGGTGAAGGACAGAACATCCCTCAAACAGCACAAAGCCAAGATGGGAAAGAACCTGTCACACGGCCCCTGACGCAAAGCTTCTGTAGCTCGGCCGGCCGGGGCACTGGCCGTGTGGCTGGGGGGACGGGAGGGGGCACAGCCTGCTCTACACCGCGCAGGCTCCGTGCGGGTGTATTTTGGGGCCCCTGGCCTCTTGACGCCCCCTCACCTGGGGTCCACCCTGAGAGCCCTGCAGGCTGGTGCCCTGGGGCTAGGAGGGTCTCCTACCACACAGCCCGTTGCCTGAGGCCCTGGGCGCCAGGTCAGGACCCGGAGAAGGACATTTCTACGTCATGGCTGCATGCTAAGGTGATGTCGGACCAGGTCCAGGAAGAGTGTGGAACATGGGGGCCGCTGGCAGCCACCAGCCCCCACAAGGGGCGAGAGCCCCCCAGGAGACCCCCAAATCCTCCAGGCTGGGCTGGGCCCTGCAGGAGGTACCCCCACCGTGGACCCTGTCCATCCTGGCTTTCCCTACTCCTCCCCTCCCGGTGTCCCGAGGTGGGACGGGGCGTCTCCTGGCGGTCCCCTCCTTCTGTCCCTTGCACAGAAAGCTGGCTGCTGAGACGGGGTCGTGAGGTTGGTGAGGGCCACCGGCACTGACCCAGACACGTGTGCGTCGGGACCCGCTATCCTGTGGGGGCTGGGCTCCCAGCTCTCCTGACTGACCTCTGTCCTGAGGTCCCTGCCGGCTCTCACACAGGGAGAAGCCACCAGCAGGAGCTGGTCGAACCGCAGGGAGGGGGCTGGATGGGGCCGTGGGGACAGCTGGAGGTGGACAAGGCGGGCTGGACGCTCCCGCCAATGGGGGGAGCTCAGTGGGTGGAGGGCGTCTCTCATCCGTGCCCTGGATGGGGCCCAGGGGCCGTAGGCATTAAGTTCCCTTCCCTGGAGCCCAACTTCTGCAGGGAGAGATGCCTACGGGCCCCAGAAGTATTTCCAAATTACAGGTAGGGAATTATTTCTCTCAGAGGGGTCTTAATGTCATCATTATGGCGCATTATAAAAAGTAAAGTCTTTCCTTCTGCAAGGACATTCTTTAACTAAAGTCCTTCTCTCCATTAGCTTTTGCTGTCCCCACACTATTTATGTCCTAGGCAACGACTGTGAACCGCGTTGCTGACGGCATGATTTCTGTTTCTGAGCGCAGCGACGGTTTCCAGTGGGCCTGAGAGGAACCAGTTGTCTGTTATCGACGCCTCCGGCCAACGAAGTCCCCGGCTCTGTGTCCTAATACCCCTGCCAAGGTGACCGTGCAGGAGTGGGTCCCCAGCGCCCGCCTCCGACAGCAGCGGCGTCAGACCCGACCTGAAATGTACCAGTTTCCCTGGGTGGGGGTGGCCAGGGGACGTGGGCATGGGGCCCGGAGCACGTCGCCTCCCTGGGCTCAGGGTCCCAACGACCACGGCGCCCGACGCACCGACCCGGCACCAAGCAGCTGCCCGCGGATCCTCACGGGACTCCCAGGGCCTGTCAGGGCTGGGGCTCTGTGGTCACAGCCCCGTGGTGAGGAGCCCCGGGCCCAGAGAGCGCCGCGGTGCTGGCCTCCCCGCCTGCCCGCTAACACCACGTCACCCAACGTGGCCGGTAGGCGCGTGGATGACCAAGTTCGGTTTAGCCACAGGCTTGACATTCTCCATCACCTCCTGCCATTCATCATCCCCGGATGAGAAGCGGCTCTGAGACCCCTTTTGGTTGAAAGCCAGAGAAACCCAACACCAACGGGCTTAAACCAAAGCGGTGGCACGTCCGCGGTGCGAGGAGGGGTCCCTGAGATTGGGCTGCTCGGGCCCAGGAGGCCACTGGGCGCCGAGGCCCCTTCCCCACAAAGTGCCACGTGGAACTCGTGCACCTGACCGCTCCCTCTCCTCGGGCCGTCCCCGAGTCTCAGATGTGACGCCGCCTTCCCAGAACTGGGGCTCAGCCTGCAGCCGCCGCTCCTGTCCTGTGCCCCCCCGAATTCAGCCCCAGCTCTTCCCGCTAGAGCTGCTCTCGCGGGGCTCCTGGGCTGATCACAACGCTGTCACCGCAGCCTGGCCGTGCTCGGGCCCCGCGCTTCGGCCCCTCTTTTTGCACACGGCCCGGTGGCCTCCTTTGCCTCCATGTCTCAGCTGGACCGTGGCTTCTCAGGTCGTGCGTCCAAGCGGTCCCTCAGCTTGTCTCTGCCCTGCATGTGCGATGTCCCAAAAGGTCAGGCCTCCTGCCGTCCCCAGCCACCCCGACCGTGTGTGGACCGCAGCACAGGGCGTTTGTGGGGTGGGTGGTGTCCCGGCCAGGCCAGAAGCCTCCTATGCAGCTTGTGCCCCAGTCCATCGTGGAAGGTCAGGGAGAGACCTTGTGGACCCTGCTTGGCCACTGAAAGAGAGCAGGGCTCTCTGGTCGGCTTAGGAGTTTAAAATCCACTTAGAAGTGCGTCCTCTCAGAGTGCCCTCTGTCCCGGAGCAGGGGGGCCCGCAGCCCAGGGCTCCACAGGGTTTGTTGAGAATCTGGGTTTCCCACAACGGGGGGCCGCTGTCCTCGGCCCTAACATCGGTGCACCTTGCCTGGGCACCAGTGGCCGCAGCTGACCCCCACCCCCCACCTCCACTGCTGGAGGCCGGTCTCTTTTCTCCCCCGTCTGTGCCCCTTTGGGTGGGCACCTTGCTGCCCGTGGGGGTGTCCACCACATTCGCCCAGCTCCCGCCTCCTCGGGTCAGTCACCCACCTCCGCTCCCTGCAGACACCTGCACGTGCTGCCCCCCAGACCCAATTCCTACCCCAACTCCGGCTCGCTCGACCAGAAACGTGGACTACATCACCGATGTCCCCCCATCCTGGTCTCCCCTCAGCCGCCATCACAGGGCCCAGCCTCACACCTAGCACAGGGACTCACCACTGGGTGAGACCACCCCCCCCAACCCCAGCCCCAAACTCCCACTGACCTCCTCCTGCGTCCGAGCACATGCCATGCCCTGTGGCCACAGGACTTCCGGGGCCAGCCGCACTGGCTACTCCTCACGTCTCGTCCTAGCTCACGACCGGGCCGCCACACTGAGCCTCTGGACGCTTGGCCCCTCTGGCCTCTGCTCACTCCCTGCCCCCGGGGTACTGCTGCAGGTGTCGTGTCCCGGTGGCCTTGGCCCTGCCACCATCCATCTTGCTGTCACGGGGTGGCCATGTGCATCCCCAACACTCACGCCTTCCTGCGGCCCCTTCCTCACCTTGTCTGCCCTGTTGGCGGAGCAGATCCCCCTTCCCGGCCGCGCTCCTGGCTGGAGCCCCCCACCCTCCGAGAGAGCTGCCTCACCACGCACCAGAGTCTCAGGGGACCCATTGTTCTCCTCAGCCTGGGGACAACATGGGGACAGCGTTCTGGGGCGAGGGTCCCGCCCTGGCCTGCAGGGGCCCTTGGAGCTGGTCCTGGCCTCTCTAGGGGGGCACTGGCCAGCCTGGCTGACCCTCGAGGCAGGGCCCCTGCCCAGAGATGCCGACCCCAGCTCCCAGGAGTTATTTCCGAGGCCTCTATGTCGATTTTAATCATCAGCAAGATAAAGGTCACTGCTGCGTCCGGGGGGGCGGGTGGGGGGCGACTGGTAACGGGAGGCTGCACCGCGGGGAGATCGGCGCTTGACCTCTCTGGGAGGAAATGTCGATTAATTATCTTTTTACAGCCAACTCAATTAGACTCCCTAATCACCTGTGTAGGACGCGGAGACAAAGGCGGAGCGCCGCCCGAGTAAACAAGGCTGCGCAGGCCGGGCCGCGACCGTCAAACGGCCGCCGGGGGGCCCTGGGCGGAGAGCCAGCCACAGGCTGGAATGTTTTCTTCATTTATATGAAGAAAAAAATAAAATGTTATCGGCCCTGAGGGGCCGAGAGCCGTCTCACGTGGAGGTGACCAGACACACCGCGTTAGTCTTTAGGGCAGAGGCTCAACCGGCCAAGGAGCTGCTACCTTCCAAAGGCAGAGCGGCCTGTTCGGCGAGGACTGGCGGGGCCGGGGTCTCCATGGCCCAGAGGGCGAGGAGGCAGCGTGAGTGCTGGGCAGGGCTGGGGGGGGCACCCTTGGGCCCCTTCTTGGACGGCCCAGTCTCCAGACGAGGGCTCCCTCGAGGCCGCGACGCCCCCCCCCCCCCCCCCCCCGCCCACCACTCGGTTTGTCCAGTGGGCGCCCGGGCCCGAGGCAAGGGCTGGCCCGACGTGACCACGGGGCAGGACCTTCCAGGTGCTTCTGCTCCACCTCGACCGGATGTGTCTGCACGGTCTGCACCCAGCATGGAGGCGCCCTGGGGACCAGCCCAGAAACAGGCGTCCCCGTGTGGGGTGTCTCAGGCCCCATCTGGGCTGCAGGATGGAGGCCCTGCCTGCGGGCAGGGTTTGGTTCAGGTTTCTATCCAGAGGTTTTCGAATCCATGAGTTTCCCAAGGAGCCCGTGTGAGAGCCAGGCCTGCAGGCAGCTCATGGCCGGGCCTGGCCGGGCAGGTGTTTAGAAGCCCCGTGCCCTGTGGTGGCTGCGGTGGACCAGGACCCCAGTCCCTCGGGCTGAGCTCGGCAGGGCCGGTGTCTGGGGCCACAGCACCGTTCCTGACGAGGAACCTGGTGCCCGCCTTCCCTCCCTTTACTGAAGCGTAGAAAATGGATTTGACACAAAGCCACGGTCCCCGTTGGCCCATGTCCTTTCTGGATGCTCAGACTCACTGCCCCGTCCCTCTTCTACACGTGTGTCCTTCCGAAGGGGGCTGTATGTGTGCTCTGCAAAGTGGTTAAAGCCTCCTCCTTACAGAAATGCCAAGACACTTCCTGCGACCCCGAGGGCATGCGTTACCTCCAGGCTCGGCTCCTGGGCTCAGTTGTGCTGGAATCGCAAAAAGGACTCGAAAGGGGCCGGGACTCTGTGGTCAAACCCGCAGGACGGGGGGGAGGCACTGATTTGGGGTTCTTCCTGAGCCTGTCTCTGATGTCCCCTCATCCTCGACTCCGGGAGCCTCCGGCAGCCAGGCTGTTTATGCCTGGCTGGGCAGAGCGAGGCCAGGCTGCCCCCGAGGTGACCAATGGGGACACCAGCCTTACGGGGCTAGGCAGGCAGCCTGACACCACACAGGGCTCCCCTGAGGGGTCTCCTGCTCATCCAGCGGGAAAGTAGCAGAGGAGCGGCCCTGGGGACGTGGGGTCTGGACACCGCAGCTGACCTCCAGCTTGGTTCCTGCGCAGGTATCGGCCGGGAGGCTGCGCCTGGGGCTGTCTACTTGGGCGACACACAAGGCAGTCCTGGGGGCTCTCGGGACAGACCTGGGCAGAGGCCTCGGGGCCCACGAACGGGCCTGGAGCGTGGCAGCTCTCCAACGGAGAGGGCCGCCTGCAGGTGTGGACAGCGGCAGGACAGGCCGGGACAGTGGCTTGGGGCTCCCGGCCAGTCCGGGTTCTCTGGGGTCTCTGGACCCCGAAGCTCGCCTCCCACGAGGGCTGGAGTTGGCCTTGGGCCGGGGTTGTGCTGATCCCAGCAAGACAGAACTCATGGCCCCGTGTTCTTTCTGGGAGGGATGAAAGGAGGTTTGTTGTGTCTCTAGGAGCTGCCGTCGGGGAAGACGCGCTGCGGGCAGCAGCCTTTACTAGGAGAAGGAAGCTGGTCGTGAGGCTTCCAGAAAGGCCTCGAGGGGCCTGCGGCCCACCAGCAGAGCGTGCTGTGAGGGGCTGGGCACTAAGGAGCCGGCCGTGACCAGGGGTGCGGGCACACGCTTACACACACCCCCCACACGGGAGATGTGCACACAGATGCACACGGTGCCACACACGGTGCTTACACACGCAGGCCCACGCTCAGCACACGCCTGGCCCACGGGCCCTCAGTCCCAGGCTGACCCTCGGCCAATTCCCACACCTGCATGTCTGGCTGGCCATGGGCAGCTCCTCGGGGTGGTGCCGGGTGCCCGGAGGCTCCCTGTCCCCACACTGCCCTGCCATGGGGCCTGGGCCAGGCCTGCCCCACGCCCACCACCGCCCAGGAGCAGAGACTCCAGCAGACCCCTCCCCAGAAACTTGGCCAGGGGACCCTGGACAGGTCAGAGAGCAGGGTGCCGGCCTGGCCTCCCGCCCTCCTTGAATCCCCTGCCTGAAGTGGGTCCTGGATCCCAGGGGCTGCACCCTGTCCCAGGAGAGACCCCCACCCCCACCAGCTCATGCAGGGGCCTGACACCCACTCCCAGGGGACAGAGGCCCGTAGGCAGCATTGTGGTGACCAGAAGGCCACGGGCTCTGTGACGTGGAGGGGGGCAGAGACAGTGGCATAAACCGCCCCAGGAGGGCCCCCAGGGCCAGGCTTCGGGCAAGCAGGGCTCTGACCACAGGAGACTGGGAGCCCCTGCCAGCAGGTCCCAGCAGGGGCCCCAGCGCAGGCTGCACAGGGGCAGCTGGTGAGGTGGGACACGTCCCCTCCCCTCTGTGGCTCAACTGTCAGAGGCTAAGCCTGAGGCAGACGAAGACACAGACGAAGTCTCCGTCCCTGGCCGGCCTGGTGGCCCTAAGCGGTCTGGGGCCTGTCCCTAGGCCACAGGGAAGGGCACCCACCCCGGCCCACCCTGCCCTGGGGCAGGGCATCCTCACTGCCAGTGTCAGCATGTGTCCCCCCTTGGGGGGACAGGCCTCCGAGGCCGCGGTCAGGGGCGAAGAGAAATCCAAGATGGTTCTGGGTTGCTGAAGGCACATCCGTGCCTTCTAGAGCCGTGTTCGCAGCCACCCCCCCAGGCACATCCATGTGGGCGCAGGCTGGCCACCACGCGAGATCTCGGCACCTGACGCAAGCCCAGGCCAGCCTCCCTCCCTCCTTTCTCTCCGGGGCCCCCCAGAGATCTGCTGTTAGGGGTCCCGGGGGTGCTCCTGGGGCTCCTGCCCTGTGGCTGTGCCCACGCAGCCCCAGGACCCATGAGCGGCAGGTGGAGAGGTGCTGGGGAGGGTGGCCAAGGCTGTGGGAGGGGCTCACTCCGCGGGCTATGGTCTCAGATCGCGTGGCCCCCCCACCCCCAGGGTTTCAGACGGACGCAGCCCCTGATGAGCAAGTGTATCTCCTGCTCACGGCATTGCCTGCAGGCACCATAGGATTTTCCTGTACTTGTCTGGGACGACCCCCCCCCCCCCCCCCGGTAGGATTCCTCCACAGGAAATTCACGGCACAGATTTCCCTTTAAAAGCAAGGATCTTTCATGGTAGCTACGCCGCCATAATTAACCATAGACAATTAATATTAAAATGCGTTACCTCCCCCCTCCCCCCCCAAGGCAATGAAATTCCCAGAAGTTCTCTGCTATACATTGCATCGCTTATTGGCAAGACTGCATTAGCAGCAAAGGGCACCTTGATTTTTAAAATCATCTTACAATTAGGGATGATTCTTCACAGACCGCATCTGATGAATGCTCGGAACCATGTGTTCAACAAATGGAAAAGAGGGACCACTCAGATCAGTTGGAAACATTTCCTGGGAGGGTTTTGTGCATTTCACTCTCACACACACACACACACACGCACACGCAACGTGAGGTTCTCGCCCTGCTAGGGCTTTATCGGGTTCCCAAATCCAATTTACGGGGATTGTCTGGGCCGAGTGGCCCGCCTGCCGGTGTCCCTGCAGCCACTATCGGCACCTGCGGCAGGACTCCGAGGGCTCACACTGCCAGGGGGCGCGCGGACGCCCCCCTGACGCGATCAGCACAAAAGGGCATCCCGCTTAAGGCCGAGGGCGGGAACTACAGAAGGTTAAGCGTCTAAATATAAAAATCTCTGTGAACCGAACATCATTATCAGCTTTGTTGCTACCACGTGGGGGCTGCAACGTCACCAAAGGCTGCGGGAAGCCTGGCGCCGGTCCACGCCTACGAAATCGTCTTTTCTTCTCAACGGAAAGCAAAGTGCTCGGAAGTTAAAAACCATGAGGCGGCTGGCATAGTTCGTATCAAAGGGAGAAGAGGATCCTGAGCCCCGCGTGGCGACACGAGGCCTCCGGGAAGTACTTTCTCTGCTCGTTTCACTTACTCGTGTGATTAGAAAGCAGGCTTTTGGAGGGTTTACGTCCTGAACCGCCCGTTGCAGGGGTGAGGAGGAAGCCGAGAAGCCGGTCCCCGGGGGGCGTGCGCGAGGCCGCGCCGGAAGGTGCCAGCTGAGCCCGCCACGGGGCCGCCGCGCCCTGGTGCCTCGTCAGCTCCCGCCGCCGTGGGGCCCCGTCTCCCTCACTTCCTGCCGGTCTCACAGAAGGAGCGTCTTCGCCTCCAGCCCCGGTTTCACGAAGCCCGTTCGTCACTGCCTCACAGTCCCGTGGTGGGGCCGGGGCGTGAGGGCGAGGGCTACGGGGGCGCGGCGCGCGTAGGACACCCTTCCTGCAAAGGGCTGCAGAGGGAGGGCACCCGCCTCCCGCTTCCCCGTCAGCCCCCGGAGGCGGCGGAGGCCTTGGCTGCCGGTGGGTTTGCTCACGCGGCGTCCAGACTGTCAGGCAAAGGCGCCGGTTGACGGAAACGGCCATCGTCCCCTGGTTCTCCGGCCACAGAGCCTGGTCTTGGCCGGCACACTGCGTTCCTCGTCTCCTCGAGGCCTGGTGCGGTCACGTCACCAAGTTCTGGCCGACGGCGTGGAAGCAACGGCACGTTCTTAGAAGGGACGCGGCTTAAAAGGGAGGGCCCTGGCTCCTCATGCTTCCCCCCCCAGCTGCCGGGAACAGGGGGCATGACGACTGGCGCCCGTGCAACCTTCTAGGGCCACGAGATGACGCAGGAAGGGCGACAGAGCAGCGGCACAGGAAACAGAAACAGGGGCCCCAGTGACCGTGGGGGACGGCACCCCAGCCTCTGAACATCCACACGAGAAGCGAACCTCAATGGAGCTGAAGCCGCCGCTGTGCTGTCGGAAGGGGGCTCGAGAGTGAGCTCAGGAGCAGGGACCCGGAGGCGGGGCTGCTCTGAGAACACGGAGGTTCGCTCCGTGTTCCCTGTATGCGTGGGGGCTGCCACACGACGACACAATTTTGCTTTCTTTCAGAATAATGCTCAGAATAAGTTGAGGCTGTCTGTCCCCAGAGAGTCACAGAATGAGCCGCTTTGGTTAAAACAGCAACAGAGACTTCCTTCTTTCCCGCCCAAGCAGCTCCGTGTCCCGGCCGTTTCCGGTTTTCCCCACTCCCACGCGGGTCTCAGGTACCACCCGGCCGCCCCGCAGCTGCCGCCTCCTGGACCCCACAGAGCGAGCTCCCCTGGTCAAGCTGTGATTATCTGGGATTTTCTCGCTCACGGCCGACTCCTATCCTACCTGTGGCAGCAAATTTGCACCGACTTCATTTCCTGTTTGCAGACGGCCGGCCAGTGTGTCCATGACCCAGGGCCACCCCGGGCCAGCTTGTCCGAGGGCTTGGGCCCCCGTGGGGCGAGCGGTGCTCCGGGGCAGCTGAGCGGGCAGGACGCAGTGGCAGTGTCCTGCAGAGAGGCTCGGGCGACCCCTCCTGACCCAGGTGTGCGTGTCCCTGGCGCCCCACCCTGTGAGGGGACGGGAGGGGGTCACGAAGGGGTTGGCGGTCCTGGGAGCAGATGCCGCTCACCATCGCTTTACAGAAGAGGAGACAGGTGTGGAGAGGCTCGGCCAAAAAGCGGCAGAGAAGCAGCCACCTCCCGGGTCAGCCCCCAGGGCACCTGGCAAAGGACCCGGGGCCTCGGGTCCAGCTGCAGAGCTCGAGCGGTTCTCATAGGACCCAAGGCGTGTTCCCCTCGGTCTCCCCAAAGGTGATTCTCTACGGCTCCACGCCCGCGTCCTAGCAAAGCCGGAAACGTCTCTGAGCGTGTCAGCAGCCGGACACCAGCCCCGTGAGCACAGGGTGAGGCCCGCTCCCGAGCGGCGAGCACCCCAAACCCGCACAGCGGGCTGGGCCCGGGCCGCCCACACCAAACACCCCGGGCGCGGACGTGGACCCCCCTTTCCGGGCCGGGTTTCCACGGAGACCTCATCACAGGCTCTGAAATCCCTGCCGGTGGAAGGTGTGGTGCCCAGAGGGTGTTTTTACGCAGAAACATGAGACCTATTCTGCCCTTTGGCGTAAAGTTGCTTCTATAAACCGAGTGGGAAGCAGACGAGGGGTCGTGGCCAGCCCCCCGGGCCTCCCCCCACAAGCCTCGGGGCCCCCGCCGGCCGCTGGGGTGTGAGGCGCCCCCACACAGAGGGCCCGGCCCGGGCCCTGGTGCAGAACACTAGTCCCCCCGTTCTGCTGTGACCTGGGAGCACCCCCTGCGGCATCCAGGGCTGGGGTCCTGATGGGGGACCGGCCCCTCTTCAAGGGCTAAGGAGAACGTGAAGGTCCCCGTGGTTAACATGCGCGTGAACTTGCCCGGTGGGGACCCCGGAGTCCCGCTGATGACCGTGCCCTGGTCCACAGGACCTGATGCAACTGCTTCCCGTGGCTAGGGGACCAGGCGGGACCCACAGCCACGCTCGCTGGGACGCCTCCGGTAACGCACATGCTCCCCCCATTAGGACGTAAGCGGTGGGGCTGCATCAGCTTGTGTGGGACCCGGGGTCCCCGGACACGGTGAGCTGCAGAGATTAAACTCTGATTTACCTCCGGAGCTCCAGTGCTCTGCTTCCGGCAGTGGTTCCAGAGGACTCCATGGAGAAGCCGGGCCAGGCATCCACGGCAGCAGCTGTCAGGCACCAGGAGCCGTGGGGCCAGGTGCATGTGGAGTTGCTGTGTGCTCCGGGCAGAGGCGGAACCAGCCGGAAAACCAGGCAAACGCTGGCGACCGTTAGGTCTATAGACGCCTGTCCCGGGCGGGTGGGGGTTGTCACGAGGGCGCGCTCCCATCCAGCCACAGACCTCCTGGTGACAGTGGCCGAGGCAAACCGCCAAGGTCTGACAGATGCAGAAACAGGCCCGAGGCCCTCAGCCCAGGGGCCACACCGCACCGCCAGGCTCTTGTGCACCAACAAGACAGCCGGCAGTGACCAGATGTGCATGTGGCGAGGGCAGGACGGCCGCCATGGCGGTCCCCGGGCTGCCGTGCCCCAGCCCCACCACGGGCTCTGGGCTCACACAGTAAGAACGTGCACCCGAGGGGTCTGGTGCCCAGGGCGGTAGCTCCAGCCTGCCTTGTAACCCACAGCAATGGCGACCAGCCTGCTCGGGTCTGGGCACTGTCTTCCTGGGACATTCTGTCCCCTCCAGGGCCACTGTGCCTGAGTTCTCAAGGGTCAACTTTATTTTCTTCCTGCCCAGGTTCTGAGGCGCCCGCCATCAGCCCACACACCCCGAAGCACTCACGTAAGCTACCGCCAACCAGCTGGTCAGCTCCACTCACCGGGAGGGCCACCGGGGATGTCCCTCTGGCCTCGAGATGTGTCTGATGCCGCTGCTGGCTCCCGGTCTCCCCTGGGGAGCAGTGGATCTCCTCTGGCACTTTCCAGGGCAGCTCTGGGCTCCAAGGCCCCAGACTTGGGGCTCCACAGAGGATAGGCGATGCACTCAAAGCCACTGCAAAGGGGACAGGTGGGACTGGGCTTTGCCGGACGCCAAGCTGAGAGGGACACCTGGCTGTGGGGGACACGGTGGCTTAAGGGTCCTTCCAGGGAGGAGGGGACGAGGCGACCACTCGGAGACTAACGTGGTGGGAAGCAGGGAACGGTGGGGGGGGTGGGGACGGTGTGTCCGGGACCACTGGAACCACGCCGCAGCCCCAGCCCACCTCCCCCTGGCCCTCTGTCTTTGCTCCTGCTCCACTAGACAGAGCATGTCGTGTCTGGTGGTCACTACTGTGTCCCCAGTGCCCTCAGAGTCCTTGGTGTGGGAGCCACGTGTGGACGGGCCCGGGTCGAGTAGTTCTGGGCCATTCCTCCTCGTCTCCCACCCCACACGGGCGTCCGGGGTCGCCCATACTCACAACGGGGTCTGGAAGGGTGTCTCCGGGTTGTCCTTGTCCACTTTGAAAAAGCTGACCTCTGAGTAGGCCGGAAGCTGCACGTACCTGACGCCAGCCGAGATCTTCAAGACCCGGCCATCCTCGCCTTGGGAAGGACAGAGAAGCAGGCTGAGCCAGGGAGGGACAGAAGAACCCGGGTCTCTCCCTCCCTGGTCCTGGGCCGGGCACCATGAGGACTGTTGCAGCAGACCCCCCGCGCGGGCAGGGCTGGCAGAGGCCACGGCCGTATCCAGCTCACGCTCCCTGCCCACCGTCCCGGCTCCTCTGTCCCCCTGGCCCTCACCTGAGCCGTCCTCGCTGCCCGGCACCGCCACCCCTCACTGGGGATCCCGGGCCTGAGGGCACCTGGCTGTGCCTCTGGCTGGGGGGCTCTCCTTGTTGGCCAGCCTCAGGGTTTCACCTGCTCAGGGGCGGGGGGGTCGCCCTGGCCGAGAGCAGTCACACCGGAGGCTCGTCTTCACCGCGGTTCCACCTCCGGGGAGACATCGCTGCTTGTGGCCCAGCCCCCACCTCGACCTGGGGGATGGCTCCACCCCCCTGGTCTACACTCCTGGGGCACTCGGCACAGGGCCTGGTCGCGTGGACTCTGAGCGGCGTCCGTGACGCCCGTCATTCAGCCCCCGTGGAAGAGGGGACAGAGCAGGACAGATGCTGCAAGTACTTTGACTTGGAAGGAGGGTAGTGGAGGGCGGAGTCGAGGATCACATCCCAGTATGGTCTGATTGGCCTCCGCTCTTGTCATGATGGGGCACCCGGGACCAATCTATGCTCCTACCTGAAGCAACCAAAAATGCAGACAAAATATAATGATAACACGATGGTTTTCAAGATCCAAGGACAGTGGTCCCTGAGACGGGAAACAAAGGGTGTGGACCCCATAACTGCCCAGGTCACTGCCTTGAGAGAAGGTGGACCGGGTACAGGGAGAGGGACTGGCAACCCCAGGAACCCCCTCAGTGAGGACACAGGGCTGAAGGGGGAGGGGGGGAGGACAGGCACATAGCAGGAGTCCTGGAGTCCAGAAGGCAGAGGAACAGAGAAGCGTGTGGGGCCTCTGGGTGCACAGCAGAGCACAGGTTGGTGCGCCAAGTGCAAGGAAATGTCCCCAGGCCAGGGAAAGACAGGGCGGGAGGCTCTGGGCTCACATGGGACAGGAGCGGTGCTCATTCCCATTGGCCAGGCTGGGAGACCCGGAAGTCATGGCACACTGGGCAGGGTTCTCAGAAGGTCTTGCTTCCGCAGTGGGGATGACGGGTCTCAGCTGGAGCTCTCCACCACACCTAACACTTCATAAAGGCAAAACCTGAGAGGATCGAACGATCTCCAAGGAAGCCAACTGTACCCCAGAAAAAAGGCCAAGAGTACTTATGGGAACACAGAAATATCCAGCCTCCAAATGGTACGTTTTCAACGTCTGGCACCCAGTCAAAGACGTCCAGGCGAAGAATGACGAAAAGTATGGTCCATAATGAGGAGGGAACACCGTCAAATGAAACCAACCCAGAACTGACCCAGATGTTAGAATTAGCAGGAAAGGACACTTTTTCAAAGTTATTACTATAACTGGACTCCGTGCATTCAAAAGATAAGTACAGACACTGAAGATATAAAAAGAACAAAGTTGAACTTCTAGAAATAAAAACTATTAGATAAAAAATACACTGTATGTGATCAATGGCCGATTAGACATTGCAAAAAAAAAAAAAATTCATGAACTTGAAAACATAGCTACAGAAACTGCCCAAAATGAAATACCAAGAGGAAAAAGGAAAAAAGAAAAAAATAAATAAAAAAGGAAGGTAAAGAAAAAGAGGGGAGAAAGAGGGAAGGGGAAAAAGAATCCATGAACAGTGAGGCGACTTCAAATGGCCTTATATATGTGTAACGGAGCCTCTAAAAGAGGGGAAGAAAAAGCAGTGATGGAAAATTATTTGAGGAAATAAAGGCTGAAAAATCCCAAAATTTGATGAAAACTATAAACCCACAGATGCAAGAAAATCAACAGACCCAAGCACAAGAAACATGAAGAAAATTACACCGTGTCACTTCAAAAATAAAACTGCTCAGGGCGCCTGGGTGGCTCACTTGGTTAAGCGTCCGACTTTGGCTCAGGTCATGATCCTGCAGTTCGTGAGTTCGAGCCCCGCGTCGGGCTCTGTGCTGACAGCTCGGAGCCTGGAGCCTGGAGCCTGCTTTGGATTCTGTGTCTCCCTCTCCCTCTGCCCCTCCCCCTGCTTGCAACTCTGTTTCTCTGTCTCTCTCTCAAAAATAAACATTAAAAAATGTTAACAAAAATAAAAAATAAAACTGCTCAAACCAGTGATAAAGAGAAAATCTTACACTACCTCACACCTGTCAGAATGGCTAACATTAACAACTCAGGCAACAACAGATGTTGGCGACGATGTGGAGAAACGGGAACCCTCTTGCACTGTTGGTGGGAATGCGAACTGGTGCAGCAGCCACTCTGGAAAACAGTACGGAGGTTCCTCAAATAATTAAAAATAGAACTACCCTACGACCCAGCAATTGCACTACTAGGCATTTATCCAAGGGATACAGGCGTGCCGTTTCGAAGGGACACATGCACCCCAATGTTTATAGCAGCCCTATCGACAATAGCCAAAGTATGGAAAGAGCCCAAATGTCCACCGCTGGGTGAATGGATAAAGAAGATGTGGCATGTATATACAATGGAATACTACTCAGCGATGACAAAGAATGAAATCTTGTCATTTGCAACAACCTGGATGCAACTAGAGGGTATTATGCTAAGAGAAATTAGAGAAAGACAAATATCATATGATTTCACTCTTATGAGTACTTTACGACACAGATGAACATAAGGGAAGGGAAGCAAAAAGAATATAAAAACAGGGAGGGGGACAAAATATAAGAGCCTCTTCAATATGGAGAATAAACAGAGGGTTGCTGGAGGGGTTGTGGGAGGGGTGATGGGCTAAATGGGTAAGGGGCACTAAGGAATCTACTCCTGAAATTATTGTCGCACTATATGCTAACCAATTTGGATGTAAATTTTTAAAAATAAATTAAATTAAAAAAAAAAAAGAGAAAATCTAAAAGCAGCCAGGGAAAAAGCAAGTTTGATTTTTTTTTCAACGTTTGTTATTTGTTTTTGGGACAGAGAGAGACAGGGCATGAACGGGGGAGGGGCAGAGAGAGAGGGAGACACAGAATCGGAAACAGGCTCCAGGCTCCGAGCCATCAGCCCAGAGCCTGACGCAGGGCTCGAACTCACAGACTGCAAGATCGTGACCTGGTTGAAGTCGGACGCCTAACCGACTGCGCCACCCAGGCGCCCCGGGAAAAAGCAAGTTTGTACACAGAAAACACAGATACAGACGACAGCAGACTTCTCTTTGGAAACAGCATGGACAAGAAGTCAATGGAATAGCACCACTGTCCTGCTGGAGGGTAAACCAGAATTCTATACCTGGTGAAAATACCTATGAGAAATGAAAGCAAAATCAAGATGTTTCCAGACATATGAAAGTGGAAAGAATTAATTGCCAGAAAGCACATAGGACAACAAATGTTAAAGGCTAAGTCCTTCAGGCAGATGAAAACGGTACCAGGTGGAAATCTGTATCTATAAGAAGGAATGGGGAGGACCAGAAAGGGTAACTACAGGGGCAAGTTGATGAGATTTCCTTTTTTATTTGTTACGTATTCTTTGAAAGATAAACGACTGTTTAAACAAAAGTAATAACAATGTGTTACGGAGTGTATTAAACATATGACTGTAAAACATATAAAAACAATAGCATAAACATTGGGATTGCAGAAAAAGAAGTATATCCTATTGCAGAGTTCTTATGTTATATGTGAAGTCGTATGGTATCTCTCCAAAGCAGGCTGTGATAACTTAAAGATGTAAATTGTGGTCCTTAAAGCAACCCCTAGAACGAAAAAACAAGGAGTAAGAATTGATAAGCCAACAGAGGAGATAGGATGGAATCAGAAGCAATACTCAACCCACAAAAGGTAGGAATAGAGTCTAAAGAGGGGAAAAAACCAGCCAGGGCAAATAGAAGACAGTACAATGGTAAGTTTGAAACTGGTATATAAATAAATACATTAAATGTGGATGGAGTAAAAATTTCAATGAGAAGATAGATGTGGTTAGAACGAACTAAAAAGCAAGACCCAGATATATGTTGCCTACAGAAAGCACACTTTAAAGACTTAAGTAGGTGAAAAGTAAAAGGCTGGATAAAGATACTCCATGCTGATATTAGTTAAGAGAAAGCTGGGGTCACTATATTCATAGTCATATTCCTACTTCATAGGAAGTAGATGCCAGCACAATAACTATGCTAGGGATGAAACAGGTAATTTTGGGGGCGCCTGGGTGGCTCAGTCAGTTAAGTGTCCGACTTCGGCTCAGGTCATGATCTCAGTTTGTGGGTTCGAGCCCTGCGTCAGGCTCTGGGCTGACAGCTCAGGGCCTGGAGCCTGCTTCGGATTCTGTTTCTTCCTCTCTCTGCCCCTCCCCCACTCATGCTCTGTCTCTGTCTCTCTCAAAAATCAATAAACATTAAAAAAAGAAAAAGGTAATTTTGCAGTGATAAGGGGTCAAGTAATTAAATGCCATAAAAATCCTAAATGTTTATGCACCTAATAACAGAGCTCCAAAATACATGTAGCAAAAAATGATAGAAACGAAATCAGAAATAGACAATTCCCAATTATAATCACAGATTTCAATATACCACAGTCAGTAATTGACAGAACAAGTGGACAGAAAATCAGCAAAGATACGGTAAATCTGAAGGGCAGTAACAGTAAAATCCACTTGACTGGTATTTATAGAAGATATTTATAGATATTTATTTACAGATTGATATTTATTCTACCCAACAAGAGCAGAAATCATGCTCTTCTCAAAGTGTACACGCAACATTTACCAAAAAAGAACAAATTCTATGAAAAAAGTCTCGATACATTTAAAGGGATTCAAGATATACAAAGTGTGACTCTAACCACATGGAATTAAGTCAGAAGTCAATTACAGAAAGATCTGAAAAATCTCCAAATATTTGGAAAGGAAACAACACACTTCTTTTAAAAAAAAATTTTTTTTTCAATGTTTTTTATTTATTTTTGGGACAGAGAGAGACAGAGCATGAACGGGGGAGGGGCAGAGAGAGAGGGAGACACAGAATCGGAAACAGGCTCCAGGCTCCGAGCCATCAGCCCAAAGCCTGACGCGGGGCTCGAACTCACGGACCGCGAGATCGTGACCTGGCTGAAGTCAGACGCTTAACCGACTGCGCCACCCAGGCGCCCCAAACAACACACTTCTAAATAACTCATGTGGCAAAGGGAAAACCAAAGGAAATAAGAAAGCATTCTGAACTGAATGAAAATGAATACACAACATGTCAAAATTCTTGGGATGCAGCTAAAGCAGTACTAAGGGGGGAAGGTATAGCAAACTCTCATATTAGCAAAGAAAGGTTTGAAATAAATGACCTTGGTTTCCATCTTAAAAACTAGGAAAAAAGAGAGTGAATTAAACCCAAAGTAAGCAGAAGAAAGGAAATACTAAGATCATAATAGGAATTAATGAAACAGAAAACAGACAACAGTAGAGAAATCAATGAAATCAGAAGTTGATGGTTTATCAATGACACTGATAATCTGTAGCCAACTAGTCAGGCAAAACAGGAAGAAGACACCAATAATCCACAGTAGGAACAAAAGAGGTGATATCAAGGCATTAAGTGGAGAATGAGGAAATATTAGGAACAAGCTTATGACAATAAATCTGACACCTTAGATGAACAAATATTCCTTCAAAGACGCAAAACACCCAAGTTTGTTAAAGAAGAAACATGGAGGGGCGCCTGGGTGGCGCAGTCGGTTAAGTGGCCGACTTCAGCCAGGTCACGATCTCGCGGTCCGTGAGTTCGAGCCCTGCGTCGGGCTCTGGGCTGATGGCTCGGAGCCTGGAGCCTGTTTCCGATTCTGTGTCTCCCTCTCTCTCTGCCCCCTCCCCCGTTCATGCTCTGTCTGTCTCTGTCCCAAAAATAAATAAACGTTGAAAAAAAAAAATTAAAAAAAAAAAAAAAAAAGAAGAAACATGGAACTTCGGGGTGCCTGGGTGGCTTAGTCGGTTGGGTGTCTGATTCTTGATTTCAGGTTAGGTCATGATCTCATGGTTCACGGGATCAAGCCCCAGTTGGGGCTCTGGGTTGACGGTGTGGAGCCTGTTTGGGATTCTCTCTCCCCATCTCTCTCTGCCCCTGCCCCACTGTCATGTGCTCTCTCAAAATAGATACACTTAAAAAAATAAAAAGAAGAAACAGATAACTCCAATAACCATATATCTATTAAAGACACTGAATTAGTAATTAAAAGTCTTCCCACAAAGAAACTCCAGACCTCAATGGCCTTCATATTGAATTCTACCAAACATTTAAGAAAGAAATGAAATTATTCAACAAGACTCTTCCAGAAAATTGAAGAGGAAGTAATTTTCCCAGACTCATTCTACAAGGTCAGCATTACCCTGATACAAAAACCAGACAAAGATATTAAAATAAAAAAAAATTCAGGGCACCTGGCGGGCTCAGTCAGGGGAGCATGTGACTCTCGATCTCAGGGGTGTAAGTTCAAGTCTCATGTTGAGTGTAGAGATTACTTAAAAACAAACCTTAACAAGGAAAATAAAAAAAATTCAAGACCACGATCCTTCATGAAAAGATATGCAAAAACTCTAAACAAAATTTTAGTAAATGGACTGTCTAGATCATTCAAGGCCAGGAAAGAGCAGTCTTTCAACGAATAGTGATGGGACAACTAAATGTCCACATACAAAAGAATGTAGTTGGACCCCTGCCTCACACCACACAAAAAGATTAACTCTAAATGGATTATCGTTCTAATGTTTATTTATTTTTGAGAGAGACAGAGACAGAATGCGAGTGGGTTAGGGGCAGAGAGAGAGGGAGACACAGAATCCGAAGCAGGCTCCAGGCTCTGAGCTGTCAGCACAGAGCCCGACGCGGGGCTTGAACCCACAAACCGTGAGATCGTGACCTGAGCTGAAGTCGGACGCTCAACCGACTGAGCCACTCAGGCGCCCCTAAATGGATTATCATTCTAAATGCAAGAGCTAAAAATACAAAATTCTTAGAAGAATATATGGGAGAAAATTTTCATGGCTCTGAGTTAAGCATTCTTCTTAGATATGGAACCAACAGCATAACCAGCAAAAGAAAAAAAGTACGAGTTGGACTTCACCAAAATGTAACACTTTTGTGTTCAAGGGACACCATCAAGAGACTGCAAGACAATCCATAAAATGGGAAAAAACATTTGCAAATCAGATATTTAATAAGGGGACTTAGCTCCAGCATAAAGAACTCTTAAAAAAAAATGTTTTATTGGGGCTCCTGAGTGGCTCTGTCAGTTAAGCATCTGATTCTTGGTTTCAGCTCAGGTCACGATCTCATGGTTTGAGAGTCTGAGTCCCTCATCAGGCTCTGTGCTGACAGTGTGGAGCCTGCTTGGGATTCTCCCTCCCACTCTCTCTCTGCCCCTTCCTGTTCTGTCTCTCTCAAAATAAATAAATAAATTTAAAAACAGTTTATTTTTGAGAGCGTGTGAGTGGGGGAGGGGCAGAGAGAGAGGGACAGAGGATCTGAAGCGGTTCTGTGCCGACAGCAGCGAGCCCAACGTGGGGCTTGATCCCACGGACCTGTGATATCATGAGCTGAGGCTCAAATCAATAGTCAGATACTTAACTGAGCCACCCGGTCGCCCCCATAAAGAAGTCTTAATAACTCACAGTAAAAGGACAAGTTACCCGATTTTTTAAGTGGGCAATGAATAGGTATTTCTCCAAAGCAGATGTACGAATGGTCAATAAATACATGAAAAGATGCTCACATTCCTCCTTGCTAGGGATAATGCAAATCAGAACCACAAGGAGACACTGCTTCACACCCAGTAGGATGGCCATGACCCAAACGACACATGATGAGAAGTGCTGGTGAGGGGGTCGAGCGCCTAGAGGCCTCAGTCATTGCCGGTGGGGACGTAAAATGTTGCAGCCGAAAGAAAGAAAACACATCCAGACTGGAAAGAAAGAAGTAAAATCGGATGTTTTTGTAGATGACGTGATCCTCTATATAGAAAATCCTAAGAAATCCTCAGAAAAAATAGCAGAACTAACAAGTGAGTCCAGCAAGGTCAAAGGATATCAGATCAATATTTAAAAATGAATTGTAGTCTCGGGGCATCTGGGTGGCTCAGTCAGTTAAGTATCTGACTCCGGATTTCGGCTCAGGTCATGATCTCGAGGTTCCTGAGTTCAAGCCCGGCATTGGGCTCTCACTGTCAGCACAGAGTCAGCTTTGGATCCTCTGTCCCCCTCTCTCTGTCTGCCCCTCCCCTGCTCATGCATTCTCTCTCTCAAAATAAATAAACATTAAAAAAAAAATCAATTGTAGCCTAGCAGTTTCTGACATGAAGATAAGAAAACAATTCCAGGGGCGCCTGGGTGGCTCAGTGGGTCGGGCGGCTGACTCTTGATTTCAGCTCAGGTCATGATCCCAGGGTCATGGGATCCAGCCCCAAGTCAGCTCTGCACTGAGTATGGAGCCTGCCTGGGATTCTCTCTCTGCCTCTCCCTCTGCCCCTCCCCTGCTCGTGTGCGTCCTCTCTCTTTCTCTCTTAAATAAAATTTTAAAAAATTCCATTTACAATAGCATAAAAAGAACAAATATTACAAGCGTATTAATAAACAAATTATAATTATAAATTAAATAACCAGCAATAAGTTAGCATTTATTAATAAATTTAACAAAAGAAGTATAAGACTTGGACACTAAAAATTACAAGGCTCTGGTGAGAGAAAGCAGAGGGAGGCATCAATAAACGGGGAGATGTTTCCCGCTGGTGACCTGGAGTGAGTGCTGTCAGCGGTGGTGCCTCCTGGCCAGAGTCCCTAACAACATCCCAGGAGGGTTTTTTTTTTCTTTTTTTGGCAGAAATTGACAAAGCTGATCCTAAAAAATTTATGTAAAATACAAAGTTCCCAGGATAACCAAAATAATTTTGAAAAAGAAAAACCAAATTGGAGGAATCTCACTATGGGGCTACAATCATCAGGACGGTGTGGTGGCACAGGGACAGATGCAGGAGCCAATGGAACGAAATAGAGTCTGGACATAAACCGTCATTCTTTTTTTTTTTTTTTTTTAATTTTTTTTTTAACGTTTATTTATTCTTGAGACAGAGAGAGACAGAGCATGAACGGGGGAGGGGCAGAGAGAGAGGGAGACACAGAATCAGAAGCAGGCTCCAGGCTCTGAGCCATCAGCCCAGAGCCCGACGCGGGGCTCGAACTCGCGGACCGTGAGATCGTGACCTGAGCTGAAGTCGGACGCTTAACCGACTGAGCCACCCAGGCGCCCCTAAACCGTCATTCTTACAGTCAAGCAGTTTGCGACCCAGGTGCCAAGGCAATCCAGTGGGGAGGTGACGGTCTTGTCAGCACGTGGTGCTGTGACAGCTGGACAGCCACACGAAAAGAGATGAATTTAGAACTTGATCTCATCCACAAAAAGTAGCCGAAGACGGATGGCAGAAATCCAAGAGCAAAACTTTTCCCAGAAAACAGGAGAATATCTTTGTGTGCTTGGGTCAGGCTAGGAATTCCCACACAGGTTACCAATATTATGATCCACAAAGGAAAAAATTTGCTCATTGGACTTCACCAAAATTAAAGCCCTTTGTACTTCAGAAGATAGCATTAAGAAAATGGTAAGCCACAGACTGAAACTATTTGCAAAGATGCATCTATAAAAAGACTCGTATTCAGAATACGTCGGGAACTCCAATAACTCAAACCCAGAAGAGGAACAGCCTAATTTTAAGAAACAGGCAGCATGTTTGGATTAACATTTCTCTAGAGAAGATACACACGTGGCCAATAAACACACGGAAAGCTGCAACACCTCATCAGCCGTGAACTGTGGGTCAGAACCGAGAGGGGCACCAAGATGGGCGCCCCCGGACGCCCCCTCGGGCCGGCTGTGCACGCGCAGGGTGTGGGAAATCCAGCCCGGGCCCCGCCGACCGCGTTGTAAATGGTGCGGCCACTTTGGGAAACGGCCTGGCGGTTTCTTTAAAAATTTACACGTAAATCTGCCACGTGACGCGGCGACCCCACTCGTGAGCGGATAACCGAGGGACAGACCACACGGGCACCCAAAAACTCGCACCGAGCACTGCCACGTGGGTGCACCCCAGCAGAGGGCGTCGGTCAGAAAAGCAGAGCAGGTGTGAGGAGAGGGGTGGGGTGGGCAGGGGGCCGCAGGCAGGAGGTGCGAGGCACGGTCCGAAACAGACGGCGTGGCGCTGCTTGCCCGACTCCGGGAATTTGCTAAAGATCATCGAATCGCTTACAGCACAAAGATTTCACGCTATAAACACGGCACCACAATAAAGCTGTGAAAATAAACCAGCTGTGGGGGCGTCTGGGAGGCTCAGTCCGTTAAGGGTCGGACCCTTGGTTTCAGCTCAGGTCATGATCTCACGGTTCGTGGGTTCGACCCCCCACGTTGGGCTCTGCACTGACAGCGTGGAGCCTGCTTGGGGTTCCCCCCCTTCTTCTCTCTCTGCCCGTCCCCTGCTGGTGCGCAAGCGCACACGCTCTCTCTCGAAATAAATAAACCTAACAAAATAAAATAAAATAAAATAAACTAGTTGTGACTGTCTTTGATCCGCGCCGCACATGGGGGCTTCCTGCTCAAAGCTCGCCGAACTCGGGCGAACTAACGGACGTTAGGAATCCCAGGCACGCATTTTAGTAGCGGTGGTCCTGCCCGGCCACGCACAGGGACCGGTGACCGTGCGGGGGCCCTCTCCGCACCGCGCCCTCTGCTCACGGGTCACGGGTGGGACCGGCTTTGGGAGGTCAGCTGGTCCACGCTGTGCGTTGCTGCCCCGCTGGGTCCCTCAAAAAGCAGCCCAGATGCTACAGGAGACCTGCCCTCCCCGATCACCCACGGAGGACACGGGAACTCGCCCCCCGCAGACACCAGCGGTGCGTAGAGTCACCCTTCCTCCTATAAGACGAGCGGTGGCCGCGGGCACGCACAGAACCACCCCACACGCACACGATCACTGCACACGTGCACAACCATTGCACACGCACAACCACCCCACACGCGCACAACCATTGCACATACTCACAACCACCCCACATGCACACAACCACCCCACACGCACAACCACCCCACACGCGCACGATCACTGTACACGCAATCACCACACACGCTCACAACCATTGCACATGCACAACCATTGCACACGCGCACAACCATCGCACATGCACAACCACCCCACACGCGCACAACCATTGCACACGCGCACAACCACCCCACGTGCTCACAACCACCGCACACGCGCACACGCCCGCCACCTGGAGGCCTCGCGTGCCTACTGCCTGTCTGCCGAGGCTCCCGTGGCGAGGACCTCCGAACAAAGAATCTGCTGGTGTCCGGGTACCGGAAGCCACTCGTGGCATCTCGTCCCTAACCCTGAGAGCCCGACGCCTGTTTGTCCTTCCGAAAACGCAGTCGTCACCCTGCAGACACTCACTCTCGGCAACTTCCCCGCTGTCCTGCTGCAGCTGAACGTTCAAGTCGAAGGAAGACCCCTGGGCCACGTCCATCACCTCCGGACCCAGAATCACGATCCTCCTGGCTTGTGCTGGGAGACAGCAGAGCGGAGCACGGGTGAGCAGGGCACGGGGGATGCCGCCCACTGGAGCCCACACCCCCCACGCAGGCCCAGCAGCCTCGATTCCCAGAGCTCTGTGGGGAGAGCGTTATCACTCGCCACGGTCAATCCCCTGCAAGAGCCACCTGACCGAATGACCTGGGCAGTCACTAGAACGAGACCGTGACCCCGCCCTGAGGGTCAGCTGTGATTTTTAAGCAATTCCCACAAGTCCATTGAAGAGACTGCAGAGGGCCACCAAATGGGGAAGGGCTGTAAGCAAGTGGCTCATCAGCATTTGGGTCTGTACACTGTGGAAGGTTCCGGCACATCCTCTGCTTGGTTGGGACTCAGGCCCTGCACTCCTTGTGTCTGAGTCAGGGGCTCCACGTGTGTGGACGAGGTGCTACGGCCACCTGCCGGGGAGCTGGCCTGGAGGGCGACCCACCCACAGGCTGGCCCCTACCTCCTGGATCTGCCGGGCGTCCTCTGGGGTCTGAGCGGCCGGAGACAGTGTTTTCAGCGTCTCCTTCCCCCTGAACCCCGAGCCCTGGGGGGCTGGGAAGGATCCGGGAGTCCCTCCAGGAGACTCCCCCTGACCTCGGCTGCCACTCCCCTTCACAGGACCTGAGCCCCCACCGAGGAGTCCTTCCCGGCCTGGCGGGTGCCTGCCGCGGCCTCTCCCCTGCAAGGGGCCCTGGGGACCCACCTGAGGTCGTGGCTGGTCAGCTCTGAGTGAGCAGCTGCAGCCCGTGACCCCTGGCCCCCGGGGTGGCACTTCTGTCCTGGAGTCTAACAGGAGGTCACCTGACCCGGCCAACAGAGGGAGGGGCCCCTGCAGGCCCTCTGTGCTCCAGTCACGGTGCAGAGAGTTCAGGGAGGGGGACAGGTGCCCAGGGCCCTGCGGGCGGGGACCCTCTGAGGCTGGGACCCTCCTGCTCACAGCGGGGCCGTGGCTGTCCGAGGTCGGACTGGGGCCTCTGCCGGTCACGGTCACGAGCCCTTCCGAAACCCGACTGGAATGTGTTTCTTCTAAAGGGGCTGGGGTTCTAGATGAACTTCACCATCACCCCCAAACACCTCCTGACCCAACTCCCCTGTGACGGTGCCTGGGGCCGCCTGAGGGAGAACTCACAAGAGGACCTTGCAACGCCGAGGGCGGGGGGTGTGGGCACTTACCCGCCGGGTGGCCATTGATCCACATCCCGCGGTAGACGGCCCCAGAGCAGAGGGTCATCCTGCCCAGGCCGCTGAAGACGTCACCGTGCCACTGTCCCTGCAGAGACAGCCGTGTGCACTCAGAACCCACAGAGGGCACGTGTGATGCAGGGGGAGGGGGTGGCCCCGGGGTCCCGGGGACCCTTCGAGGGCGGGGAATCACGAGCTGCTACTGTGTGGCCACGCTGCCCTGCGACTGAACTGTAAGAAGCCGTGACGTCTGGGAGCAAGGACACGTGTACAAGATGCCAACGAAACACCGGCTCGGAAAGGGGGCCCTTTCGGCACAGAAACCCTCTCGGTAAGGACACCGCATGTGTGCGGGCCGGAGGGCTCCCTGACAATGGGCAGGCCCATCGAGGGGCCCGCTGAGTCCCCGCGGCGCACACCCCACTCTGCCGCCCTCACAATAAACCTCGCTTTCCGAACCACACGCACAACAGGGCAGAAGAATAAGAACTGCGTCACTTCTGTGGGAAACTTCAAGGGCCTGCTGGTGCTTTGTTTGACTACGAATTACTCCTTCTGGAAGAAAACTCAGCCGAAGGCACGTTTGGTTCCACGCATCCTTCTGTGGGAGCTGATCGGGCTCCACTCCCCCGCCCTGCCCTCCACCTGGGCTGGGCCGCGGTCGGTGCCCGTGTGGACGGCGCTGCCCACGGGCCCCGCGGGACACAGCGCAGCTGAGGCCGGCGCCGGCCTCTCTCAGGCCCCCGGGAGGGGCCGCGGGGCCGTGGCAACGGCCCCCGGGGGCTGCGGCCCGGTACAGCTTGGACACCCCAAACCTGGGAAGGAGCCTCTCGCGGGCGGCCTGGGGAACAGAGTCGCCGAGCACCAGGGCTTTGGAGTCAAGTCACCGTGAGGGGTGGAGGTCCGACCACGGCTCACCTCTGGGCCCGGGGCTCCGGACAGCGGGCAGCCCCCCGGGCACCCGGCAGGGGTGGCAACCCGACCGCCGCGGCCACAGGAGGGCCGGGGCTCCAGGTGGGCAGGGGCAGGCCGAGCCCAGCCGCGAGGCCTGGCCGTCCCTCCCGCCCGAGACCCAGGCGGCAGAGTCGGCCTTGCGGCCGTTCCCGGTCTCCCGAGGCTGCACCTCGGGGATGCTCGGTGCACGCGGGGCTGAGGTCGCATCCCCCAGGAAGTGGCCCCCGGGTGCAGGCGACGGGCCGGACCAAGCCCGCGGGCGCTGCTCTCTCGTCCTGGACTCGGGGCGGGAAGCCCACCCGGCAGCGGCAGGGGCGGCTCCGGAGACGCTTGTGAGCACCTAAGTGACCATCAGCGGGTGCCGAGCGCACAGGTACCCGCGTGGGGACGGGGGCGCGGGCGCTTCTACCTACGTACGTGTTCTGTGCGTACCCGCGGGCAAGCGTGTTGCGTGTCTGCCTGCGTGTGTGTGTGCGTGGCCGGGCAGTGGCGCTCTCTCACGGTGACGGGCGAGGTGATCTGGGCGGGAGCCAGCAGAGCAGCGGTCCTGGGCTGAGCTGTGGTCCGTGGGTCGAGGTCGGGGCAGCGCTGGGAGGGCAGGGTGGCTGCCCCCGGTTACGGTCTGCTTGCTGGGAAACCCTTTCCCTCACGACACCATCCCCAAACCTGGCGACAGACCCCTGGCTGGCCACACGAAAAGCCCACAGGAGCCACACCAGATCCACTGCCCCCAACAGACGGGTGCCCTTCCGCCTGGAAACCTCTGGGCATGGGCCGGGGCCCGGCGGCAGCAGGTGACACAGTAGGATGTGGTCAGGCCCCAAGGAGGCCGGGGCAGGGGTGGTGGCCACAGGTGAGGGCTGCGCCTTGCAGAGCGACACCTCCCTGTGGGGCCCCGCGGCCTCTCGTCCTTCCTCGGCCTCGTCGCTCCAGCTCCCTCCGTCCCACCGACGCGAGAGCTGCTGTTTCTGTGCCCCCTTGTGCTCTGGGCAAGCCTGCTACCTGCCCTCACCCTGCAGTGCTCGTCCCTGTCCCTGGGCAGGCACGTGGGTCACCCCACCCTGCGGGGATGGGAGCAGGGCCCCTGGAGCCCAGCCATGTGCTCACGTGCCCTCCCAGGTGCCGGCCCCATGCCCGCACCTCCCTCTCTGGGCTCCAGACGCTCCCGCACACGGACCCAAACCCTGTAGCCCCGTCCCGCCCACGGGGGCACCCGAGACTCCTGGAGGCAGGGGCCGCAGCTCCCACGGGTGGACACTCGTTGTAAATGCTTCCTGGCTCCCTCGGGGCTGCATCAGGGCCCAAATCGACACAGGCCGAAGGGCCCTCCAAATGGCGCGATGGCTGCTGAGCCAGTCACCGGCGCCCGCCCACCTCACAGCCATTTCCGCCACGACAGCCGCCGCCTCTCGTCCCCGCTCGCACTCCCGTTCACCAAGCCAAGCACCGGCGCAGCCTTGCCTGGGAAGCATCGGACTCTCGGGTCATTCCACACCCAGGGCCTCCGAGGAGGAGAGCGGCCCGTGGGCACAGGCGCCCCCGTCCCCCGGCGACCTTTAACTCGCCTGCTAGAACCTGAGCCCAGACCGCAGCTCCGGGGCAGCTGGGCTTCCGCGGCTTCAGTGCAGAACCACACCGGGACGAGCACACTTGGGTGTGCCACGCAACTCAGCCAGCGTGGGACCTTTTCTAATTAATGTCATAAATCATACCTGTGAGAGCCCTGCCCTTTCTCCGCCGACACACGCCCGAAGCACGAGTCACCACTCCTACAACTGTCTCCTGGAGGAGGCTGGACCCCCACGAGGAGGGGCGAGTGCATTCCACCCGGGGCGGGGGCTCCCTCCGCCCAGGGAGCCGGCTGGCACCCAGGCCGGGGCTGCTGCACGGTGGGAGCCATCCCGGGAGGAAGCGCGGGGCCTGTGTCCACACCACAAAGACCGAGGGAACGGGGTCCAGTGTTAGGAGACGGTTCCGCGGGACGACGGTGAGGCACGCCTGTCAGCCACGGCTGCGGGGCTTCCCTAGGACCCCGAGGGTGCTGCTGTGGACTCGGCAGCTGGGCCCACCTCTGGGCGCCCAGGGCTCCACAGGATGGGACCCGCCTGTTTGGAGCCTCCCTGAACAGAGTGGGGCCAATGGGACGAGAGATTCGTGGCTTGTGCCCACAAGTGATGGGGATAAATTGTGTGAGACAAGAGCTCGACTCTCTTCTCATTTAAGGAAGCGCTCTGCTTGACCGATGCGACTTTTCTTTCGGAGGGAAAAGTTGCTGTGCTTTCATGGTTATCGCTTCCGTGCCGGCCCCTCCCCCGTGCTCCCTGGTGCTCCCGGAATCTGCAGCCTGGCACACTGGCGGCCACTCAAAGAGGCATTCGCGGTCTCTGCGCCATGCCAAACCTCGGAGCTGGAGCAGGTGACCACTTCCTTTGAGGTCACGGGCTCGCAGACCAGGTTGGGGTGGCTGGGGTCGGGTCATATATGAGGAAATGGCCGCGGGCCACCTGCCCGGGCCCCGTGACTGTCCAGGAGCCCTGGTGTCCCCGGCTTGCGGGACGGCCTGCAGGGGTGGCAGTGACCGCACAGGCTGGCATGACGGTGGCATGGGTGTGCTCCCCACTCTCGTCTCCCGAACACCAGGGTCACAGGGTGTCATGCTTGACCTCCGTGACCCTGCTGTAAGTTCCCGGGATTTCACGGTGTCAGCGGTGGCTCTCGCTGCCTGCCCGCGTCCGTTTCTGAAGTCTGTGGACATCTGAACCTCACGTGGAGCCTGTAGCCTGGTGTTGGCTCCCGCGATGGCTCCGGCAGCCCAGACCCTCCTCCCACACGTGCTCGAAAAGGCCCAGATGCCTCTTCTGTCCTGCGTGCAGCGCCCCCCGGGGTCACAGCCCCACATCCCTGGACTGTGAGGGGGGGTATGGGGACACAAAGGCCCCCGGCGCTCCTGCAGACGCAGGGGAGCCGCCAGCAGGTGAAGACACACATAAGGCCGGCCACCTGCTCCCTGTGGCAGGCAGGTGCACCGACCAGCAGGCCTCCCTCTGGGAGAGCCAGCACGGAAACGCAGCCAATGTGCACGGACAGCCCGAAGCCAGCAGCTGCCGGTGGGGACCACGCCGCAGCCGCACAGGTAGGGAGCGCTCGGCTGTGCGAACAGCTCAGGCCTGCCTCCACTCCACGGGAGTGCGGCTCGCCCCCACGGCGCTATCGGCCCCCAGGCCCCGTCCGCTATTGTGCATGGTACCCACACTGGTCGGGGCAGGTTTTCCGGAACAGAGAAGGACAGATGCTGGTGGGAAAGTAATGTGGCACAGCCGCCGTGGGAACCGTGAGGAGTTCCTCGCACATCCAGCAGTGAGCTACCCTGAGGTCCAGAAGTCCCTGTGGTGGGTCCACGGCTGCAGAGCCGGGCGCAGGCCCTGTGAGGGCTGGGCATCCCCCGCCTACGCGCAAGGCAGCAGGCGCTCCAGGAGCCGAGGGGTGGGAGCCACCCCGGTGCCCACCGACGGAGGCACGAACACGACGTGGTCCCTCCACGCCGTGGAGGATCATCCGGCCCTAAAGAGGGAGGAGCACAGATGCCCTCGGGGGCACCGTGCTCCGCGACAGCGGCCCGTCCCCACAGGACAGACCCCGTAGGACTCCGGGGACGCGCAGTACACGCGGGGGTCAAATACACAGAGAGAGTGGCAGGGTGGGCGCCAGTGTTTCATGGGGCGGAGTGTCCGTTTGGGAAGGTGGAAAGTTCTGGAAATGGGTGGCGGGGACAGCGCGCAACTGTGTGAACGTGCTTGATACCTCCGAACTTCACGCTTGGTGGTTAAGACGGTACGTTTCAGGTCAGGGGTATCTCACGAGATACACAGATCGTTTTCAAGAGGGCCGACTCCTTCCCTGCGAGGGCCCAGGGGGTCGCCCACACCCTCACAGGAGACGCGCCTTGGGGTGGCGCCCCGCTCCCTGCGGCGGCTCCGTGTCTACCGATCACCGATTACCGGGTGACTCCCGATGCCCGGAGGTCAGAGGTCGGGCGGGAGGTGTCCCTACACCCGGAGAGGCCCGCGCTGGACCCGGGAGCCCGCGCCTTCCTCATCGGCCAGGCCCGGCGCCAGACTGTGCGAGGACTCTGTGGCGGTCCGAAAGGCGTCCTGGCAGCTGCGAGTGAGGGCCCTGAGGCCGCCCTGTGGCTGCAGCCTGATCCCACCCCCTCCTGGACGCGGCCCTCCTCCTTTGGCCCTGTCCGTCCGTCTGTCTGTCTGTCCGCACGGCCAGCTGGAAGCCAGCTTAGAAAGGGGCCGGAGGGCAGAGGACGGACCCCAGCGCCGGCCCTTCCTCCGGGACCCGTGTGCCACTCGTGTCGTCAGGTCAGCGCCTGGACCGCAGGGGAGGTGGCTGCTCGTGTCCCTGCCATCACGTGCGGATGGGGCTGCCCAAATGGACACCGCCCAGCACGATGGAGGATGGGTGTCCCAGCAGCACTTGGAGCTGCAGGGGGCAGGCGGAGTGTCCGAGGTTCTTGGGCAGAAGACTCCGGAAGGTTGGGACGCTGCCCAGCAAAAGGAAATGGAGAGACACAAGTCTGCATCCTGGGGAGACGCGGCCTGGAGGGACCAGGCTTCCACCTCCACTCATTTGAGGCGCCCCACGCCGAGGACACGCCATCTCCCTCAAGGGCGTGCGGGGGTCCCGAGGTCTGCAGGCTGGGATGGTGTGGCTGGAGACACCACGGGGCGACTGTCCAGGCAAACACCTCCTCACTCTGGACGAGGCAGCCTGGCCATCGGGAGCTGCGGCCCAGGGCGGTTCTGTCGGAGACCCGGCTCCTGGACCGCAAGTCGGAACAAGATGTCTCCCGAGTGGGAGAAGCCCCTGGCAGGCCTGCCGAGGCCACGCTGCTGGCAGGGCTGGGCTGCCCCCTGGTGGATCGCCCGGCAGGCGTCCCGGGTCAGCCCGGGGAGTCGGGGGCTGCTGCCTGTCCTCTCCTGGCTGAGCTTCGACTTGCAGGGGAGGCCTGAGCGGGGCCCAGGTGGGCAGCCACAGCCCCGAAGGGAGGCCATGCAGGCGGCGGAGGGTCCAAGGGCCAGAAAAGCCTCCAGAAACAGGGAAGTGCTGGGGGCTCTAAAGAGCGTGTTGCCCTGTCCGGCCGTGGGGAGCCTGACCCGGGTCCTAGGCTGTGCCGGCTGTCCCTGAATGTCACAGGGATGTGAGGGAGCCCGGGCTCCAAGCCAGGACTCCCTGATGTGGGAGGCCTCCTCTGGGCCTGTGAACTCACAAGGCCCTTGAACTACAAGATGGGCAGAACTGAGGCGAGGGCTGAGGACAGAGCCTGGTGCCTGTGGCGAGAGGCCTAGTGGCCAAGTGGCAGATTCTGGTGTCCCCCAGCCTGGGGTGTGGCCATGCACATTTGTGGAGGTGACTCCAGGTGGGGCGAGGACCCTGGGAGGAGGGCCTGCCCTGCGTTTCTCTTCCCTTGCAGCTCCAGAGAATTGAGGCGGACAGTCTGTGGCCCCATAAGGATGGACGGACGGACGGACGGACGGACGTCCCCTCGTGGAGAAGCAGCAGGTCACAGCAGCACCTGCAAATGGGCGCGGTGCAAACCACCAAGCACACCAGCCCAGGCCGGCAGGGCAGCAGCAACGTGGACGCGGGGCCCCTCGGGCACGGAGGGCGCTGGCCTGGGTGCGGTCTTACCGGGGCAGATCTTGCTTCATGAGCAGGGAAGGCAGCCGTGTGGGGCTTCCCGCACTACAGCCAGCGTCCGGGCACCCCCGCCCCTGCCCCAGCCACTCTGTCTCCACCCCGGGCCGGGGACCATTTTATGGCCTCTCAGCCCCAGAGCCACCCTTCTTGGCCGCCTTCGTGGGGCGGAAGCCGGACCCCTTGAGGTCTCTGTCGGCCGGCTGGTGCGCCGCTTCGTCAGCAGAGGGCGCTGCAGGGGCAGCCGCGAGCGGCAGCACCTGGGCTCCCAGAGCCGGGTTTAGTGGGCGTGTCACAACCATGGCAACAGCTCCATTGGTCTTGAAGCCCCCGTGCGCGCCACGACTCTCCCTGCCCGAGCCAGGTTCCGGGTCCATCTTTGGGGGCGTCTCCGGGGCCACCCGTGCGTCTGCTTTTACCCCGCCTAGCGCTGCACAGCCTCTCGCCAGCTGCCCGTGTCCACGTTCACGCACTGGTGTGGTTTGTCCCCCAGTGGGACTCGGCTCTGGGCACCACTGCCACCTGACAGTCCCGAAGCTGAGGGTCCTTGCTTCTCCTCTGGCCTTTGCTTCAACAGCCAAGCTGTCAGCACGGCTGCGTCTTCACCTCCGAAACGTCCTGATGCTGTTCTCTGGGCCCCATCGCCTCTCCTGACGGTGGCTCCGACTAAGAGCCAGGCGGGCCTCTCCCACAGAGACCAGAGCGTCACCCCTCCGGCCCTTCCCGAGACGCTCGGAACACATTCCAGCCCCGCTGAGGCTCCGGGGCCTCCCAAGCCGGCCTGCCATACCCTCTTCCTCCCGCCCACACACGAGGACACATCAGGGAGGACGGCCAGGCCCCTGGCCACCCAGCTGCCTGCAGACCCAGCGGGGCCCCTCATCCAGTCTGGCCGCCGACCGGAGATACGCATCCCTGGCTCTGCCCGCTTTGCTCCCGGCCGGGCATGCGGGCCAGTGTCCATAAAAAGAATGATGAATTCTGGGGTCTTGACGAGGTCTTTGGATCTGCCTGGGTCTCTCTCCCCCACCCCTCGTAGTGAGTAACCCCCCTGTCAAACCCGAGGGGCAGTGCCTGCAGCGGTGAGGGGGGACGGGGCTCCTTGTCCGCTTCCGCACATTATCGTGGGGGCATCCCTCACCAAAACCCGCTTCGCCCGCACCGAGGGCATCCTCAAGGGACTGAGAAATTTCACCTCATTTCCACAGGCGACAGTGCGGGTTATGGCATCTCAGGAGCCAGTCAGGAAAGGTACTGGCCGGGGCCCTTCACCGCAGCCCTCCGGGCCCCTGCTGGGGGCGGGTAGCAGCACTGACACGCACCGGAACACTCCGGAGGCCAGCACAGAGGGCCTGGGTCCCGCCAGGTCCCCAGATACCTCATAGGTGGAGCCGTCGGCACAACGCAGCACCCCGTGCCCCTGACGCTGGTCCCGGACCCAGTCGCCTTCGTACTCGTCACCGTTCCTGGGGACACAAACACAGGGGCTGCCGTCAGCCTGGGGAGAGCCAGGTGGCGGCGCTGACTCAGACCGGCTCCTCCGACCGGGGCTCAGCAAGCGCCACCGGGACGGAGGCGAAAATAGGCTCTGAGCAGATGGCGTGAGCTCCTGCCTCGCCAGGGCCTGCTGCGGGCGGGGGGGTGGCGGGGGGCTGTGGCCTTGGCGCCCGCTCGCCTGGCCCCCCAGGTGAGTAAGACTTGGAGAGGCTACCGGAGAAGCGGGGGGGACCTGCGCGGAGCCGCGGCCGCCGGATTTAAAGGCAGGCAGGCAGGCCTGCTGCCGTGGAAGCCTTGGCTCATCCTCTGGCCAGGGCCCCACACCCACCTCCTGGGACGTCTTCTCTCCTGCACACCCCGTGAGCGATGTCCGTAACTGAGAGAATGGTCAGAATCCTACCAAGAACTCAGACCGAACCTCGTGGACCGGCGCTGGGGGCTGGGGACAGATGGGTGGCGTACTCACCGGAAGACCATGTGTCCTTGGCCGTGTCGCTGGTTGTCATGGAACCACCCCCAGTAGGCTTGTCCGTCCCGGTCCACCAGACGCCCGTATCCTAGGGAGTGAGCCCAGACACCCAGGGTCACCTCTTGCGTCCTGCCAGGTGGACCTACATCCCCGAAGGGGCTTTGCGGGCCTCCTGAGGGCGGGTGGGTCGGGAAGAAAGCTGGGGTTGGCGGGGCCCCCGGGAGCCAGGCCGTCCTCCCAGGCCAGGGTCGTCGGGGCAGGAAGGGCAGATTCGATTTAGGGTGGCCCCAGCAGCCACCCAATGGAAGTGGCTCTGGGGTCCGGCTCTCAAAGGTCCTGAGGGTGGGAGGGTGTCACTTAAGGACCCCAGCCCCCCCCGGAGTCTGAGGCCGGAGTGCCTGCTGTGTGGTGGGGCCCATACCATGGTCTGGCCACTGCAGGTGTGCACGTGAGCCCGTGGGAAAGCCGCCCCTCACAGACATAACAGCAGGGCTGGGCCCCGAGTAACAGACTCAGAGGCCCTCAGCCTAGAGGCCAGAGGACACGCTCATGAGGACAGGGCTTCACTGTGTCGTTCGGGACAGCTCGGAAACGCGTGCGGACACCATGAAGGCACCATCGGACCTCGTGGCCTCTTGGCCCGGTTCTGGGTGCTGGTCTTCCAGAATAGTGAGCGCTCTGGTCTTTGGGCCTCGGGGGCACGCACGCCACCCCCAACCGCCCCCTCGGGGCAGAGTCCACTTCCCCCCAAGCGTGGCCTCTTGACTCGCTCTGTGAGCAGCGTGACCTCGGAGGGCCTGCACCTTCTCGCCCCCCAGGAGCCCCGAGGCTTTTAGGCCAGGAGGGCCCGGGAGCTACGTCACTGCGGCTGGAGGGGAGACCCCACGTGAGTGCGGAAGCTTTCCCAGCAGGGCCGGGCCAGATCGCTGACGCCTGGGGTTGTGGGCAAACAATTAAGTCGCGGTTGTCTTGAGCCACTGGATTTAAACCACAGTGGTGGTTAACCGACGCACGACCCTTGTCACAGCCACAGCGCACGGGGTCCCCGGGCCATGGCCCCCACACGGAACTGGGGGAAAGGCTCCCAGGCCCGGGTGCATGTCAGGCTCCCTGGGTAAGCTCAGATGCCTGAGCCCACACGGGCCCCCTGAGTCAGATCTTGGTGAGGGGTGCTGGTGTCCAGGGCTCCCCACACAGCACCCTGCCACACTCAGTAAGTTCTGGTGGCCGTCAGACCTTCTCTCATGCCGTGGGAGAGCTCCCCTTCGTAACATCCACCAGCTTTGTACTTCATGATGCCACGTCCTTGAGGTTCTCCCAAAACAAACTGTCCCGAATAGGTGTTCCCTGGTGCAGAGGAGGAGGGGCACAGGCATCCGGGGTTAGAGCTGTTGCCTGTGTCCTTGGTGGGTCAACAGTCAGACCCTCCTGTCCCCAATCAATGGCGGCAGGCGCCATTTATTTACCTTGGCTGACGGGACGAGGTATGATCGGGTAGGTCTGGCCCTGCCATCCTGGTTACCGTAGGGGTGTCGGTTCCCTCCCCTCCTGGCCTGTGGGAGCAGACCTGTCCTAGGACGACCCTCTGTGGCATCCGTGAGCCCAAGGGAAAGGCCTCTCTGGGTCAGTCTGTGGAGTGAACCTTCCCTCCCAGAGAAGCGGCCACCAGGCTTGCCTGCGAGGGTCTGGGCTCCTGGAGCCGTGGCTGCCCCTGCTCCAGGGGACGCTCTGCTGACTCAGGACACCTAATGGAAACCAGGAGCCCACATTTCACAGTCGGAGGGGCCTTCTGCAGCCGGAAGCCAGGTACAACTTAGAGCAGATGGCTTATGAGGGAGGAGTTAGCATGCCCGCACCTGTCCCCACCGCTAACCTGATGAGGCCCAGATCCGGCAGCCTTCCCCCGTGATCTCCCCGTCCGTGAACTCGCCTTCGTAATAGCCCCCATCTTTAAACAGCAGCTTCCCCCGACCTGGGGAAAGATCAGGATGTGAAGTCAGACCGAAGTCGGAGTGACTGCTGGCACACGTGTGTGGCCGGGCTCGTTTCCCAGAGGGAAGAGCGAGGCCTCGAGGCTCTCAGGTCTCTGTCTTTGGCTCCGTCTCTGGTCCCACACCTGCTCTCTGCAAACTCACCCACCTACACGCTTCTCAACAGAAATGTTTCTGAAACATTACGAACACCCGCTATCTCAGCCAGGATGACTGCAGAGCCATCAAAGTGCAGAGGAGATCCCACTCCGGCCTCTTCAGTGGGGACGCTACGGTCGCCTGGCCTCCGTCAGCCCTGGGGACGAAGGGGAGTCTGCGACACAGGGCAGCACTTGAGAAAACATTTAAATAAGGGGAACTGGGGTGTCTGGCTAGCTCAGTCAGAGAAGCGTGTAACTTTTTTAAAAAACCTTTTAACGTTTTATTTAACTTATTTATAGCAGAAAAAAAATCTGATGTTTTATGAGATACGTATTAGCGTTCTTCCATAACAAATTATTGCAAACGGAGTGCTAAGACAACAGAAACTTATTATCTCACAGTTCTGTAGGCACAGGCCAGAATTACAAAATCAAGGTGTAGATAGGGTTGGCTCCTTCTACAGCCTCTGAGGGAAAATCCATTCCATACTTCTCCCCTAGCATTTTGCCAGCAATCCTTGACCTTTCTTGGCTTACTGATGCACCCCTCCAGTTTATATTTCTGTCTTATGTTGCCTTGTCCTCTGTGTGATCTCCTCTTTTCTTCTCTTATGAGGAAACTCATCTTTGGATTTAGGATTCAACTTAGTCCAGGATGATCTCATCTTGAAATTATTCACAATCATACCTGTAATGGTTTTTTCTTTTTTTTCCTTCAATATATGAAATTTATTGTCAAATTGGTTTCCATACAACACCCAGTGCTCATCCCAAAAGGTGCCCTCCTCAATACCCATCACCCACCTTCCCCTCCCTCCCACCCCCCATCAACCCTCAGTTTGTTCTCAGTTTTGAAGAGGCTCTTATGCTTTGGCTCTCTCCCACTCTAACTTCTTTTTTTTTTTTTTCCTTCCCCGTCCCCATGGGTTTCTGTTAAGTTTCTCAGGATCCACATAAGAGTGAAAACATATGGTATCTGTCTTTCTCTGTATGGCTTATTTCACTTAGCATAACACTCTCCAGTTCCATCCATGTTGCTACAAAAGGCAATATTTCTTTCTTTCTCATTGCCACGCAGTACTCCATTGTGTATATAAACCACAATTTCTTTATCCATTCATCAGTTGATGGACATTTAGGCTCTTTCCATCATTTGGCTCTTGTTGAGAGTTCTGCTATAAACGTTGGGGTACAAGTGCCCCTATGCATCAGTAGTCCTGTATCCCTTGGACGTTTTATTTTTTGAGAGACCGAGAGAGACAGAGCACGAGCAGGGGAGGAGCAGAGAGAGGGAGACACAGAATCCCAAGCAGGCTCCAGGCTCTGAGCTGTCAGCACAGAGCCCGACGCGGGGCTCAAACCCATGAATGGGAGATCATAACCTGAACCGAAGTCAGATGCTCAACAGACTGAGCCACCCAGGTGCCCTGTGTGTAACTCTTGATCTCAGGGTTGTGAGTTTGAGACCCACATTGGGGTAGAAGTTACTTAAATAAATTAAAAAAAAAAAAAACTTAAAAAAAAATAAAAGGGGGAACCATGAGGTCTTAGACACAAGCCTCCCTGCCCGGCCTCGAGGAAGAGAAGCAAAGATTTCAGACAAAAGCAAAAAATGTCTTGTGTGACAATTACACAAGTCAAAAAGTTAAAAATATAGAAAACGCTAACAGCCAGTAGACACAAAAAGAACTCATATAAAAAAATTCCAAAAGACCAGTTCTCCAGGAGAAAAACGGACAGAGGATATGAGAAGGCAGAATCCCCAGACAGACATGCCCGTGAACATAAATGCTTAAATGCGGGAAAGTCTGGGCCCACCTCTGGAGAGGACTCCCCCGCCTCTTACTCGGCACTTTCTCTTCTCTAGTGCTGAGGTGTTTTTGTTTGTTTTCAAAACTAGGTAATTTTCTTGATCATCAAAAGTAAACCATGAAGGCAATTTTCACTTTGGCCAAGACAGATGAAAACCCTGGGGAGGATTTTACACTTGTGGCTTCCCCTGCCCAGGGTGCCCCAGAGCCTGCCAGCGAGCGTTGGCGGAGGGGTCTCTCAGGGCCCTGCAGGGACTTTCCTCGGCTCTCATGACAGGGAGCGTGGGGCCCAGCGCTGCTGCTGCTCCTGCAGCCACCTGCCCGCCCAGACACCCCAGGAAATGGGCTGTCGGTGCAAGGTGGCAAGCGTGGGAGTGGGCCACAGATATTTCTTACCATGTTTCTTTCCTCCTTTCCATTCTCCTTCATATCGAAAGAAAGAATTCGGGTACACGTAGACACCATAACCTGATTGTTGGGAAGAAAATGGAGGTGTGAGCACGTGGTGACACAGGTGACCCCGCTGACAATCAACAGACACTAGAGAGGGGTGGTCTCTGGGCCCTGAGGGGAGTGTGCAGGATGCGTGCACAGGGTCCTTGAGAGGCTGCGGCCTGGGGAGGGTCTGGGAGACAGCTGCTGGGGGAAGGTGAGATACAGGGTTGAGGGGAAGGGGCCAGCCCCGCCATTCCTCTGCACGAACGCACCAGGGTCCTCTGGTCCCCTCGGGACAAAGCCCACATTTACACCTGAGGGGTCCTGCCAGCAGCTGCAACCCTCCAGTTCCCCACCAGCCCCGTTTCCACCGCGCAACCTGGACTCCTGCACCTGCCGTAAAGAGGCCCAGGCTCCACCTGAACTACCTGAAGATGGCTCTTCTCATCTACGAGCAGCTCCCGCCAGCCTCGGAACCGCGCGTCCAGGGCCAGGCCCGGACCCTCCCGGCTCCGCTGCGGGCCCGCGACCCCTCCCACTCGCGGGGGTGCCCCCCTCCCAGGCTCGGGACACCGGGGCTTCCCCGGGGTTGTCGGCTGGGACCTTGGCGTCTCCCTCCCGCCGCGCACGGAGGCCCGGTCCCGGCCTACAGCCATTACCGTCCCGCGGCGGCCTCGGTGGGTCCCGGCGAGGCAGGCTGGAGCTCGGGCTGCCGTGGCCGGCAGCTGCCATCTTGCCGCTTGGGGTTTCCTTAGCAACCAGCAAAGCTCTCTTCCATTGGCTCGTGGGCCAGCCTCTGGGCGATAGCAATCTCTGGACTGGAGTTGTGCAGGCCCGGAGCCCCCCCTCCCCCAGGACGCAAATACGCATGCGCAGCACAGCGCGTTTCCGCCGCTGACGTCCCTTCCGCCGAGGGGACCGCCCGCCAACGGCCTTGGCGCCCGCGCCGGAAGCGGAAATGGTTGGAGGCTCTCGGCTCCGCCCCGGCGGCCATCTTGGAGGCTCCGGAGGCGGTGCCGCACAGGACAGAGCGGAAGTGCTCGGCTGTCCCTTCCCGGACCGTGCGAAGCGCCGGCGCGGCCGCCTGCCCGCGTCCTCCTTCCCGCGGCCCTCGGAGACCGCGCTCGACCGCAGGGAGCGGCGAGGTGCCGACGGGCGGCGGGAGTCCGGGCGGGCTGGGCCAGGCACGGGGCGGGCGCCGTGCGGGCGCGGCGGCGTGCTAGGCCGGGCGGGGGCTGGGGCCCGGCTCCGGGGGCGCGCAGTGACCGCCTCCCGCCCCCGCCCGCGGGCGCGGCCTGGGCGGGGTGGGCTGCCCACCCCCGGCTCGAGCGGGGACGTCCGCCCTTCCTCCTCGGGTCCTCGCTCGACACTGGGGCTTGTCTGTAGGGGGTGGGTAGGAAAGCGTCGGAAAGAAGAGTTAGGTTGCCCAAGGTGATATCTGGAAATATTGCAAATTACGGCCGCAAAAGTCGAAGTTCTCCAAGCCGACTTTGCACCCGGCGGTGCTCCCGCGCCGGGGATCGCGCAGCCCACAGCCGCCCTCGCCGGTGAACGTTCTTCGGGGCGCTCCCTCGAGTCCCGAGAGGAGAGCGGCCTGTGAGCCCTGGAAGTTTTCCCGAGGCTCGCTCCTCTCAGCGGGGTTGGGCTGTCAGTTCGTGGGCCTGCGGGATCGAATCCCCCGTGGGTGAACAGAGCCCTCGGCGGTTGAGACCCAGATCCTGCTGAGCGCGGGAGGTGACCCCGGCCAGGTGCACTGTGGTCAGGGCCAGGTGCGGACGTCCAAGATGGGCACGCCCAGGGGCGGGAGGAGCGCTGGCCGGGGAATGCGGTTTTGCTGAGAATGAGTAGGTGACGTCTGGAAGGGCATTTCAGCGGAGGGAACGGCCCCAGAGGTTGCAGGTGAAACTCTCACGTCTCAGACCTAGGAGGAATAAGGGAGGAGGGCGAAGTGTGTCGTCGTCCCCCCCACCCCCCCGCCCCCCGTGCCTGGCAGGATGCAATCCTGTAAGGGCCATGCTTGCTGTTTGAGGAGTGCGGCTCTGGGGCAGGGAAGGGCCCTAGAACTGGGTACAGAGACAGTTGTGTGCAGTTTCAGGCAGGACCCTCTTTGGAAGGGTTTTGTTAAAGTGCTTTTTGCTTTGTTTTCCTTCTGACTGAGCACGAAACAGTTCAATCCAACAGGTAATTTACTAAGTGCTACAGAACTGGCCCTTTTAGGTGACAGGGCCCAGCAGTGGTCCAGACAAGGTTCCCCCTGAAGAAGCTTGCGTTCTAATAAGAAAACGAGAAGTGAGGAAAATCAGAAAATGGTTGTCACGGAGAATAAAAACCAGGTGATATGAGTGACTAGAGATTGTTGACCGGAGGGCCTCTCTGAAGAGGTGGCCTTCAGCCTGAGCAGGGGAAGAGGCTCACAGACAGAGGAGCTGGGTTAGGGTGGCCCTATCCCAGAGACAGGGCTGGCACGTCTGAGGAAGGCTCCCTCTGCCAGGCCCTGGGGGCCCACGCAGCTGACTGGTTACTCCCGGCGAGAAGCCTTGGAGTCAGGGGCCAAGGTGCTATCGCCCCCTTTCACACATCGGAATGAGGTGTTGCTCAGGTCCTACCGCCAGAAGGTGACAGAACTGCTAAGAGTTCACTTCCTTAATGTTACTGTGGCGGTGACTTTCATCGAGACACAGGGAGTCCCGTGATGCTGTCTGTGTTGCTGGCCAGACGGTCAGAAGTTCGCTAACGTGTGTTGGAAGGGGTTCTGCACATCCCTCTTGCAGGCAGGAGCGCGTCCTCTCTAACGCGGCTCTTCTGCCACAGTTCAGGTGGACGTTTTGATGGTGGACACTTTGGTCGTAGAAACGTGGAAGAAGGGAGCACTCACGAGGATCCATAGGACAGGAATGTTACTGATGTAGCTTTCTGCTGGCCTGGCTTTGGCCTACGCCGGGAGGCCAGCCGTGGGGGATTCTCTCTCAGAATGTACAAACGCACCCCCTGAAGAGGCGGGCCTGGGGCTACCTTTCTGCTGGGTTCAGTTGTGCGACTGCACTTTCTGTGTCTCCCGTGAGGGCACAGGGCATTTCTTCCGTGACACTTTTGGCCCTCTACCCGTCCTTACGTCCGCTCCAGGACCTAGTGTTATGGAATCACAGTTAGCTTTAACGCAGACTCGTTTGGGAGGGTGCCGCGCACAGGTTCGGGGGGCAGCGCCGAGCCCTGGCCTGGTGTCTTCATCAGCACCTGGGACCTCTGGTTCGGGCAGCGGCGTGCTCAGATGGAGAAGCCGAGGTCGGGCAGAGCTGCTCCTGACCTTGGGTCAGTGGCTTAAACTATTTGAGACTCGATCCTCCTCAGTGAGATAGGAGCGATAAAGCTGCTTCGGGTGGCTATCTGGGTTCTCATCGGCTAATTCCTCACGGAACCCGTGACGGCACGGCACGTGGAAATAGGCAGGAGGGGGTAGGATCCCTTGTGCTTACAGATGAGGAGCTGGGGTGCAGGCCGTGGGCTCCCTCCCTGGGAATTGTGTGGCATTTCCCTGTTCACGGAGTGGAGGCCCAGGCCGTGCACAGCCGGCTGCCGGTGCCCTGGGGAGCAGCCTGGGTGGAGAGCGGGGCACGCCTGGAGAAGAGGGGATGCCGAGGGGAACCCTGGGAATAGAGCAGAGGAGGGAGGCGTGGGTGCAGCGGCCCCAGGGAAGCTGTGTCCACAGGACTTGACGGTTGGCGAGGGCTGCTCCCGGGGGCCAGCGGGAGGAGTGCGGTCCAGGTGACATGAGCGGGAACAGAAGTCCCCGGTGCTGCTCTGCATGTCACGTGCCGGGCTGGCTCTCCTCCAGGGCCTCTTGGTTGCGTCTGTCCCGTGGACAGCTCGTGGTAAAGACACCCAGAAGAAAGACACAGTCAAGACAGGAAATGTGCTTGGTAGTATCGATGGAAGTGGGATAAAGTGATGAAATCCTCGAGTGCTCTTTTTTTTTTTTTTTTTAACGTTTTATTTTTGAGACAGAGAGAGACAGAGCATGAATGGGGGAGGGTCAGAGAGAGAGGGAGACACAGGATCTGAAACAGGCTCCAGGCTGGGAGCTGTCAGCACAGAGCCTGACGCGGGGCTCGAACTCACGGACGGTGAGATCATGACCTGAGCCGAAGTCGGACACCCAACCGACTGAGCCACCCAGGTGCCCCTCGAGTGCTCTTTTAATATGAAGTCTTTTGTGTGTTTCTCAGGTACAGGATGTCTGAAGGTGACAGCGTGGGAGATTCTGTCCATGGGAAACCTTCTGTGGTGTACAGATTCTTCACAAGACTCGGGCAGGTTGGTTTCTCTGTAGTTGGAGCGGGCAGTTGAATGGGCCGGATGGGATTCCTGCCGACCGGGAGCGTGCTGGCCGCTGGCGCGCCCAGGAAGAGGGCGGCGGACCTGTCCCCAGCCTCCCTTCGCGCCTTCCCCGTGCTGCCAGCGTGCTCGTGTCTTCTGTGCTTCCGTGAAGGGCCACGCAGAGGTTTAGGCCTGGGGGCCACATATGCTCTCTCACCTGTTTTCTTTGCTTTTCCCCGACAGCTTTTACAAATACGAAAACACTTCTTAGCTCCTGGGTGGTGTGGCTGTGCCCTTACCGTCCTGTCTCCTGGCCGCCCACCTCCCCGTCCACTTGGCCGGGGGGGCTCTCAGACCCCCTCACCCAGCTCTGTACTTGATTTTCAGGCTGTAGCCGTGGGCTGAGGCCTGCTGCGGTCAGCGGTGCCTGGAGAGAGAGAGAGAGAGAGAGAGACACACACACACACACACACACACACACACACACTGGGTTCAGAGGTCTGATTCGGTGAACAATTGCACGTACTGATGTTTTGACTCAGAATGAAAAGCATATGTGTTTTTAAAATTAAAAAGCACTTGGGAAACTTCATAATTACTGAAGCCGGGTGACGGGTCCTTCCTTTTACTTTTATGAACGATTGACATTTTTCATAGAAAATTAAAAGCTTACAGGTTAAAATTAATTTGAGAGTGAAAATTAGACAGTGCACATACGTCTGCTAATTACACGTGCTTGCACACATGCATGTATGGGTGGAACCAAGGAATCCTTCCGGAAACTTCACCGCTTGGTGCCCACTGTCTGTGAGCTCCACCCCGCCAGGGGTCAGGCTGTGGCTGACTGGGCTGAGGCAAGGTCCGCCCGGGGCTGCTGGGCAGGGCTGAGGCCAGCTCGGGGCAGGGGGAGGTGGGGGCTCTGGGACCCGTGTAAGGCATACACGCTCCCAGTGCCCTTGGGGTGAGGTCAGGTGTCTCAAAACGACTGCTCAGGCTGATGCCGTAGGACCGTCTGCTAAGAGAGAGCGTTCTGTCGTGTTCTCGCTTAAGGGGTGGGCCTGTTTCGGGAGTGATGGCAGGTTGGGGTGAATCGTAGTCACTGCTTTGTGCTGGTAACTTAAGAGCCGGCAGCCAACGCTCACAGGAAGCATTGCTGCCTTGCAGCAGGCATCGCGGGGTCTGTGCGGCGCCTGTGAACTCTTATCTTTCTAGATCTACCAGTCCTGGCTAGACAAGTCCACGCCTTACACGGCCGTGCGATGGGTGGTGACGCTGGGCCTGAGCTTCGTGTACATGATTCGAGTCTACCTGCTGCAGGTGGGTGTGGCTGGCTGCACGCTGCCCAGACGTGGTCTCGGGGTGGGGTGTCGGCTCTCCTTCTGTCTCCGGAGGAGGAGGTTTCATGGCGAAGGACGGGGTCTCCAATAAGTCATTTTTCAGGTAAGGACTAAACGTAAGAAAAATTGCAGTGACTGTGTTTTAAAATTGGATCGTCCGCAGTTCACCCTAAGTTTGTCATACCCTGTGGCTAGAGTTCCCAGGACAATCTTGACATCCTCCTGGGGCCTGTGAAACTCCAGCGGTCCTGGTCTGCACCGTGGACCCTCTGACCCCGCCTTGGGACTCCTGGCACAAGAGACCCCGGGGTGACAGAAGAACCTTCTGGATCAGCCACCTCATGCCCTGAGCATCCTGAGGGCTTAGCTGTTTCTCTCAAGTTCCCTTTCAGGAGGCCGAGGAGAGAGAGTGGGTTGTTGAGTCTGAGACCTGGTGACTGGAAGTGGGTTTGAAGGACCTTTCTTCAGCTCGGGTGATGTCCCCAGACGTCCCCTTTGCCGTGTATGTGTTCTCCAGTGCCCACCTGTTCCTGGGTGCGAATTCTCTGTAGGCCCCGGGTGCGGGGTATCTGATGTCCCGTTACATCTGGAGGAAGGAAGGTTGAAGGCCTCGTCCACAGTCTTTTCTCCTCTGTAGCTGGAAAGGCGTTTCCTCCTTTAAAGCAAATGCCTCCGTTCCGGATGTTTCCAGGACGTAGGAGGACATGGGCCCACCGGTCAACACGCTTGTGTCCTGGGCTCTACGACGTGTCCACTGCTGTGGGAAATTGTCACTTGAACTGAGTGTAGCCTCTTTGTTCCCGGGTACTGTTGCCCGTGCATGTTTCCTGTATGCGAGCCTGACGCTGGCTCCGCGTGGGGCCGTGGGCGCCATGGGAGCCGTTCTGTGGTTCCCCGTAGCAGGACTGCACAGCTGCTCTGAGGCTGATGTCAGATTTACTGCGGTTGTTTCTAGGTTTGTCGTTTGAATGGGAACTTGGTTCATTCTGTAACGGACAGAACGACCCGGAGACCTTGATTTCGGGGTGCTGGCGGGACGGGGGCTCACCTCACGCAGGCTCACCGTACTGTCTTCTAAACCCGAGTTCGCACCTGCTGTGGCGTGGCTCTCAGGAAGGCACGCCGGCAGGAGACCGTCGGCTTTCCACGTCTAGTCAGTGGTTTCCGGGCTTGAAAAATAGGAAGGCGGAGGAGTTTTTGCTTGTGTGCAAGTCGTTTAGGCTTTTAGAGTCGGTAGCACCGTGGGTCTTGGTGCCGTTGGGTAAACCTGGCACAGGTTTGTGTGCTTCCGTTTGTTTGCACGTCCCGAGGAGGGTTTGGCTCCACAACATTCCCTGAACCTCATTCTCGACTTCCGGATTTTCCGGTTCTGGATTTTTCCGGGCGAAGGTTATTAACACTCGTGACCAGTGTGTGGTGATGGTGGCGTGAGGGACCTACCAGGAGAGCCGATGGCCGGCACGTCCTGAGCGACGGCTCAGATCCTGGACTCTGGTTCAGGTGGCCGTCGGGGCGTGCACGCCGGCGCCATTCGGTGCCCGGTCCGTACCTGCTGGGGGCTGTGGCACAGCTCAGGCGTGCGGCTTCGCGAAAATCCTCCTTTTCGTCTGTGCTCCTGATGGGGAGCTGCTGGCTTCGGGTGTCACGTGCATCCAGCTCGACCCTTGGAGAAGTTCTCCGTTTGGGCCGTGGCTTGTCCACGGTCACGCTCACAAAGTCATTTGAGGTCAACTGCCATGGTGGGCGTCCACTGGGCCTCTTTGTCGCCTGTTGCCACAAAAGCTGCCCCTCCTCTTGTACGTCAGTTGTGAATACTCCGAAGTTCGGTTCACCCGAGGTCAGGAGTTCACGGCATGGTAGGCCGGGATGGGGTCCGGGGGCGGTGTTGGGGCATGCCATTGACCGTGCCTCCTTCTCTTGCAGGGCTGGTACATCGTGACCTACGCCTTGGGGATCTACCACCTCAACCTTTTCATAGCTTTTCTTTCTCCGAAAGTGGATCCTTCCTTGATGGAAGACTCAGGTAGAGTAGAGATTGTCCGCTTGGCTCTGTTTGTTTTGGAGGGTTGTGATTTTGTGTACTTCACAGTCGCCTCATTTGAAATCTGAACTTCTGAGACCGTCCTCTTGGTGTTTAAAGTGTACGTAGAACCTTGGTGATGACAAATTTGTGTGTAGAATGAGTCCTTAAACCTCTGTAAATGCGTGGGGCAGGTCCTCGTGTCCCTCTGATCTATAGACCAGGGAAGGGAGGCACGCAGGGTTGTGGGACTCGTCCGAGGCCCTGTGGTGGAGCGTGTGGGGCAGGGCTGGCACTCTTGCCTGACAGCCAGCCCGTGTGAGCCCTGTCTACACTCGATGAGTCGGCCCCCTTCCTGGGAAACCAGAAGTCTTCACGGGCAGCTTGCTGTGACCGGCAGAGGCCACCGGGGTCTTGACCGCTGATGGCCCGTCGAGGGCAGCGCTCTCTGATTATCCAGGATGATGGGTTGAAAAGTTCTCGTCTCACGCTGCTCCTGGCCATCCCTGGGCCAGGTTGGGGAGCCAAGCCCACACCTGACTGGCCGGCCGGGCGGGGGGGCACACAGGCAGACTGGGGGGTCGGTCACTCTGCCAGCACGTCCGTCACCACTGTTGTAAAAACTCAGATGCAGCTGCCCGCTCACGTGACCCTCCTTGTGGTGCTTCCTGAGTGCTAGACATTTTCTCCAGAATGTTCACTCCATGACCAGAAGCCTGTGGTTTTTTCCTATGGGCTGTTTAATGAAAACGGTAAAGGAAACAGCACTTCGTTTGCTGTCATTTGGGGGAATTAGGTGATTGAGAGATCTCTGTAGGCCCCAGTTTCCTCGTGTGTAGCTGGGCAGGGAGGGTGGGGCGGCCTGACTGCTTGGGCTCCGCGTGGAGGGCAGCCATCCTGAGCGGGACTCTTGAGCGGACCCAGCTTCATGCGTCTCCTGTGTGAGCTCGGCTGGTGTGTGCCTGACCACTGGCGTGCGCCACGGCATTTATGTGACTATTTAAGATGTGCAGGAGTTTGTCCTAAAAAGAAATTCTAGGGGCACCCTGGTGGCTCGGTCGGTTGAGCGTTCAACTCTCGATATCAGCTCAGGTCATGATCCTAGGGTCGTGGGATCAAGCCCTTCGTCAGGCTCTGTGCTGTTACGGACCCTACTTAAGATTCTCTGTATCTCTATCTCTCCCTCCCCCCCGTCCCTCCCTCCCTCCCACCCCTCTCCTGCTTTTTTTTTTTTTGTGGGGGAGAGAGAGTACGTGTGCACGCGTGCCTGAGTGGGGGAGGGGCAGAAAGAGAGAATCTCAAGCAGGCTACACGCTCAGCACAGAGCCCAACGTGGGGCTCGATCCCATGATTCTGGGATCATCCTGGGATCATGACCTGAGCCGAAAGAGAGTCGGACGCTCTGCTGACTGAACCAGCCAGGGGCCCCACGGTGAGTTGATTTCTCAATCGGTGAAGATTCTGTGTTGTGTTTGGTTAAGCAACATAAATCTGTGCCTCACACGGTGGGCCTGCTCATTCAGAAGCTGTGGGGACAAACTCATAAACGCAGGTGGAGACAGACGGAGGAGACCCATGCTCTATTTCGCTGACATTCTGCCTTTCAGATGACGGCCCCTCGTTACCAACCAAACAGAATGAGGAGTTCCGGCCCTTTATTCGAAGGCTTCCGGAGTTTAAGTTTTGGTGAGTGATTCCTTAGGGTAGTTGAGAAAGGCTTGTCCTCAGTGTGACGAGACCGAGAACAGAGGTTCTGGTTCCAGTGGGCCAGCAGTGGCTTCTTAAAGAGATGAGAGTTTCATTGTGTGCTTTGGGCATTGACTCCTAGTGAGTGCTGTGCTTGGCGGGGCACGGGGCAGGTCACAGAAGCCTCTGTGGGACAGCCCGGTGCCGGGGGCTTCTCCCGGTTGCCAGGTAACACCAGTACTCCTTGAAACGAGCGCAAGAGAAGCTGCTTCGGGATAGAGGGTCCCGGGTACGTTGCAGACGTGGAGCTCAGGAGGGAGGGGTGCCGCCCCACACACGGCAGCAGGGCTGGGCCCCTCCAGGGCAGGTGCGGCCTTGGGGACGTCTGCTGTCCCCAGGAGTGCTGTGCTCGAGACCGGGCTGGGATGGGACCTCCCGGAGGCAGTGATGTCTGTGTGCTGTTGCACAAGGAGGAGTGTGACACGTGGACAGGTGACTCCCACAGCATTAGGAGCAAAAACCCAAAGGGAACAAGCTGCCACACTTTTACTTTGCGTCCCTGATGTGTGTGGGGGACGGGGCGGGCCCTCTGCAGGCGTCCACCCGCTGGATGGGGGCGCGGGGCGTGGGCACTGCCTGGGGAGGGAGCGGATCGTGGGTGGGATGGCCCTGCAGCCCCCCCAGGGAAGTCTGCCTTTGTCCTGCCGCTTAGGGAGAGCCAGGGAGGGGTTTCAGTAGGGCCCTGAGTCGGTGGGCCGGGCCCTGAGCTGGAGGGAGCCGCCGGGATCCCCTCAGCGATGCGCGGCCCCGGGTGGGGCTCATTCCACGCGGCAGACACGAGGCCCCCGAGTTGTCCTCGAGCTTTTGGCACGAGCGGTAGTGTTTCACACCCTTTGTGATTCCGGAAGAAAACGGGACTCTCAAGGGACTGAGGAAGCGCGGTGCATGCCAGGCCACTGCTGCCCCAAGTGGGGATGCTGCCGTGGCCCCAGGTGGCACTGACCTCCTCCCCTGCTTTAAGGCACGCGGCGACCAAGGGCATCCTCGTGGCCATGGCCTGTACCTTCTTTGAGGCTTTCAATGTCCCGGTGTTCTGGCCCATCCTGGTGATGTACTTCATCATGCTTTTCTGTATCACCATGAAGAGGCAGATTAAGGTGAGCACGCGGGTGCTGCGGCGCTGGGAAGTGCTGAGCGGAGAGCCCGCTTGGATCTTCTCTGTACTCGGAGCGTCACGAAGCTTCGTGCAGGTTTGCAACAGGGACAGGGCACAGCCCCTTCTCATCAAGGCGGCCAACTCAAATCTGTCCCACAGTCCAGCCGTTAAGCAGACGGCTCTTTGGGGGCCAGGTGGGAAAGGCCCTCAGTTCTGCTGTGCCGTCCTCACCGGCCCATCGTCCTGGGGGCTCAGAGCCCAGGGCCCACCACAGTAGCCGTGTGTCATGCTGACGTTACCCTCAAACAGATCCCAGGGCGGCTTGTCCGCCACCCCCCTGGGTATCAGCGGGGTCCAGGCACCTCCCATCCCGGGGCCCCGGCCCAGCCCTAGCCCTTCCCGCATGTAAGGGGTTTTAAAACCTTTCCCCCCACTCTTGGGATTTCCAAGGAGCTCAGCCGACTCCGCGGGCCCTGGAGGGTTTTGCTGGGTCGCTGGTGGGGAGGGGACCAGAAGCTTATTGGAATCCTGGTTTCGTTGCCCCGTGCGTAGAGAAGAGCAGGATTCAGATTGGGAGAAAACACTCATCACGAACGAAGCCATTGTAAAATGCATCTGTTTGTCCCCAGCACATGATAAAGTACCGGTACATCCCGTTCACACACGGCAAGAGGACGTACAAGGGGAAGGAAGACGCGGGCAAGACGTTTGCCAGCTAGGCGCTCAGCTGGACCCATCGGAGTCTGAGGACGGTTCTGCGCCATTGTAACAATGCCTTCTTCCTTCACATAAAGTAGTTGATTTCGAGGGAGTCGAATTTTCTTTTTAAAAAGGAGCTTCAATTATTTGTAACTGAAACATCAGGTTCTTGAAGAAACTGACATTTAAACCAAATTGCATTGATTTATTTTTCAGTGACGTTCAAGTGTTCAAATGGATGGAATTCCAGTAAACTGCAGGCTGGGAGGACTGTCGGGTGGGGTGAGGGGTGGGGCGGGTGGTCTCAGTTGTCGTGTGGTCCTGGAACGGACCTGCACGGAAGGAGCCAGGTCTCGCCCCAGCTGCCCCCCGCACCCCTGGACGCCACGGCCACGTCGCCCAGCTGGATGATGATGCTAACCTGACTCCTGCGCTTTGGAAGAACATTCGAAAGGTGATTTTCAAGTAACTCTGGGGTTCTAATGCCAGTTTCCCAATTTCATCTCACGAGAGATGTTTCAAGTTGGTCTCTATCATAATGACTCAAAACTCTGTTCTTAACTACCATGATTGCTTTTGAGGGCCTGGAATTATAAATATATATATTATATTTTAATTGTTTGGAATTATTTTGACACATTTCTTTGATACCTGAAGAGTTGTTTTTGATTAATTTAAAGTTGATCTCATGCAGCGGCCCCTTTATAGAAACAACTGGTAAGAGCAGACCAGTTTGTGGGTTTTAACACATGGCTTCTCACTTTCTACAGGAAAACAGAACTCTGACCCGCATGTCAACTTTTTTGATGTGATAAAAACAAATACTCGTAAACATTTTACTAAGTGACTTTTTAATTCCAACTTTATTAAAGAGAGTGTCCCCTTTCTTGTGGAGTCTTTATCTGGAACACTGCAGCTCACCAGTGTTGAGCAAACCCGGCCGGGAGGTGCACGGCCTTTGCAGGGGTGAGTGGGGTGGCCCCGGGGGTGGGGGTGGGTGTTGAGGTGCAGACACGGGGGCTTCCTCCTGCCCTTCGGGGGGGGGGGCAGGCGCGCAGCTCTGACTGACCAGTGTCCCATCCATCTTAGGGGTTTAGGCACTGAATGTTTATTGTCTGGCTTTTCTTTTGCCAATTCGTGCAGATCTGAAATTGAGCTCCTCTTGCTTTGAAGGGCCCGATTCAGACCTTTTGTGTAGGTCATTCGGTATTTTAATCTTGGTATTTAAATGATGTTATCAATCCATACTTCTGAGGCGACACTGTAGCTCTGGAGATGCTCAAACTCCAGACACTTTATTCTTCATCCTGTTTTCCTAGCAAATGCTCAGGCCGCAGATGTGACGGGAAATTGTTTGCGCTCGGTCAGAGCATAGGTAATGGGCCTCAAACCGTGGAGCCTCTCTCAGGCTTCTCTCCATCCGGAGGTCGGCTTCTGTCTGGCAGGGTCATGGGGCCTGTCTTAGGCGGTGAGCTCTGTCAGCCGAGGAGCCGTGTATTCCCGAACAACTGTGTCCAGTCCATCAGATTCCGGAACTCTCTGCATAGGCCTCTCTCACAAGCCCATGACGCAACAGGGAATGTGACATCCTGACCACAGGTTCTTACCCTTTACGAATCTGATTTTCAGTTCACCCTTAACAGCCTGAACTTTCCTACACTTCTGTGGAGCTGGTCTCCTAAAGAAGCTTGTGGCAAAGTCCCGTCTCTGGCAGAAACTAAATACTTTTAAAGACCTAAAAGTAACCAAAAGGCTAGACAGCGGTGACCTGGTGTGTGCAGCCGGCCTGCCCAAGTCTCGGGGAGACTGAGCTCTGAGAGCGGCTGTGGGTTAGGTGTTAAAAAAGCAGAGACCCTCTCGGGCAGGCTGGCTGTGCACCCGGAACCCCGGGCAGACCTCAGCCGAGGTGCAGACTTCGTTTTCTAAGATGGGAAACAAACGCAGGTGTGTTAAAAGGCACGTGCTGACCTTCTCAGGTGGAGGTACAGCCCCTCGGAGTCTCTCTACTCCCGTGAACGGTGTGCCTGAGCCACCGGCAGCCTGCCTCTGGTGACCAGGGCGAGGATTTGGGTCTTCGGGGCTGGCGGCTCGGTGACTGTTGAGCCGCGTTCTCTGCTCTTGGCCACACTTGCCCCTTCGGGCCAAACCCTGACCACGTGCCTCCTACAGAGCCGCTGTCGGCACGTGAACGGTCTGGGGAAGGGAGGGAGACCAGAAGCGACCCGGCTGTGCCGCGGCGGGCATGTGGTGCGGCCGGTCCCCCAGGGGGGCTCCTGCTTGCCGGGGGCTCGGGGGTCCACAGAACGGGGAGCCCCGGCCTCCTTCCCGCCCGAAGGCCCCGGACCGGCCGTTTTGCCAGCAGGTCCGGCCTCTGCTGCCGGAGCTGCTGGCAGCGTTGCTTATGTGACGTGAAGTGAAACTCGAGAATTTTGTGATTTCTGTGCAAGTTGACCTTGGGAACGGATCAGGATTCTCCCGACGTGAAGAAAGACTCGTGGGCTCCTCTGCCCTTGGTCAGGTTAGCGATAGTGCCGCACGTAGACGAGCTTCTGGGGAGGGAACTTCTCCCTGCAGAGAGGGCACTCCGTCTACAGGGGGAAGGAGAAGGGTCACACGGGCGTGGCCGGCGCAGCCCCGCCACAGGCCCCCAGGGTCCCTACGAGACCGCCACAGGCCCTCCCACAGCAGCCTCCTGCAGTGACCCGTGGGCTGTGCACGCCTCTGTTAACTTCAAATTAAGACGATTAAAAACCCCTACTTTTCTCAGTAGTCACAAACCTGAAGGGAAGGCCTTAACCCTGGGGTAGCGGAGCTGGGGACACTGACCAGGCCAAGGAGACGGTCAGCCTGTCCACACGGTGACTGGGCCTGGCTGCCACAGAGGGCTGTGTCGAAAGGGCAGCAGAATCTGCGGTTCCGGGAATGAACGAGCATGTCCTGTCCAGCTCAGTTCTCGTGGCCCCACCCCCAAGGACAGGTCGGGTTCCCTCCTCCCTGGGAAGGTCAGCTGACCTCCCACTAGGTGTTGCTGCCCGGGGCGGCCCCTTACAGAGGCAGCACCTGTGTCCCTGGGGAATCCCTCGAATGGAAGCAGGGGCCCCAAAGTGGAGGCTATGGCACAATCCAGTGGGACCCACACAGTGCGGACACTTCACAGGTGCTGGTTCTGAGTCTGCTCCACCCAGGCTCTGAGGCCACGGCCACCGTGAGCCCCACGCACAGGCTCTATGAACAGTGCCCCTTGGCCAGTGTGTGGAGGCAGGTGTCCTCAGGTAGGAAAGAGGACGAGGCGTTTAAACTGCACGTCATACCCCTTGTTTATCTGCCTCACCTGTGCCTCCCCCCCGCCCCCCGAGGCCGTGGGGGCCCACGAACCCGAGCCCTCCCTGGAGTCCGCATGGAGGGAAGAGGCTGTAGCATTCCCTGCTCTGGTCACCTGGCCAGGTAGACCCGCCATCCTGCGGTCTCGGAGACTGGCGTAGGCAGCTGTGTGTGCTGGGAGTGCCCACGTGGGTGGTCGCGGCGGACGTGTACCCGGCCGGGGAGGGCCCCCTGTGTGCAGGCAAGCAGGGCTTCCAAGGGGCCCCATCGGCGAGGCCTCTAGGGACAGGACCTCGCGGCCCGGCTGCTGCCCCAGCAACGCCTCCAGCTGCACAACCACAGCCCTGACTCTAGGCACGCACCGTGTCCGGCTCATCTGGGAGCTTTAAAAAGACGCACCCGTCCACCCCCCGTGAGAGAAGGTTTCTGGGACAGGCTTCCTCCCGGATTCCTGGGCGGCCACCTGGGCGGACCCAGGCACCTGCTCGTGGAGCCTGCTTCCAGAATCACAGCTAGGGACCCAAGGCACACCCACCTTGGTGTCACACCACTGGGTGATGCACTCCCAGCAGAACAGGTGGCCGCAGGGCGTGGCTGTTGAGTGTCGGCGCTCCTCCAGGCACAGAGTACACAGGGGGTTTCTGGAAATGGCTTTCTCTTCCACGTGGCTCCTGGGGGTGTGGCAGGGAAAGACCGTAATTTAATCTCCAGGGTCCTTGCAGTGCTTGCCCTGAGCCACGGCAGTGCCCAGCATGGGGATGCTCAGGCCACGGCCCTGCCCCAGGGACTCACGCGAGCCGAGACCCACGCACCTGCGATGAGACAGGCCGCGGTGTAGCTTCCACTCCCGCCGTGCGCGCTGCCTCTGCCGAAAGCCGTAGAGCTGCAGGCCCACGGACAAGGCCAGGTGCAGCAGGGAGATGAACCCCAGCAGCCTGTAGCTTTCACGAGCCCTTGTGTCCTCTGCAGGTGGGGAGCGCACGCGAAGCTGTCAAGGGCCAGAAGGGACAGTCACGTGATCGGTTGGCACAGAGCGCCAAGCAGCATGGGGGCCAGGACGCCCCCTGGCAGTAGAGTGCTCCACCGGATGAGGCCAAACCCCACCCTCCTGGCACAATGTGGCGGGGCGGGGGCGGGGGGGCTCTCGGCTGAATCAGGAGGGCAGGGGTGCCTTGCAGGGGCTGAGTACCGGGCGGGAGACGCTGCTGGACAGCTCAGCGCCTCGCTCCCAGCGGGACCGAGTGCTGAGCAGGGGAGGTGGCTGTAGGGCTCCCAAGTCTGCAGTCACTCTAGCTGCAAGTGAGAATTTGGAGGGTGAAGGGATACATCTGGGGACCCACACTGCAGAGAGACAAGGCATTGGCAGAGAAGCCTGAGAACACCCATGGGGCAGGGAAGCAGCACCCGGGCAGGTACCGCTAACCAGCTCGTGTGTCACATAACGGAGAAGCTCCCACTTTCAGCGAGACACCTGCCCCCGGGTGACGCTGCAGCTAGTGATGGGGGCAACTTGTAGCCACAGCCCTGAAGAGAAAGTTGGCTGCCCTCCACTTCTGGTCCCCCTCCCCTCAGCTGGGAGTCCCCAAGCCAGGCCCCCTGCATCCAGGCAGAGAAGACTCGGCAGCAGTCCCCCAAGGCCCCAGGAGAGCAAAAGGCCTCGGTCCGGGTTGAGCCCGTGTCTCCGGGCCCTTCGCCACGGCAGCTCAGCACACACCCTAGGTAACACCAAGGGCGGCGAGCCGTCAGCCCTTGTGAGTGGGCACGGAGGGCTGAGACTGGAGAGGAGAGAGGCAGGCACCCGGGAGAGTGCTGCCGAGCGAGGCGAGGAAGTGGGCAGTCGGGGCCCTGAGGCGAGACTCTCCCGGTGAATCTTGAAGCAAACGCATCAGGTAAGAAACAGGATGCGAGGTGGAGCTGACCGGAAGGCTTGGATCAGGGAAGATCCCGGAGGCAACAGGTGTCCCTACACGTGCGCCTCCAACGGGGCAGCTGGGAAGGGGCTGGCGCGGACCCAGGAGCCTGGAGCCTCGGGCGGGCTCTCAGAGTAAACAGCGGAGCGGCTCCCAAACGCTACCTCCGGAGGAGAGATGTGCCCTACCCTCAGGGTTCCTGGAGACCGTACTTCCAGGATCTTCTGGCAAAACGTGACGTGATAAGAGCCTCGCTTTTCGGTAGAGGGCCCTGTGGCTGTTCCCCAACAGAAGCCGAGACACAATCGGTCCAGAACGGAGCGAGCACGGACGGCACCTGCCACTTACGTAAGTGACTCCCGTGAGCCTCTTGGCCAGGTGGTAGAAGGCACCGTGGATATAGAACCAGGCAACGTGGAGCCGCTGGAGGCAGGCGAGGCCCTGCCTGAGCACCAACACGGCCCGCAGGAGCACCCTCTTCTGCTGCTCGGTCAGCGCGGCCACGTGCCGCTGCACCCAGAGCCTCGCTCCCGGCCGGCCGCGCCTGTCGGCTGCCGGGCTGCCCTGCGAGGGCCTGGCGCCGGCGGCGTCCGCCTGCAGCTCGTGCTCCAGGTGCGTCGAGGCCCGGTCCAGCAGGTAGGGCAGGACGGTGTGCAGCGCGACCAGCACGCCACGGCGCAACCTCGAGGGCACTCGGCTCTGGGACGGGTCCACCTGGATGATGCCAACATACTCCTCCCCGAGGGTCTGGTAGCCTGCCGGGGTTGGGGGAGGGGGGTGACGCACGTGAGAAGACTGAGGCCGGGCCCTGCCGTCCCTTTCTTTCTCTCTGTACCGGATCTTGCTCTCTATCAGGTCCCCGCCTTTCCTCTGAAGGTGCCGCACTGGGGCCCTGCTGCCCTTGCTCTGTGACAGGGCTCAGCGCTGGGACCCCTGTCCGGCCACGGAACTCAGTCACAAACAGTCCCAACGGGACCTTGGGCAAAGTCCAGGACAAAAGTCCCCAGAAACAAAGGATGAGAGAACGGCACAGATGTGACCTCAGAACTCTGAGAGGCTCCAGCTGGGGCTCGGGGTCTGGCGTCTCCTGCAGGGGAGGGGTCAGGGTCCCCTCCTTCCCTGAGACTGCATCTGGGCCAGGGACACTAGGAAGCACCTCCAGGCGCTTCTCACTCTGCTGGCAGCTCCCCCACCCCTGTCCCTGGGCTTGGTGTGTTGTGGGCCCCTTGGTCTCAAGGTCCCCCCTGGGCTGTTACCTGCAAGCGTGGTGAGGCCGAAGTAGGCCACGTCCGACAGCAGCTCGATCTCTCTCCTGCACCGCAGCCACCTCTTCGCACCTGAGAGGAGGGGCGGCGGGGGCGAGGTGGCAAAGTTCAGGACCAACGCTTCCCGCTCCTCCTGCCGCCAAGGCCCAGCCACCCCTCCGCAGGGCTGAGTCTGTCCTAAGTCACACCCCTTCTTGTCCTGGTCTCCCAGCTGTGTACCCGGCCCCAAGTCTCCTGCCTCGTCTGGGCCGCTGAGTCTCCTGAGAACCTCCCCACCTGCGGCCACCCGGCCCTCTGGGACCCACCTGGGTAACTGTTCTCGAGCCCAGAAGGGCCAGAAGGACAGGCACTGTAGCATGGTGACTAAGAACCCAAGCCGAGCCTGCCGTCCGGCATCAAATCCCAGCCCCTCGCGTTGCTGGTTGTGACCTCAGATAAGCTACCAGAGGTCTGTGGAACCCCAGTTTCCCTCTGCAAAAAGGAATACATCGACAGAGTCCCGCCTGGGAACGACGTTTTGAGAACTAAACCGGTGGTGTTTGTGAAGCACCGAGAACGTGGTTCCACACAAGACGTGCCAAAGTAAACGTGCCCCCCGTTTCTTCCGCTCGCCCCTCTCCCTGCCCAGAACCCCTAGCCGTGAGTCCGCAACCCGAGCCTGGCGTCCGAGCGTCCCCACTACCTTCGCCCCCAGCCCTGGACTCCCGCTGCCCGGAAGCGCGCACCAGTGCCCGGGCCTCACCCCTGGCCCCAAACCCGGGCCTCACCCGCCAAGCTGTGCAGGGCGCCGCCCGCCGCGCTCCGCAGCCCGCCGCGATAGTAGTCGTCCTTTTGCGCCGCGCGAACCACCTCCGGAGGGCCGGCGGCCGCAGGGACCATGATCGCTGCCCGCCGGGTGCTGGTGACCCCCGTGGCCACGCCCACGCGGGCGGCGCCCGATGACGCAAACGTGTGGCGCAGGCCTTTTGCGTCTAACGCAGGTGGAGGGACGCGGGCGGTGCGGGGGGCGGGGCTGACTGCTGCCCAGGCGGGGCGGAGCCGCACGAGCGGCGCCTTGCGGGTCCGGGCACGACGCTCGGTCGGGGTCTATGTGGCGGCGGGCCGGGCCCCGGCTCGAGCATTGTGGGGGCGATGCGGGGGCGGGGCCGTAGGGGACGGGGGCGATGCGGAGGCGGGGCCGCGAGGGGCTGTGAGGAGCGGGGGCTTTGCAGAGGCGGGAAGGGGCCGGAGGCGGGGCCGTGAAGGGCGGGCTCGGGGCCGTGAGGGGTGGTGAGCAAGGCGGGGTGGGCGGGGCCGTGAGGGTTGGGGGCGATGCGGGGGCGGGGCCGTGAGGGGCGGGGGGCGATGCTGAGGCGGGCCGTGAGGGGCTAGGGGGAATGGGCTGTGGGGCTGTGGGGCTGTGAGGGGCGGGGGCGTTGTAGAGGCGGGAAGGGGCCGGAGGCGGGGCCGTGAAGGGCGGGCTTGGGGCCGTGAGGGCTGGCGAGCAATGCGGGGTGGGCGGGGCCGTGAGGGGCGGGGGCGATGCGGGGGCGGGGCCGTGGAGGGTGAGGACGACGTAGAGGCGGACAGGGGCCAGGGGCAGGGCTGTGGAGGGTTGGGGGCGATGCGGGAGCAGGACTGTGGAGGGTGGGGGCGACGCGGTGGCAGGGCTGTGGAGGGTGGGGGCGCTGTAGAAGCGGGCAGGAGCCAGGGGTGGGGGCGATGTGGGGGCGGGGCCGTGGAGGGTGAGGATGAGGTAGAGGCGGGAAGGAGCCAGGGGCGGGGCCGTGAGGGGTAGGGGGCTGGGGAGGCGGGTAGGGGGCTGGGGAGGCGTGCAGGGGCGGGGCCGTGGAGGGTGGGGGCGGGGCTGCGGTGGGTGAACGCCGGCCCCAGCTCCCCGAGGTCCCGGAAGGGATGGGCGTTGGGGTGTGGGAAGGGAGTGGGCGGGGCGGGAGGGACGGACGGAGGTGGGTGCGGGGCGTGGTTTGGGGACCGGGTGCGAGTGCTGGCGTTTTCGGCTCCGGAAGCTAACGTGGCGGCTTCGAGGTGAGCCTTGCTCCTGGATCCACGGTGAGCGTGACGAGACAGGCACCGTTCCACATCCGCAAGTGCCGACCCTTGACCCCTGTCAGCCTCTCTGCTCACAGGGGAGGGGCCCAGGGAGGCCACACGCCGGAGGGGACGGCGCTGGGAGAGCCACAGCTGGACCGAGCTGCGGGAGAGGAGAGGGATGATTGAGGAAGGTTCGAGTGTGCCTGGAGGCTTGGGGCTCTGTGCCCCACCCGCTGCCCGGCAGAGGAGGGCAGGGGGTGCCGCAGACGGACACGGCTGGCGCCTGCGGCTTGTCCTGTTGGCACTAAGGAGAGTGCCTGGCTACGGGGCTGGGGAGCCACTGAGCCTACGGTGACCTTGCCCGGGAGGGCGTGGGGCGGGACGGCCGCGGCCTTGCCCTCGCCTCTGCTCCCATCTCCAGGACCACCGCCCACCGAGGTGCAGCCGGGCAGTGGCTGGGCTGTGGCTCTGAGCCAGCCTCCGCGCTAACCGGAGGTCCCACCAGCTGTGGCCAGGCCCTTCCTAGTGAAGCCCCCTGGAGGCGAGCCCCTGCCCACGTCCCTGTGCCCCGCAGCCAGAGGCTGCCTGAAGCTGCAGTTGGCACCCCCGCCCCCCCTTCACAAGTTTCTGACCAGCTACGTCTGACAGTCTGAAACGCTCAGCTCCTTGCTGGCCCCCAAGACGCCCTGGCCTGTGGGTTTGCACAGACGGCCCTGGTGTTCACCGCAGCCAGTTGGTGGAGGTTCGGGTCCCTCACTGCCCCGTCGTGCCCACAAGCGGGTCCTGCTCGGGACTGCACATCCCAGCATCTCTCCTGCTCAGCCTCACGAAACCATATGACCAGAAACCATGTGACCCGGCGTGTGTTGTTCTGGGCAGGTGGGGCCTGGGTCCCCCGGTTCAGATCTTCGTTTCCCCCCTGGCGCCGCCCCGCACCCTCGCTGAGAGGACTTCGGGTTGGGGGTCAGACTGAGGAACGGCCGGCAGGTGGCGCCGTCGGCCCATCTGCTCTACGGGGTCAGAGGGTAGAATTTTAGAGATTAGGGAGTTTCACCCCAAAGAGTGAAGCTGGATCAGGATCCAAAGATGTGGCAGAGTGACTGTGATCTCTCCCCGGGCAGGAAGGTGAAAAAGAACAGAGTGGACCTCAGGGAAGTGGCCGCCTGGGCCGGGCTTGAGGTGGCCGAGTCCAGCCCCTGTGGTGGGAGGCGGGGAGGGGGTGTTGTCCACCAGCTGGGCCTGCAGTTAAGGGGTGACTCCGTTTTTAAGCTACTGGGTGCTACTTGCTGTGTCCAGTGGCAGCCGAGCCGTGGGCCCTGCTGACCAGGAGCCGTGCTGGGCTGGTCTCTGACTCAACCTGCTGTGACTTCGGCTGGTCCTTGCTAGCTTGCAGAGAGCTTTCGCACACTTTCCACCTTAACTCCACAGACCTCCGTTTTTTGCTCTGTGAAATGGGAACACTGATAGAATGAGCTGGAATTTATTAAGAGCCCGCTGTGCCAGCACATGAGTCCCCTGGATCACAGGCTGCCCTTTGAGCAGGAGTGTGATTCCCAGCACTCAGGATCCTCTGTCCCTCCTCCGGGGTGCTTGCCCTGGACCCTCTCCTGTGTCCCTCCTCCAGGGTGTTTGCTCTGGTTCCTCTCTGAGCCCTGCTGCACACCTCACCCCAGGTCCCCCGCCTCATCTCCCGCTTCCACCCAGCACCACCCGCAGCCTAGTGGGCAAGCTGGTGGTCAACTCGTCTGTGTCCCTGTGCTTCATCTGGGAGGCTGGCTTCACCTGGCGGAGCCTCCCTGCTGGGGTGGCTGCTGTCCCCTCCAGCCCGGCATGCACAGGTGCCGGTAGGAGGGGAGGAAGGAAAACCAAGATGGGCTGGCTTGTTGTCCTAATTCTAAGATGCTCCCACTGTGTGACTCCCTGTCCCGAATTCCCAGGCCTCAGGGTCCTCCTGTTAGATAGCGGGTGGGGTGTGCCCTTGTCCTGGGACTGGGAGGGGGACTGTTCCCCGGGGCAGGATGCCCACCCTGGGGACGGGAGGTTGAGGGACACAGGACGTTGGAGAAAGCTGCGTGCATGTCCAGACAGCCACACGCCTGGGTGCTGGGCCTGGGCCCCTGACTGGGCAGGTGCCCTGGGGGTGGAGGGCAGAGGTGGGCACTGCTTCCTTTTGTGGGGAGCGGCTCTCAGACAAACCCGGAGAACAGGTTTGTCCACCCCCGTGGCCGCCCCGGAGGCCTGGAGGCCCAGAAATGCCCCTCACTGCACCGACTGGCACTCGAGTGCGGTGGCACACACACAGAGTGGGCGTGGGGTGGGGGCAGCCTGGGGAGGGGAGGGAGGCCCCGGGTGCAGATGGGCAGCACCTCCAGGACCGAGCAGGGGACCCCCGCCAGCCCCTCGAGCAGAGACCTCGTTCAGCCAAGCAGTGGTCCCACAGCAGGAGGCTCAGTAGCTGGGGTCAGGACAAGGGGCCAGAGTGCAGAGCCCAGGTTGGGGGCCTGGGCTTGCCTGCGAGGTCGTGTCAGTGGTTCCAGGGCATAGGCGAGTGGCTGGGGCCAGTGCATCCCTGTGCTCGTCAGGGATGGGACTGTCTTGGCAGAGTTGCGTGTCCGACGAAGCAGAGTCCGCCTGGGGTTCTGGGGCTCTGGCCCATGGTCAGGGTTTCAAGGGAGCCAGGACAGGAGTCTGCACTTGGGAGGCCAAGGAAGGTAGGGGCAGAGCTAAGAAATCAAAGCTCAGAGAGACTGTGCCTTGTTCAAAGCAGGCACCTGGTGATCCCAGGTCTGTCTGGCCCCACATCTGTACCCCAATGGTTCTGTCTGTTGCTGGGTGGGGGTGGCTGTCCATGTATGCGTGGCCGTCATCCTGGGCTGAGCCGCTTGGGCCCAGGGAAGAGATGATCCAGGAGGACTTCCTGGATGAGGAGGCTTTGCACCGGCAGAAGGAGAGGGAGGGCTCTATCCAGAGAAGAGGTTGGGGTGATGGGTCACCCTCCTGGCCTCCCGTGGGGGTCGGGGGAGAAAGGAAAGGAGGGAAGGAAAGGCCAGGCCCCCGCGGCGTGGGGTGCCCCGAAGTGTGGGGACTCATGGGCACCAGGAGGGCCAGACAGGGAGGCCTCCGCAGGGCCACGGGCCGGGCGGGGTGTTGAGAGCAGCACAGAAAACCCGTACGTGCACTCCACTCCAGCCAGGGGAGCGGCCTCCATCCCGGGAGCAGGGAGGTCAGGCCCTGTCCTGGGGCCATTTCCTGGGTGGCCACTTTGGAGAGACCGTGTGCTGGAGACACCCTCCTGTGGCGCCACTGCCTTCGTCCTAGCGGGGACCCGGTTGCCGCGTCTGCGCAGCGGTACGATCCTGGGGGATCCTGGGTAGGTCCGTACCTTTCCTGGGCTTCGGTTTCCGGGTCTGCTGGGTGGGCCCTGGGGGGCTTCAGTGCCGCATCCAGTTGGTTCTGAATGCGGGGTTGGCAGATTTGTCCCAATTCACAGAGATTGGTAGCTGCCAAGGGCACCAGCACACCCCCACCCCGCTCCTCTGGCCACCTCACGTCAGTGAACCAGAAGGAGGCGTGTGGGATATTTTAGTTAGCGGGGCCCCAGCGCAGCCCACTGTGGCCCAAGTGTGCCGGGGTCCTCCCGCAGGCGGAGGGCAGTGGGGGCCCCGGGCCCGCTGGAGGCCAGTGGGCAGGAGCTGAGGCCTCCAGCGACAGGCTCTGGGTATTTCTGCCCCTGCCCACACCGTTGTGGCTCATTTATCAGACAGGTGTGACCTACCAAAACGTGTCACCAAAGGCCAGGGCCGAGTGGGGACCCGATGGGGTGCAAGTTGACCGTTGCATTTGGTAGCTCTGGGCATGTGGTGGGGGTGCCCACCCTTACAGGTCAGCGCCGCGTCCCTGCCCCACCGTCCCCTGCAGCACTGGACTCTTCTCTCCCTGTGCCAGAGCCTTCAGAGGCTCCCCAGCACCCGGAGGAGAGAGTTCTAGGTCTGACCTTGGCACTGGAGGCCCCTGCGGATATTGTGAGCACCTTGAAGAGTGGGGATGCGGGAATACAGGTGCCCTGTTTGGTGACCCCTGGCCCCACCCGGGAGGCCGTCTGCAGGTACCGTCTTGTCCAGGACTGTCCCGTGACTCAGTCACAATATCACTCGTCCCCCACCCCGCTGCATGTGTCTCCCCAGGCATAATCCCTGTTCACGGTCTTTTACGACCGCCAAGGGACTACTTTGCTGCCTGCTTCCTTAAGATGTGAGCCCTGTGAGTGTGGCACTTCCGGGGGATCACTGCGGTGCTCCCCATTCCAGAAGGGGCATCACAGGTTTTCCTGAACAAACACAGAAAGGAATGACCCCCATTTCAGTGCTGAGGGCAGGAAGGGGTGCCCCCAGACAGCTGCCCTTGGGATGGAGGCCGGCAGCATCCTTGGAATCTTCTCCCATCTCCTCCTGTCCTCCCTCTGTGGCCCGGCAGCAGAAGAGACCTTCCAAGGTGGCCTGGGGTGCCTTCGGGTGAGGAGGAGCCTGGTGGGCAGGACTCTTAGAAGGTGTCTCCTCTCAAAGTCTCCGCTGGAGATGGTGCTCCTGGTGCCCTGTTGTGCCTGCGGGATAGCACGTGTCCCCAGGCTGTCCACAGGGGTGGGGGCAGTGGGTGAGCACGGGTGCAACTCCTCCAGCCTCGCTTGGCCCTGGGCCCCTGCCTGGGAGCACCAAGGCAGGGGAGGGGAGCTCATGCATCAGCTTGGGCAGCTGGAGGAGGCATTCAGGGGAGGCCAGGCCCGTGGGCTCGGAACCTACCACCGTCTCTAATAAGACAGTAGCATTTTGTGGAGGGGGCCGAGGATGGGGGATAGGTCTGCAGACTGTGGGCGAGGGTGGGCCTGGGTGCAAGCGTCTGGCCCTGTCCCCAGGTTGGTCTAGAACCCTATGGGCAGGGCTGAAAGCCTTGGGCACCCCAGGGGAGTGCAGCACAGAGCATGGAGTGGGACAGGGGACGGCCAAGGTGGCCCCAGCCTCAGGTGGGGCATTTCCCCCCCGGAGCCTTTTTCCTGCTTTGTGCAACATGGGAGGTGACACGTTCCTACTGCCTTTTGTTCCCACAACCGCTCCTGTGCCCATGCCTGTCCCGGCTCCCCCTCTCCCAGGCGGGAGCCCCCCCTCCAAGCCCTGTTACTCTCAGCTTGGCCTTACCCAGGCCTGCTCTGTGTCGTGGCTGCCCAGCACCCCTGCGCCCCCACCCTGGGCCCGACACCCTCGTGGCACTAGCGTCTTTGCTGCCCAAAGACCCTGGGGTCTGCTTCCCATCCCTCCCCGTCCGTCCCTCACCGGTGGCTCCAACGACCAGTCCTCCCTGCCCTGCCCTCGGCCATGTGCCCACCCTTGAGCAAACCCTTTTCAAGAGGGTGAGCTTCCTCCCCACTTCCTCTCCCCCCACCCCCTGCTGTCCACCCCGACCCAGAACACAGCCATGTTCCATGTTCCACAGACCCATGGCCAGGTCTCCCAGCATGTGGTCTTCAGTGCCCCCCCCTGCCCCCCACCCAGGCCTCGTGGGGCCTCCTTGGCCCCCTCGCGGGCTGCTCTGGCCTGCCCGCTTCCACACCTTCACCCAGCCGGCCACCCCAGGTCCTGGTGGGGCCCGGATGTGCTGTTGGCAGAGGCCTTGAATGGTGCAGTCACGGTGGATGTTCACGGCCTGAGGGGCCGGCAGAGGGAGACGAGGCTTCTGATGTGTTGTTGGCTATGTGCCCGTCCAGCACTGGGATGTGGGAAGCCACCGCCAGCCTCCTCTGGGGGTGGGAGGACTGAGGGAGGAGCTGGAACAGGTGTCCCCGGCTATGGAGGTGCCCTTCAGTTGAAGAGTGCGCTCCCTCAGCTGCCCCAGGTGAATCCTGGGAGGACTGGGACACGAAGGTCCTAGCCAGCCCTGGGCCCACGGACCAGAGGGCCCTTCCTGCCACAGGGGTTTTGCTGTCCCTGGGCTGTATGCTTCCTTTTTAATCCCCCTGTGCTGTGGCGTGGAGACGAAACTACTGCCCTGAAGTTCCCCCCTGGAGCTGCCTGTTGGGCCCAAGTGACCCTCCCGAGTGGAGAGGGTGGGGTTCAGGCAGGAGGGGCATTGGGGCCCAGTCTGCTGGTAGGTTGTGGGTTCTTCCCGGGATCATCTTTGTGGGGTGAGACCCGGTTATTTTGGCCCTGCCCCGATGGGGTGTTGTTCCTGGTACAACATGGGTAAGAGTCCCTGGGGGTGGGGGTCCCAGAGCGTGAAGACTGGGAGGGGCCTGTGTCTGCTCACCAGGCTGGGCTTCTCCCTGAGACCCGCCCAGTTCCTCAGTAATCTCTTCTGCAGGCCTCGGGCGCAGAGAGCAGCGGGGACCCCTCCTCACCACGTCTCGACCCCACTCTTGACTGATAATGGATTGCCATTTGCCCATCCGGTCCCCCCTTAGGTGCGTCTTTTGGGTTTTTGTGGGTTTTTGTGGTTTTTTTTTGTATTTTTCAGCATGGATAGTGTTACTTCGCTGCGATTTTTAAAAATCCGTATTGGCAGTGCACAGGGTGGTCTCCGGACCCCTTTCCGATCTGAGCAGCTGTCGGGGACCCCGAAGTGTGTTGTGCAGTGGAGCCTGAGCTGCTCGCACCGGCTCACGAGCCGGCTATGAGGTCTCCGGTAATTCTGAGAGCGGGTTGTCACACGCGGCCGTTATTAAAATCAAATTAAACTAATTAAATTATGTAAAACATATAAATTATAAGAAAAGCAAGGTAATGGACACTCTTGCTTCCTGATTATTCACATCTTGCTGTTATCTGCGCCCCTATCTTGTAGCTCACGCCTGTGCCCTCCGCCCAGCGGAAGTGCGGGAGGACCGGACGTGACCCGGTTTCCTCCCAGCTGGAAACTGGCTGCCGCGGGCGTATTCACGTGGAAATTGGCAAACACCGCCCATCAGGGCTTTCACCCCCACGGGGCTGGTTGGTAAATCTGGATCAGCACATCCCTGGTTATTAGCACTTGACATTTACTACGTTAGATATTGAGACTAATCATTGAAAACATTTTGTTGATGCAGTCTCGCTGAATAACAACCAAGTGATTACGTGCGAACATAAAGAACATTTTTTGTATTTTATGGAAGTAGGGTTGACGTGCGGTCTGACATTAGTCCTTAGTTTCAGGTGCCCAGCATAGTGACCGGGCAATTGTGTAAAATACTCAGGGCTCGCCGCCATCATGTTATTACAATCTACTGACCGTGTTCCCCGTGCTGTACTTCCCACCCCTGTGACTCCTTTATCTTGTAACTGGAAGTTTGTACCTCTTAATCCCCTTTATCTATTTTCCCCATCCCCCCACCTGCCTCCCCTCTCACAACCACCTGCTCTCAGTACTTACGAGTCTGTTTCTTTGTTCGTTGGTTTGGTGTTTTAGATTCTGCGTGCGAGTGAACTCGTATGGCTTTTGTCTTCGTGTGGCTGCCTTATTTCACGTAGCGTAATGGGCTGTGGTTCCATCCGTGTCGCTGCAGGTGGCCAGGTTTCATTCTTTTTATGGCTGAGTAATAGTCCCGCGTGCGCGCATGCCCGGTGCTTCTCCGTTCCCCAACGGGTGGACGCCAGAGGGCGCTCGCACACCTTGGCTGTTGTAAATGGTGCTGCGGCAAACTTCGGGGTGCGTGTACCTTTTCGAATTAACGTTTTCATTCTCTTTGGGGAAATACCCAGTAGCATTCCTATTTATAATTTTTGAGGAACCTCCATATTGTTTTCCACAGTGGTTGCACAAACTTAGGTTAATATAAATAGTTTTTCATGAAAATAACTTTTTTCCCCCAAAACGAATTCGGCAAGAAGAGCGGTATTGCTTTGTCTTGTCGCGAGTGTCCGGAACGGGGGGGGGGGCAGGAGGAAGGGGGCCGGGCTCTGGATGCGCTGCTGCGCCGCGGCCGCCACAGCGTGCGTTCACAGCGTGCCCGTCGGGGTGGAAAGCTCTCGAGGAGACCCACCTCCTTGCACGCAGGCATGTGCGTCCCTCGCCGCCGTGGCAAAGCCAGAGACGATGACGCTCGGCGGAGGTGGTGGCGGGTGAAAGCCCGAGCCTGGCAATGCCCGTTTGGGGTTCTGTTACGTGAGCCCCGTCGGTGGGTCTTTGGCTGTGAGTGGATCTCTACCTGGGCAGGATTTGGGGCATCTGGAAGCCGCTGGTCGCTGAGTGCGGCAGAGAGTTCCCGCACGTCCACGTGTCGCGTGGTCTCTCCTGAACGTCGCCACTGCTGCCGTGAGAAAAAGCCTCAAATATTCGGAAGCCGTCAGACTCGCAGTGGTGGATACACATTCTCCAAAATGCTCATTTTTACCGAAGCGCAAATTTCATCGCTGGCAACGGACCTCATCACGCGGTCGTCACTTTGCTTTTAGGTGGCAGGCTCGCCGTATGCGCTTTGGAGAAATCCGCCGCCAGATGTTGCACACGCCCGTGCCTCCCAACAGTCTGTCTGCCGTGGTTCCTTCCAGCAAAGACTGCTGCCTGCGCCTCGCGGCCCGCGGGCCTGGCATCTGCCGCCGGAGCCCCTCCTCTTGAGAAACCCCTGGCTCTCTCACACAGGATACGGGCAAGAGCTGAGGTTTCACAAAATTCACGTTTTGGAATTTCCCAGGGCAGCGGCTTCTTCTGTGTTTCGATCTGAGTGTGCGGTGACAGGGGGCCTGACGGGACGACCCAGGGCCATTTGGAGCCGCTGCCTGGCTCTGTGCTGGCTGTTATCCACCATTGCGCAGATGTGGGCACGGGGAGGAGCGGGGTGGGGGGTTAGTATGGAAATAGCGCAGACTTCTGCCCCCCCGGGGTTCTGGGACACCAGGGGCTCCGTGGGCCTCACGTTGGAAGCACTGCTCTCCCGCACGCCTCGTTCTGGTCTCTGCTTCCTCCACTCAATACTATGCTCTCAAGACTCTGCTTGTCCCCACGGACCTCATGCCATGTGTTTATTCCATGTGTGCGTCCCCCAGCGGTCAGGGCTGCTGGGAACATCTTCCCCCACTCCTCGGGGGCCAGTGCCAAGCTGGCTGAGTGACCCCCCACTCTTACCTGGGGCTTGACCCTTGACAAAAGCCCCTCCCTCGGGACCTAGCGTGAGGGCTCAACTCGGTGAGACCAGCCCTTGGGCCAGCTCACTCCTGCCCACCCTCCGTGAGCAGGGGGCCGGGGCAGGGCGCTTCCCGCCACGGCCTCGGAGTCAGGGCTGCTGGGTTCTCTGTGCGACGTGCCCGGCCTGGCTTTGGGCGGCTCAACAGCTTTGGGGGGAGGGGTTGAGTGGCCCCCTCATCATCTGTGTTCTCATCCGCTAAGTCAGGGGTGGGTAGAGGGTCCAGCTTCAGACTGGCCAGCCACGGGGGTGCCCTGACCTGCCTCCCCGTCACTGGGGCCCCTCCATCGGAGGCTGTGCTGGAGAGGCAAGGTTGTAGGAACCGGTGCCAGGGGGCGCTGGCGGGCAGCGAGGTGCCCTGCTGGAGAGGAGACCCGTCAGGCAGCACTAGGGAGTCAGGGGGAAGGGACGGCTGGAGTGGAGGACTCTGGCTACTGGGTCCCGAGACGAGGAAGGGGTTGGGGGGGCAGGCAGACCGTCTCCTTGATTTCCGGGTCCCTCATCGTATGAGATTTTCAGGCCCTCAGACCAGGTGTCCAGCCCGGGTGGGACCCCAGGGGGAACGTGGGCAGTGGGTCTAGAAAAAGTCAGGTGGGATGTCTGGAGTCTGGTGGCTGGTGGGGCCTGGGGCTGGGAAGGAGCGGACGCTCTATCGATACATCCCCGCCTCCAGAGGCCGGGGCTCCCACCTCTGCCTGGCTCCCCACCCCTGGGGTCTTTCTGAGCCAGGGGACGCCCGTGGAGTGACACAGAGGATGTCGGGAGCAGGCCGGGGCTTGCGGTGGCCCCCGGGGAACTCCTCTGGCCAGCCGGCCGCTCTGCAGGGCACGGCAGGGGCGCTGCGGACATTGGAGGCGAGTTGTCAGGGGTGGAAGTCACTGAGGGTCCACGCCAGCCCTCCCTGTGGGCAGGGCACCACGGACTGACACGTGCAGGCCAAACGGCAACCACTTTGTCCTCTGGGGGCTCCGCGGGCGGGGGCTGGCCATTTTGTGGAGGTGGGCGTACCTCTGGGCATGAGCACCGCGCCCTTGGCACTTGGGCTCGGGGCTGGGCCGCTCTCTGGCCTCTCTGGGCCTGGGCCGTATGCCTTGATTAAACAGGCCGACGCTGGAGGACAGGGGTCAAGTGGACCCAGCCTGGCACTGAACGATGTCATCCATGACCGGTCACCCGTGGGCAGTGGCCAGTTCCCAGGACTCGACGTTGGCATCTGGATGGGGGTCTGAGCAAGCTGAAGGCCTGGCACCAGAGGGCCCCCCGTCCTCGGCCTGGGGCTCTGCGAGGAGGAGCAGGCCTGGCTGGGGACAGCCCCACAACACCCGTCAGCTGGGGCTCCCCCCACCCGCGGCCCCCACCCCACAAGGCTGCTGACCCCGCCGCAGGCCCGTGGACTGTAGGGGCCGGGCGTGTCCGAGGGGTGCCACGAGGGGCCCTGGCGTGGTCTGAGGGGCAGGGGCGGGTGGCGAGGGGCTCAGCTCACACGGCAAGGTGCAGCCGGGCCCGTGCCAACGGCTGACCTCATGGTCCTCAACGGCCTTGTCTCGGCTTGCGGTGTGGTGCTGTTGCCTAATTAGGTTCTACCGCGCCAGTCCCGCCGAGCCCCACGCCCGGCCTGTGCTTGCAGACGTGTTCAGGCACGGATCCTGGGCTCCCGTAGCAGCAGGAAGCCGCCGTGCCTACTCGGAACCCGGCAGTAGCCGGCTGAGACGGTGGCAGGAGCTCGCTCTGGCCTCGTGGGCTGTGTGGCCGGCGGCCTCGGGTGAGCTTGGGCCGGGGGACCCCACAGCTTCGGGTGAACCTGGAGCCAGGGCGTCTGGAGGGGTGACCGGGAGTGGAGGGCGGGCTTGTGAGAGGCTGTGGCAGGCACAGCAGGGCTGGGGCCGGAGGGGTCCCGTGAGTCCTGGTGCCCTGGCCTTCGGGCTGCCTGGTGCCCACGCCCCGTGCTCTTCGGGGGCGTAGGACCCCAGGGAGCTCCTGGCCGGCTAGTTCTAGGTCAGTTGCTGGTCTTGGATGGGGTAGGCCAGGTGGAGGCCGAGGGGCTGAAGTAGGTGGGGGTGAGGGAGGGATAGACCCCCAGGGGGGGCGGAGGGAGCCCCAGAGGCCTGGGCCTCAGGAGAGTCACGCGCTAAGCCTGACCCACGGGGACCTCGGGAGAGGGCCTGCCCACCTTCGGTTCATTTGCCTACTCAGGCAGAGCATGTGGCTCTGGGCGGCTGGAGGGGCCAGGTATCCTGATGTCCACCCGGGGGCCAAGCCCAGAAGCTCTGTCCTGGGCCCAGTGGCCTCCCACCTTGGCCTCTGCGGCCTCTCTCTAGCCCCCAGGGAGGAGGAAGTCTCTGGAAGGAGCTGGTCCAACGTGTGTGGGGAGGTGGATGGATGGAGTGGGGGCTCCAAGTAGGAGAGGAGCCTGTGCACAGGCCGGTGGGACTAAGACTTGGGGAGGGGGCACCAGGAGGCAGGTGGAGCCTGGGCCACTCAGGGGCTCGGACACCAAAGTGGCTCGATCTGCTGCATAGACCCACAGGTGGCCTGAGCCGCCGGGCTGGGGGTGACGGTGCCGTGGGAGCCGAGGGCTGTGGAAAGGGTCCAGGGGCAGCCTCCTCGGGCCGCTCCTGTGGCCCGGGGCCACCCCTCTGAGGCCCAGGGCTGGCGAACACCCCCCAGCACCATCGTGGCAGAAAGGGCTGACTGGTGTCTGTGAAATGCTGCCTGTTTTGCCTTTGAACTTCATCGAGTTCAGGAAAAGTCCCAGCACAGAACAGCAGTCGCTCTTTAGTGATGGAGCCATTGCTACGGTTACCAGCCCCCTGGCTTCACCCACTCCTCACCGGGGGGGGGGGGGGGGGGGGGGCGTTTATCCCTGAGGGGTGGTGAGCAGGACGGCCATACAGCGGTGCCCTGCAACCCCACCCTGGCATTGGCCTGGATGCCTGGCCGGGCTTCGCCCACCCACCCGCCGCCCTGCTCTCTCTAGGTGTGTGATGAGCCACAGGCCCAGTCCCCACTCCGGAGGGGGACTCCAGGGGCCCGGGGGGCAGAGGGACCTCAGAACAGCGTCTCCCTGCCTCCCTCGGGTGGCTGGCCCCAGCTGGTGACCCAGGCCAGCCACACCTCTCCCCTGCTGCCCTCACTGCCGACAGCCCCGCACCCGTCCGTGATGGCTCCCCCGCTGGAAGACCCAGGGCCCAGTCCGGAGAGTGGACAGTTTTTCCTGAACATCAATATTCTGCCTGTGGGTGAGTGAGGTGGTTCTGAGTCCCCGCCTCCCGCCCGGGAGAGTGAGCTCTGCCTGCTCCCTCAGAACAGGCGGGCTGCCGTGGGTGGGGGGCCCCGTGCGTGATGGCAAGAGTGGCTGGTGTGCACCTGTCCCCAGTGCACGAGGTTGACATGTCTTTGGCGGTCTTTGTCCAAGATGGGGGGCTGAGGTGGCCCCACCCGAGGTCCCTGGCTTCTTCTAGTTGAATGGGGACTGTGGCACCTCGGGTGGGTCTAGGGGGCGGCTCCCAGTGGCTTCAGGCAAAGGCAAGTTGCAAGCAGCTCCAGGGCTGGGGGTGGGGGACAGGGGCCCGAGCAAGGCCACTCCCCTGGTCCCTCCCCTCAAGGGCCAGGGCAAGGGGCGGCAGATGGGACAGACTTCCTTTTAGGAAGACCGCTTTGGGGCTGCCGGCCGGCCCACCAGCCCCGTCCATCTCGGTCAGACCCCTGGGAACCTGGGCCGACTTGGGGCTTCTCAGCACAGCTGGGCTGTGCACCCCAGGGAGGCTCTGGGCACCTCGGGGCCCGTCGCCTCTGTGCCTTCCTGTGGCCCGCTGGCAGTGACATTTGTGGTCTCTGGAGCGGGGCGATGATGCTTTGGCGCCTACCGTCTCTGCCTCTCGGCTTCGGGAAGATGGGATAGTGGTGCAGACGCTGTGAAGTACTCGTGTCTCGGGTGGGTGGGCGGATAAGGATCTGGCCACGCGACCACCACCACGTATCCGTTCGCGGCGTTTCCGCTTCCGGCGTTTGGATTTACGCAGGTGCACAGGTGCACAGGTGAGCCTGGCCAGGTGTGAGAGCCCCTTGCCCGAGGGAAGGGTGGGAGCCGGCTGCACCCGTAGACGTGGCTCCGGCGTCTCTCCCGCTGTATAATTTGCTCCGTGTTCCGCCGGGGATGTGCTGGCTGTGAGCTGCAGGCTGGGCCCGGGCTCCCCCGGGAGGTGGGGGCTTCTCCCCTTGGGGCCCAGAACCGTCGGCCGCGGTGTCCTGAGTACCCGGCATGGTGGGCTGAGCTGCGGCCACCAGGGAGTGTCCGGCCCCAGCCCCGGGCCTCGGGCCTGGGCTCAGCTGCTCCCTGCCGGCCGCGGACTCGGCAGCCACTGCTCCAGGGTACGGGGGTGCCCGGAGGCTGCTGGCACCCACCGGTGTGGCAGAGCCCAGGCGTGCGGCCGGTCCTCTCCCTGCGCCTGTCCCCTGTCCCGGCAGCGCAGCCTCTGCCCGCACGTGCGGGGGCCCTGCCTCCTTCCGGCTCCTTCTGGCTCCTCCTGGGCAGACGCAGCCCGCGGCGGACCCTGACTCAGCTCTCCTGGGAGGTCAGGAGGAGAGCGCACCCTCACCCCCGCGAGGCCTGTGGCTCAGGGAGGTGGTGCGTGCCCACGCGGACCCGCTCTCCCTGAGGCCGGCTGCTGCTTGCCCTGGGGCTGCCCCTCGGGACAGCAGTGGTGGGAGTGAGCGTGGACGTGAATTGGCACGCCCGCCCGCGAGGGTCTGTGCATGCGTGTGCGCGTGCGTGTGTGTGTGTGTGGAGTGGGTTGTGTGCATGTGCTCTGTGCGCCCCGAAGAGCCGGACCCGGCCCGTTCTCCCACATTCCCCAGACGTGCCCCAACGGGTCTCCTCCGCTGAGGGGACATGTCTGCTCGAGGCCCACTGCCCCCTGCCCAGGCTCTGGGCCCTGCTGCTCAGCTCAGTCTGGAATGGACGCCCGGAGAGGGCGGTGGCCGCAGAGCAGGCTGCCGAGCCCGGGCAGGGCCGTGGGGCGGAGGAGGGGGCCCCCACCCGTGGCCTGCCGTCCCCACCTCGTGCTCTCCTCGAGGTGCTCCCTGTGCTGTCTGTCCCCTCCACGCCTGACTTGCCGATGCTGGTGTGTGACACAAGGCCCCGTGCTTGGCTCTGGGCCGAGGGCCGGGGTGGCGGTGCTCCGTCTGGCCCTGGAGGTCCTTCCAGAAGGCTCCCCGAAGCAGCCTCACCAAACAAGAGAGGTTTTCCAGCCAAGAGGGCAGGAGATAGCCTCAAAGCCTGTGAAGCAGGTCAGCCTGTGCTGGAGGCTGTTTGGGGACAGTCGGCAGCTGCAGGCTGTGTCTACCTGACATTCGGGAGGCTCCTTCTGGCTGTGGACTGAAGTATGTCCGGGTTCCCTTGAGCCATGGCGCCTGGCTTGGTTGATGCCAGCTCTGTCCCAGGTGGGGGTGGGGTGGTGGGGGGGAACAGTGCCCAGGAGGGGGGTGTCTCGGGCCTGCTCTGGGGCCCTGGCCTCATGGGCTTCGGGACCTGGGTCGGTGGCTTGCACGGAGCCTGTGCCATCACCCAGCACCTGCTCTGGGCCGCCCCCACTGGGACTCACAGCCACCGTGCCCACGATGGGGTGCAGGCCCCCAAGTTCTGGTTTAATCCACTCTGGAGGGGGAGAAGACCCAGCTACCCGCCGGAGCTGGGGGCGGGGTGGGCCGTATGGGGCCCAGCCCCAGAGCCAGAGCCAGTGGGACGGTGTCAGGAAATGTGGCAGCGCCCACGGCAGATTGCTTACCCCACTTCTCGTGTGTCCGTGGTAACGGGTCTCGTTGAGAGCCAGTTAATCCCCTCCCACAGGTAAAGGGCTGGGGGTGCCGGGCGCTGTGCCTGCCGCACCCAGAGAGTGGGGTGAGGTGGAGACTTGAGCTCCCAGGTTTAGGGAGCAGTTGGCCTCTTCACGCCTCTGGGGTCGTGGATGCCAGCCAGGAAGGGATGGAGCCAGACAGGCAGAGTTGGACTGGACAGACACAAAGGGCCTCTCCTGGGTGGGGGGGGGGGTGTTGAGGGGGCGGCTAGGCTCCTGTGGGGGCTGAGTGGGCATGGCCACCTGGTCACAGACTGGCACTCTCTCCAGGGCTTTGGAGGCTGGGGTCTGTGCTTTGGGAGGTGCAAGGGGCCTGGGGCATCAGGTTCATCCATGCTCCCATATGGCGTACACGGAGAAGAGATCCACAAAGGGCTTCTCTAAAGGAGCCGGGGATGGGGCGCCTGGGTGGCTCAGTCGGTTAAGCGTCCGACTTTGGCTCAGGTCATGATCTCGCGGGCCATGAGTTCGAGCCTGGTGTCAGGCTCTGTGCCGACGGCTCGGAGCCTGGAGCCTGTTTCTCCCTTTCTCTCTGCCACTCCCCCGTTCATGCTCTGTCTCTGTCTCAAAAATAAATAAACGTTAAAAAAAAAATTTAAAGGAGCCAGGGTGGTGGGGGCAGGCCCGGCACTAAGGGACATCCCAGGGATGCTTGCCGACTTGGGGGCTATCATGGATGCCTCCCCGGGTTGCTGAGCCGCCTGGATGCCCCTGCGAGATGCAACACGTTCAGCCAGTGAGGAGGGGCTGTGGTGGCAGCTCCCTTCTCTTTTGCGGGGAGTCCCAAGCTGTGGTGTCCTTTCTCCACCCGGTGCACAGATGGGGCTGAGGTGGGAGAGCCCCAGTGTTCTGTGCGCTCACGTCTGTGAGGACGGGCCATCTGGAGCAGCCGGGCAGCTCGCTAGGGGCGGGGGGGCGGGGGGAGACACTGGACCTGGGATGCTGAGCCATCGATGCTGAGGACGGCTCCCTCCTTTCCGTGGGCCCCACCCAGCCTGGGTCCCTGGCGGGGCCAGCGTGTGCTGAGGAGCTAATGCAGCTCAGTGATGCTCAGAGACACTCAGTCACTAACTCAAGCTCACACAGCAAGATTCCCAGAGACAGGGCTCAGGCTGGGGAGGATCAGCAGGAGGGCCAGGACGCTGCTGGGTGTGCGAGGTCCTAGGGTTGGACCCGACGGGCCAAGGGTGCAGAGATGGCCAGGTCCCTCGGGTGGGCGGGCGTGTGTGCACCGGGAGCTGCTGGTCTCCTGCGTCCCCAGGCCTTTGAGGGCCAGCCAGCCCTGCCGGGCACCTGTCTGCGTGGGCGGGGCCAGCAAGCCAGGGCATCCCCAGTGCGCGGCTGAGGCTCAGCAGGGCTTGGAGCAGAGGAGTCCTGGTGCTCCCCTGTCCCCGACGGTGTGCATCCAGGCCTGTGTCTTTACAGAGCTGGGGCTGGAGAGGCCGTGGCGGGGTGGGGGGGGGTGGGGGGGTGCGGGGAAGCCAATGTGTGTCCACGAGGCCAGGGCAGGATGTGCGGACGCGGGCGCCTTCCCACTTGAAAGTGTGTTCGGATCCACTGCCCCTGCTCCTGGGACCTCCCGCCAGCTCTGTGCTGGTAACCTTGCTTTAATTCTTGTTTTCCTGCCTGAATATGAAAGCAAGAAGCAAAACTTGGTCAGAGGAGATGATTTGGAAAATACGGGAAAATGTGGAGAAGAGACCGAATCTGTCACCCCTGCCGGCACCTTCCGTGGGGGCTTTGCGTGCGCGGGGCTCTGTGCTCCAGACGCTGCGCCGACCCCGAGGAGCCCTTCCCCGGGGCTTGGTCTACCTTCCCCCCAAACCCCTGCCTTTTTCTCTGGAGTCTGATTTTTTTTAATTAATTTCTTTAACGTGTATTTGAGAGACAGAGCGTGAGTGGCGGGGGGAGGGAGGGCAGACAGATACGGAGACAGAATCCGAAGCAGGCTCCAGGCTCCGAGCTGTCAGCACAGAGCCCGACGCGGGGCTCGAACTCACGAACCGCGAGGTCGTGACCTGAGCCCAAGTCGGCCTCTTCACCGACCGAGCCCCCCCAGGCGCCCCTGGAGCCTGAATTTTATGGCTGTCTCCCGGTCCGATGAATGTGGCCGCTGCAGCCGCCACGAGAGCGTCTAGGAAACCTGTGAGTGCTCGCTGTCGTAAATAATGTTGCGGGCAAGCCTCCTGCGCACGCGTCTGGGTCTGAGCCCCTGGCTGTTTCCTTGGAGGCGCGTGTCTTTCCCGCTGCGTGCAATGGCATCTGCCGTGTTCGCCAAACTCTTTGAAGCTCCCGCCTTCAGCCTGCTGCCGAGCGCCGGGAGGAGCGAGGAGCGGGGCGGGTAGGACGCCGTGGCCTCCCTGCTGCCTTTCCAGAATCAGTCCTGCCTGGAGCAGGAGGGAGGGTCTTCCCAGGCAGGCTGGACGTGCGCTCACCTTCAGGGCCACCTGGGGCTGGGGGAAGTGGCCCAGCTCCCTGGATAATGACAGCTCTGGGCTCGTCACTCCCTGGGCAGGGACACGCTCCCCTCAGGAGTCTCTTCTTGTCACGAGTCCTGGCCAGGCTGGGTGAACGCAGCCATGAGTTGTTACGTCCTGGGCGCCCACCCCGTGCCTGGAGTCCAGCATGTGCCAGGGCTGTGCTGGGCCCTGGGACAGAGACCTGGCTTTGCTGGCAGACGGACTGAGACCTTCCTGCCCAGTCTGCGGGGAAGCAAGGGGTCCAGGGCTGGGCCAGGAAGGGGGACTCCACATCAGGGAGAAGGGAAGGGGTCACGGGTTAAAGGCAGGGATGGAGCCGGGCGTGGTCCACAGGTTGTCTGGAGGCCGGTGGACAGGCCACGGGGGTGCCGTGGCTGGGGGGTCCTGCAGGGAGGAACCTGGTCTTGGGGCATTTCCTCAGTGAGGCCCGGGGAGCCCACAGCCTGGGGCTCCGGGCCTGGGACTCCTCCGGGCTGGGGGCTGGCTCTTTGAGCACCCTGGCCGGCCAGAGGGAGCCAGCCCAGCCGACATCAAGCCGAACAGAAGCTGTCGTGGGTTTCCCTGGGACCGGACGCTGGGCAGGTGTTTGTCAGGTGGGGGACACGCTGTGCAGGGACTGGGAGGGGCCCAGTTTGTGAAGGGGGTCCCCTGACAGGGGTCCCTGCTTCGGGGGCCTGGGGAGGGCAGCGCTGGGAGCAGGTTCCTCGCTGTAAGGCCTGAGGGCAAGGGGGCTCTACACCTGCCGATTCCAGGAAGGAGGCCGGGTCCGGGCACCGCCTGACCCTGGGGCTCCTGCTGTGCCCAGCGCGGGGTTGAATTTACTGCCTGCTGGGCTCAGAGGGACCAAGGTGAGGGCCCCTCCTCCCTCCCTCCCCCTGGGGCCAGAGGAGCATCCCGGCCCTGTCCCTGTGGCAGGCCGAGGAAAGGCGTGGGGGTGAGCCCGGCTGGCCCCGTGTGCCCGCGCTCGGCATGCGCTGGCAAAGGCCTCTGTGCCCCGAGCAGTCAGGGAGAGAACAGCGAGAGCCGGCCCCGGCCCGTGGGGTGAAACGGTCTTCCGGGCCTTTCTTTCCAGCCGGCCCCGAAAGAGTAGACGGGCAGTGGCCAGGCAGCGCGGCACCCGGCCGGGTGGGCGTGTTCTTCTCTGAGTGTGACCACTGGCCCCAGAGACGGGAGGTCCCCTCCCACCTGGGGTCACCCCCATTCACGGTGTCCAGACCCCACTCCTTCCCAAGCTCCCCTGGGACCTCCCCGCGGCCTGCGGACTGCAGGGCTCGGAGACCACTTTCTCCCCAACCCCCTGCGTGCTTCCCGCCACCCGCCTCCACCCTTCTCTTGTCTTGGGTACCTTGCGGTGGGTTTGCCCCGCGGGGGCCGCGGCATCACGGAGCATTCCCACCCCCCACCCTCTAGACCTGGGCTGTCCTGCCGGGGGGTCTGGGCTGGCCTGGAGGAGCTGAGACTCTGACCGTGTGGCTGGTCTTACTAGACGTGGCTCGACCCAGCCCTGACCCAGCTTATGGGCCCTTCCCTGTCCTACCAGAGTTAGATGGAAATACCCACCCCTGTCCAGTGAGAGAGGCCTTTTGGGGGCTGGATACCTGGTCTTCCAGGACCTGGGGCCGTCTCTCTGTGCCTCAGTGTCCCCCTCAAAGAAAAGGTGGTATTGGGAGGTAATGAGGGCTCCTGAGGGCTGGCAGTGCCTTTCAAGGCCTCTGGTTCGTCAGAGATGGGTCCTCACCCCTCCTCCGGTGGGCACCACCTAGACAGGAAAATGCCTGGTGGGGGGGTCTTGGTGGCTCAGCCCGGCCCTGCGCCGGGGGCCAGGCTGCCCACACCTTCCCCCCGCCCCCCCAACCCCGTGCCCATGGGAGATGCCTGGTGGCACCAGGGCTGTCCCCAGGCTCCAGGCTGTGTGTTCCCTGAGAAGCAGGAGCCGGGGGGAGCGGAGGTCCGATCCCCGTACACTGTCTTGAGTTCTGATTGAGCACGGGACGTCTTAAGACCAGATGCTGCTGAAAAATGAAACACACACTTCCTAAATTTAGCCGGTCGAGAATTGCACATTTACCTAATTAGGCTTATTGATTCGGCGCGTCCGCGCTCGCCCCCCCCCCTCCCCCCGCGGGCCGCACTCGCTGTGCCGCTGGCTGCCTGCATGCACGCCTCTCTGGGCCCGTGTGTCCTTGCTGTCCCCCGGCGCCCGTTACTGCTGGAGCCGGGCAGTGCCACTCATGGGGACAGTGTTCGTGTACATGGGGCAGCTGGTCAGTCTGGCTGGACTCCTCTCCGCCAAGGCCGAGCAGACACACGCCTGAGCTGCCCGAAGCTGGGCCCAGCCGGCGTGTGTAGGAAGAGCAGTGGGCACGTGGTCCCTTCCCTGCCTGCAGGGACCTCATGATCTGGGTGGCGAGACTCAAAACAAGGGCAAGGCCCTTGTGACAAGGCGTGTGAAGTTCTCTGGCTCAGACCGTGGATGGTGCGGTCTCAGAGCGGGCGAGCTCGAGGGTCAGGGCAAGCAGGGAAGGCTTCCTGAGAGAGGCACCCTTGCTCTAGGTCCTGGAAACCATGCAGTTGGGTCCCCTGGGTGCCAGGCTGGAGGGTCTGATGCTGCATGACCCGAGAGTGGAGCCCTTGAAGGTTTGGAGCCCGGAACCGCCTGCTCAGGCCTGTGTTCCAGGAGCGCGGGTGGGGTGAGCCTGGGGGAGGCGGGGGGCCAGAGTGGGTCTGGGAGACTGGCTAGGACTGTGCTCCGTGGGGGTGATGGAGGGCTATGGGGGCAGGCGGGCCGTCCTGGCTGCCGGGGCGACTTCCAGAGGGCCTGGTGGTCACAGTGGGCACGTGTACACATCATCCACCGCGTGCAACGGCCTTTCTCCGGCTGCGTGGCCGGCCGGCCCGGAGGCCCTGAGCCCTGCCGGCCCACGCATCCCCCGCCCTCCTTCTTGAAATGCTTGGTGTCTCTGGCTCAGAATGGAGGTTTCTTTCCTGGTGGTTTCCAATTTGCATCTCAATTTTGGCTCTGAGGGAGAGGAGCCCAGTGTCGTCGTCTGTTTGTCTGTTCTTGTTGTCACCCTTGGTTTCCATCTCTGTCTGTCCCTGGGCCTTGTTCTCCGGGCACAGACGGTGTGGGTGCCCTTCCTTCCTCCTGGGGCCGCATCCCCAAGGCCTGCTGGGATCCTGCCGTGGCCCAGGCAGCCTTGCCCCCAGGACTGACGTCTGTGCCCCCAAGAGGCGAGCCACCTCCTCCCCCTGGCTGAGCCCCACGCTGTGGGGGGGGGGGGGGAGAGGTGTGCAGGTGGGTATGGCTGGAGGTGCTGCCCACTCTGGCCTGCACCCAGCCAGGGCTCTCAGCCGGGCAGGGACGGCGGGGACACTCAGGGCTGTCCGTCTGGGGAAGCCTTGGAGAGCCCGGGGAAGAGCCAAGGGTGGAAGGAGGCCCGGCTCGGCCGCTGCGGTGATGTGTCTGAGGCTGAGGAGTGTGGGTACCCACGGTGTGGTCACAGAAGGTCACGGGGCCCTAAGCGGGAGTCTCGTCCTGGCCTGAGTGTGGCTCCTGCAGGCTCCAAGAGGCTCCGTCACCCATCCGCGTGATGTGGGTCTGCCCTCTCACTCAGCCCAGCTTTTGCTGTCAGGGGTGGGGGCGGGGATGAGGCCGCAGCAGCAGCCCCTAGCCTGGGGCTATGTGGGGGGGGGGGTGCAGAGGACCTTAGAAACCAGAGGGTCCTATACCCGGGGCCACTGAAGCCCGGAGAAGGGAGGGGTTCGGCTGAGGCTAACTGGGGGTCTGTGGGGGGGGGCTGAGGCTAACTTAGGGTAACTGGGGGTCTCTGGGGGGCTGGACGTGATTCTGCATCTTGTCTCCTGCTGTCAGGTAGCCCAGGGCCAGCTGCTGGGAGTCTTGGCTCTGCACACCGTTGCCCAGCTGGACACGTTCTCTTGACCTGCCTCCCCCCTCCTCCACTGCCACCTGCTGCAGGAGGGAGTGGGGGGGGGGGCGCAGAGGTGGGGGAATCCCAGGAAACCGGGTCTGATGGGAAGGTCCCGTGAGGGAGGGCCCCCAAGCGTTTGGGGTTTGTCTCTGCGGCAGGTTTTGGGGCCCTCTGAGACCTGGAGCTGCGTGAGGGGGACATATGCTGAGGTCGTGGCCCCCTCGGGGCACGAGGCCAGTTTGGGGAGGGGAGGCAGTGGGCCAGCCCCCACTTTGCCCTTGGTGCTGTTTCTAGCATGGGGGTCACATTTCCAAGACAGCGCTAAGCGCCCCTCCCCCCACCCAGGGCGCTGCCCGCTGGTGTGAACTGAGGGGCGCCTAGTGCCCGGCCGAGGATCTGCCCACCGGGTCCAGATACTTACGCAGGTTTCTGCGCTTGCCACCTTACGTCTTGGGGGAGGGGTAGAGCCTGGCAAACACCCCTGTCTCGCTGCTGCGCTGAGCCACCTGCTCCGCAAGCGCCCGGCCCCTGGATGGGGAAGCGGCTCTCGGTCTGGTCCGCCCCCTTCCCGGTCCCACCGCCTGGGGCCAAGCGGAGGGGCGTGTAGGGGGAGCGACGAGGCCGCATCTCTGCGGGGAAAGCCTGCTGGCCCCACCGTGCGCCCCGATCTGCGCCCCGCGCCCAGCTCTGCGCCCCGCGCCCCTCGACTCTGCGCCCCGCGCCCGGCTCAGCGCCCGCCGCCGAGCCCGCGCCCCCGGCCCCCTCCCCGCGCGGGGCGGGCAGGGGGTGTGGTGCGGGCGGCACGAGTGACAGCGCTCTCCTCGCGCGCGGCGCCTCCACGGGGCGCAGTGTCAGCGCGCACAGCCCGCCGCGGGCCGCCCAGCCTGCGGGGCGATGCCGCCCGAGCCCCAGCCCGAGGCCGGCTGCTGAAGGCGCCCCCGCCGCAGCTGCCCCCCGCAGCCGCAGCCGCCGCGGAGACAATGGACGCGGGAGCCGCCCCGCGGAAGCACAGTAGGTGCCGCGCCGCCCCTGGTGCTGCGCCCGGGCTCGGTGGACGCGCGGGGGCGCCGCTGCTCGGGGCGGGTCGGGACCGCGCGGAGAGGGGGCGCCCCGCTGCCTCGGCCCGCCCGCGGTGGAGCCAGGGGCCTCCGAGCTCCGGACCCGGGAGGGAGGGCTCCGATCTTGGAGGGGGCGGGGTGGGATCGCGGGGACAGGTGAGGGGTCCTGGGCTCTCTTGGGGGCCGCAGGTGCGCGCGGAGGCATCTGGGGCTACCTCCCTGCGAACTTTGCTCTCCAGGTTTAGGGTGGATACCGCGCTGGGGCTGTGACCCTGTGCTCAGACTGCGCCCTGCTGAGCCCGGAGAGGGCACCCTGTCCCCTCACTGGATGTGGATGGAGCCCAAGCACCCCAGACATTTGGGTCTGTGGTGAGGTGCTGGGTGGGATGTGGTTCCCTGGAGTGGGTACGTCCGCTTGGCTGCAGGTGACTCTCTGGCCCTTGACCAGCAGGGGCTGGGGTGTGGGGGACCTGCCCCCACAGGGGACCCAGCTGGGCTCTGGAATGGCCCTACCCAGGCTGTCCGAAGGTGCTGGCACTGGTGCTGGGGAAGCAGTACTTGCTCTGGAGTTCAGGGCCTGCTGGCAGAGCGACGGGGCGTTTCTTAGGGGAGGTGGATGCTTCTGGGAGCCGGCGGAGGGAAGATGCCGGGGGAACAAGAGGCCTCCCCCCCGCCCACACACCCAGTGACCCTTGAGGCAGACAGAATGACCACTGACTCCCCACCCGGGTGGCCTTTCTCCCATGGCTGTCTCCACCCCTCATCCCTGGAACTGTACCGCATTTGTGTCCTCCCTGTGCCCTATGCCCTGATCTCTAAGAGGTGATGCTCAGCTCTCCTGACACCTGGGCCACCATGCCGAAACGCTTCTGTCGTGAGCCCGTTTGAGTCCTAGCAGGGTCTTTTGAGCCCAAAGACTTAATCAGGCAGCTGTAGCCGTGGAGGGGAGTTCAGGCGCTACAGACTGGGGGGCGGGTCAGAAGTGGGGTCAGGAGCCTGCCTGTCCGCCCCAGGACCCAGCTCTGGTCCCCCACCGGGTGTAACGGAAGAGATGGCTCTGGGGCCCCCAGCAACCCCCTCGTCTGTACTTAACCCAGGGCCACATCCTGTGCGGGGCCCTATGGAGAGAGTCCGGGGGTTTCGGAGAGGAGGCCGGCGTGTGGCAGGCGGGGTGTGTGCCGTTGGCTGACGGAGGGGCCCTCACAGTCCCCTTCCCCGAGGCTGAGCATGTCAGTAACCCTGTCCTGGCCCAAAGCTGTGGCTCGCCCCGGGAGGCAAGAGAGCGGCTACTTCTTGGGGTTGAGGTGAGGGGACTCGGCCTGAGCACGGGTGGGCAGGCCCACCGTACCTGGGGCTTCCCAGAGGGTGGGCCGGCTGGCCTGGACATCTTGGACCCTGGCCCACCTGAGCTATGAAGTGTGCACGGAGCTGGGGTGGGGTCTGTCATCCGGCCACCAGCAGAGCTGTTGGGGCTACCGTCAGGGGACAGTTAGGAGCATAGGGAGGGTATCCGGCGGGCTGGAAGTGCCCCCTCCTGAAGGTGATCGGGCAGGGACCTCCCCCTCCGGTGTCTGAGCCGGGTCTGTGGAGTCCCACAGGTGCCAGAGGGACTTCTGATCCCCTGCAGGACCCTCCTAGTGGGGTGGAGGGGGGGGGTCAGGCCCACCCGGGCCCTCCCTGAAGCCGGGAGTTCAGGTTACATAACCTCCCCCTCCCTCCACGCGCACGGATTGGTTTACGTGGCAGGAGCCAGGTTTGACAGTGGGAGCTGTAATTGGATTTTAATTTTTAACGTCTGCAGTAGATGAAGAACTATGGGCCCATTTGTACACATTCTGTTACTTCATTAGCTGGGACCTGTCCCACCCGCCCGCCGCCTGCTCCCCAGAAGGGAGGGAGTCTGGCCTGACTGACAGGCCGCCTGCCACCTGCTCCAGCGAAGGGCAGGGCACGGGCTGGGCTGCCGGTGGGCGCCCCTGTCCCTGCCGGGCCGCCTTCCCCCCACCCCGCCCCGTTCTGCATTCGTGTCCACCGAAGCCCCCCGGGTCCTGTGTGCCGGGAGGGCGCAGCCATCGGGGGCTCGGGATCACACCCACCGGAAAAGCAGCTTCTGCTGCAGGGCTGGTCGGGCCTTTTGACCCCAAGGACCGCTGGGTACGGATGGCCCTGAGCCTTTGGGACCCGGCCAGCCCCTGGGCACCAGGACCCTGTGTACTACCCGGTCTCCTAGGTGCTGGGGTGGGTGCAACCCCGGTGCCCCTCGCGCCTCCAGATGGCCTCAGGCCCTGGGCAGAAGCAGGGCTGCTGTGCCATCGGCCCTCCCCCCACCCCCAGCTTGAGGGGTCCCGGGAGGCAGGACAGCTCCGTCCCCCCTGCACTGCCCGCCCTCTGGATTATTCTTAGGTCTGTTGTGTAACAGGCACAGCTCAGGGAGGAAGGGCTCGGGGAGCTGGCTCCAGCGGCAGCAGCCAGCCAGCTACGAATGGAGCTTTCTGTCCCTTCCGCCCGCCCGGCACAGGGGACAAAGGAGGCTGCCTGGTCACCTAGCTCAGCAAGGAACTGGCAGCCTGGGCTGTGGAGAGGGGGCCTGAGGTCAGCAGAGCCCCTGGGCTCCCGGCCGCTGAGCCTGGCCCAGGCCCCTGTGGGTGTGGATGTGTGTTCTCCCAGGCACCGTGGTCTGGGGAGGGTGCCCACCCCTGTCCCCACCGGCTCCTCGAGGCTCTTCTTCCTGCCTTCTTTCCACCCCCTCCGTGCTCCCAGCAGCCTCTGGGGCATCGATGCTGGGGTCTCCGCCCCCACAGAGCAGGCTCCTCACCTGTCTCCTCAGCTCCTACTGTGCATCAGCCCCCCGTGGGTGGGAGGCTCGGGGCGGGGGGCGGGAGGCACTCAAGGGCAAACCAGCCGGGTCTGGGGAGGTCTGGGGCAGGGCTGTCCGATCAGCCCAGAATCTGCATGGGGAAGGCCCCGAACACTCAACTCACCTGTGGGGTCGGCACCCGCTGCGCCACCTCCCCCCTGTCCCCGCCGACGCCTGTGTACCCTGGCACTGCCCGTGCACATACACTCAATCCCAGGCTGCCCAGGGGAAGGAGGCGAGCTGGCTGGCGTATCGGGTCCAGAGACTCTGCCGTCCTCAGAGAGAGGCCCTTCCCGCCAGCTGATGGGGCTCGGCAGCCGGGCCAGCGTGAGGGGCGTGGGGAGACGCAGGCGTGATGGGGATGCCAGAGACGGCGTGGCCTGAGCTGCCGACCCGGGGGAGACAGAAAGGCAGGGAAGTGGGGGTGCAGAATCCCAAACGTCCCTCTGGTCCGTCTCACAGGACAAGCCCAGGGAGGCCTCTGACCCAGGCTAGGCACCTGGTTCCCCCAGCCCCGCCTCCCCTGCTCCCCTTACCCGTGGCGGTCACCTAACCGGCTGTTCCCCTGGGTCCTCCTCTAAGGAGCTTGGGGTTCTGACCAAGTCATTCGTGCAGAGCTCGGAGCTCCCTGCCAGCGCTGGGGGCTCCGGGGCCCTGGGCCTTAGTGGACCTTGTCTGGGTGCCCCGCCCCCCCCGCAGCTAGAACCAGCAGAGGCACCCACCTTATCAGAAAGGCTGATTTCTCCACGAACCCCGTGTGAGACGCCCCTCCAGCCCAGCCTGAGAGCTGCTCGGTGCCTGCGGCGTCCAGGACAAATGACCACAAACCTCCATCCTGGTCTGGAGGCTGGGAGCCCCAGACCAGGGTGCCCAGCGCTGCACTCCTGCGGGGCTCTAAGGGAGGATCCTTCCTGCCTGTTCCAGGCCCTGGGGTCCCTGGCATCCCTGGACTTGTGGCTGCTCCCCTCCAACCTCTGCCTCTGTGTTCACGTGGCTCGGCCCCCTGTGCGTCCTCCCCTTTTCTTCTAAGGACACTTGTCATTGGATTTAAGACCCACCTGGAGCGATCCAGGATGAGCTCATCTCAAGATGCTTAACTTGGTTACGCCTGCAAAGACCTTTCTCTGCATAAGTTCTGGGGTGTGGATGCATCTCATAGGGGCCACCATTCAGCCCTCCACAATAGTTGTGCTGTGCACGCGCCCCACCCCCTACCCAAACACCTGCAGGCCAGAGGCAGGGGCCCGGATCTCACACCCTGGGCCCCACGGGCTGAGGATGTGCTAAGTGCATGAGAGCTGCTCTCCCCAGAGCCCCTGACTGGCCTGCCTCCTGGGTCCCCAGGACCCCAGGCTCTCCTTGGGCTGGGCACAGCCTCCAGAGGCTCCCAGGGGAAGGTGGGGAGGGGGCCTGGGGGTCCTGGCCTCCAGGGGGATGTGGAGGCCAGGTAGGTCCTGGATGGGCCCTCCTTCAGTGAACGGCTGCTCCCGGGTCCTGCCAGCCACTGGTCGTGGCCACCTCAAGGGGGGGGGGTCTCCCAAATGCCCCTTTCATCAAGACTGGCTACTTTGTTGGAGGGGGGGCAGCTTTGGTGGGCTGAGGCCTGCTGCCTGTATCTTGGGGCCTCAACTGCATCTCTGTACCAAAGTGGATCTGACAGCCCCCTGGGGCACCCGAGAGCTTCTCCAAGGAGGCACCCCAGGCCCCAGCGTGGCCCTGAGCAGCTCTCCAGGTCTAGTAGGCTTTATATGTTGCCTGGGAGTGTGGAAAATGCAGACTTGAGAGGGTTTGGGCCGTTTCCACTGAAGTGGGCCTTTTATTTATTTATTTATTTATTTATTTATTTATTTATTTTTAAAAAAAAAATTTTTTTTTTCAATGTTTTTATTTATTTTTGGGGCAGAGAGAGACAGAGCATGAACGGGGGAGGGGCAGAGAGAGAGGGAGACACAGAATCGGAAACAGGCTCCAGGCTCCGAGCCATCAGCCCAGAGCCCGACGCGGGGCTCGAACTCACAGACCGCGAGATCGTGACCTGGCTGAAGTCGGACGCTTAACCGACTGCGCCACCCAGGCGCCCCCGAAGTGGGCCTTTTAAACAGGCTCCCGGGTGATTCTGCCTTCTGGAGAACCATGCTCAAGGAAACTCAGGTGTCAGGGTGGGTGGGGAGTGGAGATCAGGTCCATGAGGGGTCCCACTCTTGCAGGCTGGCTTTGGCTGGCCGGTGAAGCCCAGGCCCGGTCCAGGGCTGGGAGGACACCCAGAGCAGGGGGCAGACTTGGATCAGCTCCCAATTCTGCCACCAGCCCCTGTGTGGCCTTGGGCAGGGGGCCTCGCCTGAACGTCTCACCTGTGAAATGGGCTAATAGCAGTGTGCCGTGGGCAGCGCATGAGTGGTCTGGCCCGGCCGCCGTTGGTGACCGCTGCCCTCCCCCACTCCCCGGGCGGTGGCCGAAGGGGCTGAGCCTCCCCCCAGCCCGCCCTGGTGCTCTCCAGGACCCAGCTGTTCCCTGGAGAGCCAGCTGTCCTCTGCTTCTCCCGCTTCCATTTGGGGAGCCCAGAGCTGAGGGCAGCTGCTGGCAGCTTTCATGCGCAGTCATGCGGCTGGCTCAGCCTCTGGCCTGCAGGCCTCAGTTTCCCTGGGCTGATGCTCCCTGGGACAGCACGAGCAGGGTCGCTTGTCCGCACCCGGGGCCTCAGCGACTCCGCTGGGCTTTCCTGAGAGAAGCTGGGGAGCCCAGGGTGCCCACCCGCTGGGCTGTGCACCCCAGGGTTCCTAGGGGACAGGCCAGCGGGGGCCAAGCTCTCTCTGCTGTCTCCTTTCTGTGGCCGAGCCTGGAGGCCGTGTGTGGCAGTGGTATCGGGGACCTCCTTCACAAAGTGCCCCACTGCTCTCAGAGCCTCTTATTGGCCCTCTGAGCAGAACCAAGATGTGGACCTTGTGGAATGTTCCTGCAGCCTCCAGAGAATAGAAAGAGGGCTAATTCACAAGCCTGGTCCCGCTCAAGGCCTTCACCCCCACCTGGTTCCCCCTGGGGACCCACCAGAGGCCAAGGGTGGGGCCGAGGCCTGTTCCAAACCCCTGCCACTCCCTGGGCTGTGGGCTCCTAGGCCAGACAGTGGCCTCTCCGAGTGCCAGGCCCTCATCCCATAGGGAATGTGAGGGACGTGCCAGCTGTGTTTCCTCCACCGAGACAGGGGCTTCTCGCCAGCTCCCAGGAGGTGGGCTCTGGGGGGCCCTTGCTGGGCCGTCTGGAAGCAGGACTTAGGTACAACTTAGGACAGCCCAGGCGGGGCGGCCGTGGGCCCCGTGTACCAAGAGCAAGGCCAGGGCACCACCACACTCCCCAGGCCCCACTGCCTCCGAGGTGAGGGTTGGGGGGTCCGCAGCATGAGGCCTGGAGCCCAGAGCTGCGACAGGCCAGAAACCATCAGGGAGAATGGGTTATTAAAAATGGATCTCAGGAGGCCCAGTTAACTCTGGGAGCTGGAGGGGGTCTCACGTGGACCCTGCTTCCCACGCGGACTCCTTTCCCCTGCCCTCGGCCCCCCTCCAGCCCCTCTGGCTCTAAGGCCACAGTCCCCATATTTCTGTGCAGGAGCCCTATGCCAGCCCTATGGGGGGACATAGGCAGGCCGGGACCCCTGCCCAGTGGCAGGACCCCCCTGACTGCACAGCTCTGAAAGGGCCAGTTGCCCTGGGGGAGCAGAGGGTGTTGCCCCAGTAACTCCGGGTCAGTCTCTTTCCGGGAGGGGGGGGCTGGGCCAGCACATCACAGAGGGGGAAGGGGCCGGTGAAGGTCAGGTCAGAGGCGTCCCACCATCCCACTGTCCCACAGGCCAGACCATGGCGTGCTCTGGGCCCCCAGCTCTGCCCCCTGCCTGCGCTGGCAGCCAGAGCTGTGGGGAGATGCTGTCAGCCCGCACGCTGGTGCGGGAGTGTTTGTTCACACAAAAAGGCCCCGGCATCTGTGTCACCCTTCAGAAATGCCAAGCCGGCAAATGAGGTTTTTGCTCTGCCTCAGGCCTGTGGCAGGCGGGTGAGAGGGCCTGGGGACCGTGCCTCACCCCTCTGGCGCCCTAGGGGAAGGGCCGCCGGCCTCCAGTGTCCCCCTACCGGGACCTGGTGTCACTCTGTCCTGCCTCATGGGAGCCACCCGGGTTTACAGGAGGAGGGGGCAGAGACCCAGGGCTGGTCTTGCCTGCAGGAGAGCAGCTGGCGAAGTATTTCCTCTTGGCTCGAATGCAGCAGCCGCTGGCCTAGAGTGAGCCCGGGAGAGAGGGCCTGTTTAGGACAGGGAGCCCTTGCTGCTGCCCTCTGCCTGCCCCCCGGTCTTCAGAGCAGCCACCCTGAGCAGCGGGGGGCCGGGCAGGGTCCACCCCCCTCCCCAGAGCTTATAGGTCACTCACCCAGCCCTTTCTGCCTAGGAGAGCAGGCGGGCCTGGGGAGGTACCTAAATGGTTCCCAGGTGGTTGGGATAGAGGCTTGACTGGGGCTCCCGGCCAGGAACAGGTGCAAGCCACCCTTTCCGGGGGCCTGGGCTATCGGCCTGGTCTTGGGAGACCCCCCTTTTGCGTTTTATTTTCAGCCTTCCCAGTGTTGGTCTTGTTATTGCCCCGTTTTAAGTATGAGGACGTTGAGGCTGGGGGTGGCGACCTGACAGCAGGCAGTGGAGCAGGTGACACCCTGTGCTGTCTGCTTAAACAGGAGCGTCTGTGCACAGAGCAGGCAGGAGCTCGTCCGATGCTGGTCCCTCCTTCCCTCAGGGAGGGGGGTCGTGGGGGCCCGGACACGCTGACCATGCTGTGGGGGCCTTGACTCCCCATCTCAGCACTGAGGAGTGGACAGCTCCCCGACCTCGTCCGTGGGCCCCCAGGGCCGGTCCTCCAGGCCCTGCTGGGCACCACCCTTTGTCCGCGCAGCACAGAAAAGCCAGGCCCAATGTCCATGTGCCACTGCCGCCATCCGGGGTCCTCGTGCCCCTGGACAGTCCCCTGGGATGCCCTGTCTACACTCTGGCAGACCCCAGCAGTGGGTCCCTGTGTCCTCCGTTGCAGTAGGCTGCTGTGCTCCACGTGTCCCCAGGATTGCGGCTGGCATCAGGGAAGAGCCCGGCAGAAAAGCCCTTCCTGCACTCCTCAGCGAGGGACGCTCTCGAGAGCCCAAAGATCAAACACCTCCTCACCCAGCACCGTGTCTGAGCCTCGCTGGGGGCGGGCAGGGGGTCTGGGCTCCCGGGGGGCTCCCCAGGTCCGGGCGGCGGTGCTCCCCGTGCGCTCGGCCCCAGGCTGGAGCCGAGGCCTCCTGCGCTGTGCAGCTCTCCGCAGGCCGCCTGCTGCAGAGCAGATCCCGTGACTGCCAGACCAGTTCCTGAGCAACCAGGCTCTGGCCCACTTCCTCCGGGCCGCAGCAGAACCCCGGAGCATCAGGGGGCTGCCTGCCTCAGCCAGCAGGCAGTGAAGGGGGGCAACCCTGACCTCCGTTTGCCTTGATGGGCTTGGGGGTGACAGAGGGGTAGGCGGGGGGTCGGCTCCCCAGAACAAAGCCAGCTCGTGCGCCTCTGGGCAGAGCTTTGTCTTGAGGGGCTGAGCAGACTGTCCACGTCACTCTTTCTGTGACCTGTTCTCATCACCTTCACCCATCCAGCCCTCCCTTCAGCCACCCTTCAGCCTGGCGAGGTGCGGCCTGTGCCATGTGGCCTGGCATAGTGTGGCCTGGCATAGTGTGGCCTGGAGTGGGGTGGCCGGGTGTGTGTGGCCTGGCGTGGCTGCCTTCCGGGTGGGTGGGCTGCGGTGGAGGGTCTGCTGAGCACTGACGTCATTCAGTGGAGGCCGGCTGTCCAAGGCCACGGATCTACGTTCTTTGGGCTGCACCTGTGTGGGCCCAGTCCCTTTACTGGAAGGGGGTGGCCTGATGCCGACCTCAGCCCTCCTGACCAGGGTCCTGGGGTGTAGGGCCCAGTCGGGCCCTTGGAGCTGCCCTCGTGGATGAGGCTCCTGAGTGTGGGGGGAGGGTGTGGTCACCTGTGGGCTTCTGTAGCCATTCACGAGGGCTGGGTCGGCCTCTGCAGGAGGAAGAGCCCCTGGTGCCGTGGGGTGCGGAGAGCTAGCCCGTTCCTAGGCCCTGTGCTGTGGCAGCCGAGGCCCGGGGACCTGGCACTGGGTGCTGGCTGTCCCAGGGCTGGAGGCGCAGGAGGCCCACGAGGCCCCTTGTCTACCTGCCCAGGGCAGGGGCCAGGGATGCCCCCCCAAGAGGACTGGGCTGATGGGTGTGGAGGACTGGCCACCCTGCAGGCCCACGTTTGGCCTTTCTGGGCAGGTCCCCACAACGCAGTGGCCCATCTGCTACCCCCAGTGTGGGCAGGGAGCCCAGGAGAGTGGGTAGGGGCAGGTAGAGGCCTGGGCTGCTCCACTTTTCTGCAGGCCCAGCACTGGGCGAGACCAGGGGGAGCAGTTGTCCGTGTGGTCTTGGGGGCAGGGCCGGGGAGGGCTGGGGGTTCGGAGCTCCCAGGGGGCTTGCCAAACACAGGGTGGCAGGCAGAGGGCCTGAGAGCACTTTCGGGGAGCCCGTCCGCCTCTCCACCCCGCCTGCCGCCCCGGGGCCTCCCGTCGGCCCCAGGTGTGGGGCAGGGCCCCCTCCCCGCATGCCCCCACCTTCACCCCCTACCTGTGGAGGCACGGTGGGCGGAAGCGGGCGCCCTCGTGTTTGTGCATTTTGTGTATTTTTAAAGCGGTTCTACAGCTGTGCTTGACTCAGTTACGTTCTCCTGTGGGAGCTCGGCACGCGGCGCATTGTGGGGTTATTTTGGGCTTGGCATCATTGGGGATTATTATGTTCTGCGTCTGTAAGAAACTGGTGCCACCGCACGGGGATCATCGAGCGGAGGTGGGGGGTCCAGGATGTGGTTCGGGATGCGGGGCCCAGGGCGACGTGGGGGCTGTGACGGCGGAAGGCCCCGGCCGCCCCGAGGCAGGACGGGCACCTCCCGGGGGCTGCCACACGCTGCTTGTCCCCTCCCCTCGGTCCAGTGGCCGTGCTCTGCAGAGGCCTGTTGGCTTCAGCTGCTTGACCCAGGAGCAGCGAGGAGGGGCAGCGAGGAGGGGCTCCGGGGGGTGTTCTCAGGACAGCGGACACACAGGCGGATGGGTGGGAAACGACAGAGACCCAGAGCCTCCCTGCCCACACCCCCAGGGCTCCTGGACGCAGTTGGGGTCTTCAAGCTTCTAGAACCAGAGCTCAGGACAGCCAATCTCCCCGACCCCAGCACACAGCCTTTATCCACTCGCCCCTCCTCTGGCTGCTTCCCGGGACAGGAGGTCGGGATGGGGCAGGGACTGTAGGTCCTCCCTCCTGGGAAGTCCCTTAAAGGGCCACAACCCCTCACGGACGTGACGGCCCAGCCATACAGCAAGGCAGGCCTACCCCCAAGCCAGCGAGCGGGGCCCATGCACGTCCCGCTTACGGGGGGCACCTCACTCCGGTCCGACCCGAGTCCCTCCTGCCGCAGCTTGGGACCCCCCACCGTTCAGGGCCCGGAGGGCATCACGCTGGTGGGCACGCGGCTCCTCGCTCGGCTCTGACCTGGCGTTCTCCACCACACACTGTCCTGTCTTCTCAAAAAGACCTAAATTGCCCCCTTGTGCTTAGCTGTGCCTTAAAAAGACCCGGGCGGTGACTCAGCCGTCACCACTGGGCGCTGTTCCTGGAGACACACGAGGTCGCTGGAGCAGTTCTGTTTTCTTGAAACCCCCGGGCCAGATTTGCTCCCACAACAGGGACACAGCCAGGGTGGACGGCACCTTCTCTCAGCCTTTGGTTCAGGTCCTCCTCGTCCAGCTTGGGACGCTGGCCCCTTTCCTCAGGAGTGGGGAGCTGTCTCTAGACCCCTGGGTCTGGCCCTCTCTAGCCCTCGGGTGCCCATGTCTGGCCAGAGTGGCTTTTCCATCGTGCCTTGATGGGATAAGGGCCAGCCCTTATCCAGGGGGGCACTGGGGGCTCCCAGGGTGTCATTGCTGCTCTTGAGGAGCCAGCCCGTACTGACCAGCTGGAGGCTCCGTCCTGGTTGGGGGAGGCATGAGATCTGGCCTTGAGTGGCATTCAGGACTCCCACCTGCCCCTGCCTTCTCTGGGGTTGGGGGGGTAGCCTGGTCATGGAGGGGGGGCTGCGAGGGACCAGAGGTCTCGGGGACTGTGCCCCTCAGCAGCCTCATGGACTGTGAGACAGGGTCACCCTCTGTCCTGGTTGCCGGCTGACAGTGGCTACCGTCTGTGCCGCTGGCTCTCTTGGTTGGTCACCACGAGATGAACGAGGTGGCTCAGACACCCAGACAAGCCAGATTTGCCGATAGGGGTAGCCCCTTCTCTCAGGGGTGTGATGGGGGCCAAGGCTGTTGGACAGCTGCCCGCTCCTGAAGGGCCTAGAAGGACAAGGTGGTCAGCGAGGACCCCCCGAGGGAGTGGCTGTCCTTGGAGCACTGGCCACAGGAGGCTGCCATCCCGGAGGCCAGCGGGCACCCCCTGCACTTCGGGAGGAGTGGGGGCAGTCCCGGCCCTGCCCAGGGGGTGCTGGGGCTGAGCCGTCTGCAGTTTGCTCGAACGTCCCCAGTGACTCACCCTCCGGATAAGCCATCCTTCTTCTTTCTTGTCTTTTCTTTTTTCTGCTCTAGAGAAAAAAATAAACATTTGTGTGCGTAGCACTTGGTGGCTGCGGGGGCCCACGCAGTCCGTAGGCAGGAGACTGGGGGGCAGAGGGTGAGGAGCAGGCCAGGAACACGGTGCCCCGGGACCCCTGCACTGTGTCCGCCTCTGGCTTGCCTCGCCCCGGGCTGTGGGGGTGTGTGTTGGGGGTACAGTCACCGTGTGGCAGGGGGTGTGACCTGTTGTCACCCCAGGGCGCCCGGGGTCTTTGAGGGCCCTGAAAGCAAAGGACTGATGACTGGGTGGGGCTGAGGGCCTCAGGGCAGCTGAGCAGAGGGCTTATGGAGACAAGATGCCCAGGACCGACCCCTCGTGGGCAGTGCCCGCTGCCTGGGGAGCTGCTGTGGTTCCGAGCCCGCCGTCCTGTGTGCTTGATCAGGGCCCCCGGAGGGGCCTCCCTTGCACCTCCCACCAGGCCGTGAAGACCCTTAGCTGTCTGGTGGGCAAACACCTGGGTCAGTAGGATCTCGGGGCCTCTCTCTGGGCTGGAAGGAAAATGCGTCTCCCAGGTCTCCTGGTCTTGAGTTACCGGTTCACACTCTGGCCCCAAGCTGTGTGTTCTCACTTTAAGTTTCTCTAGTTGTGTGTTCACACCCCCGGCCTCCCCTCCCCGAGCTGTGTGTTCACACCCCAGCCTCCTCAGCCTCCCCTCCCCGAGCTGTGTGTTCACACCCCAGCCTCCCCTCCCCGAGCTGTGTGTTCACACCCCAGCCTCCCCAGCCTCCCTCCCCAAGCTGTGTGTTCACACCCCAGCCTCCCCAGCCTCCTCTCCCCGAGCTGTGTGTTCACACCCCAGCCTCCCCTCCCCGAGCTGTGTGTTCACACCCCAGCCTCCTCAGCCTCCCCTCCCCAAGCTGTGTGTTCACACCCCAGCCTCCCCGCCTTCTCTCCCCGAGCTGTGTGTTCACACCCCAGCCTCCCCTCCCTGAGCTGTGTGTTCACACCCCAGCCTCCTCAGCCTCCCCTCCCCGAGCTGTGTGTTCACACCCCAGCCTCCCCTCCCCGAGCTGTGTGTTCACACCCCAGCCTCCCCTCCCCGAGCTGTGTGTTCACACCCCAGCCTCCCCAGCCTCCTCTCCCCAAGCTGTGTGTTCACACCCCAGCCTCCCCTCCCTGAGCTGTGTGTTCACACCCCAGCCTCCCCAGCCTCCTCTCCCCAAGCTGTGTGTTCACACCCCAGCCTCCCCTCCCCGAGCTGTGTGTTCACACCCCAGCCTCCCCTCCCCGAGCTGTGTGTTCACACCCCAGCCTCCCCAGCCTCCTCTCCCCAAGCTGTGTGTTCACACCCCAGCCTCCCCTCCCCAAGCTGTGTGTTCACACCCCAGCCTCCCCAGCCTCCTCACCCCAAGCTGTGTGTTCACACCCCAGCCTCCCCTCCCTGAGCTGTGTGTTCACACCCCAGCCTCCCCTCCCCGAGCTGTGTGTTCACACCCCAGCCTCCTCAGCCTCCCCTCCCCAAGCTGTGTGTTCACACCCCAGCCTCCCCTCCCTGAGCTGTGTGTTCACACCCCAGCCTCCTCAGCCTCCCCTCCCCAAGCTGTGTGTTCACACCCCAGCCTCCCCAGCCTTCTCTCCCCAAGCTGTGTGTTCACACCCCAGCCTCCCCTCCCTGAGCTGTGTGTTCACACCCCAGCCTCCTCAGCCTCCCCTCCCTGAGCTGTGTGTTCACACTCCCAGCCTCCCCTCCCAAGCAGTGTGTTCACACCCCCAGCCTCCTCTCCCCGAGCTGTGTGTTCTCACTTTAAGTTTCCCTAGCTGTGTGTTCACACTCCTAGCCTCCCCTCCCCAAGCTGTGTGTTCACACCCCAGCCTCCCCAGCCTCCCCTCCCTGAGCTGTGTGTTCACACCCCAGCCTCCCCAGCCTCCCCTCCCCGAGCTGTGTGTTCACACCCCGGCCTCCCCTCCCCGAGCTGTGTGTTCACACCCCCAGCGTCTTGAGCTGTGTGCTCACACCTCTTGCCTGGGCTGTGTCAGCCTCCCTGGGAGTTCGCCCTCTACCTGCTATTTGACCAAGGCATTGCCCGTCTTAGAAGGTGCAGAGGTGGGACTAGATCCTGGCTCTGACCCCAATGCCTTGGGGGTTGGAGGGACAGTCACTCTGAGTGGGAAGCTGGCTGAGGCCTCTCGGGCAGACCTTGTGCTCTCGCCAGGTAGCACACGATGGCTGCTCTTGGCAGGCCAGCAGCTGAATCTCCCAGGAGAGATGGCTTGGGTGGGGGTGTTGCTGGGCATTGCCACCTCCCCAGCCTGGCCCTCCCTACTGTATTTGGGGTGGCTACTCGACAAATAGCTAGCAAGAGGTTGTGTGCCGGGCACGGCTGGCTCTCGACACCGGGGTTAGCAGTGGGTGGCACGGCCCTGCCCCCAGGGAGGCCCCCAGCCCAGACCCACTTCCCACGTGGGTACACCCTCCACATAGACCTGTCACCATGCAGATGGTGTTGGGGCCAAGTTTGACTCCCTGGGCAGCCTCTTGTGTTCCAAGTCTCACTGGCTTTTAATGTGTGCTTACACAACCATTACACAACCATTGCTCCTCTGGTGCAAAGGGTGGCCTGATCTGGGGCTGTCGCAGCGTGTGTGGTAACGTGGGCTGGCCGTCTTCCTGCATGGGGGCTGCCTCTCTCGATGGGTGCGCGGCACTCAGCTTATTTGGTGAGATCACGTGACACCCAGGGTGTCCCAGGTTCCCGTGGAGCCACCCAGCCCTCTCTGTGAGCAGTCAGCCCAGAAGCCCCCTCCCAGGCCCCAAGCCCTGGTCCCCATTTGGGGGTGGGGCTCCTAGAACCTGCAGGTGCCAGGCAGTTAGCGTGGCTCTCCCCACGTGCCGGGGGCCCCGTGAGCTGCAGCCTCCCAGGGCCTCCCCGCTTTCCCCCCGGGGGAGACATCATGACAAGTTCTGCACCAACCCCAGCCCTCTCCGAGGTGTTTATTCACTTTTGCTGTTGGACAAGCATGTGCTACCACCCAGAATTTTTAAAGGGTTTCCATTCTGCCAACGAACCCTCCTCGCACGGGCACCTGAACGTGGTGACGGAGTCAGTCCGGCTGCAATTCATACACAGCAGGGCGCGTTGTGGAAGGACCCGGTGCGGAGGGGTTGTGGGGGGCAGCATTCAGAGGATGGCTTCAGGAGCGTGCCCTGTGCCGGCGCTGTCCATCCTGGGCTCAGCGAGACGGGTGGGTGCTGGTGGCTGGCGAGGGGGCTGCCGCTCCCGCTCCTCTGTGCCCTGAGCCGGGTCCAGGGCCAACAGCCTTGTGCTCACGGCAAGTGTAAGTGCACCCCAGCCGGCACGCTCTGGCCCCTGCCCTCTCTTCGTGCCCCCGGCCCCCTCAACTCCTGCTCTGCAGTGAGGTGGCCCGGTCTTCTCTGGGCTTTGTGAAGGGTACGGCGCTCGGGGGGGCTCCTCTGCACGCCCCCTCCCAGGGCTGCCCCAAGGAGCGGGGCGCATTCCTGCTGCTCTGCCTTTCTCTGAGGGTGGAGGTGCTTTGGTTTGCTCCCTACTTCCTTCTTGGCCCCGAGTGCGAGCCTGACGCACGGCAGGTGCTTAATAGACCTGGACTGACGGCTGGGGGTGCAGACGGGGAGGAGGGAGAAGGGCAGGGAAGGGTGGTGGGGCGTGCACGGGCAGCCTGACCTGGCCCTGGGGTGGGGGCTCCAGGCTGAGTGGCTCCCTCTGACCCGGAAACGTGCCCTCTGCCTGCAGGCCTGATAGCCAGAGACAGGGGCTGATTTGCATGTATTTGCATCTGCACGAACATGCTTCTAATTTCGAGGAGTTTTGTGCTTTTAATCGATGCAAGTGGCCAAGTGGCTTCCCATCCCTGGGTCCAGGGTGGCACAGCTCAGGGGCCGGTGAGGCGGATGGGACGTTTCCAGGCCCTGGCGGCTGGCCCGGGCTGCTGCGGGCCACGGCTGTGGGAGGGGGTGGGGCGGGCGGTGGGCAGCTCCTGACAGACCTCGCCAGGGACTTGGGGGCGCCTCTGGGTGGGCTGGGCCCGTGGCCGCGGGGCTGTGTGGCTGTTGGCCCTGGAATCCGGCCGTCTTGTCTTCGTGCCAGGCCGGCTGTGGCTCTGCCCGGGTGCTGCTTGCAGGCACAGAATCTAGGTCAGGCTGGTGCAGAGAAGCAGGGCCGTCCGGTGGGACCACAACGGCCCGGGGCAGGGCCCTGACCTGATGACCTTGGCGGAGCGGGGGAGGGCTGAGGGTGCTTCAGTCCTGTGGGGGCGAGGAGGGCTTCGAGTGGAAAGGTGTTGTGGCTGAGGGTGTCACGATGACGGGGGCGAATGCCGCGTGTGCCCCTGGGGGCCTGGACATGTGGGCGTGGCTGTGGCTCTTCAGGCAGAGCCTTCCAGAAGCCCCCGTCCTTCCGGCTGTCTGTGGCCTCCACTTCCTGCCAGCCCATCCCTTCACTGGCGGATCACCCCATTCTCCCTGCCTCCTCCCACGGGTCTGTCTGCAGCCCCAGGGCTCTGGCCACATTCTGCTTCGCCCGAGGACTGGAGCCCACCTCCCCTCCTGCCCCAGCAACCCTGGGGGCTGCTGTGTTGATCCTGACCACCCTGGCCAGAGGGACTCTGCCCTCCCGACTGCCCCGTCTCCACGGACCCCAAATCCATCCGGCCTTCCTGTTGTGCTGTATTTGCGTGCTCTGTTCTTCTGCCTGGGAGTTCAGTGCTGTTTCTTTCGGAGCTATTTGCTGGCTCAGCTGGGCTTGGGGGGACCGTGAGGCAGATTCGTGCCCTGTTTGGGGCGGGCATGGGGGTCCTGGGGGCAGTGGGAATGCTAGGTTTTAGCAGCAGCCCCTGCCGCCCAGGGCCTCTGTGCTTGGGGTTTATCTGCGTCTGCGGTCCGCTTGGGTCCACTTTTTCCAGCCATCTCCCCAGAGGTCCCCTCTGGAACTCACTCCTGGGGTCGGGGTCTGAGTCCTGGTCTTGGGTCTGCCTCCGCTTGGCTATGAACCGTCTGCCTCAGTTTCCCAGTCTTAAAAGCAAACAGGTTGGACGCGGTGGCCTCCGGGGGTCCTTCTGACTCAGGCACTCTGAGGAGCAGCGGGGACACGCCGAGGCCCCCCGTGTCCCTGGATCCCCGGCGCAGGGAGACTCGAGGCCGAGCCCGCCTGTAGTTGGGCTGGTTTACTGCAGCAGGCCATCGGGGAAGCGTTTCCTTGGAGATTTATGTAGGACACAAGTCCGAATACGAAATCCAAGGTGCCCCGTGGAGGTTTTCTGCAGCTGCACATCTGCTCTACTGCCCTCGTGGGGAGACGATCGCGCGTAGCCTCTTGTTCCCGGAGGCTGCCACCCAGGCACTGGTCAGGGCCCGTGACCCTGAGAATAGCGAGGCAGTGTCCTTAGGCCCCGTGTCACACAGTGGCCACCAAAGGGGACATTGCAGTGGGATCTTTGGTACAAGAAGGCCTGGCCCCGGGTGTGCCCCCACCTTGTGCCCCTGCCCCTTGCTGCTCTCCAGACCTTCCTCCATGGCTGTCCAGGCCCCTCAGAACTGCTTGCTCTCCCTTGGTCACAGACTGGGAAATGCAGGCCCGAGGGGGTGTGGGTTCCCCTGGGCACACGGGCGGGACAGAGCAGGACTGGAACCAGGGTCCCCAACAGCCAGCAGGGCACTGCCCTGTGTATGCCTCCTCCCATCTCCAATGGTCTTCCCAGCCCCTCCCTGGGCACGGTGCTTCCTGGGACGCGCTCAGGTCAGCCTAGGGCACACAGCGCTGGGCTCGCGTGTGCTGGGTTTTGCTGCCCCAGGCGGCTGCCCCGACTGTTCCCCTGGCTGGGGGGGGCCTCTGGGGCTCGGGGTCCTGTGGCTGCAGGCACCCCACGCTGGGAGTGACTAGGGCAACTCTCCTCTTTCCTGCCTCTGCTCTGCCCGTGCCCCGGCCACCCCCTATGTCTCTGGGGCCCCACCGTTTCTCTTCGGGGCTGTTTTCCTTTCCAAGTATCATTTTGTTCATCCCGACACAGGCTGTGCCCTCCCACCAGCCCCTGGGCACACGCACGTGTACACGCAGGCCTCTGGGGGTCCCCGCACGCCAGGAGGAGCCCTGGTCAGTGCACGCTGCCCCATGACAGGGGCGACCCAAACAGTGCTTTTGGAGGGTCAGAGGTGTGGGAGCCTCCCCTGCGAGATGACCAGGGACTAGACCGTGTCACAGCTGTCCCAGGGAACCATAGGACTCCCAGCGTGAGAGCACGGGCAGTGCTGGCTGGTGGACGGTGGGCCTGCCTTCTGCTCCCACCAGCTGGGGCACAGCTAGATGAACACGCTGAAGGGTCAGGGTGCATAGTGCACGAGGCAAGCTCACGGAACGCGTGTGGACCCTCAGGGTCAGCTTTGGGTGGGGAAGCTCAGCACCGTGATGGGGGAGGGGGCTCGGCAGACCCCAGTGTGTCTGTGGCTATCAGGATCAGATTGTGAGTGGCTGCCTGCCTGTGTAGACCCCAGTCCTGAGAACATGTGTGCAGATGAGGAAACTGAGGCACGGAGGGGGACGAGCTCTGCCTACCGACAGGACTGGCTGGGAACCCAGGGACTCTGGGCCCAAGGTCCAGGCTGCCCCCCATGTGTTAAGGCCTGGAGTGGCCTCCTCCTGGCCACGCTTGAGAGCCAAGGGATGGACCCAGCTGGAGCTCATGGCCAGATTGAGCCTCAGACTGGCCCTTGCCCGGTGGTTTAGATCTGGAAGTTCCAGGGAGTGGGGGTGGGCGGATGGCAGTTCTGGGCCTGACACGCAGACCCCCTGAGCTGGCATCCTGGCATCCGGGCCCAGGCTCTGTCTCCAGGGGTGAGGAGGCCCTGCCCTTGCAACCCCAGCTCCCTCTGTACGGCCCTTCGGCTCCAGACAGGAAGTGGGTCTGGGCTGATGTGGGTGTCCATGCTACGCGGGCAGGTAGCAGGGAGGCAGGGAGGGGGGCGGGGGTGGGCAGGGGCGGCTCAGGGCAGTGGGCCTGGGGGCGGGGAGAAGGACTGGGGCTCCAGAGCATGAGCTCTCCCCTCTCCCCAAGAGAGAAGGGGTCAGGCTGGGGCCCCAGGCTCACTGTCCTCCCCCCACCGCCCCCCTGTCAGTATTTGTTTATTCCGGTCTCCTCTTCAAACAAGAAGAAAATTAGACTCCTGGGGGCCTGGCAGGCCCTTCTTCCAGACGTGCATCCCCACCCACTGCCAGCCAGGCCAAATGCTCTCAAAGACAGAATTTTGCTTAAATGCCCAGAAAGGAGATTTAGGAGATCAGAATCTTAAGCAAATTAACATGTGCGGCAGGCGGCTTTTAATCACCGCCGGTAATCACCCACCCGCCCCGCCCCTTGGGGGAAATCAGCTCCAGGCTGTGAGGGGGTGGGGCCGGCCCTGCCGATGGATTATTCATCAGAACCTGAACTTGAACCACAACCTCATTTTGCCCACTCCAGGGAGGCTGCCCCTCGCCGGGGAGCCTGTGTCTGCCCGCCCCTCTCCACCACCCACTCTCCCTTCCTCCTTGGGTTTTGCCTGTCGCCTCTCCCTGCCTCAGTTTCCCCTCTTCTGAGACTTTGGGGTTGCTGGCACTTTGCCAGTGGGGACTGTGTGAGGGGACTTGCAAAGCGCAGGTGTGGTGATGCCGGAGCGGCCCCTCCCCGCTTTTGCTCCTGGCCGCAGGTCGTCTGTGCACATTTGCGCTGGTGCCTTGCTCGGCCTGGTCCCCTCTTCTTGGCCCCACAGACCCCACCTCAGCCCTCCACACTCGGCTGCAGGACCCCCTCCCGGTGTGGCCAGCAGAGAACCTCAGTCACACCTGGCGCTGGAGGGAGGATGTGCCACCGCAGTGCGCACGGGCCCGGGGATCCTGACCCTGCCCAGTGCACGAGTGACCACTGTGGACAGGAAGGTCAAGGTGTCAAGCTCATGAGGGCAGATCCCTAGAGACTGAGGGGCTGGGCTCTACCAGGGGCGGCGAAGGAGGTGGCTGCCCCTTTAAGGGAGCCAGGCGGCAGCCCTGTGGCCTTCCCTGGGCAGGATCCAGGTGGTGGCTCATGTGTCTCACTCCCTCCACACCTGGGGGCCCGGCCTGGCAGGAGGCAGTCACACCCTGGGGTGGCGGCAGCTCAGGGAGCCCCGAGGAGCCCCAGGTCCTCCTGCTCTGGCCTGCCGCCTGCCTGCTGCCTCAGCACCTTCGCCCACATCTCCGTCGACCTCCCCAGGCCACCCTCAGGGCTGTGGGCAGAAGTGGCGGCTTTGGAAACAGCACCTGAGGCATGAGCAGAGCAGCGGCTCGGGGCAGCCGGTCTCTGTGGCTGATGTGGGGAACGTCATTTCTCTTGGATGCTGGATGCCACAGGTTGAACCAGAACACACCCCAGGAAGAGGCAGGCGGTGCTGGAGCAGGGGTGGGGGCTGCTCCGCACACACCCCACCCCCAGACGGCTCCCTGCTTGGCCCAGGCAGGACCCTAGACCCCAGGATCTTCTCAGGATGCTCACTGAGGGACATGTGGGGAGAGGCAGAGATGGGGCACAGGAGGGGCTGGGATGCCAAGGGGCAGGGGCTGCCACCAGGGGCTCCCGGACCCTCATCGTCATGCTGCGCACACACCCCTAACCAGGCAGCCAGTGAAATGTCACCCTAGCCATCCTGGAAGCACTGGGCATTTGGGGGAGCCCCACGGGGTCGGGGGAAGGTCGTCTGTAATGATCAGAGGGACCCCGTGGTCCGGGGGGGGGGGGCAGCCAACCGGAGGGCATTCCATTCCTGGGGGGAGCTGGCCTGGAGGGAGGGAGGTCAGAGCCAGCTGAGGGTGGCCTTCGGAGCCAGTGCTGAAAGAGCAGGCGCGCCCAACTGAGACCCCACCCCCACCCCGCACGCGCCTCCTCCCCCGCCCACTGCGGGGCTGGGCTGTGAAGGGTTAAGGCGGGCGGGGCTCTGGCGGGAGGGGCGGTCCCGGCAGCGGCGGGCTGAGCGCTCGGTGATCGGCCATGGGCGCGCGCTCAGGCGCAGGGACACGCGGGGCCGGCACACCGCCCGAGGCCCCTTGGGCCACGCCGGTAGCGGTAGGGGTGGTACCCGTGGGCCATGGAAGAGCCCGGGGACCCCGGTGGGCTCAGCCTGGACGAAGGTAAGAGGGAGCAGTAGGGGCTCAAGGAAGAGGCTGTAACTGCCCTGCAGGGAGCCAGGGTCAGACGCTGAACTGCCCATCGGTGACCCACTGAGCCCACTTGGGCAGGGCTTGACCCCTTCCCCCAGGGGTCTCCGGGACAACCCCATCCCATAAGCACCTGCACACCCCTGTCCCCTGCATCGTCCGCCACTGTGCCAGCATCTCTGCAAAAAGTGGAGACAACCCCGATGGGCGGGGGGGAGGAGGTGCCCCGGCGGAGCTGACGGACACCTGACCTCCAGTCTGCCCCCGTGGGGCACCAGCCTCAGTGCGGGGGGGGGGGAGGTGTCAGATCTGGGGTATCCTGACCTGTGGGACCCGGGGGCTCGCCTGGTCCAACCCCCTCCCACCCCCTTCACCCAGGGCAGCGCGGGCGCCCCGAGCCTCGTCAGCACCATGGACAGGGCAGCAGCTGCTTCTCCCTGAGGCGCCTGCGGTGGTTTGCTGAGCCCTCAGGGTTCCGCCAGGCTCCCCCCCCCCCCCCCCCCGTGGGAGATTTCTTGCTCAGATCTGTCACTCAGTCCTGACCTGCGGCCCCGGGCACGGCCCTGGGCAGACAGCATAGATCAACAGGGGTGGCAGGCGCCCTCTAAGGCTGCCGGGAGCTGCCCAGCACGAAGGAGCTTAGGTGCAGGGTGTCAGGGCCCGTCCCCGCAGGGACCAGATGGGGCAGCACTTCTCAGGCAGCATTTGCTCCCGGCCAGGAATGGGGAGAAGCAGAGAGGGGAGATGGGCCAGAGCCACCACAGCTGTAGCTGGAGGGACCGGAGTCAGCAGAACTTCCTGACTAAGGGCTGAGACCCCCCCAAGGAGAGTTGAGCTTGCCTTCTGGCCATTCGTCTGGATCCCGGTTGTTCTGGACTTAATTAGTTCTTCCCTCTGATTGGTGTGGACACACGGGAGGGACTGTGGAGCCTCGGAGAGCAGGCGGGGGAGTGGGGACATTACTGCCAGGTCGTCTGAGGGCGAGACCCTGGCGGTGCCTTTGATGGGCTTTGTGACCACAGGCAGACAACAACCCTCTCTGAGTCTCTTGTGGAAGACAGCGATGGCGTGGAGTTGCCTTGGTAGAGTGTCTGTGAGCAGAGTGCGCCCTGTGTGTGTGATGCTCCAGGATGCCTGTCCCCTCACCACCCCCTTCTCTTGCTGAGATGCCCTTTATGAGTGGAGGACAGCATGGCAGTGGAGGGCTGGTGGTGCAGACACTCCCGGCTTGGCTGTGTGCTTGGGCCGCTCGTCGGGACACCCCCCCGGATGACCACAGCCCCCATGCCAGTGTGGGGCAGGGGTCTCATAGTGGCTGGTCCTTGGGGAGAGCCTGGCCCAGCACATCCCTGCCTATCTGGCCTGCAGAGAGATCCATGGAATCAGCAGCCAGCCTTGGTCAACCTTGGTCAGAACCAAGGGTTCCGGGGTGCGGGATGCCTGCCTGCGAACCAAGGGGGCGACCGGCTGCCCCCAGGGTCCAGGGAGGCCTGACACACCCAGGCTCTGCAGCCAGGAAGGGAAGAGCCCTGGTCCTGGGAGGGGAGGAGGAGGGCAGCAGCAGGGCCTGAGGCCCCTCGTGCCCCCATTGCCTGGGTCAGGGTCTCAGCTGGCCTCGAGGGGGAGACATGTGGCCTGGCCCTTGTCTGCTGGGAGGAGTGTGCTGCGCCCCTCCCCCCACACCCCGGGAGAGAACAGTCTCAAATGTGCAGCTGAGGACAGAGCAGATGGGCTGGAGTCTTGGGTCCGGCCCCCCATCTGCACAGCTAATGAGCCGATGGCTTAGCTTCCAAGCTCCTGGCACCTTTCTCCTGGAAAGCCGGGGGACGGGCAGGGAGTGAGCGAGGGGCGCAGAGGCCAGGACAGGGTGTGAGCGAGGGGCGCAGAGGCATCGAGGAGGGAGGAGTAATCAGAAGTGCCTGTTTCTTCTGGGACTTTGCTCCCAGCACGGCTTACGTGGGCTTCTGCCGGCTGGACAGACTTCCTGTGTGGAAAAGGCCCCTCGGGCAGGGTGACGGACACCCTTTCCAGGACGGGATGTTTTGTCCGGCTCTTGAGAGCTGGAGGGAGAGGACACTGCCCATCCCGAACGGGTCGGTGTGCCAGCCAGGGACAGCTGGCCCTTGAAGACTCCAGGCTGGGGCCTCGGGTGCCGGACGATCGGGTGAAGAGAGGAGGAAGCTGTTCTCAGTCCCAGTGACTCGTGTTGGTCCTGGGTTCACGGTGATCGGGCCCTGGCCCCGGTCAGCTGAGCTGCTGACCTTTGGAAACTGCCTGTTGTTCAGGCCCCTGTGGTGGCACTGACCATGGGCCGGGTGTGGGTGGCCCCTCCTGCACCCCCTCCCAGGTCCACGGTGGGCATGTGGGGGGACAGAATCGAGGGAAGTCAGGGTGACGCTCAGGGAGGTCCCATCCCCAGCCACACGGGGACAAGATAGAGGGGACTTTAGGAAGTCAAGTTGGGAGAGCCCGGCTGCTTCTGGAGAGTCCTCAAGGTGCCTGAGGCCCCAGGGCTCTCGAGGAAGCTGCCCTGGCCGGCAGGAGCGGCGGGGCCCAGGGATCAGTCCACGGGCTCAGCCTTCTTCTGTTTCCTATTGCCTCCGTGGCTCCGTGCCCACTCTGCCGGCGGCCGTCCAGCCCCGCCAGCTGCCGCCTGCCTCCTGCGCAGGCCCAGGTGGGTGTGGGGTGGGGACGGCCGGTTCCGCCAGTGAAGGGAGGACCCCCAACCCCCCCAACCTGCGGGAGTTTCCTCTCCTCCCAGCAGGCAGGCCCAGTCCATCTGGTGGCTTTTCAGGAACATGCCCCCACCCCCAGAGCCGCTGGAAGTCTCTCTCTGCTTCTCCAGCCGCTCCCGGGGGCTCCCGGGGGTAGGCCCATCAGACAAAGCCGACAAAGCTGGGCACCTGCCTCCAGGGAGGCCAGGCCGATGTGGCTGTGTGATGGCCGTCCTGCCCCCTCCCGGCCTCTGCTCAGCCAGTGCCTGGGAGATGAGGGCCGGGGTCTGGGACAGGAGCCCCCAGAGCCCATGAACCAGGGCACCTGTGAGGGCAGGCTATAAATAGAGTCCTCTCCCCACACAACTGTCCAGTGTGATTAATGCCACTGCTGTGGCTGAGCTGGGGGCCACCAAGACAGGAGGAGGCAAAGGGAGAGCCACTGCGGGAAAGACCCTCACCGGTGTGAGCAGGCCCTGGTCTCTGCTGGGCAGGCAGAGGAAAGCAGGATATTGGGACCCCACCCTGTGTTGAAGACCCATGTCCCCGTGGTGCCCAGCAGCCTCAGTGACAGTGTGGTGGCCCATTGCATGGGAAGGGGTTTCTGCAGCGGGAGGGCACTGGGCACCGGATACCCACTGCTTCAGGAGCCTGGACAGTTGTGGACTCCTGGCCCCTCACACCCTACTGGGTGACAGACAGAAAGTTCCCGCTGGCCTTCCCTCAGGGCTGGTCCTGGCAGGATCCTGTGTCACCGGCTAGAATGGGCCAGGCTGCTGCCGTCCCCTGCCCAGAAGCGCAGGCACCCAGGGCCTCCGTGGGTGGCAGGTGCGGGCCCGGGCCCGGGGCCGGTCAGTCGGCCGGGGGGGCGGGACATCGCTGGCTGCCAGAGCCCGTCTCCACCCGATGGCACTCTCAGGAAAGGGTGGGGTGGCCTGAAGCAGCCCAGAGGGGCAGAGCAAAGTCTGGCTGGTCCACCCCCACGATGCCCTCGGGCCCCCTTGCTTCTGAGCCAGGTGATGCCGCGGGGCTAGGCCCCCCTGCCCACAAAACTCTCTCCTGGCTCTTGCTAGAAGGCTGAGCCTCTGGCCCCACGGCGAGGATGCTGCGGGAGGAGAAAGGCACATCCTGGCAGGTGGAGTGTCCGGCGTGAAGCCCCATCCCCGGCTGCTCCCCTGTCCCCCGGCCCTCCCCCAGTCTTGTCCGGGGCCAGCCCTGGGCCTCGCTGGCCTGGCCAACCCCACCCCCCCCCGCCCCAGGGTCTGCTGCCCTCGTGCAGACCCTCGGGCCAGTCCTGGCTCCTGTGCCCCCTGGGCGCTGGGCACAGTCACCCTGGAGTCCTGCCTGGGGCGGGAAGGGGGGCTTGAGGGAGCCGACTCGCACTCCCTGATAAAATAAAAATAGTTGGGAGGAGGCGCCCAGACGGGCAGGGGGAGGGGGGCGCGAGCTGCTTCTCAGACGTTTAAATAATCTCCGCCATATGTGTGTGGGCCTGTCCCTCCCTCCTGTGAGGCGCTGGCCAGGGGCCGGGCCGATCCCCCGTGGGTGCGCGCGGGAGCCCGGTGCAGCAGCTGGGGCCTGCTGACCTCTTCCTCTTCTTCTCCACCCAAGCACAGCCTGAGTGCCCGCTGCGTGCGGAACTGGCCCCGGTGGACAGCAGAGATGCGGCTCGGGGCGACAGGGGGGGTGCTGAGGACCGGTGAGGGCTGTGGCAGGGACAGGCCGGCCTCCAGGCCAGTCGAGCCTCGGGCTCCGTGTGTCCGGCCGTTGCTGTCTGTTCTGAGTCAAGCGGACACGGAAGGGCTCCCTTGAAGATCCTTCGAAAAGGCAGAGAAATGTCGGAGGGGAGAGGGGCTGGCGGGGGGGGGGGGGGGCGCTGCCCAGCCTGGGACCCAGGGCTGGTGCCCTCAGGGAGGGGGGAGGAACGCGCCCCACACCCTGACCCCTGCACTCATTTGCTCAGTGAAGGGGCAAGGGAGGGCCTGACCCGTGCGCACACCCATCATGGACGGGGGCCTGTGACACCTCAAGAGTGCCGGTGAGTGCACGTGCTCGCACAGGGGAGCCTTTGGGCATCGTTTGTGGGCTTTGTTGCGCTTTCCAGTCCTCCCAGGGAAGAGGCGGGGGTGCTGACCGCCCCTGGCCTCTTGCCCCCTCCTGTGTGAGGGCAGGCTCAGCCTCCAGTGTAAAAAGGAAAAAGCCAGTGCTGGCCAGCTTCTGATGGCGAGGACGTTTCCCCCTTGGGGAAGCTGCCACCGTGTCCCGTGGCCACTGGAGGAATCGAGGAGGGAGGGCCTGTGGGGCATCCTCTGACAGACAGGGAAACTGAGGCATGGAGACAGGCAGGCCATCCGAGTCAGCGGTTCAGCCATGGTGCAGGGCCGAGCTGAGGAAGGTCATGGGGACCTTTCCTCTGGGGTGTCAGTGTGGGGGGAGCCCTCCCTGTGCCCTCGCCCCCCCTGGGAGGGGGTGCCACCCGTTCATCTGTGCCGGGCGTGTCCAGGCACCAGCCTCCTCGGGGACGGCAGCCGGAGGTGCCGGCACTGGCTGGCGGTGGCCAAGCCCTGGAGGCTGGACGGCCACTAGCTGACCAGTGACGGCCATGCCGGGCGCTGACTCATGTCACCTCGTGGGGCTGGCTTGGCGGCCTTGGCACCAGGGGCCCAGCCTGTGCTTCTGCTGTGGGGCAGTCCCGAATGGCACAGGGACAGAGCAAGACAGGACAGGGTGGTCCCTGCCCGGCGGTGCCCCGGGGGATCAGGCAGTGTGCAGATGAATGTGTGCGGTCTCGTCCGGAAGCCACAGGGCAGGCGGGAGGATGCTCAGAGGAGCAACTCAGGTCACAGGACTGAGAGCCAGGAGAGGTGTGTGGGGCAGGCGTGAGGAGGAAGTGGCTGGGGGGACCCCTGGCGAGGCTCCTGGCTGACCCGGGTAGGTCAAGTGTAGACTGGTTCCAGGCTCTGGAGGCCAAGTGTGGAGACTGAGCCCCCGCAGGGCTGGTGACATGTGGCTGCTCTGGCGGCCACATCTATGGCACTGTTGGGGCTGGAGGTGGGGACCGACCAGGGAGTGGACTCTGGCTGGGGTCAGGGTGCTGGGATGTCAGTCTTCCCCGGACGCTCTGGGCGGCTGGTGCTCGCAGGCCAGGCGGGGTGGTGGCGAGTGTCCTGGGTGCGGAGGGAGTGAGCCCATGGGTGGGGTGGGCTGGGCTCCTATCCCTCCCGGTGTTGGCCTGGGTCTGCTCCCACGCAGCACCTGGGGTGGGGGTTTTCTCCGGTCCTGGGACCTGTTCCCTTCTGTGACCCTGAAGGAGGGGGGGGGGCTGGCTCTGGTGACCACCTGTGGACACAGGGGCCCGGCTCGTGCGTTTGGGGACCTGGTCAATGGTAGGTGCCCCTGCTCTGTGCTTGGTTCTTTTGGGCTCTGCTGCCCCTCCCTTAGAGGCCTGGGGCTCAGCCCCTGTGGGGGAGGGTGGGAAGGGAGGAACTTGCCTCTGCTTTGGGGGGCTGAGCCATCGGGGTTCAGGGCCTGTCCTGGTTTCAAGCCCAGCTTGGCAATCGCCTGGGGCATGGCCTTTGCAGGTACCCAGCATGCTCAGCGGCACTGTGGGGGCAACATGGTGTCCCCAGAGTCAGGAGCCCCCCCCCCCCACGGTGTCCTCAGACCCTGGTCAGAGTGTCAGAGCTCAGGTGGGGGTCACCAGGGTCTCGCGGGCAACAGAGGGGCTTTGGTGGCAGAGCCCCGCATCAGGCTGGACTGATTGGACCGTCCTCCGCCGGATCAGTGAGGTCCACCCTGGGCTGGCTGAGGAGGACTCAGGGGTACAGGGACACTCAGTGTGGGTCCCCTCCTGGGCCCCCTGCCCAGGGAGATTAGGGCACCAGAGCCCCCCTGGCTGATGGCAGGAGACCATTGATTTGGGCTGAGAGTCCAGGGGCCTGACCCGAGGATGGCAGGGTGTGGCCGGCTCAGGGAGCTTTTGTCCGGGGGGAGGTGAGAAGACCCCAGAAAGGGGCCAGGTGTGGGGGAGGAAAGAGGCGCAGGTGTGACCAGGTGTAACCTGGGTTTGAAGAGCCGCAGGCTTTGAGGCAGGAGGGGATGCCCCAGCGTCAGGGAGGGTCCGCCGATGGAATGGGGCCGTGACACAGGACCGGCAGGTGCGGCCTGGGGAGCCAGCCTCGGACCCACCTCCCGGCCTCCTGCTCTGGTCCCTCTGCCCCGCTCCAGCTGCCCCCCGAACACGCAGAGGCTGTCAGGGCTCCGCAGCCGTGTCTCCTAGAGGAGACCCAGGACCCTTTCTCTTTCTAGAGACTGGTGGCTTCCTAACCTGATTCCACATAGCGCCGCCTCCTGAAGGGACTGACTCGGAGCCGCTCTGGCAAAGGCTCCTAATTGGGTTCTGGCATTTGGCTTTGAGTCGACTGCGTTGGCTCTGGTCAGGTGGGGCCCTGTTCCCTGTGGTCAGCCTGGGACGCCCATCACTAGCTCCTCATGGCCTGCCGCCTCCCCCCCCCCCCCCCCCCCCCCCCCCGCTCCGACCTCGGACCGGGCTGTGCCCAGCTCTGTGGCCCAGGCCCCAGCCACTCGCCTCTGTGCTGGGGATGGAAAGGTGACAGCCCAGTGATGCCTGGGTAGGGGGCACGCGGGGGACCAGGGGCTCGGGGGCTCAGCGGCAGACGGGCTCCAAGGTCCTCGGGACCGGGCGCCAGTCCTCGCGGCCGCTGGTCGATGTGACCGTGAGGTGGGGTTCTGCCCCTCGGGCCTCGCGCCCTGGGAGAGGGGGGCGTGCCACCGTCTGTCTATCTTTGCCCAGCTCTCCTCCTCGTGTCCAGAGCTGCCCGCCCCAAAGGGCTGTCCTCATCTGGGCCTTCGCTGGTGTCGCCGTGAGTGGGCCTCGTGTCCGGTCAGCAGATGTGCAAGCAGGTCCTCCCTGGGCCCGGCTCTCCCCCACCAGGCCGGGCCCACCAAGGGAGGGCAGCCTCTGGGGGCAGAGCTCGGCGACGAATGCGCCCAGGGCAGTGGGCCGCCTCCCGGAGCTCTCTGCCCCAGGGGCTGGTCCTTGGGAGCTGAGGCGGCACAGCCGGGGGCCCAGAGCAGGATGAGGCGTCTGGGAGCACGGGACCCAGGCTTGGGGACCGGCAACTGTCCCTCCAGGGCTAGGAGTCGAAGCAGAAAGGGGCCCCCCGTGTCCCAGGCCCTCCCCGGGCCAGACAGGCCTGGGCAGGCAGCCCGCCCAGCTCGGCTCCTGGTTGCGGCCCACAGAGGGCTGGACACTGAGGGTGAGGTTCTGCTACTCCCGTCACCCCTCACCCCCACCCCGGGGACCACAGGAGCCCCTCAGAGCCCCTGGCAAGTACCAGGGACGTGGGCTTGGGAGCTGGCGATTCTGGGGCTCAGGCTGGGACAGAGAAGGGGCAGCAGGGAGGGCGGTGGGGAGACAGTGGACGGTCCCATGAGGACCATCACCCCAGGCCTTACAGCGGTGTTCTTTGGGTCCTGGAGTGGCCTCTCTGTCTTGCCTGTTGTCGCTCAGCCGGGACGTGGGGGCTGCCTGCTGCCCTCCTGGTCTCCAGCTGGGAGTTCCCTTGGCCTAAATCCTCTGGCCAGCTGGGCTGGACCCGGGCTTGGATTAGCACAGGGGATTGGGCAGGGGGTGGGCGGGGCTTGCAGAGGCCCTGCGGCTGCCCTGCCCTCAGACTCTGGGACGCTGCTTCTTTGGGGATCCCTTCGTGGCCCTGGTGGATGGGCAGGCTGACCTGGGGGCCATCTAGGACGGCAGGTGACGGTTGGGCCAATGCCAGAGGGACCTGGGAGCAGCCCCGCGGGGGCCTCGCAAGGCTCTAAGCAGGAGGAGGAAGAGGAGGAAGAGAGAAGGAGGGCCCGTGGAGCCCCTGTGCCACCCGCCATTGCCTGACCTGCTGCTGAGGCGGGGTGGGGGACGCGGGCGTCCTTTGGCCTCCGTGAGCCACCCCTGGCCATCGTCCTAGCATGTCTGTCCCCTGGCCGTCTACCCCCAGCCGGACCGGGGGAACAGTGGCCTGCCTGGCAGAGGCCCTCCTCTGGGTGGGAGCGAGCGTGGCCGTGTCCCCGCCGTGGCAGCTCGGCCCGCTAGGTAAGGGGGCAGGCCTGGCCCTCCTCGGCGGGAGTGCCGCCTCAGAGCCACAGGGGCCAGGAGGGTGGGGGCTGCTTCTGGGCGTGCAAAAGACCCCCCTCCTCCAAAGCAAACCTATGACCTCCTGCCCCTCGGGTCTCCCTCTGGGGGTCATGGGGCTCCCGCTGCACCCCCGGCCCACCTGTCTGACCCCAGGGCGCCAGGCAGGCAGCCCGGAGGGTGGGGGTTCGGGGATCAGGGGCAGGGCTGTGGTGGGCATGCTGGCTGGGCACTCAGGTGGCTATAAAACTTTTGCTGAGGGGTCCCTGGCACTTTGCAGGGGTGGGGGTGGCACCTTCAGCCGGGATGCGCTGGGGCTAGCGTGCTGGTGAGGGACGAGACCGCGCCTAGAGGGGGGCAGAATGCCCCTCACTGGTGTGAGACAGGGGTGGGGTGGAGGCCTGCCCGGCCGGTGATGGGAAGGTTGTGTCTGTTCTGGCTGGGCCGGCCCGCGGAAGGCCCCACTTGGGACTGTGTCCCGCGCCCCTGGGGCCTGGTCTGGGTGCCCCTTCTGGAACCTGTTCTGGCCTCTGCACCCGCCCCTCTCCCCCTGTCCTGCCTTATCCCTCCCCTCTTGCTACCTGTACACCAGCAGCCTCACCTGTGTCCTCATTGCTCGGTGTCTCTGTGGAGCTCAGCCTCCCTTGTGGGCTCTCCCACCACCACCCTGGAGTGTGAGGAGTCCCACTGGCTGGTCTCCTCGGGTGGCATTGCCTCCAGGGGGTCCCTTAGTGGGTGGGTCATGTGGGGTTGAATTATCGATGCTGCAGCAGTCCTGGGCTTTCTGTAAGTAGGTGTGAAGGGCCCGGGGGGCTGGGGCTGACCCATCCCCGGCCTGGAGCCCCAGAGCCTGCAACCTCTCCAGCCCTGGGGGGCTGCTGGCCTGGCTGGGACCCCCTCCCCTCAGGACCTGGGAGACGTGAGAGCTGCAGACAGGAGGCCAAGTGGACAGAAGAGGGGAAGGGAGGGCGGGGAGGGGTGCTGGGAGGAGGGTTTGTGTTCTGGAGCTGAAGCCTGGTGCTGCCTTGACCTCCCGGGGCCCCGCTCTGTGGCCTCTAGGGACAGACCCTCACCCTTCCTGCAAGGAGGAGGAGGAGGCCGGCTTTCCCCAGTGGCCCGGGAAGCAGGTGCAGGCTCCCAGGTTAGACCACAGCCTGGCCACCCACAGAGGCCCTTATGCACGGCAGCTCCTGAGCATGGCCTCAGCCACCACAGCCCCTCGTGTGTCATAGGCATTGGGGCAGGTCACGGCAGTCACTGGGGCTGGGATGGACACGGTGGCTGGAGTGAAGCGAAACCAAGCTGCAGAGGAACAGGGTCCTGCCTGGGACCTCGCCTGGCCCGGGGCAGTTGGGGAGGGTGGCCGTGGCCGGGGCTGGGTGGCTCGGTCTGTTTCTGAGCTTGGGCCTGTGGCCCGGGCCAGCGCCTGGGGGTAGGAACCCGCCCCCGCGGAGGGCCGGCGGGCGGGCGGGTGGACGGTCTCTGCACCCCTTGTGCACGGGGTGGTGGGCGGTAGGGCTGGCCCGGCTCTCACGGCGCCCCTTCTGTCTTTGTGTCGGTTGTCTTCTGCCCACCGTGTCCATGACGCCCAGTGGAGAGATGCATGAGCGCCATGCAGGCGGGGACCCAGATGGTGAAGCTCCGCGGCAGCTCCAAGGGCCTGGTCCGCTTCTACTTCCTGGACGAGCATCGCTCCTGCATCCGCTGGCGGCCCTCGCGCAAGAACGAGAAGGCCAAGAGTGAGCAGGCGGCCTTGGGGGCGGGGGGAGCTGGGGGCTGCCTTGGGGGAAGCGGGCTGCCCCGGGGGGCGGAGCTGGGAGCTGCCCTGGGGGGGAGCGGGCGGCCACGAGGCAGCTGGGGAAGTCTCCAGGGGCCTTCGGGCCCGACTCAGGCATCTGGTTGGCCTTGAGGTTTCGAGGTGATCTCTGGGCGTCAGGCGCAGAGGGATCAGGGCCTGTAGGACTGTGGGGACTGAGAGCCCATCTGGGATGGTCTGAGGAGCAAAAAAAAGGCCCTTCCTTCAGTGTAGCCGGGTCTAGACCTGCCGTAAACAGAGAGAGAGACCCTTGCGGGGCACATGGAGGGCAGGGCTTCAGTGCCACATGTTAGCTCAGGCGACCTGGGGCATGAGGACTGGCATGGGGCGTGGGGGCTGCAGGGCCGCCCGGGGTAGGAGGGGGCCTGGGCTGGAGGGTTCTTGCAGGGGTGGAAGGGCGAGGTGGACGTCGCAGCAGGGCCTGTCAGGGACCAGGCTGGAGGCAGGAAGGGACACGTCAGGGTCCTCCCAGGCCCGGAGAGACCCAGCTGCACCAGGGCAGGGCCTCAGCCCCGCAGTTGCCAAGGGCACAGCTGCCGCCATGGGGCCTGGGAGCCTTGGTGCAGAGCCCCTGGGAGGCATCCTGGTGGTTGGGGGGGGGGTGGTGCGTGGGGCTGCCCTCTGGGCCCATGATGCTCAGATGGGGCCCCTCCTCTGGGCACGGCACTGCTCCCCGTACTGGGCATCATGTGGGAGCGGTGATAAGGCAGGGGTGGGCAGGCCGGGACTGGGGGAGGCCGTGTGTGGTACTCAGACCTGACTCTAGCCTTGGAGGATCCTGAGGAGGGAGGAATGGGGGGCAGCTGTCCCCTGCCAGCACCCCCTAGTCTAGGGCCCGGGACCCCCGCCCCTGCCATGCACACGCATGCATGCAGGGAACTGGAGAAGAGAGGTGGGCAGGCCCCCCGCCCTGTAGGCGGGCTCTGTACTCCCGGGAGCTCAGGGGGTGGGAGCAGAGGACAGGAGGGACACCCCCCCTCACTGCATGAAGTCCCCCCTCCATCACAGCTCTGCCCAGGATAACTCCCAGAAGGGCACGAGTCTCCCCACCATCACTGCCCTGCCCAGGATAGCTCCCAGAAGGGCACGGAGCCTGCCGGGCAGGGCTGCAGGAGATGGGCGGGTGGTGTTGGGAGGTGGTGAGAGCTGGCAGGAGGGTGTGGTGGTCGGGGCCCAGCCCAGGGGGCCGGGCTCCCAGAGGGGATGCCTGTGCCCTGCACGGCTGGGAGGGGCCCTGCCGCCTGTGCAGGAACAGACCTGAGAACTCGTCTCCTCGTGGTAATTCAGCTTTGGAACGGAGGCCCCGTGGAGCCCCGGGTGCTGTGGCCAGTAATGAAATCCTTGGTGGACCCGGAGCTGGTGCCCGCCGGGCAGGACCCCGCCGCACCCCTGGCCCCGCGGCCTGCTGGAGCCAGAGCCTCCTAGGGAGGCGGCGCGGGATTGGGCCAGTCGCCCTGTCAGAGTGGAGACGCGAGCTGGCTGGAGCCTGACGGACAGAATTGGCCTGTCTGGGCTCCCTCACCCTGCAGCCTCGGCTAGTGCAGAAGCCACGCGCCTGGGGTTGCTAACTAGGGGGAAGGGGCTGCCCCCGAGAGCACGAGCCTTTCTCACACCCCGGGGGAGTGGGGAGCAGCCCTCAGGGTCAGAGCAGAGCAGGGAGGGGTGGGCTCCCCAGGCTCAGCACATGTGTACATTTTCTTTTCCCCACCCTGACGGTCCCTTGAAACACCCCTTCCCCGGCTCCCCCAGCCTCAGATGGGAAGGGGACCCACAAAGGTACCGGCCTTGTCTCTCGCGGGCCGAGCGGGGCAAGCTGCTGCGGCGGGCGGGGGCGCCAGCCCGTGGGGACAGGCTGTGACCGGCGGCCGCCCCTGCCTGCCCGCAGTCTCCATCGACTCCATCCAGGAGGTGAGTGAAGGGCGGCAGTCCGAGATCTTCCAACGCTACCCAGACGGCAGCTTCGACCCCAACTGCTGCTTCAGCATCTATCACGGCAGCCACCGTGAGTCGCTGGACCTGGTCTCGCCCAGCGGGGACGAGGCGCGCACCTGGGTCACGGGCCTGCGCTACCTCATGGCCGGCATCAGCGACGAGGACAGCCTGGCCCGGCGCCAGCGCACTAGGGACCAATATCCTTGGTCTCGGGGGGCGGGTCCCTGGGTGGGGCTCTCCCGCCCCTGGCCGGGTCACACGTTTGGGGGAGGGGACGGGGGGGCGCTCTGGGCCTGCTGGACCCGTGTTGGTCCCTGACTCGGCCCTAAAGTGGCTGAAGCAGACATTCGACGAGGCGGACAAGAACGGGGACGGCAGCCTGAGCATCGGCGAGGTTCTGCAGCTGCTGCACAAGCTGAACGTGAACTTGCCCCGGCAGAGGGTGAAGCAGATGTTCCAGGTGGGGTCCCCTGCCTCTGGCACCCCGGGCATAGGCTCTGTGGGGCTGAGGCTGCGTCCGGAGAGGAGGGGCCCTGCCCGAGCGGCGGGAAGTCCTGGGCGGGGTCTCTGGGCCCGCAGTCAGTGGGAGGCCAGGAAGCGGCTTGCCCCTCGCCCTGCGCCCTGCGTCTGCTGAGATGCCCCAAGTGGCCGCCTCTCTCTCTGCAGCTGTGCGGGGCCCTCCCTGGCAGCCTAGGTATTTGGGGCAGGTGTGGGTCCCTGAGGGAAACCACCCAGAGGAGGCTGCACGCCCTTTCCTCCACTCCCCCCCGCCGACTCCCCAGCCTTGATGAGGCACGCCGCCGGCCTGGCGGGGGTCCAGGGTGCACACTGGCCCGTGTTGCAGCCTCAGCTCTGGCTCCCCGCCCCCTGCAGCCTCCCGGTTGCAACCACCCCGGTGTTAGAAGTTATGAAAATGCATCTGTCAGCTGGGAGGCGGCCTTTATCGTCTGTAATTAGTTTCTCTCTTTCCGGAACTCCTGCTGGAGCAGCGGCGGGGAAAGGTGGCATCATTGGGTCCCGGTTTGTGGAGTTGATGGGCAAGCAGACCCAGGAGGAGGGCGCTCTCTCTCTCTGTCTCTCTCTGTCTCTCTCACGCGGGCACATACACACACACACACGCACACACGCACACGCACAGAGCCCGCTGCTCCGCCAGGCACGGCCCCCGGTGGCTTCACTTGTGCTCTCACCATAGACAGCTGGTGGTTCTTGGCCAGAGCGGGGGTGGGGACCCCGCAGCTCAGAGCACAAGGGTCTGTGCATGAATGAAGGGGCGAGTGGGATGCTCTCGGGCTGCTGGTCAGGGACTAGGGGCTCACAGGGCCCCTGCCCGGGCAGTGAGGAGCTGTCAGATGGCTCAGACCTGAAGATCAGCCCCCTACCTGTACCCTGCCTACCCTACCTCCAGGGACAGCTCTGGGCCGAGAGGCCCTTCCAGAATGGTGAGGCTGTCAGGGGCCAGGCAATAGGCTGGCTTAGAACGTGGGGTCCAGCTTGGCCGGTGAGGTGGGAGGAGAGGAGTGTACCCTCACAGAATGGGGTGAGCGTGCACAGACAGGTCCAGTGCCAAGTCCTGGCTTGACGATGCGCCACGCTGGGAGCTCTGGGGAGCCCATGCCCACCTGCCCCTCTTCTAGGGACACTGGGCCTCTCACGTGCTCTCTGGGCACAGGGGCTCCCCACAGAGCCCTCTGACCAGCCCTCGGCCTGGCTGTGTCTGGGCTCCAACCAGATCCCCTCGAGGAATCCCAGAGCAGTGGGGACAGACCCTGCGGCCTGTCTGTGGGGCCTGCAGGTGGGGCGGACTCCGGGCTGGTTCTGGAGGGGGAGTGAGCAACAGGGATGGGGCACTGATGTTGGCCTAGAGCTGGGGACCCCAGGCCCTGGGTAGCTCAGACCCCAGCAGCCTTGTCCACGGTAGTCCCTGAGTGCCTGGGCCTCCCTGGCCATCTTTGCGGCCGACCTTGCGGGGCTCTGGACCCCAGAGAAGGAGGCCTGGCCTCCAGCCAGGCAGAGCAGCTCTGATAATTAGCGTCAGTCCGGTGGTCGAGGAGTCTCTGTATTGTTTCCACCACCTGGAAGGGCCTAATCAAAGGAAAGATCTGTGTGGTGGGTAAAGAGCGTCTTGAACATAGTTTCATTAAGTCTGAGATAACAGTGGAGTGCAGGCCCAGTGTGGGCCTCGGGCCGCAGAGCAGCTCCAGCCAAGCGTGCCTTCACCTGCTGCAGTCACGGTCTGTGGAAAGAGGGGCCGAGGAATTACATCGGGAGGCAATTCTGGGGCTCAGGGGCCGGGTCTGTCCTTAAGGGTTTCCCGAGGGCTTCATCCTCCTAAAATATTCTCATTCACCCCGCGGGCTGGCAGCTGGACAGAGAGCAGGCAGCCACCCCGCGCTGGGCTCCCGGCCGGACCGCCCAGCACAGAACTTGGGGATGGGGGGAGGCCAAATCGCCCTGCGGGCTGGACACTCGACACACTGGGAATCTCTGCCTGGCTCCAGCCACACCCTGGGGAGGGCTGCTGGCCCGGCTCTGTCCCAGGGGGGTCCTTTGGTCTGCAGTGTGAGCCAGAGCCTACAGCCAGAGCCTGGCTGAGCCTGCCGGCTCTCAGACCCAGGGCTGTCCTCAAACTGAGCTCCAGGCACAATGAGGTCTTTGTCTGGTGTCTTCTGGGCCCCTGTGCATGTGGCTCTGGGCTCTGGTCCTGTCCCAGCCTTGGCACAGACGCTGGGGTCCTGGGGTGGGATGCTGGGACCTTGCTGGGTGTCCACTTCAGTGCCGAGCCAGGACTGGCCTTCCCAAGAGCAGTACTCTCCCTGGGGACAGGGACATGGGGGTGGCTGTGGCCACTTGATTCTCTGGTGATGCTTCTGGTTCAGAGAGGGCCTCAGGGACGTGGCACCCACCCCCCAGCCACCCCAGATTGTGTCACCACATAAGGAAAGACTCCAGATGGCGCTCAGAGCCGGAAGCGCTGCTGTCCATGGTGCTGACCCAATGTCAATGCCTGCTGTGCAGCCAACCTCCAGACAGGTCCTTCTCACACCCCACCCCCACCCCACCAGCCCTAAGAACTGGGGCTCTGGATCAGCACCTTCTACGGGATCTTTCTTGTCCATTCCCAGGGATCACCGTGGCCCCAGGGCACCTCAGGCTCCTCTGGGCAGCCTGGCCTCCAGTCGCTGGGTGCCCTTGTCCTCTGTGTCTGTCCCTAGCCTTGGCATTTGGTGTTCCCAGGGTCTGACACTTCAGTAGATGCTCCCTGAGTAAGTGGGTTCATGAAGAAGTTCATGGTCTCACTGGGGTCTCGACGGGTTTGCCCCCGGCGGTTCCTGCAGGAGTCGTGTGAGCTGCCCTGTCCGCAAGAGAAAGACAGTGGCCAGATCCTCTCATCTCTGCTGTGGAGACTGAAGCCTGGACACTCCTGTGCACCCTGGGGCCTTGTGCTTTTCTAATCAATGGGCAGCAATTGTAATTACAGGCTCGCAGCCCAGGGTGGGCATTAACTCCAGGGTGGGGTGTTAGCTCCCAGAGTGCCGTGTTGATTCCAAAGTGAGGTGTTGATCCCCAGGATGGGATGTTGGCTTCCTGAATAGGGTGTTGGATCTCAGGGTAGAGTGTTGACTCCCAGGTGAGATGTTGGCTCCAGGGTGGGGTGTTGACTCTAGGGTAAGGTGTTAGCTCCAATGTAGGGTGTAGGCTCCCAGAGTGGGGTGTTGGCTCCAATGTGGGGTGTTGACTCCAGGGTAGGGTGTTGGCTCCCAGTTTAGAGTGTTGGTTCCCAGGAGGGGCATTAACTCCCATAGTGGGGTTTTGACTCCAATGTTGGATGTTGGCTCTCAACGTGGGGTGACTGTGCCAGGTGTAGGTGCAAGTTGACCATGAAAGACTGGGACTGGGAGGGCAGGGTCAGATCTGTGTGAAAGGATCGCTCAGTGGCTTCTTGGTGGGAGAGTTGGAGCGAGATCCCAGTAAGTTCACTGCTGCAAGGATCCCAGGGAGCTATCGGGGTGGGACACTGGGGGACCCAGAGGCTTTGGCTTGCAGGAGGCAGACACAGATGACCACCAGGGTACACTGAGCTTTGAGGAGTTCTGTGCCTTCTACAAGATGATGTCCACCCGCCGGGACCTCTATCTGCTCATGCTGACCTACAGCGACCACAAGGACTACCTGGACGCCGCTGACCTCCAGCGCTTCCTGGAGGTGGAGCAAAAGGTGAGGGGACGACAGCAGGAGCAGGGTCCTGGTGTACATGGCTTCACCTTTGGCTCCCAGGGCACTTGAACCAGTTCACTGTGACTGAGAATCCTTCAGTCTGGAAGGATGGGCCACAGCCTGACACTCAGGGTCCTCAAACCTGCCTCCACATAGTGAACCTGCTTTGATTCCCATCATGGGCCATCCCGGCATATTTCAGGGTGTGTCCCCTGGAAGCCCTGAGTGGGTGGCTCCTCGGTGGGCCTCTGAGCGGCTCAGCCATGACCACAGATACCCTGAGGCTCCTCAAGGGACCCTGCACTTGACCACAGCACCTTTAGCATGGAGCACCTCATAGAACTGGGGTTCCATGACCCAACCTTCCCACCTGTTCCAGCCACGGGTCTGACTAGCTTGTACCCCCCGAGCCCCAGGCCCATTACCGCCACCTTTGACCCATTTGTCCAGCAGATGCCCAGATGCCTCCAAGTGCCAGGGGGGCTACCCACCCATTTCTCTTGACTCTAGGCCTTCTTGTCTATACCAAGAGGCCTACTGCTTCCTGGGCACTGCCCTGCTGACTGGGGGCCCAGTGTCCGGAGGCTCAGGGATGTGGGCCCCTCAACCTTGGCCCAGGCAGGGGCTGGGTGTCACCTGCTGTGGTGGGCGGGAGGCTGGAAATCCATAGTGGGAGAGGGGAAGGCCAGTGTCCCCTGAGGAAAGAGTGTCCCCGTGGTGGGGCCCAGGCAGTGTATATCTCCCACCCTAAGGGCTGGTGGGAGGTGGCCGTGAGGACCAGCGTCCACACTTATAACTTCCTGGGATCCTCAGGGACCCAGTTTGGGGCAGAGAGTGGGAGGGGCAGTCAGCCTTAGGTTAGAGGCCACGGGCAGAGGCTGCTGGGCAGGGCCGGGGGCTGGGTGGCTGGAGCAGCTGTGACACCCAGGCTGGGTCTACACGTAGCTACCCAGGATCTGCCCCCGCCCCCCACCGCGGCTGTCCTGGTTGGTGTCTGCCCCACCTTACCCCACGCGGCCGTCCTCGGGGCTGTGCTCCCAGGACCCCTCCCCGCTGCTCACACAGTTTGCTGGGGTTCCATCCTCGTGGAAGTGTGCCTGCCTCCTCTCCTGTCCTCCTAGGGGAAGCCCTGGGGTCTGACTCAGGCAGGAGAGGCTGGCACCAGCCTGGCTGGATGCTGATGCCCCGGGCAACTCATCCCCAGCCCAGCCACTGTGGGCAGCATTGGGATGAGGCCGTGGGTTCTCTGTCCCTGTTGCCGGTGTATGTGGGGGTGGAGGGTGGGAAAGCGGCCCTGTCTGGGAAGGGCAGTACTGACTCATTATTCCCTACCCTTTGCCCTAAGCTTTCCAGAAGCTTTTCCCTATATCTGGGGCCAAAGCTGTCCACCAGGTGGGTGGTTTGAGCCCGGACCCAGCCCCCAGACTCTGGGCCTCCCAAGGTCCACAACTACTCTGGGCTCTGACCCCATTTGCTCCGCTTCCCCGCTATCACCTGATATCCCTCCCCCACCCCCGCCTACACGGGACTTCCTAGAAGCCCTGCTGAACTTGCTTCCGGGAACTGAGGGCTCTCGGCCTGGGCTGCATGGCAGGGCCCTGGGAGACCACTCAGCCTCTGACCAGGGCAGGGTGGTGGGGGTGGGGGGCGGCATCGATGCCCAGAGCCGCTTGGGCTCGGCTTCCGTGTGCAGCTTTCCCGAGATGGATGTGGGTTAGGCAGCAGGGGGAGCCAGGTAGGGGAGGCTCCCCGTGCCCCTGGGGCTCCTCCAAGGTGGGACTGGTTCTCCTGCACCTTCTCACACATAGGGCTCCCTGCCAGGCCTGCCCTGGTCTACAGCTCTTGAGACCCCGACACGGTGGGAATGAGGGGTGGGCCAGCTGATGGGACCAAAGACCCCTCCCCTGCATCAAGGATCCTGTCCGACACAGCTCTTCCAAAGCCATGTGATCCACCAGTAGTCCTCCGGCCACTGAGTCCCAAGTCTCACGACACTGAGGGTAGCCGGTGTGCCGCCCAGTCAGGGAAGCACCCTGCAGGCGTCCGAGCCTCCCCCTGACGCCCACCGTGGGCAGTCTTGATGCGACAATCAGAGGCAGCCTGGGAGGCGGCGGTGGTGCAGGAGGAGGAGCGGGGGGAGCTGCTTGAGGCTAGCCCGGGGCCAATGATGGGCTAGCCTGGGCTGAAGCCCCTACTCTGGCCTAGATGACGGGGGTGACCCTTGAGAGCTGCCGGGACATCATCGAGCAGTTTGAGCCCTGCCCAGAAAACAAGAGCAAGGCGGTGCTGGGCATTGACGGTGAGCGGGGCATCGCTGCGGTTCGGCTGTCCCGGCGGGCTGATGGGCAACCTGGGGCCTGGACAAGTGGCCTGGGCAGAGAGTTTATGGTTCCACGTGGCGGGGGTGGGGGGCGGTCCTGAGATGAGCCCCGTGGGGGGGGGGGAGCTGGCACGCAGGCGCTAAGCACCCTCCCACGCTCCCCACGCAGGCTTCACCAACTACACTCGGAGCCCCGCCGGCGACATCTTCAACCCAGAGCACCACGGTGTGCACCAGGACATGACGCGGCCACTGAGCCACTATTTCATCACCTCGTCCCACAACACCTACCTCGTGGGTGACCAGCTCATGTCCCAGTCCCGGGTGGACATGTACGCCTGGGTCCTGCAGGCCGGCTGCCGTTGTGTGGAGGGTGAGCGGCGGGAGCCGTGGGAGTCCGAGCCCCCCTCGGCCCGGGGGCCTTGGGCTCCGGGGGTCTCTGAGCAGGGTGTCTGCCCTCCTTCCCGGGCAGGGGCTGTGATAGGCCTCTCCTGGTGTTAATTGCTGAGCGAGAGGACTGACCCCAGTCAGTCCGCAAGCTGCGGGTCTCTGGGCATCGGCGGCCAAGCTCCTGGAGCTGACTGACGTCTGCCTTCCCACAGTGGACTGCTGGGACGGGCCCGACGGGGAGCCCATTGTGCACCATGGCTACACTCTGACCTCCAAGATTCTCTTCAAAGATGTCATCGAGACCATCAACAAATATGCTTTCGTCAAGAATGAGTGAGTGGCTGGGACGGGGGCGGGGGTGGGGGAGGGGCTCGTGCGGCCCTTCCTGCTACTCCCCCACATCTTTTCTTGGGGGCAGTGTTTGCAGAGGCCAAGGGGCTGATCTGGGGGTCCCTCGTTGAGGCTGAGGGTCAGGGAAGGGAGTGGAGCTGCAGCTCCGGGGAGAGGGAGGGCAGCGGGCGCAGGAAGGGACAGCGGATTGGCTGAGCAGGGTGCGTGTGCGAGCAGCCCCCCGTCCACACACACTTGGCGACCCCTGCTGTCAGCCACCCTCAGCCGTGGTGGCTCTGGCACTAATTACCCCCGAGAAGCTACTCTGCGTCCAAACTCAATTTGCTGTCACTCAGCTGTAGCTACAGACACCGTTGAACAGAATCCTATTTAGTTTCTGGAAATAGAAGACTGCTCCCCTGCCCCCCCCCCACCCCAGTCACCTTCAAGTCCTGGTTAAACAAGGCTCAGAGGTAAGGAAAGAGCTAATTTAATGAGGGAGGGGAAGAGAAGCCAGATTGATTGAGGACATAGAAATAGAGGGGCCCCTCCTGAAAGAGCTTGCCCGAGCTCTGTCTCGGGCTGTCAGGAGGGAGTGGGAGTGAGGAGTGGTGGCCTGGTGTCTAGACTTGCAGGCGAGAGAGGCATCTCAGGGTAGGGGGGCTGAGGCAGACAGATGTCCTGTAGCTGCCGAGGACCCAGGGACGTGCTAGGGTCTCAGGACGGGGCTTGCCTCTCATGTGCCAGCATAATCTTTGCAGACATAGGGTTCTTCCCTAGGCCCTTGTGCCACAGGCTTCAGTCCCTTGCCGGAGAAGTAGGGAGAATACCTTCCCGCCAAGTCCTGTTTGCCCTCTCTGCACCACAGGACTCGCCCATCTCTTGCTCTGATTCATGCCATCTAGGTCTGGGTCACCTACATTTTCTAAAAGGATCATGTTGCCTTTCGACAAAAATCCAAGTAAAATGTGCACACGGTTAAAAAAATAAATCAAACAGGGGCGCCTGGGTGGCCAGTCGGTTAAGTCCAACTTTGGCTCGGGTCATGATCTCACGGTTTGTGGGTTCAAGGGTTCAAGCCCCATGTCGGGCTTTCTGCGCACAGAGCCCACTTTGGATCCTCTGTCTCCCTCTCTCTCTGCCCCTCCTCTACTCACGTTCTCTCTCCTCTCTCAAAAATAAATAAACGTTAAAAAAATGTAATAAATAAATCAAACAACTGAGGAATGTGTAATGAAAATGCCCATGCTACACTCCCCATTCTGCACTATGAAGGTAATAACAATGTTCTACCAGATGGAATGTGCCAGGCTTATGTCTCCTTTTCTTATGGGGCCGATGTTGGGACCCCAGAGCCACTCACAGGACAGTGTCTCCAGTATCTAGGTCAACGAGATTATTTTTCTCCGTCTAGTCATTGTTCCATATTGCACCTGTTCACATTATTTTTAAACCATGACTGGCTGACTTGCTTGCATGTTTCCTTTTGTTTTCCTGGAGTTTCTAATTGCCTTTGTTTTTTCTTATTGGGCTATGAATTGCATGCCTTCTTTACCTGTCCCTAACATCTCCCAGATCCTTTCCCACCCATGCAGTTGCTTTTCAAAGCCACCGATGGGCCCCTTCTCAGAGTGGCTGTCAGTTCCATCTATCCTGGCTGCTGGTGAAGGTCTCTTTTCATTCACTGGTGCAGGTGACTTGAGGTCTTACACATTTGGGGGCCTAGCCCTCCCCTGGCTTACTCTGCTCCTTCCACCTTGGGGCCACAGGTACCCAGTGATCCTGTCCATTGAGAACCACTGCAGTGTTATCCAACAAAAGAAGATGGCTCAGTATCTGACGGATATTCTTGGGGATAAGCTGGACTTGTCATCAGTGAGCGGTGAGGATGCCGCCATGCTTCCTTCTCCGCAGATGCTCAAGGGCAAGATCCTGGTGAAGGTGAGCCCCTCCCTGCCCCTTCTAGGGTCAGCATCCTGCTGGGCCTCTGGCCTCTGATCTGTGGCCAGGTGAGGGGCAGTTGCCCTGCTCTGGACAGTACAGGGCTCCACATCATCTGTGGCAGATTTGAGGAGTCAGGGTAGGCCCTGTGCCCAACCTGGCCTCAGTCTCCCTCCATGGTGGCCATTCAATCTAGGGACCTCTGTGTGCACACCCAGGCGTTTCCCTCCCACACTGCTGCTGTAAGGAAGTGCCAGACTGGCTTCTGCCCTGTGGCCTGAGGTCCACAAGGAAGCTTGAGAAAGGCTCCTTCTCTTTGCTGCTGGCCTCCCAGTACTTCCTGCAGAACCCCTCCCATGGTCCGCCACCTCCCCCCAGGGCAAGAAGCTCCCTGCCAACATCAGTGAGGATGCTGAGGAGGGCGAGGTGTCTGATGAAGACAGTGCAGACGAGATCGATGAGGATTGCAAACTCCTCAATGGGGATGTGAGTAGGGGCTGGGAGGCCCTTCCCTTCTTGGGGGGTGGGGGAGCCGCAGTCCTGAAGAGCAGGCTCACGGCCTTGCTGTGAGAAGGCAGTGGCTGAGAGAGGGACATCGGGCAGATGTGCGGGTGCTTTGCACGGCAGTTAGACAACTGGGCACACACTCAGCCGGGGTGGGGGCCCTTCCCTGCCTGCCCCTTCACCCAAGACGTGGCCCTGCACTCCCAGCTGGCAGAGGTGCTGGGGCTGGGGGTTGGCTGCACGGGAAGGAGGAGTGAAAAAGGGCTTGGCAGAGGGGGGCTGGGGGGACTCTGTAATTAGCATCTTTTCTCCTCTGGGCACTGTTCTAAGCCGTTGCTCCGAGGCAGGAAGGCATTATTTCTCCCTGAGGGGCCATCGGATGGGAAAATAATTGTGCAGGAGCATTCCCAGCCATGCTGGCTAATTGTTTGAGAAAGCCCTGAGGCAGCGGAATTCTCCGCTTGGATGTGCCCACATATTTCTCTGGCTCCGGGTGACAGGGCACCCGTGTTCTCTGACACCTAGGGTGCACCCCTCCAGCCTGGGCTCTGGGGCACCCAGATGCCCACGGCCCAGGCGCTGCCCTGGAGGGGCCCGAGTTTGTTAGGGCTATGATGGGGGCTGCTTTGGACAGAGAGGGCACCTAGAGGCTATGCCCCGGGTGCTGGCGGCCGGGCCGCCCATCCCTGCCCCCTGCCCATCTCCTGAGGGACGTCGTAGCCACTGGTGGGATACCAGATCCCGAGCTGCTTCGGGCTCTTGGAGCCCAGCGTGGCCATCGGGCACACCGACTGCCTCCCCCACTGGCCAGACACCGGAATCCCTGGGGCGGCGTCGTGCAGCTAAAGGGGTGCAGGTGTTAAAATCTGAGAGGCCTGGTTCAGAGCCTGGAGGTCACTGGCTATGGCCCTGGGGCACATCATAGGCCTGAGGTGCGCCCCAGGAGCTGGGAGGTGTGGGGGTAGGCAACGCAATGCGGGGGTGAGTGTGCGACCAGGGGTGTGAGAAGCCAAGACGGGGTTCGGGCTCCCCGGCTCCAGCAGGCCCCCGCGGCCCTGCCCGAGACCCTGGGGGCTGTCACCGCTGCTGCCATGGGGCTGGGGGCTGATGGCAAGGGGCGACCGTGTGGCTCTGGCAGGCCGCCACCAACCGGAAGCGTGTGGAAAACATCGCCAAGAGGAAACTGGATTCCCTCATGAAGGAGTCGAAGATTCGGGACTGTGAGGACACAAACGACTTCACCGTGTCCACGCTGCCCCCGTCCGGGAAGCTTGGGCACAAGGCAGAGGGCAAAAAGGTGAGAGCCCGACGGCCGGTGATGTCAGCCTGCAGCCGGGTCAAGGGCCTGGAGCACGAGGTCTGTGCACACCGGTGCACGTGTGTGTGCATACACACATGCCCCCGAACGCGTGCACACACCCGCACACACCTACGCGTGCACACACGCACCTCTGCGCACACACCTGCACACACGTACTTGTGCACACGCACACCCGTGCATACACCTAGTTACCTAGTTGTGCACACGCACACCCGTGCACACACCTGCACACACCTACTCATGCACACACGCACCTCTGTGCACACACCTGCACAGACCTACTTGTGCGCGCGCACACCTACATACCTAGTTGTGCACGCACGCACGCCCGTGCACACACCTACACACCTAGTTATGCACACCTGTGCACACACCTGCACACACAAGCCTGCATGTGCACTCATACTGCTGCCCGCTGGCCCTGCTGCCTGCCGGCCTGCCTCTCGACCCCGGCTTCTCTAGGAGGTCACCTCAAGCTGTTTTGATTCTGATCATTAGGGACTTGCAGCCTTCCCTGTGTCACAGGGCGGCTGGCCAGGGTGAAGGGGTGGCCCCATTTGCATGGCTGTTTCCTTGAGGTCCCCAGGGGAGCTGCCCCCCCCACCCCCCACCCCCCACCCCGGGGATTTGCAGCTCTTTGTGGAAGGGCACTTGAGCATTGCCTGGGGGCTGGAGGCCAGGCACCTCCTGCTGAAGGGTCTTGTGAGTGACAGAGAGGGGCACACAGTGTCTCAGAGCCCAGACAGTCTTGGGGAGCTATCTAGCTGGTCCAGGCCTGGAGTCCCCGACAGCCTCATGGGGAAGCAGGGCTGGGCTCTTGGAGGTATCTCATGGGGAGAATGGCGGGCGTGAAGCATGTGTTGGGGGGGCGCTAGGCCCGGTCGGTGAGGCTGAACAGTCTGGGGCCCGGCTGGAGAGGGGCCGCGAACCTCGAAGTTCAGGTGCATCAGCTGAGAGGCTCAAGTGCAGCTGATCCCCCAGGGGCTGTGGTGGGCAGCGCGGCTGGTTTGGGGCCGGGCGGGGTGTGGGTCAGCCCTACAGACCCTGTTTCACAGTGAGCAGGGCTGCAGGGCAGGCGGTGGAGGTGGTGTCTACCCGTTTGGAGAGAGCCCTGCCCTGCCCCCTGCCCCCTGCCCCCTGCAGAGCTCACCACTGTCTGGGCCCCGGGGAAGGTGGGAAGGCAGGTGGGGGGCTGGGCTTCCCGGGCAGTGTGTTTAGATACAAGTGTCTGTCGCACCCACAGGGCACGTGGTACAGCCGGTGCCCCCGGACACTGGGGGTCCCTCTCTGTGCAGGTGGCCCCCACAGGTCCCATGCGGACAGGGCATTGCTTATTTCCAGTGCCCAGATTTCTAGGTGGGGGCTTGGGGACGTGCAGGATGGCAGCTTGGACGTGGGGAACTGATGTCCATGTGACTTTTTGAATGAGGGGGAGCAGGTACTCAGGGAAGGCTTCCTGGAGGAGGAGAAGTCGTGGCAGCTTAGGCTGAGCTGCCAGGCATGGAGCTTGGAGGGGGCGTCAGGGAGGACCCCCCGCCCCCAGCAGCAATTGGCCCTCCCCGGCTGGGGCACGCGCAGGGGAGCAGTGGGGATGCAGGGCACAGAACTCTGTGTGTGGGGGGGGGGCTGGGCAGTGTGGTCATGCACCTGCTCCCACATGCCTCTCTGTCCCCTTTGCCGAGTGGCCAGAGGCTGTGGCCCCCGTTCCGTGGGAGGCAGTAGGCAGACGTAGGATGGGCAGACTGGTGGGGAAGAAGCAGAGGGTCAAGGAGGGGAGCCCCGTCTTCAGTGCCGGGTGCAAGTCTAATGGACACGGGTGTGGCCGAGGGCAGGCCTGATCTTCTGTGAGGGAGCCGGTCCCCTCGACATCCCGAGTGGCCAGGACTGGAGGCTCCTGCTCGGAAGGGCCCTGCAGCCCGCACTCCTCCACCCGCCTTCCCAGTGGCCCCGCCCACGAGGCCGAGCTCTCGTGTCAGGCGGCGTCAAGGGGCAGGAGCGGCCCCACTGCGGGCCCTCCTGAGGGTGGTGCTCAGGCCGGCGCTGTAACCTCCGCCAAGATTGGGGGTGCGGGGGCGCGGGCGTGCAGCGTTGCGGGCGTTAGAGTGTGCAGGGGTGAGGGGTGTGTGTGCGGAGGGTGTGGGTGTGCAGGTGTGTGGGGGTACAGGGGTGCTGGGTGTACGGGGGTTGTAGGTGCGTAGGTGTGCAAGGTGTGGGAGGGTGCGGTGTGCGTGGGGGTGTGGCCATGTAGGTGTGTGGGAGCTGAGGGGGTGAGGGTGTGGGGGGGGTGCAGGGTGTGGGGGGGTGCAGGTGTGTAAACGTGCAGTGTTCAGGGATGTTGGGGTATGAGCATGTGGGTGTGCGGGGGTGAGGGGGTGAGTGTGGGTGTTCGGGGAGTGTGGGGTGTGAGTGTGCAGGGTGTGGGGGGTGTGGATGTGTGGGTATGCAGGGGGTGTGGGTGTTCAGGTGTGCAGGGTGTGGGGGAGCGCAGGGTGCTGGTATTTGGGTGTGCAGTATGTAAGGTATGCAGGGGTGTGGGCTGCAAGTGGGTAGGGTATGTGGGGTGCGGGCATGCTGGGGTGCAGGGTGTGCAGGCATGCGGGACTGCAGGGTGTTGGGTGTGCAGGGGTGCGGTGCGCAGAGGTACAGGCTGTGTGGGTACAGGGGTGCGGGGGTGTGGGTGTGCAGGGGTACGGTGCGCAGAGGTACGGGGTGTGCGGGTACAGGGGTGCGGGGGGTGTGAGTGTGCAGGGGTACGGTGTGCAGAGGTACAGGATGTGCGGGTGTGGGGGTGCGGGGGTGCGGTGCGCAGAGGTACAGGATGTGTGGGTGTGGGGGTGCGGGGGTGTGGGTGTGCAGGGGTGCGGTGCGCAGGGGTACAGGATGTGCAGATGCGGGGGTGCGGGTGTGTGGGTGTGCAGGGGTACGGTGTGCAGAGGTACAGGATGTGCGGGTGTGGGGGTGCGGGGGTGTGGGTGTGCAGGGGTGCAGTGCGCAGGGGTACAGGGTGTTCGGGTGCAGGGGTGCGGGGTGTGGGTGTGCAGGGGTGCGGTGCGTAGGGGCACAGGGTGTGCGGGTGCAGGGGTGCGGGTGTGTGGGTGTGCAGGGGTGCGGTGCGCAGAGGTACAGGGGCGCCGGTGCGGGGGTGCCGCGTATGGGGGTGGGGTGGCGACAGCAGGTTCTGGCCGAGGCAGCGGCCGCTTCTCTGGATCCTGGGCCAACAGGCGCCCCTCCCCGGTTGTGCGCAGATTCAGAGGCGCGTGTGCGCGGCGTTTCAGGCCGTGTTTACAGAGCGTGAAGCGCGTCGGCCTCAAGCGGCTGCCAACGCCCGGCGCCCGGCCGCAGGTGCCTCTGCCCGCGGGCCGCGGAGCCATCAACAAGTCAGGAGGGAGAGGGGCTGGTGTTGCCAGGCCAGGGGAGGGAGAGACTTGTAAGTGCAGTCTGGGGCGGGGCTGATGCCCAGGGCCTCTGCTGTGGCGGGTCTGTGCCGCCGGGTCTGCATGAGCGCCTCCCGTGCCGCCCCCTGACCGGGGGGGGGGGGGGGGGGGGGGGGGGGGGCACGAGGAGGGCAGACGCGGGTGGGAGCCGGGAGCCGGAGAGGCGCCTGTCCCGACTCCCCACGGGCCCGGGCTTCTCCGCAGAGCAGGAGTGGGCAGGGGCAGGGCGGGGGCTGGAGCTCGGGGGCGGCTGCGGGCAGCGTTTGGGCCGCACGCTCCTTTCCCGACGTGTGAGCTGAGCCACGGTGCACGGCGCTCAGGTGGGGGGCCGAGGGCGCGGGCGCCACAGTGGGCTCTCTGCGGCATGAGGTCCCGTCCCCCTGTGCCCCTGGGGTGGAGCTGACCCTCGTGTCCTCCCCCCTCGGGCCCAGTGGGGCCCAGCTTGAGCTCCTGACCAGGGGCCTTACTTGCCTCCTGGCCGAGAGGCCGGCGGTCCAGGCCGGGGCACGGTTGGCGGGGAGTTGCGTGTGTGCAGACGCACGTACGGGACCGGGTCTGGGGGGGGGCTGGGGGGGAGCAGGGAAGGTGCTCCATAGACAACGGTGGGGAAGCTCCCAGAAGCTCCCAGAAGCCCCGAGGGTGATGTGAAACGGCCGCTTCGGGGGCACAGACCGCATCTGTCTAATTAGGTAATACTTTGGTCTCTGCAAGAAGCAGGACAGGACGTCGGAGCTGCAGGGGTCTTCATAAAAGCCTTACATAAGCATGCTCGGCCGAGGAACGTTCCAGACACACAAACAGCACTTACCGTACACTCGCCCTCCGCGGGAAAAGAATTCAGAACTGGGGCCTTAATGAGTTCAAAACACTTCTGGAGGAGCCCGTGGGGCCTCCACACTCCCTCTCAGACCCCTGCCTCTGCGCCCCCCGGGGGCGGGCTGGGGAAAGGTGCCCGGAGCCTCGGAGCCTGGGGCCCTGAGCCTGGGCGCCCCCTTCACCGCTGTCTCTCCGTCCCCTAGGCTGAGGACGGCGTGGAGTCCGGGGAGGACACCGGTGGCAGCAGACGGAACAACCGGACCCTCATGAGCAGCTTCTCCAAGCGCAAGGTCTGGCGGGGCTCCCGGGCAGGGGCGGCCGGCTCCCCGTTCCTGTGCCCCCCCGGGGTCCCTGGGCCGGCCAGCCGGGGAGCCCCCTTCAGCTCCCGGGACCCCTGACCTGTCTTCCAGAACCCCCCCTAGCTCCATCGTCCCACTGGGGCTGGGGTTCAGAGCCGGCCTCAGCACCTGGCTGGGGCTGGACGCAGCAGGTGCCTCGATGGCCAACCCCCCCAACCAGGCACACCGGCCGACGCCCCTGGGTCACTGGGGGGGCCCCACGGGGCCTCACTCCGCTGTCCTTCCACACAGAAAAAGAGCAGCAAACTAAAGAAAGCGGCCAGCATGGAGGAGGGGGGCGAGGACCTGGAGTCCCAAGGCAGCCAGGGCCGAGGGTCAGTGCCCCGCCCGAATGGACCGTGGCAGCGGGAGGCGCCCAGGCCCCTGTCTGCGCGGCAGCGGGAGTTGGATGCGCGGGCCCTGGGTGGCGGGGGGACCGCGCGGTGGGCTGGGGGAGTGGGGGCCCCTGGGCGCGGACCTCGAGGGGGCCGGACTGGCCAGCGTCGCCCCCTGCGCTCGCTTCCAGCGCCCGGTGCGGCTGGGGAGGCATCCTTCGGTGGGGTCCGCGCCGGCACCCGCCCCTCCCCCACGTCGCTCCTGGGTGGAGCCGGCTGAGGCCTGGAGCCTGCCTCCCAAACTGGGGTGCGCAGGCTGGCCCGAGTCTGGAGGCCCTGACCCCCCGTCCCCCGCCGTGCCCGCAGGGCGAGCCGGCAGAAGAAGACCGTGAAGCTGTCTCGCGCCCTCTCGGACCTGGTCAAGTACACCAAGTCTGTGGGCATCCACGACGTGGAGGCGGAAGGTGAGGGGACCGGGGCCCCCCGGGGGGGGCGGGGAGGGGGAGGCGGGGCGCTGGCCTGCCTGCACCCCTGATGCCGCCCCCCTGTGCCGCAGTGGCGTCCAGCTGGCAGGTGTCGTCCTTCAGCGAGACCAGGGCCCAGCAGATCCTGCAGCAGAAGCCGGCCCAGTACCTGCGCTTCAACCAGCACCAGCTGTCCCGCATCTACCCCTCCTCGTACCGCGTGGACTCCAGCAACTACAACCCTCAGCCCTTCTGGAACGCCGGCTGCCAGATGGGTGCGCGTCACGGGGCGGCCGGCCTTGCTCCCTGGCCGCTGGCTTTGGGGAGCCTCTATCACCCCCTGCCGGTGTCGCCCGGCCGGCCCTGCTGGGGGGGGGGGGCGGGACCCCAGGACGAGGAGGGAGAGACGGAGGCACGTCCGCCCGCGTCCCCGGGGGCGGACGGGGGCTGGCGGGGCAGGGCCCCGGGGACGTTCTGCCAGGACGCGCACACACGCCCCGCTCGCGCACAGGGCTGTGAGCCCAGGGTCCCCGCTCACATAGGTGAGCCCTGGACTCGGGCAGCCGTGGGGGGGAGGTGGGGCGGCGGGCGGCGGGGCGCTGACCGGGCCACGTCGCCTCCCTGCCCGTAGTCGCCCTGAACTACCAGTCGGAGGGCCGGATGCTGCAGCTGAACCGGGCCAAGTTCAGCCTCAATGGCAACTGTGGCTACGTGCTCAAGCCCCAGTGCATGTGCCAGGGTGAGGCCCGGGGGCCCAGGGACACGGAGCTTCAGCAGGGCCACCTGGTGGGTCAGCCAGGGACACGGCCCCCAGGATGCCAGGAGGGGGTGTGCGGGGGAGGACCCCCACCCTGCCAGGAATCCATGAGGGGTGACGAGCCGTGCCCGGTCACAGGGTGGTCATGGGGGCGGCCAGCACGTGGACCCCTGGGACCCCCGTGCCAGAACGCCGCCTCCCGCCCCCCGGGCCTGGCGCTCCCGTCCAGCAGGAGGGTGCGGTGGGGTGCCCAGCCAGCCCGGCGAGAGGGTGGAGGCCGGCCCCGCTCCCCCTCAGCCTGGCACCCCCGCACCCCCCAGGCGTCTTCAACCCCAACTCCGAGGACCCTCTGCCCGGGCAGCTCAAGAAGCAGCTGGTGCTTCGCATCATCAGCGGGCAGCAGCTCCCCAAGCCGAGGGACTCGATGCTGGGAGACCGGGGCGAGGTAGGAGGGGCCCGGGCCCGGGTGGGCGGGGCTGGAGCACCATGCCAGGCCAGGTGCCAGCCCTGCCCTCCGCGCCCAGATCATCGACCCCTTCGTGGAGGTGGAGGTCATCGGGCTCCCCGTGGACTGCAACAAGGAGCAGACGCGTGTGGTGGACGACAACGGTGAGGCCCCGGGGGCCACGGGGGAGGGCCGGGCGGGGGCGCCCCTGGTCAGAGCCCAGTCCCCAGGTTCTCCCGGGCCGGGCCGCCAGCCCCCGAAGGAGGCGAGGGCCCAGGTGGCCTCCGGGCTGGACCTGGGGTGGGAGGTGACACCTCCTCCCGGTGGCCTCTAGGATTCAACCCCATGTGGGAGGAGACCCTGGTGTTCACGGTGCACATGCCTGAGATCGCGCTGGTGCGCTTCCTTGTCTGGGACCATGACCCCATCGGGCGTGACTTCATTGGCCAGAGGACACTGGCCTTCAGCAGCATGATGCCAGGTGCGCAGGGGGCCAGCAGGGCAGGGAGGGCAGAGCCCGGGCCAGGGCCCCCTGGTATAGAGACCAGCATCTCCTGCAGAGCCCAGTGTCCCCCATAAAGACACGCATGCCCTCAGGCCAGTGTCCCCCCACAGGCCACCACCCTCCATAGAGACCGGTCCCCCCACAGCCCAGCATCCCCCATAAAGACCGGTTCCCCCCACAGGCCAGTGTCCCCCATAGAGACCCGTCCCCCCCACAGTCTAGCACTCCCCCTAAAGACTGGTCCCCCCAACAGGCCAGCGTCCCCCATAGAGACTGGTCCTGCCCACAGGCCAGTGTCCCCCCACAGTCCAGCGTCCCCCATAGAGACCGGTCCCCCCACAGGCCAGCATCCCCCATAGAGACTGGTCCCCCTATAGGCCAGCATCCCCCATAGAGACCGGTTCCCCCCACAGGCCAGCATCCCCCATAGAGACCAGTCCCCCCCACAGTCCAGCGTTCCCCATAGAGACCAGTCCCCCTATAGGCCAGCATCCCCCATAGAGACCGGTCCCCCCACAGTCCAGCATCCCCCATAAAGACCAGTCCCCCCCCACAGGCCAGTGTCCCCCATAGAGACCGGTCCCCCCCACAGTCCAGCGTCCTTCATAGAGACCGGTCCCCCCACAGTCCAGCGTTCCCTATAGAGACCGGTCCCCCCACAGGCCAGCATCCCCCATAGAGACTGGTCCCCCTATAGGCCAGCATCCCCCATAGAGACCAGTCCCCCCACAGTCCAGCATCCCCCATAGAGACCGGTCCCCCCACAGGCCAGCGTCCCCCATAGAGACCGGTCCCCCCACAGGCCAGCGTCCCCCATAGAGACCGGTCGTGCCCACAGGCCAGTGTCCCCCCGCAGTCCGGCATCTCCCATAGAGACCAGTCCCCCCCACAGACTAGCATCCCACATAGAGACCGGTCCCCCCCACAGGCCAGAGTCCCCTGTAGGTCAGCTGAAGCCAGGACTGAGCTGCTTTCTGTGGGTCGGTCCCTGCCACGGGTGGGCCTGGAGACACAACAGGGAGCTGAGGAGGAAGATATAAGGCCAGGGACACTTTGTGGGCGGGATGGGGGAGGGGAGCCCAGTCTGCGGGGTCCCCCAGACCCCGGGAAGAGAAAGAGGTCGTTGCAGGACTGAGTGATACCGGAGGGCTTCCTGGAGAAGGAGCCCCCAGAACTGGGCTCAGGGGTTGTACTCGGGGCCCGGGACCTTTGGGTAGAGCGCGGGGCGGGGTGACCGTGGCCTGGCTGTTTCAGGCTACCGGCACGTGCACCTGGAGGGGATGGAAGAGGCCTCTATCTTTGTCCATGTGGCCATCAGTGATGTCAGCGGTAAGGTGAGTGCCACCCGCAGGGCCATCTGCCCGGCCCACCCCTGCTCCCACCCCGGCCCCGTTGCCAGGCTGTCGGGCCTGGTGCTTACTCCTCTGGGTCTGTGTCTCCGCCTGCAAAATGGGCGATAGGGACACCCGACCCCGGTGTCCCGGGGCCGCTGCAGGCACCAGGAACCGGACACCCTGGCCCTTCCTGGGCACCCCTGCCCCCCACCCCCCATCTCTCCTAAACCTCCTCACTCCTACGTCTCAGGGTCCCCGCTTCTCCATCCCTCTCTGGAGGGTGTCTGCCTGGCCCTGCCCCCCACCCCGCATCCCCGGACGGGGCTCTCACTCCATCGCCCCAGGTCGCGGAACCCAGGGCGGCCCCGTTCTGTGCTCCGGGCCCAGGCAGGGCGTGTGTGTGGCGGTCCGTCCGGTGTGCGTGGGGGGGCCTGCGTGGTCCCGGCGCTGTCTCTCTCCTGCCACCTGCGCGGCCCCGCGGCACCACGGGCCGCCTGGCTCTCCCCCGTCGTCACCCCGTCCGTCTGTGGCGTGTCTGCCTGTCTCCGCGGGCCCCGCGCCCGGCTGTCGGCGTCTCACAGCCTTCACTCTGTCTCTTTGGTCTTGCAGTGAGCTTGCCTATGTCTAAAGTCTACTTTTAGAAGGACAGTCCCGTTAGGACCTCGAAGGTACCCCAGCGCCGGGGCGGCGGAGCCCGCCCGCCCCCCCACTGCATGCTCAGGCCGCCCCCATTAGCATCCGTGATTCCCGATAGCATTTTGGAGACTGTCAGCTCATGCGACATGGATCGTGCCGCGGCTCTGGGGTCCCCTGGGCCATGTTCAGCCACAGAGCAGCATTTACGAGGCAGGTCCAGGACTTCAGCGAGGCCTCCTGTGCGTGGACCCCTCCCGGCCTTCCGTTCCCTCCTCCGTCCTCCGTCCGCCACCCCGTGTCCCCCGCCTACCTCCGTGTCTGGTCCTCTGGCTTTGAGCGCCCTGCCCCCCTGCCCCCGTCACCCTCCCTGCCCTCGCCTTTCCTCTCCGCCCCCACCCCCCACGTGCTCCCTGACTCCGTGCGCCCATCACGTCTGGGGTGGGGTGGGGTGGGGAGGCCCCAGGGACCAGGAGCTCGGAGCTTGAATCCTGGACCTCCTTCTAAATGGCTTTGCGGGCAACTTCGCCCAAATTGCACTAGATTTGGGATCTTGAATCGGGAAGCTGATTCAAGTGCTGGCCACTTTAACACCTCCGCCCAGACGTGCCCCTGTGTCAATGGGGAGTGGTGGCTGTTGTCGGGGCCTCTGCATGCGAGGACCCCTCTGGCCTCTGCACTCTCGACACGCAGCCGCCGGCCTCTCCAGCGTTGACCTGGGTACTTGCCGGCTGGTCCCGGGGGCCCCCAGCTGCCCTCCTCGGGCGGGGAGGCTGTCGGGAGAGGCCTCGCGGGGACTTCCCGGGCCCGGCTGTCCGGGAAGGCCCGAAGCCAGCGGCAGTTCAGGGAACGCCGAGCCGGCACGGGGCCTGCCCTTAGGGCTGTGTGAACAGAGAGCAGGGTGAGGCTGGCAGCGGGGCAGGAAGGCTTCCCGGAGGAGGCAGCAGGTCCGAGGAGTGGGCCGGGCAGGGCCCCGGGAGAGCAGACCGCTGGCCCGCACCCGGCTTTGCTTGCTTCCTCAGCCTGTGGCGCCCGAAGGTGGGGGCGGACGTGAGCCTGGCGGTGTCTGCTCCCGTGGGGTTTTCTCCCCGTGTCAGGCCCACCCCGCGGGCCCTGGGCCAGCCTGCTCCGCCACAGCCGGGGGCTCCATGAGGGGCACACGGTGTGGGTGCAGGATCCAGGGTCCGGGGAGAACCCTGGGGGGGGCCTCTCCGTCTGGCCGTCGCCGGGCCCGCCTGTCCTGGGACCCGTCCACCCTCCGGCGGCGCCTCCTGGTCTGCGCCAAGGCCGTGGCAGCTGCCGTCCCCGGAAGGGGCGCCCTGGACACCCTCTCCCGCACCCACAGCCCTGAGCGGCACGAGCCCGACACGCTCACCGGTGCCCTCGTCGGGCTGGCTCTTGGGCTGCGGCAGGCTCGGGCCCGTCACTGCCTGCCGGAGCGTGCTGGGGGCCAGGCCGGCGGTCCCCGGTCCCCGGTGCCGGGCCGCTGGCTACGTGGGCTCCTTCTCTTGCAGGTCAAGCAGGCTCTGGGCCTAAAAGGCCTGTTCCTCAGAGGCCCAAAGCCCGGCTCCCTGGACAGCCATGCTGCTGGTCGGCCCCCGCCTCGGCCTTCCGTTAGCCAGCGGCTCCTGCGGCGCACGGCCAGCGCCCCGACCAAGAGCCAGAAGCCGAGTCGCGAGGCCTTCCCGGAGCTGGTCCTGGGCACGCAGGACCCCGGCTCCGAGGGGGAGGCCCGTGACGTGGCGGCCCCCGGCCCCGGCCCCGCTCTGGAGGCCTCGGCCCCGGAGGAGCAGGGCAACCGCAGCCCCCGAGGTAAGGCGCCGGTGGGGAGGAGCCCGGCGCGCGGGAGTCTGGCCCAGGGGCGGCCCCCTGGTGCGCCCGAGGGCCCCGGGCCCGCCGGGATGGCCGCCGCCTGCATGAAGTGTGTGGTCGGCTCCTGCGCCGGTGAGGACGCCGAGGGCCCGCGGCCGGGACGGCTGCCTGGCCCGGGGCCCGGGGCCGGGCGCGAGCCCGTCAGCCAGCAGCCCCGGGCCCGTGCGGACTCGCTGGGGGCGCCCCCCGCCGCCGCGGGGAGAGGCAGAGGGGCCCGGTGGCAGGGTCCGGGCGGCGGCGGCGGCGGCGGCGGCTCTGTGTCCTCGGACTCCGGCAGCCTGGGCGGCCCCGAGGTGGCCCCCCGCTGGCCCGAGGGCGCCCGCAGGCAGGCAGGGGCCCTGCAGCGGGAGATGAATGCCTTGTTCGTTCAAAAGCTGGAGGAGATTAGGAGTAAATCCTCCACGCTCTCCGCCGGTAAGACCTGACGCTCCTCCGCGGCGTCCTCTGTGCTGCCCCCACTCCGCCCCTCGGCATGGCCGGGCCCGGAGTCTGCTGCGCTGCCGCGCCCAAACCGCCGCCTCCGTGTGCTCGTCGTCGTGGCTTTACTTCCCGCTGCTCCCTGCTTGCCCGGGGGCCCCCGTAGCCCCCAGCACCCCTTCCCCAGCTGACTGCGACCTGCCCGCGCAGATCCCCCCCCCCCGCCCCCCCAGCCCCTAAGCAGCCAGGGAAGCGAGAGCAGGTCTGACCACAGCTGCCTCGGGGGCTGGTTGCCCCCCTCCCCCCCCCCCCAGTGCCCCCATGACCCGGCTGCCCTGGATGCCCTTCCTAAGACCCGGGGGAGCTTCCAGCCCCCCTCGTCTCCCTCCGGGGCCGGGCCGCGGGTGTCCGGCCCCTGACTCTGCACCGAAGGCCTCCGGCGAGTCCGGCGTGGGTCGGTGGTGCCCTGCAGAGCGGCCCCCGACGCCCCCGAGACCCCCGGACGGTACCCAGGGTGTCGAGTGGAGTAGACGGCACCTGCTCGGCCCTGGGGATTCATTTATGGCCTGAGCCGCGCTGAGCACCGGCTGTGACTGGACCCCGGCCTGTGGAGGGGCTGAAAGCTGAGCTGTCCCCTCCCCGCCATCCCTGCACCCGCCCAGCCTCGATGTTTGTCCACCGGGCAGCCCCACCCCTATGCTGACCACCCTGTTCTCCTTTCTGTCCCCACGCTGCCTCTGTAGTTAGGGACTGAGAGCAGCCGAGTGCCAGGTAATGGGGCCCGGTCCCCCGGTCCCCCGTGCACCCTGTGCCGTCCCCGGCCTGGCTTGTCGGCCGGGCCCCGTGGACCCTGCCCGTGGACACAGGCCCGTCTGCCCACCACCCCGCCCCCCCCCAGCCCCAGCAGCGGCAGAGCCGGAGGGCAGGGTGGGGGGCAGCTGCGTGCCCACCGAGGGGCCTGGCTGTTGGGGGTCCTGCGGGCACCGTCCCTGGGGGATGAGCCCGACACGCTCCTCTCCTCTCGTCCACAGACACCCGCCCTTTCTCCGCGCAGAGGCCGGGCTCCTCCCTCCGTGGCCTGGAAACCATTGCCGAGGAGCCAGCCCCGGGCCCCGGCCCCCCACCTCTGGTGGCTGCCCCCCCCAGCCCCTCCCCGGGAGGGCTGCCGTGCCCGTCGGGACCTGCCGCCGAAGTGGCCAGCCCCCCTGTGGTGGCTCTGGGAGCTCCCACGCCCTTCCAACTCAGGACCCAGAGCAGAGGGGACACGGAGCAAGCCCCAGAAAGCCATCGGCGGGTGTACAACGGTGGGGGCCCAGGGGGAGCCTGCGAGGGGGCCCCCGGCAGCCAGACGGTCAGAAGGGCTGACGGCGATGGGAAGGTGCCCCCGGAGATCCCGGGCGGATGGCGGGCCCTGGCCGGGCCCTGCCCCACCGTGTACTCGGACGCCACGGCTGGAGACCGGCTATGGCGGCGGCTGGAACCGGGCGGCCACCGAGACAGCGTGTCTTCATCCTCCAGCGTGTCCTCCAGCGACACGGTCATCGACCTCTCCCTGCCGGGCCTGGGCCTGGGCCGTGAGAGCGTCTCCGGGGCTCCAGCAGGACGCCTGCCCCTGCGACCCTGCTCGGCCACGGCCGCCCGCCTGGACCTGCCTGCTGTGACCAAGAGCAAATCCAGCCCTAACCTGCGGGCTGCCAGCCAGCTGCCCACGGCGCCGGAAGAGCTTCAGCCCCGTCCGCTGGCCCCTAGGCCACCCTGGGGCCGCCTCCCCCTGGTAGGCCTCCGGGACTGCCCTGCAGCCGCCAAGTCCAAGAGCCTGGGGGACCTGACTGCTGACGACTTTGCCCCTCAAGTGGAGATCCCGGGCCGAAGCCTGGGCCTGGCGAGGGAGGGGCGGGCGGTGCGGGGGGCGCGACGGGACGCCCTGACCGAGCAGCTGCGCTGGCTCACGGGCTTCCAGCAGGCCGGTGACATCACCTCGCCCACCAGCCTGAGTGGCGCTGGGGAAGGGGTGCCCGGTGCCCCCGGCTTCCTGCGGCGCTCGTCCTCCCGCAGCCAGAGCCGCGTGCGCGCCATCGCCAGCCGGGCCCGGCAGGCCCACGAACGGCAGCAGCGGCTGCAGGGCCCGAGGGGACCCCCAGGGGAGGAGCGGGGCACCCCGGAGGGTGCCTGCTCCGGGGGCCGAGGGGCCTGCGGGGACGTGCCGGCCCCCTGCAGGGGCTCCGCGGCCACCGGCCTCCTGCTCAGACTCTGACGGAGGCTCAGGGCGGATGGCAGCTGCCCTCGCCTTGGCCCTCCGTCTGCCACCCCTCCCCCCATCCCCGGGAAGGAAGCGGCCTCCTGGTCTCAGGGTCTGGGGGCATGTTTCCTGACGTTAAGATACACAACAGAGGTATTTAAAATTTAAGAGACAAAGCTTCTACTGCATTAAAATGGTGCCCAGTCCTCTTCCACTTGTACCTGGTTTTCTGCAGTGCGGGGGGGGGGGGGGGTGGGGGGTGGGGGGGGGTGCACAGGGGCGCGGGAGGTGTAGGTGAGCACGGGCACAGGGGGAGCCGACGCGCAGGGCCCCTGGTGCAGGGGCGCGGGTGTGGCTCCAGGGAATGCTCCTTCTGTGCCCAGAGCTGCTGGTTCCCTGCCCGACGGCGGCGGGCTTGCTCCGCACAAAGCCTCCTCTGGACACCCCAGACTCTAAACTCGCGGACACAACTCCACGCCCACGCCTGCTCGGTGTAGGGTGGCCCACTGCCCCCGTGACCGTGAGCCAAGTGTTCCCGGGCCGTGGTCTGTGCGAGAACACCCCCACCTCTGTCCACAGAGGGCTTCGCGGACTGGCACCCTAGGGCAGGGGCCTCGAGGCTCCAAGACGTAAGCCCTGCTCCCTCCCGTGCCTCCAGTCCCACTCTTGGACAGGGACCCCAGGCCAGAGGACCGCCTGGCTGTGGGGGCTGCCCTGCCCGGAAGGGGAGATACAGGCACTGCCCCTTCCCTGGAGAAGCCGGATGCTGGCTAGGCCCCAGGGGATCCGTGCCCGGGCTGGCCCCCCACCCCCGCATCTGGCCCCTAAAGAAGCCACCTGGGGTGCTGGGGCCAGCAAGGATCACTGTGACAGGCGGTGCCCTTGAAGCAGCAGGCCGTGGGCTTGGCTGGAGGCCGCGCGACTCACCACCAGGATAAGTCTTGCCGTCTTCCCGAGCAAACCCTCGGGAAGGCGGGTGTGCACGCTCTCCCTCGAGGTGTCTGTAGGCCCCAGGGCCCCACACACCTCCCCAGATCCACCAGACCCCTGGGAACCCTGCCCCCGCTCAGGCACGGGGTGCGTTTTCGTGGGAAGTGCGCCCCACGGCGAGAAGCAGCACCAAGGCAGGGCACTCAGGTGTGCCTGGCCTTCGGGGCCCCTAGAATCCGGGGTGCAGTGAAGGCGGTTCCGGACCAGGGGTGGGGTGGGATGGCTGCTGGGGTTCCCGGAGGTGGTGTCCCACCTGCTCACGAGAAGCGGGGGCCAAGCCTTGTCCAGCCCCGCGTGGGCCCTGCCCGCCGCACACGGCTACCGTCCGGGGGCCGGGCTCGGCCCCCGGGAAGCCCAGGAGGGGGGCAGGTGCCCCCGGTGCCCCTCCTGAGGGCCAGGCTGGGTGGGCGGGAGGGCCCGTGGGGGCGTCCTGATGTCAGGCCGAGCCGGGCTCTGGCCGGACGTCTGGAGGCCTCCCAGGTGTCTGCGCCGGGCCCCCTGCACCAGGCAGGCCGGCACTGCGCCTCCACCGGGAAGCAGGGGACGAAGGGCAGTTGGGCCGAGGGGCTGGGGGGAAGCCGCACGGGGGTGGCCACAGCCTGCTGCAGGGGTGCCGGCGGGGAGGTGCAGGGCTGGACTGTGGTGGGGTCGAGGCCGGGGGACTCTTGTGGGGGATGGGGGTTCATGGGACCACCTACTGGCCCGGCCTGGCCCGGAGGCTGGAAGCCTGTGGGGCCACAGTCCCGGCTTTAGCAGAGGAACGGCTGGGAGCCGCTTGCACGTGGGGCTGGGGGTGACACGTGTGGGGGTCACCGGGGGGGGCTGGAACAGTGGGGTGGTCACGGCCCCTGAGCGTGGAAGGTGGGAGACGGGGCAGGCCCCCCTCCAAGGCGGGAGCCCCGCACACCCTGACAGAAGGGTCATCTCACGGGCCCCCCCTGGGACCCAGCCCAGAGGCACCCACCATGGGTGGCCCAAGGCCACGCAGCGTGATCGGCTCTAAGCAGGAGTGTGCACGGGCCCCCGAGGGCTCTCAAAGGTCCTCCCCGGATGCCGGTCGAGTTGGGAGCGCTGCCTGCCCTGTCCCCCTTGTGCCCAGTGGGGCTGGGGGCGCAGAGGGCAACCTTGTCTATACAGACACACCGGGGGGAGTCTCCTGGCCCCAGGCTGGGGTGGGGGTGGGGGTGGGCCACGGCCCACAGGCCACAGCCAGCCCAGGGGCTCGGGGGGTAACTGAAGGGAAGGGCCCGCTCTCGGCCGCCCCGGGGATGGGCTCTCAGGACCCCTGCCCGCACCCCTTCTCTGCAACCACACAGCACAGGCAGGGGGCCGGGCCCGCTCTACACGTTCTATTTGGTGCGGACCCCGAGCCTCTGGTGACCTGTTGGAGACGTGTGCATATATTTATATCTATACGTACATATGTATATATATATATATATATATATATATAAAAGATTATTTAACAGTTAAATATATTCCAATACGGATGTCTCACTGGACAGAGTTGCGTCTCCCGCCACGGACGCGGCAGCATCGTAGGGACCCCGACGCCACACGCGCCCACACTCCCACCCGGGCGCACCCGGCTCTCAGTCACAGGCGCGTGACATAAATATTCCGATCGGAACTCGGTCTCCCTGTTGTGGTCGAAGTACGTTCCCGACGAGCGGAGGAGGGTGGCGGGGCGGGCGCCTCACTCGGCCGGGACCTCGTACTTGAAGATAACGCTGAAGAGCCGGCCGCCCAGCCGCTCGGCCAGCCAGGAGTTCTTGATCACGGCCAGCTTGAGGCTCTCGCAGCGCAGGGCCGCGTAGTAGTTGGTGTGCACGGCGCGGCCCATGCCCTCGATCACCACCAGGTCTGCGCCTCGCTCCCGGACCAGCACGGCCAGCCCCTTGTCCAGGCGGCTTCGGGGAGGAGAGGGGCGGTGAGGCGGGGCGGCGGGCCCTCTGCCCCTGCACCGAGCGGCCGCCGCGCCCTCCCCACAAGGGCATCCCCGCCCTCCGGGGCCTGTGGCGGGACACTTGTGAGAACCGGGCCTGAGAACGCTTTTCTATGTGCGGCACTCCAAAGGCTCTAACTCCTTTCCGCGTCACGCGAACTCCCCCTTCCTGCGTGGTTCACGACGGGCCCAGAACAGGGAGGAGGTCGATCCTCGAGCAACGTCCCTCCCCCGGGGCTGGCTCCCGAAGGCCGGGTTCTCTCACGTAGGGTCCCCGGGGGCAGAAAGCAGCAAGGCGGAGACCCAGGCGTCTAAGGGCACGTGGGGTGCCCGCAGCCCCAGCCGCGGGGCATCCGATCCACCAGCCCGCGGCGCGGCCGGGCCGCGGACGGTCCCGAGCCCACCCTCCCGGGTCCCCGAGGGAAGAAGGCTGCCCAGACCGAGGGCTCCAGCCGCACTGGTGACCCCTGCTGCCCGGCTGGCGCGCCGGGGGCCGGGGTGGGCGAGGGGGTGCCTCGGGGGTACCTGAGGTCCAGACACGGGGAGCTGGAGCCCGTCTGCATCAGCAGGAGCCTCTCCTCTTTGAGCGCCGAGCTGCGGAGCACAAGGGGTCGGCTGGCGCCCTGGGAGGCTCCCACCATGCCCCTGCTTCTCCGGGCAGGGCCCCCCGGGCGCCCGCCCTGCTTACTGGACGACGGGGTCCATGGCCGCGATGCGCTCAGCCACGATGAGGGACTCACAGTACGTCACGTCATTCAGGGCGGGTCCCGAGTTGCACGCCAGGATGACCTACGGCGGGACGCCCCGAGCTTTGTAGGGACCTCGGCCCCCGCCCGGCACCGAGCCAGCCTCTGCTCGCCCGCCCACCCGGGGCTGCCGGCTGGGAGGCGCAGCCCCGGTGACCTCGCTGCTCGGTGGTCTCCAGGAGGGCCGGCTCCCGGTCGGGACACGGACGGCCCCGGAACGGGCAGACCCGAGGTCCGTGACAAGCCTCACCTGAACCTACCTGGCCCGCACGGAGGCCGCGCCGACGCCAACCCCCACCGCGAGTGGAGGGCCCAGGGCAGGGGTCCCGACTCGGCCCAGACGCTCACCTCCGTCCCTCTAGAGAGAAGCTCCCTGACAAAGGGGAAGACTCCCAAAATGACGTCTATTCCACTGTTATCTGCGAAAATTAAGGCACATTTGTGAGGGGGCCCCTGTAAGACAAAACCAGGACGTTCAGTTGGGAACAGGCGCGTCCAAGCGTTCCAGACACCTCCGTACTCCACACTCCCCGAAGGCCGAGGCCGAGGGCTGCTGGGTCCCGCGGGCGCTGGGGTGCTGGGGGCAGGGCGCCCGTGCCTCTTCCAGGACTGCGGCCCCCGTGACCTGCGAGCCGAGGCCGGCCGACCTGACCAGTAGAGCCTGCGGGACTCAGGCTGGAGCAGGGGGCGGTTAGCTGAGACCCGCAGCTCGGCGGCTGGGGGAGCGGGCAGGGGCCCTCAGTGCACTGCCCCGGGGCAGCCCCGCGCCGTCTCCAGGGCCCCTCCCCGCCTCCCAGGGCAGAGGTGGGGACAGCTGTACCTTCAGTCTCTGAAGCCACTTGCCGTAGGAGTCCACGAGCCACGGCCGCTCTGCGGGGCAGGGACACGGTCAGCCGCGCGCTCGCGGGCAGGCCCCCTCCCCCGCCCGGCCCCGGGCAGCCTACCTTGCAGCTTCGACTTGGCCTCCTCAAAGCCGAACTGGGGGTCAGATTCAAGGACGCTGTGTGGGGAAGAGAACGAAATCACAAAACACCCAAACCTCAGCTCACAGCATCCACGGAGACCCCGAGCGAAGCCCTTCCCAAACCCGTGAGCGTTGCCGTGACCGGAGCGGCGACGTTCCGCCGTCGGTTGTCGGCAGAGCGCACGGGCCCTGGGTCGGGGACCCGCTCGGCAACGTGAATGGCGGTGCCGAGGGGGGGGGGGGGCGGGGTGAGGTCCTGAGTCGGGGGCGACCTCGGGCAAGGCCCTGGGTCGGCGCCGGCTCCCAGCCCCGCCCAGCACACGCCTCGACGTGCCACCCAAAGGGAAGGACGGGGACAAGGGTGAGGGAAGAGGCGGTGACTCTTCTCAAAGTCGGAAAGGACGCCGTGGGTGCGACCAGCGAGAACCACACAGAGGGGACAGGGCGCCGGGCACAGGGCGAGGCGGGGGACGGGCAAGCCTGCTCCTTCGGGAGCCCCAGGAAATCACCCTGGAAGGCTGGGTTTTGACGGTGACCCCAGACCGAGAGCCCGGGGTGCTCTGGGGGCCGGGGCACGTGCCCCCACCCGAGTCTGCAGACTCCTTCACGAGGCACCTCCGTTTCTCACTTTCAAACGTCAACTGTTAACTCTGACTCTGGCGCACCAAGGGTCTGGATCTCTGCCTCAGGGCACAAGCCCGCGCCTGGTAGATGCCAGTGAGCCGGTCCCCGCGGCTGTGCTCGGGGGAGCACAGCCCACAGAACCGCCGGTCATTCCCGGGGCCACACGTGACCGGGTGAGGGGGTGGGAGGGGGGGGACAGGACGGGCAGTCGGGCCGTGGTCCTGGGCCCAAGCTGGACCGAGCAGGCAGGGGTGGGGCTGACGGGAGGCCGGAGGGCGGCACCTACTCAGAGACGGCTTTCGCTCCCCAGTCGAAGACGTTCCCCGCCAGCAAGCCTTTCACCAGGGCCAGCTGCCTCTCCTCCCAGCCCAAGGCGTCCAGACAGCGGATCACCCTCGGGAAACACTTCAGTGCGACCCCGTTTTCCTTCTGCTTGACCTGTGGGGACAGGCGGGCGGCTGGTCGGGAGCGACGGCGCGGCCCCGCCTCCCGCAGGCCTTCGGCGGACCGGGCAGAGGGAGGGCGCCCGGCTGGGGACGCCGCGGAGAGCGTCACCGGGAACATCGCTGTGAACCGGCTCCGAGGGGTCGCGCGCTCAACGCTCCACCATGGGAGTTCACGCCAACCAAGCCGTTAGAAACCGCAGATTCAGAGCCGCGCAAGGTCACGGCGTGGCCCAGGGCAGGGCCGGGGAGGGCCGCGGTGGAAGACGTGGACCCCCACAGGCACCCGGCGCCCCGTCCCGAGACGCTCCACCCGAGGGCAGGGGGCGGGAAGCGGTGTGCGGCACGGGCCCGCGCACAGGGCCTTCTGGTCAGCGTGGCCCGTCTAGGCCGCCCGCCAGGCTCCGGCCGGCTTGTCGCCCGTGAGGGCACGACTGGTGTCCACGAACGCTCTGAGGCGGCGAGCTCCCGGGGCCGGAGAGGCGGGCCTCCAAACCTCGGCTCTGACAGGTGTCGCCGCCCGCGTCCACCCCGCACTCCCGGGGAACAGCCGGGCCACGCCCCTGCTCCCCGCTGGCCGTGTCCCCCTCGCGGGCGCCAGTCCTGCGCGGGAAGGCGGAACTCACTTTGGAGTAGGGGTCCGGGAAGTTGAACTCATTCAAACAGTGCTCCCTCGTGTCCAGAAGGCTGCGCACGGTCAGCGTCCCGTAAGCACTGGGGACGGGGCGGGGGAAGGGCGGCTGAGAGGATCTGACGGCCACGCACGCTGCCCGAGAGCGTCCTCACGGGGGAACCGAGGCGGCCTGGCCCCGCCGGGCGGCCGAGCGGGCGGGCAGGGGGGCGTGCACCGCCGCACGTGTGGCCCCAGGAGTGGCCGTCGGGAGCCCCGGCCCTCGCGAGCGCACGTTCCCAGGCCGGGCCCCCAGCGCACCGCGAGGCGGCCCCGGGCAGGGGACACTCACAACGGCTGGTGTCGCAGCGTCTGCAGCTTGCGCCAGTATTTCTGCCGGAACTTCTCCGCCCGCTCGGCTGCGTCCACGGAGCCCGGCTGGCTGGCCACGGCGCGTTTCACCACCTGCGAGCACGGGGCGGTCAGCACGGGCACGCGCTGCCGCCGAGCCGTCTCCCGGGTGGCAACGGGGCCACCCGAGCTCCCACCGTGCCAGGGGGATGGGTGGCTCGGGGAACCATCCTTGCAGGCTGCGGGGGTCTGGGGCAGGGCAGGACCCCTCCCTCTGAGGACCCCAGGGGCCCGAGGGGCTGTAGGAGGGACACATGCTCCTGGGGGGGGCCCCGAAGGGCTCGAGTCACGACTCTTTGGAGCCCGGAGCCCGATCGCAGCTGTCCCCTGACCCCCGCGCGAACTGTTTGCGCTCTGGAGAGACGCGGTAGCCGGCATGGAGGCGGGGCGCGTTTGTACGCCCTCACTGAGGACACGTCCCAGCTCGCCGACGAGCCACTAGGAGCCACGTTTTTACCTGGGAAACGTGATTCACCCCCTCAGGCTCACACACGCCTCCGGTGGCTTCCGGGAGACGCCCCTTCCTCCTTCACCACACCTGTCGCTTGCCGCATGGGCGCCCGGGGCCTCCGGCGCCTACGAACTCCGAGCCGCCCGTCTCGACCCCAGGGGCGCCCGGCCCGCCCCGAGCCCTCACCCCGTCCAGGGCCTCCTCGAAGCAGGTGAGCCAGTACTTGCGGGCCAGGGCGTCGTCCGTGAGGTCGACCGTGTCGGGCACGTAGGAAGACGGGTCCAGAAGGAGTGGCAGGTTGGCCAGCGGCCTCTCCAGCCGGTCCATCTCCAGAAGGTCGAACTGGAAGGACGAGAGGCGGCGGACGCGTCAGCCGCGAAGTTCTAGAAGACCGAGGCGCCTCCCGCCAGCCTGAGAACCAGCTCCTCGGCGAGAACGGAAGGCGCGCGGGGAGGAGACCGCTGCGGGTGCAAGCGGACAAGCCCCTTCTTCCCGTCCCCAGACCCCGCCCGTGGCCCCGCTCAGCCACGGCGCCCTCCATCTGGCCGGTGGCCTGAGCCACGCACCCCAGATCCCAAGTCTGCCCGGCCCCCTTCCTCCCTCCGTGCCCCGTGGAGTTTCCTGGGACCCCTGCGGCGGGGGCTCCCACACCAGCCTGAGCCCAACCTCACACACGACCCCCAGACACGCCGGCCGTATGCTACTTGCACGCGTTGTCCCACTCGCTGCCCCGCAGGCCCTGGACCCGTAACTCCCCCGTACGGGGTCCACGGCAAGGCCACCGGGACCCCGTGGGGCAGGCGGTCCAGGCCCCTCACTGGCTCCTTTGTCTCCGCAGCACGAGTCTGATGCCAGTTTCGCCGGCATCGCCGAGGAGGCCCTTTATGCCCAACGTGCTACCTGTGGCCGCCAGCGACGAGCAGGCCAGTGACCCAGCGGTTTCTGGAGGAGCGGTCACTCAGCCAGCCAGGGTTTTGGCTTACGTTGTCAAGACCGAAGCTGGTGCTCTCCCGCACACGCGAGAACCCAGCACACGCCTAGCGGCCCTGTCCCCGCCTCTAGGGAGTGACCCACCACATCGCTGCACACCGGGACGCAGCTCTGGTCTGCCGGCGGCCTTCGGCCCGGCAAGCCTGGGGGGTGACGGGCAGGCGTGCTCTGTGCCGGGGCTTCCGCACAGGAAGGGCCGCCACGTGGGGACTCTCAGGATGTCCCGAGTGACAAGTTCAGCGTGGAAACAGCTGGCATTTTCCACGCGAGGAAAGAAAGTGGACCGTCGCCGACCTCGGGGCCTCGGCCCGGGCTCCGCGGGCCCTCCCGCTACCTGGACCCGGGAGCTCACGCCTCAGCCTGGCCTTGCGTAGCCTCCGCAAACCCAAAGCGATGACCTGGCCCCTCCGCGCTTCGGCCTCTCCCTCTGCGAATGGGGGTCTCGGTCCCCGCCTCGCAGGGCCACAGAGACCCAGCACAACAGGCATGTGAGGCGCCAAGCACGTGCCGCGTGGGGACGACCGGCATCCACATCAGGTCTGACGCGGGGATTTCGTGTTTGCTTATCCATTTGGTTTTACGATCCCTAAGGCGGGAATCCACATCGCCCTTCTACAAATCAAAGATGCAGAGACCCCTTGCGAGCCAGTCGCTGCTCCGACCAGGCCCGGGGTGTGGGAGCTTTCTCTCCGGGGAGGCTACAGTTAGATCACACACGTCCCCACGAGGCTTAGGCTAACTAGTATGAGAATCTGCGTCCGTGACGGAAAATCAACTTTGCGTCCAAAAGGCCAGCAGCCTGGTCCTGATGGAGACATTCTGACTCGTGTGCCCAGACTAGTTGTCCGGACTCGTCCAGCTGGCTCTCCAACAGGGCGCCCGAGTTCTGGTAACTGCTCAGCGAGTTACCAGAGCGACATATGCCATCTGGGGGGTGTCCTCAATAAGCCTGCGATGTCCCCCAGGATGGGGCCATGATGGTAGCGTCCTCTGTCTGGCTGACAACTGGTCGCACAGGCCTCTCCAAGTGGGGACTGAGGGATGGGCAGGAAACCAGCAGGGACCACAGACTCTGTCCTTTTCTACCGCTCCAAACCATCAGGCAGAGAACGCGGTCTAGAGAAGGGCCCGTGGGGGGTCCTGTGGCTCTGGGTTGTGAATGGTGCCACAATTCTGGGGAGACACGCTCTGTATTCTGCGTGCAGACACAGGGGCTGGACCGCACAGTCTCGGAGGCTCCAGAGGGACGTCTGGAAAATGCTAAGAGGAGGAGGGAAGCAAGCCCCGCTGCCTGTCTTTTGTCCCAGAGTCTCGGCCTGCTCAGTGGCCGGTCTGCACCGGGAGAGGGTCTCTCGGAACCCGATGACCCCACCAAGGACCCCATACTCACAGTGCCGCTCCTCACCCGCTGTGTTGGGCAGAGCTCCGGGGATGAGCTCATCAGCCCGGAGCTGCCGGCATAGTTTTCTCCCCAGCTGTACTGGTTAGGGTCTAGGGAGGGAGGGAGCGGGTGTCACTCAGACCCCGGGTGGCCCGACCACCATGGGAGGGCTCCGCAGCACAGGCGGCCTGGGGTTTCGTGCTACGCTACCGTAGTCCCTCTCACTGGCACTGAAACCCCGTGAGATGATACCTGTACCCTTCGCGGCCTCTTAAAGCCGCCTGCCCCGCCCCACCCCATCACATCCTGCAAGCGTCCTTGAAAAAGCACGGCCCGGCCAAAGAGACGCAGCTCGGCAGACAGCAAGGCGAGAGGCGGCCAGAGGAGGGCCACGTGCCCCTGGCCCCTGCTCGGAGCCCTTTTCACCCACCAAGACCCTCCCCACCCAACCCAGGGTCAATCACGTGGCACGTGAACCCACAGGTGTCGCCTCCCACCGACCCCTCGGGAGGGCGGCGGCAGAGGGAGGGCCGGCCCCTCAGGCTCGTGACTCGGAGGGACGGTGAAGCTGGTGGGCGGGGCCTCTCCCCGAAGGTTAGAGGCCCACTCCCAGGGCCCCGGTGGCTTCCCACCCCCACCCCTCGCGGCACAGGCCCTGCCCCGCCCTGAAGCGAGCACGGGTCCCCCCACGGCTGCTCCACTCACTGTCTTGCTCTGCTCCTTTGAGAAACGCTCCGATGGCTCCCAGGTAGCCTTCGTGTCTCAAGAACAGCGCCTGGACTTCCCCCTGCCGTGGCAAAACCCCGCCTGAGCTGACCTCCAAGTGACACCTGGGCGGCCCACACAGGCGGTCTCTGTACGTGGTGGAGGTTTCCCGGACAGTCTGTGACGCACTCGTCAACAAAACCGCACTCGGTGCGGAACCTAGACGCTCGGCATTTGCGAGTAACTCCTTCCGCAAATTAACACCCACCCCGGTCACCCCACTCGAACGACACGCGTCTCAAAGCTCGTCTGCAGCCCGCGCGCGGTGGAGATGGCCCCAGAGGCTCGCCGCTGGCATCACGCCCGGCCCAGGGAGGGCCGTGGCGCCCCAGGCGCGGGACGCGGGAACTGGCCAGAGGAAGGGAGGCAGGAGCCCAGGAGAAGCTGGCGGGGGCGCCCCGCTTCTTGGCCGCCTGCCCCGGGCCCCCCCCGCCCCTGGGTCGGCTGGTCTTGAAGACGCCGAGGGGCCAAGCCGAGTACCCGGGAAGAGCGGAGCCCAGGGTGCCGGCACGGGGGGGGGGGGGGGGGGGGGGAGGGAGGGAGGGGGCCCCGCACCTTGGAGAAGAAGTTAATGCTGTAGGTGATGGTGCGCATGGTGACGGGGTGGCCCCGGATGAAGAAGCCGCCGAAGTACACCCGGTCCAAGCAGTGCAGCTTCGCGTACAGGCAGGCGAGCTGCCCGATGTCGTTGCTGATCATGTGCAGCAGGCTCTTGGCCATGTCCTCCTTGGAGAACTCTGGGAGGGCAGAGGCAGGGCGCCGCTGGGCGAGGCCGGGCCTGCGAGGGGGCCGCAGGCGCGGGGGGAGGGGGACGGCGGGGGGAGGGGGACGGCGGCGGTGGGGGGCAGCGCACCTTTGTCGGCAGCGGCCGACTTCCCGAAGCTACTGGCGATGAGGTCGCCGCTCAGCCCCAGGGTCTGGTGGGCACCCCCATACACGTCCTGCACCAGCATGTCCACACTCGTGTGCTGGCCCTTGGAGGCCAGATGCAGCAGCTCGTCAAACTTCTGGGGGGACAGGGCGGACGGAAGGGGGTGGGGTGCGGGAGCTGGCAGCGTCCCCACAGCCCAGGAACCAGCCCTGCGCCGAGGAGCCGGCGGTGGGCCGGGGTGGGGGTGCGGCGGGCAGGGCTCCACGGCCACCCACCCGGGAGGGGGGAAGCGGGGGGGGGGGGGGAGACTCTGGGCGCCCAGGCTGCCTCCCGCAAGGACCAGGCACACAGCCAGGACCGGGCCGCGGAAGGAGCCGCTTCCACAGCAACACCAGCCCCCTGGCCGCCGACCCTCTCCTGAGAAGGCGTGGGAAGTGGGACTCGACGCAGAGCCGGGAACGTCTACCCACGGCCGTCGGAATACCTTTGTTTTGGTGAGCAGAGCCCCGAGTCCCCAGAAGGTGCCACCTCCAATGGAGCTGCCGCCAACCCACTCGAACCTGTCCTCCGTCTCTACCTGTGGCGGCAGGGCAGGCGAGCTACTGAGGGGGGCCGGCCACCTCCCACCGGTCCTGGGGACGCCCCAGACGCGGTGGGGGGGGGCGCCATCCTGCAGGCCAAGCCTGGGCCGCCTCCCCACGGCAGCCCCCGCCGACGCTGCACGGGTGCTCCCTGCCTGTCCGTCACGCGTGGTCCGGGGAGCCCACCTCACCTTCACAATGGACACTCCAGAGCCGATGTTGACCAGAAGGTACGGGAAAATGTCGGGGTGATTGGTCTGGAATCGGAACTCGGGGTCGGAATCTTTCTGATACGCAAAGGCCTCGTGTGGGATGTTCCTCAGCACGAAGTTGCAGCCCTTTATCAAGCAGGTCATCACGTCCTCCTTGTCCACTCTGCAACGGAAGGAGCCCGGCCACTGAAAACAGCACGGGCCACAGAAGGCGCCTCTGCTGCAGCGCGGGGTCCCTCGTGGACACGCCGCCCCGGCCCGGCCGCGCTCAGCTTGCCACTTGGACGCACACGGCCCTCAGAAGCGCAACCGGCCCGGCCGCTCCAAAGGCACCTCCCTCCCCCCACCCCGCAGCCACCGCGGCCACCGTCATCGCCTGAGCGGCCGGCCCTCTGCCGGCTCTGTGCGCAGGCGGCTAAGCCCGCGCGGACCTCTGCGCCAGCACGACAGGGAGCTGTGCCGCACAGCCCGGCCCCCTTCCTTCCTTGTGCCCCCTCGGCTCCCCCCCCAGCCCCCTCCGCCCCCCGGGGTCCGGCCGCCAGAACCCTCCCACCGGCCCGGCCCCCCCCCCCCCCAGTCTAGTCCCAGCACAGGGCGGGCGGGGGGGGGGGGGGGGGTGCGGCGGTTTCAGAGCCCGCCCCCGAGAACCGGCCGGCGGCCCCCACTTACTTCAGCCGCAGTTTTTCTTCAATGAGGTCCTTGAATTTGTACGCCCCGCCCCCAGTGGCCTGGATGACCTTGGTCTCAGTGTTGACGAGGTGGTCTTTGATGAAGTCCAGACAAGCTTCTATGTAGGTGTTCTCGAACTTGACGAAGTGCAGCCGGGCAGTGACCTCCTCCTGCACTGAGATCTCGTAGGGCGGCTCGTGGTCCTGCTCTGTGTCCTGGGGATACAGGTTGGGGGTCTGTGCGTGCATGCTGCCCTTGGCGGGAGGGGGAGGGGGAAGACGCAGGGATGAGGCCCCGGGACCATGAGCAACGCCACCCTTAACGCTAAGTTCAGGCCAGAGGCAGCTCGAGGGCAGGGGCGGGGAAGGAGCTGGCTTCCCAGGCAACAGGAAGCAGCCGGAAGTGCCTCCTGAAGGGTCCTGGATGGTGGGGGGGGGGGGGCTGAGCTGGGAGGCAGGGAGGGGTGTCGGGTGCCTCCTAACGGGGTTCTGGATGGAGGGGGGCCAAGCTGGGGGGCAGGGAGGGGTGCTGGAGGCAGGGAGGGGTGTCGGGTGCCTCCTGACGGGGTCCTGGATGGAGGGGGGAGCTGAGCTGGGGGTCAGGGAGGGGTGTCGGGTGCCTCCTAACGGGGTCCTGGATGGAGGGGGGCCAAGCTGGGGGGCAGGGAGGGGTGCTGGAGGCAGGGAGGGGTGTCGGGTGCCTCCTGACGGGGTCCTGGACGGAGGGGGGCCGAGCTGCGGGGCAGGGAGGGGTGTTGGAGGCAGGGAGGGGTGTTGGGTGCCTCCTGACGGGGTCCTGGACGGAGGGGGGAGCTGAGCTGGGGGTCAGGGAGGGGTGTTGAAGGCAGGGAGGGGTGTCGGGTGCCTCCTGACGGGGTCCTGGATGGATGGGGGCCGAGCTGGGGGGCAGGGAGGGGTGTCGGGGGCAGGAGGGGTGCCGGGTGCCTCCTGACGGGGTCCTGGACGGAGGGGGGCCGGGCTGGGGGGCAGGGAAAGGTGTCAGGGGCAGGGAGGGGTGTCGGGTGCCTCCTGACGGGGTCCTGGATGGAGGCAGGGCTGAGCTGGGGGGCAGGGAGGGGTGTCGGGTGCCTCCTGGCGGGGTCCTGGACGGAGGGGGGCCGGGCTGGGGGGCAGGGAGGGGTGCCGGGCAAGGAATCCCCCCGGAAGCTAGGCCGATGTGCATGAGCAGCAGAGGGAGGGCAGCCGGACAGTGACAGTGCCCGCCCAGGGCCACCCCCCCACCCCTGGAGGCTCACCCTGCCTGAGGACTCGAAGGAGCGCACTCTGGCAACCTTGTGCTGCACAGTGGAGTAGTAGGCCAGCTTGGTGAGCGACCCGCCTGCAGGGAGACACGGGGCAGCAGTCAGGAGCCGGCGCACGGGAGCCCAGGCCGGTCGGTCCACGCGGCCTCCCCCGCCACACCGGCTCCCGCGCCTGCCGTCACTTGGTGCGAAAACCCTGCGGGCCACCGACCGGGGAAGGGAAGGAACCGTGGGGCCCAAGCACTCGGCCGTCTTTCAAACTGGGCCTGAGACTGCCCGCTTCCCCTGCGCACCAAGTCCTCGAGGAGAAAGGAGAGCGTCCCGTTTCCGGGAGGCCCTGGAGATCACTAGTGGTTTCGAAAATTTGTTTCAGACCGTGGTCTTGAAAATGACCCAAAGGACAAAGCTAAGAAGGGCACGGCTTTCGCCGACAAGCACGCTTGACTGTCTGTGGTAACACGGGTCGGGGCGGAACCACTACAAGGGTATTTTCCCAGAGTGCACTGGCAGAGGAGGGGGCTGTCTCACCGGGAACGTTCTAGCGGCCCACCCTCTCCAAGCTCGGGGCTGGGGGCCTCACGGGGGCAGCAGGGTCTCCTCCCCTCGGACCGGATCTCGTGAATACCACCAGGAAGCCCCGACACCAGGGAGCAGAAGAGGCCTTTATTTGCCCGAAACACGTTCAGAGCCAGTTAGAGAGACACCTGAGCAGTCACTTTCAAGGGTAAGCTCTGGGGAGTCAGAGGTGGCCTTGGGGAGGCGTCAAGTGGATTCCCGCAAGGCCCGCGATGCTGGTGGGGGGGGGGGGCAGCAAAAGGCTTGTCGCCACAGCCACAGAACGGGTTCGTGTGGCCAGTGCAGCCGGCAGGACGCCCTGTGTGAGGACGAGGCTGGAGGCGATCTCTGAGAGTTGCTTTGTGATGCTGTCCCCAGGGAGCATGTGACAAGCACTCAAGTCAGGAAACATCTGGAAAAGGCAGGTATCAGAGGGCCGCGACTCGTCCAGGTAACGGATCTCAATCTGAGAGCGGCCGCCCGGAGCCTGCCAGGCAGCGTGGACAGGGCCTCCCAGGGTGCCCCGTGACCTGCCCTTGTCGGGCCACGGTCAGCACGCCCGCTCACAGGCTTCCTCTCGTCCCCAGACCATGGGCTTTAAGAAGCAGGACTTGGTCTAAGCCTCCTTATCCCTCCTCCCTGCCCTCAATCCCCGCCTGGCCCGGAGCGGCTTTCACTCCGTGAATAAACACGATAAACCTTAAACAGGCGACGCAAAGGGAAGAAGATATATTTTGAGACTTGTCAAAAGTTACTGTGAACGAGACCCCGGATCACAGAAGGTCCAGTTTCAGATCGTGAGTTCTTTACACGAGGTTTACATCACAGCCAAATACGAGGTGTTGGGGCCTGCTGGGGCTGCGGTGGGGGCAAGTTGTTCCGTGTGCCCCACACCACGCACCCCAGTGGGGCAATGCCCAGCAGCCAAGCCACGTCTCCGTGCCCCCCGTCCCCCCCAGGGGGACAGCGAGTGGGGACGTGCGGAGCGGAGTGTTCAGCCTGAACCAGAGGAGCTCACAGAGCAGGATGGCGGGTGCCCGGGGGGAGCAGGGGAGCCCGTCTGCTCGCAGGATCCCTTGGATGTAGTGACTGCTGGCCACAGGTCCTGGCATGTCACACCCGCTAAGTGCAGTGACCACGCTGGTGGGGGCACACAGTGGTGGACATCAGACGCTCCAGTCCAGCCCGCACCCCACTCCAGGGCCAACGGTACCCGGACTGACATCAGCCCCCCCGTGTCCCTCCACCAGCACCTGAGCCGGGACCCCCCACCCCCAGTTCATCCAGACCCACAGGGCCGGGCGCAGGGCCACCCTCTCCTCCGCCTTCTTGGCCAGTCCTTCCACCGTGGGCACCGGGTCACTGCCCCCTCGCCCTTGCTCTTCTTAAAGTCAGCTTTAAGCATGTGTTCGTAGACAAAATGTCCCTGATGCTTTCGAAGCAGGGAATCTGCTCGGCTGACACGAGTGTCCGAGAGAGGAAGAAGCTTGCCAAGAACACAGAGCAGCTGAGCTCTCCTGGAGCAGGAGGCTTGGGTGAGGGAAGAGGAAATGGGAGAAGCCTGTTTTTATTTTTTAAAAACTTTTTTTTTTTCAACGTTTTTATTTATTTTTGGGACAGAGAGAGACAGAGCATGAATGGGGGAGGGGCAGAGAGAGAGGGAGACACAGAATCGGAAACAGGCTCCAGGCTCCGAGCCATCAGCCCAGAGCCCGACGCGGGGCTCGAACTCACGGACCGCGAGATCGTGACCTGGCTGAAGTCGGACGCTTAACCGACTGCGCCACCCAGGCGCCCCGAGAAGCCTGTTTTTAAAGCCAACTGCTGACAAGCACATGCACTTGTGGGTTTCCAGGGTGAGGACCCACGTCTGAGCTGTGATCTCCCACCAGCCGCACAAACACATGGTCTGTCCTTAAGAACAAACACAGGACTCAGACCCCGGGGGAATCTTCAAAGAGGGGAAGGGAACACTGACACTGGAGATATCCCTTTGAGTGTCCTTCTGCCCAGGAACCCCACCTGGGTTTGGCGCTGGAGGGCAGGCCACTGCAGGGCCCCTTGGAGCCACGGCGCTCCTCTCTCGACTTCCTTCACCCTGTGGCTACGAGCTGACCCTGGGGAGCCACAAAGAACATCTCAGGGTAACCCAGGGCGAGCCATTTGTCAGCTGCACTTTCAGGAACGTTAAGTGCCAACCTGTTCCCAGGGCGCAGAACCCGGGTTTAAGTGCAGCCAAACAAAGTCAGAAACGTCAGGGCACACACCTGCCTGGGCCCCTGTCACATCAAGGCACGGGCAGGTCTCAGAAGACGGGCAGAGCAGGGCCTCCAAGCTTCCCACTGCCAGCCCAGCGTGCAGTCAGGCGCCAAGTTTAATCGGGTCCCCCGCTCGTAATACGTCCTGCTGTACGCTGGGGTCCCCACCCCCCACCAGGCCTCCGGGCATCTCACACCTGCCGCCAGGTCAGTACCCTAAGGCACCGCCCCTCACAACCCCCACTGGCCTGCAAGGTGAGCACTGAGGACACTGAGGGTCCAGCCCACTTTCCACTCTCCCGGAGGACACCCTCCCCCACCCAAGCCGGAGACACCTCGGTGACTCTCAGCAGCAGGGGAGAGACAAGACCATCACAAGCAAATGGCTCCAAGCGGAAGGGCCCGGGGCGGGGACAGAAGCACGCCTGTCCCTTCTAGCATCACTGGCCAGCTTCAACAGGTCAGGCAGGGCTGCCCCGCTGCCCGGCTGCTTAGCCGCCTACACTCGGCTAGTGGCAGGCCCAAGCAAACCGAGGCCCCAGCCGAGAGCCAGCTGAGAAGGGAGCCGTGTGAGGCCACCATGCCTACTCCGGGCGCCTCGCCCAGTGAAGCTGCCCCCAGGAAACCTTCATCCCCTGCCGACGGGGGCAGAGCAGCCAAGTGCCGAGGCTTGACCAGATTCCAGGCCCCACCTGGCCGCTTACCAGCCGACCTCAAACAACTTAGTTCACCTATCTGACCTCAGCGTCCTCATCTACGAAAGGGGGCTGCTGGGAGGCGGCCGGCGCCAGCGTGGGATGAGGGTCTAGTACGGGCCTAGAGCAGGAAGGTCGGGTAGAGCCTGGGCGAGGCCCTGGGGTCACCCCTGCGGCCTGCACGGGGCAGGGAGGCTTCTGAAAGATGCCGGCAAGGGTCCCAAGGTCCACGTCCAGGTCCTCCAAACTCCCGCCAAATGTCAGCGGTCCAGAAGCCGAGGGCGGCAGCGGGAGGAGGGCTTCGGGCTGGGCCCAGACGGGCAGCCCGCCGAGGGTTCCCGCGGCCCCAGGCCGGGCCGCTGCCCGCCCTCGGCGCCGCCCCAGACGGCGGGCCCCAGATCGCTCTCGTGGCTCGGACAGGCCCCGCCCGGCGGCCGACCCTACCCGGGTGGACTAACGAGGGGCCGCCGGGCCGCCCGCCTCTCCGCGCGGGACTACGAGGGCCGGCGTGCCCCGCTCCGGCCGCGCGGCGCCTGCCGGGAGCTGTAGTCCGGCTGCCGCGGCCAGCGTAGGCGCCGACGGCCCGCGGACTACAAGGCCCGGCAGGCTGTGCGCGCCGGCGGCCCGCGCCCCGCCCTTCGTCCTTGCCACCGCCCCCGGCCCGCCGGCTCCGCCGCCCGCGCCCACGCCCGCCGCGCGCCGCTCAGCTCCCGGCGCCCGTCCGCGGCTACCTATGTCAATGGCGAAGCGCTTGGCGTTCTCCAGGTTGCGGAAGATCTCGTCGGGGGGCAGCGTGATGCTCTTGTCCAAGCTGTCCCCGCTGCTCCCGCTGCCGCTCGCTCCGCACTCCGCCATTTTGAATGTGCCCGGCCAGCCTCATCAGCCATGGAGATATATGCGCATATATTTGACTGCTAAACGCCTCCCGCGCATATATTATGCTAATGAGGCACCCGGGCCCGCCCCCCCCTTCCCAGCCCGCCTCTGTGGTCCCGGCAGCTGGAGGACCACTGGCCTGCCCGCGCGCCGGGGTCCCCGCGGCCGTTGGCCCAACACGAAACGTCTGGACTGTTGTCTTTGTTGTGCCCTCACCGAGCTGGCCAGATGCTGACCTCCAGTGCTCTGAGCTAGTGCAGAGAAGGCACCTGGGGCTTGCAGACCCCCCCAGAGACCTGCCTCTTTCAGTGAGTGCAGCTGTTCCCAGGGTGCATGTGACCCACCAGCCCGGGTCTCTAGGGACCAAGGACAGTTCCAAAAGCCACATGCAAAATGGGGGTGTCAGGGACCCTGCCTTCCAGGCGCCCCAGCCTGGGATGGACGATGCACCTGCAGGTGGGGAAGACACTCACCCTGATGGTGAGATCTGCAGACAGTGAAGGGGAAAACAGGGCAGCCTGCCTGGAGGAGGCTGCCTTTGGGCAAAACGGGGAGTCTATGGGAGTTTGTAGGGGACCATCTGAAAAATATTCCTGAAGCTGGAGCATGGGCACGAATGGTGGTGGGCAGGGCCAGTCCCTGGGAAGCTCCTGCTGGCCAGAAGACCCTTGAGGGATGAGACCTCAGAGGCACCGGACGCTTCGGGAAAGAGCCCAGTGCTGGCAGTGGACAGACGGTCCCTAGGGCAGCTGACTCCCAGGTGACCCTGGGCCAGTTACTTCTTGTCTCTGGACCTCGGCCTCTGTCTGAGCATGTTACCAGCTGCCTGGCAAGGCCTCCGGAGCATGGGCCTGTAGAGCAGCACAAACCCCACGCCGCCGGGGTGATCGGAAGGGGGGCCCTGTGCCTCGGGAAGAGGCCGACTTGCCAGCATCGTCTAAGGGGTGGGTATGCTGGGTGGAAGAGGGCAGGGGGTCTGCTCCTAGAGCACACAGGCCTCCAGCGCCGAGGACTCTGGGCCGGGGGAGGGGGGGCACTGTGGGCCTGACCAGGAGGCACAGCCCCCTCCCCGTGCATTGACATGCCTGCCCCACATGCAGTAAGCGTGTGGGATGTAGCGCTGGGCCGGCCTGGAGGGGGCGCCTCAGATGTTCCTGTCAGGCGGGACAGAAAGGGATTCCAGAGGGCAGAGGGGAGAGGCGAGCTCCAGAGGGAGGATGGCCCGGCTGGGCCCCCTCGCTCCGAAGAAACGGGAAGGCCTTTTGGTTCCACTGCCCATGGGCGGACCCTCCTAGGTCCTTGCAGACTCAGTCAACACCTGGTGGTCCACCTGTTTCGGCCCTGCAGGCGAGCGGTCGGCCTGCAGGCAGGGCCGGGCAGCCACCTGAGTGTGGGCTAGCCAAGCGGGTGCATCCAGGAGCTCACCCAGGGGCAGGGCCCGCTGGCCACGCAAGACGGCCAGGGGAGGCAAACGCCTCCTGTGCCTTTGGCCCTGCGAACCCCCTTTTGCTGCAGCAAGAGCCCCTCCCCCCCCCCCCCCCCCCCCCCCCGCAGGCTGTAGTCGTCTCACCCCCCTCAGGTGAACAGAGCCCGAAGGTCCTGGAGCTGTCACTTCCCCCCCCTCCCCCACCTCCCACCTGCAGGGAGCTGCTGAGAAGCCCCGGGACAGAGAGCCCAGTCTCCCACTGTACTGCTTCCTGCTCCGCACGGGGGTACGTGTTGTCTGGGCCTGTCTTCCTTCCAGCCTGCCTCTCCCCTGCTCGCCTGCCTCCTGGCCTCCCTCCCTCCTTCCTTCAGCCAGGACCAGCCCTTCTTTCCCTGTGCGGAAGGTCACCGGCAAAGACACCTCCCACCCATGCTGGAGTACCACGATAGCGTCTGTCCCCCTTCCCCCAGTGCAGACCCGCCCACCGCGTGGCTGCCAAGGACACATGTCAGGCACGAGAGACAGACCCCAGAGGGCTGCTTAGTCAGATTTTATTGGAAGTCTGCAGAGCAGTCCCGTGGGCTCCCACGTGACCGAGGGTTCAAATTCTGAGTACAAAGTCATGACCACACGCACTCGCCCACACAGAGGGATCCTTTGAGGATCATGGTGGAGACGCCCACCCTCCCCACAAAGCCCACTATGAGCCCCAACTGGACAACCACGTGCACGCAGGGGCCTTTCGGCCACAGCTCTGCATGGTCCTTCAGTGCCCATCCAGGCTGACACTCTTTCCTATGAGGATACACCTTGAGTTCCGCCTTCACAAAAGGCAAATGTGCCCACGGCACGGCCCGTCCGCCGGGCCCCCTGGCCCGGCAGCAGCAGGCCCTGAAGAAAGTCCTCTACACGTGGGGGCACCGGCTGACCGAGCCCCTGACGCCTACAAATATCATAGAACCCCGGGCAGCGGGGACTTCCCAGAAGTCACTTGCTGAAATGCAAACACAGAACAACCCCGTGGAGTCAGACACTTGTGCGAAGGCGGCCCCGACTGTCCTGAGTGACCAGGGCTCTGTGACCGCCTTCTCTCCAGAAGGACCCTCCTGCTGGCCTGCCAGCCTGGAGAGCGAGCCTTCCGGAGAAGGGGGCCTGTCCGAGCCCCAGGAGGGACAGACGAATGGCCAGAGGTGCAGGCTGGCCTCTGGTCCTCGGGGCGGCCACCCGCACGTCCTGCCGGGTCACCAGGGCCGCCAGAGGCCGCAGGTGGGCTGGCGCGCGGTCACTGCAGTGGCCTTGGCGGGAGTGAGCACGGGCGTGGGCGCGCTGCTGGTCGCCTTGGGATCCTTAGCGGGCACGGCGGGCGCGGCTGGGGGACGCTGGAAATGGTGGAGCAGCTTCATCTGCGTGTCGCTGGCCGCATGCAGCGTCAGGAACTGCACGGCCTCCTGCAGGCACCAGGAGTAGCCCTCGCTGTAGTCCTGGTGCAGGCTTTTGGGGCCGGCGGCGGCGGCGGCGAAAGCTGCAGGGAGAGGCGCAGCGGTGATTGGGGCGGGCGCGCGGGCGCGGGGAGCGCGGGGGCGCAGGGGGCGCAGGGCTGGGGCCGGGTGGGCGCGGGGAGCGCGGGGGCGCAGGGGGCGCAGGGGGCGCAGGGCTGGGGCCGGGTGCGCGCGGGGGCGGCGGGGAGCGCGGCCAGCGACTCACCTTTGCTGTGCTTTAGGTAGCTGACGGCCATCTCCAGGATGTCGGCCTTCTCCAGCTTGGAGTTGGGCTGGTGCCGCGCGAACTCCTGCTCCAGCAGCAGCTTAAGCTGCTCGATGCTGCTGTTGATGCGGTCGCGGCGCATCTTCTCCACCACTGGCTTGCGGAGCTGCGGGGGGGGGGGGGGGGGACACGGGCGTCAGCCGGCGGCCAGGGCGCGGGGGCCGCGGGGGGCGCGGGGGCGCGGGGCGGGCGGCGCACTTACTCGGTTTTTCTCTTTGGGGCTGAGCAGCTCCACGGCCACGGTGCTGGGGGCCATGCCTGGCGCAGAGAGGCGGCTGGCGAGCGGGGAGTGGCGGGCGGCGGGCCGGCGGGCCCTATATAGGCGCGGCGGCGGGCAGGCGCCTGGGGCCCGGGCGCCGCGGCCGTTCCCACACTCGGCGGCCAATGGCCTCGCGGGCCGCACAAAGGCGCCGGCCCATTAGCGCACGCTAAATTGCCTGTGAATTGGCGCGGGCACAATGGGTGCTCCCCGAGGAGCAGGTGGGCCGCCCGCACAATGTCCGGGCTGTGGGAACGCGCTCGCCCTCATTAGCATCCCGGGGCCTGATGCTAGAAGCCCCGCGCCTCAATATGCCGCCTTTTCCCAGGCCTCGGGGATGCGGGGGGGGGGGGGGGGGGGGGGCAGGAAAGACTAGTGCCCCTCCCCGGCCCCTCTCTCCCCTCTCCTTCCCCTCCCCAGTGGCTCCCCGCTGCCGCTGGCTGGCAGAGACTAGGTGGGGGAAAAGCTTTAGAGTGAATTAGTGCCGCGGCTTCCAGTGGTTTGGGCACCTCCTAGACAGGGACCTGCTGCCCCCCCAGGGCGGGTGGAACAGAGGAGCCTACACTTGCCCGGAACAGGCACCTCGGCCTTCCCCGGGGAACAGGTGGAGAGTGCAGGAGCGACCCGAACTCTTAGGATCAGACCTACGGGCTGTCACCTGGGACTCGTGACTTCTCCAGAGCTAGAAAAAATTGGCTGTGGTGCTTCCCTGGCTCAGCTTCGGGTAGCTCCAGGGAACCGGAGTTCGTGAAATGCCCAGCTTGGAGCCCGACACCTGGGCAGTCCCCCCAGGAGCTGCTGCACCCATCCTCGGGGGAGCAGCACGCCAGGCAGTAGCATCCAGGGTGCTCTGCACCGGCAGGTGCTTCTCGGGGCCGCACCCGACCCCCATCTGGCGGGAAGTACCACCATGGCCGTCTGGGGAACACTGGAGGGCACCTGGTTCCAGGTGCACAGACGTGCGGTCGCTGCACCTGTGAGATTCGGGGGGGAAGCTCTGTTGCGGGCCACCCTCTGCCCATCCTGCCGGGCACTCGCAGGGTTTGCTTTGCTTGGGCATCTTGCCAGTGGGTGGGGAGGCAGGGTGCCAGGTGGCAGACATGAGGGTCAGAGCAGGGCAGGCCTGGGGCCCACGTGGACGCCGCGCAAGCTCAGACGGCGGCCCCGAGGGCGGCATGGGAAGACTGGTGATCCTGGTGTCTGGCCAGCCAAGCTGAGGGCCGGCAGCTGCTTTGGCGCCGCCAGCCCTGCCCTGGTTCACCGGGACCGGGAATCCTGCAGGCACTGAGGGGGGCGGAGGCACCGGGGCCTCCTCCTGGGGCAGGGCAGGACCCAGCCAGGTTCAAGAGGCAGGCAGGGCCTCTGCCCTGGGGGCCGGCAGCTGACATCAGGGCACGTTAGCCCGAGTTTGAATCCGGGAGCACGTCCAGGTGTGGCTGGGAATTGCGGGGCTTTAACAAGGGTCCGGTCAGATCTTTCCCCCTCCCGTGGGTCTTAGCAGTGACCCACGGCTACGACTGGCCCGTTTGGTGGGCCTGCTCCAGAAATCGCCCCTCCCCCCCGTCGCATACAAGGAGCCTTTGGTCTCCCGGCAATGGGCTCAGCCGGGAGGCATGCAGGCTAGTGTCACGACAGCCAGGGCAGGCTTGGCTCGGAGCCAGCTGAGGAGTGCCCCGTGGGCCAGCTGGTCACCCGCCGGGGTGGGATAGGCTGGGGGGGCTCCCAGGGTGGGACCTTCAGGTGGCTTAGGAGGGCGAGGGTAGGCAGCCCCTACTCACCCCTCTGGCACCTGCTCCTTCCTCCTACCGGCACCTCTCTTTTTAAAAAAAAATTTTTTTTTAACATTTTTATTTATTTTTGAGACAGAGAGAGACAGAGCATGAATGGGGGAGGGGCAGAGAGAGAAGGAGACACAGAATCGGAAGCAGGCTCCAGGCTCCGAGCCATCAGCCCAGAGCCCGACGCGGGGCTCGAACTCCCGGACCGTGAGATCGTGACCTGAGCCGAAGTCGGACGCTTAACCGACTGAGCCACCCAGGCGCCCCCCGGCACCTCTCTTAAAGAGGACACGGCCCCTGGACTGGCGGTGGGAGGCGGTGACCCCGAGCGGGAGGCTCCCGTCTGGGCAGATAGAACCCCGCCACGGTTCTTGGGCTCCAGTTTGCCGCAAAAGGGCAGGGGGCACCGGGGCCAGCTGGGGACAGGCATGTCGAGGCCCTGTGCTCACCGCTCTGCTCCGTGGCCCGGGATGCTGACAGTGGCCAGTGGCTTTGATGTGGGCTGGCAGTGATGTTCAGTGGGGCCATTTTTGGAGCCAGAATGGGGCTCGTGCTGGACAGCCGGCATAGTCTGTCGTGCCCCTTGCCTGCTTATGGGCTCCGGGGGGTGGGGTGGGGAGGGACAGGATGCCTTCGTCACCTGTGTCCCCTTTGCCCACGTCCTACCAGCCGGGGACCCGGCACCAAGGAAGCGCTTCGCTGGGGCTGAGGGAACGCAGGGCCAGGAGCAAGCCCCAAGCCCACCCTGGCCCTGGCCACGGCCTCCACTCATGCCCACGTGTGCCCTAACTGCCTGGCTGCTAACGGGAGGCGGGCGGGGGTGGGGGCAGGACTCTGACCAGAAGTGAGGGCAGCGCTCCAGCCAAGCCCTCCTGCTCACTGCCTCACCCCTCCTCTGCTTCGGAGGGGGGCAGTTGGCCGGGGCTTGCGTCCTGCCGGCCCCCTCCCCCCTCCCCCAAGCCGGCTCTCGGTCCAGATGAGACACGTGCAGGAGACGTGGTCCAGCTTCTCCCCCCCACCCCGCCCCCGCCCCAGCTGCCCGCCCACCCGCAGAGGGCCAGGGTGGCCTGCCCGAGGTGAGGGTGGCGGCTGGGCCGTGGCGGGCCCGAGGGGGCTGCCTCCTTCTTCCCTCCTCCCCCCGACCTGGAGCGGCTTTGGTCCACTTTTCAGTGGTGGGAAATATGAAATGAACAGTGTTAAATCCCAGCCAGGCCGGATGAGAGGCTCGCTCCCTCCCTGCGTGCGGGCCAGATGGCAGTTCTGTGGCCTCCGAGGCACACGCCCGGCCTTTGTGGGCCGTTTAACACTGTGAATGGGGCCAAAGTGTGGGAAACTCCTTGGGCTCCTGGCTCACACCATCGGAGGGGGGCTGGCCCGCCAGGCCTGGGGGAGGGGGCCGTGGAGGGGCGGGGTGGGGGAGGGCCGAGGCCGGTCTCCAGGCGGGCGGGTTCTGCCCAGAGGCATCCCAGAATGAAGGGGATGGCGGGATCCTCCGCCGGGGCTGCCCCCAGCAGCGGAGAGGGGAGTCCTCCCTCCGCCCAGGCTCAGAGTTTGTCCTGCGCCCCCCACCCCGGAGAGCCCCCGCGAGTCTGAGGGGTGGCGGGTTGGGGTGAGGCGAGGTGTCTTCCTGTGGATGTGCGGGGCTCCCCTAGCTGGACGTGATGATGCTAGGATTCGGGGATCCGGGATGGTAACCAACTCCTGAATGACTCCCACCCCCACGGCCCCTCCCAGGCTGACTGCAGAGCACATGGCACCACGGGGGGACGGGTAGGGCTCCAGGGGCATCTGCTCTTAATGCCAGAGGATGGGCCGCGTGGTGGGTCCACGGCTGCAGAACCGGGCACAGGCCCTGTGAGGGCTGGGCGCCCCCCCCCCCCAACGCGCAAGGCAGCAGGCGCTCCAGGAGCCGAGGGGTGGGAGCCACCCCGGTGCCCACCGACGGAGGCACGAACACGACGTGGTCCCTCCACGCCGTGGAGGATCATCCGGCCCTAAAGGGGGAGGAGCACAGATGCCCTCGGGGGCACCGTGCTCCGTGACAGCGGCCCGTCCCCACAGGACAGACCCCGTAGGACTCCGGGGACGCGCAGTACACGCGGGGGTCAAATACACAGAGAGAGTGGCAGGGTGGGCGCCAGTGTTTCATGGGGCGGAGCGTCCGTTTGGGAAGGTGGAAAGTTCTGGAAATGGGTGGCGGGGACAGCGCGCAACTGTGTGAACGTGCTTGATACCTCCAAACTTCACGCTTGGTGGTTAAGACGGTACGTTTCAGGTCAGGGGCATCTTACGAGATACACAGATTGTTTTCAAGAGGACCGACTCCTTCCCTGCGAGGGCCCAGGGGGTCGCCCACACCCTCACGGGAGACGCGCCTTGGGGTGGCGCCCCGCTCCCTGCGGCGGCTCCGTGTCTACGGATCACCGATTACCGGGTGACTCCCGATGCCCGGAGGTCAGAGGTCGGGCGGGAGGTGTCCCTACACCCGGAGAGGCCCGCGCTGGACCCGGGAGCCCGCGCCTTCCTCATCGGCCAGGCCCGGCGCCAGACTGTGCGAGGACTCTGTGGCGGTCCGAAAGGCGTCCTGGCAGCTGCGAGTGAGGGCCCTGAGGCCGCCCTGTGGCTGCAGCCTGATCCCACCCCCTCCTGGACGCGGCCCTCCTCCTTTGGCCCCGTCCGTCCGTCTGTCTGTCTGTCCGCACGGCCAGCTGGAAGCCAGCTTAGAAAGGGGCCGGAGGGCAGAGGACGGACCCCAGCGCCGGCCCTCCCTCCGGGACCCGTGTGCCACTCGGGCCGTCAGGTCAGCGCCTGGGTCGTGCCTGGACCGCAGGGGGGTGCACGCTCTGCCTTTGTTGCCGTGAAGGTGCAGAGTAGGAACTGTCGGCCGTGTGGCCCCAATCCCACTGGGGGGCGCTCTGGGGGCAGTGGCCACCACCAGGCCAGGGGGAACCCCAGCCCCCTCTGCCCTAGCTCCCTGCACCCCCTGCCCCAGACCGGAGAATTGGATACAGAGATGGGACCTCTTCCTCCTCCCTCCCCACTGGGGGCCGCCTCCCCTCACGGGGGCACAGACGCCTGGGCACGCTGGGCTGGTGGGTCCCGAGGCCTGGCCCCTACCTGGGGGTGGGTTGGGACTGGGGAAACCTTTACCAGGAGGGGGTAACTCGGGGGGGTGTAGATCGGGCTCACCATGGACTTCCATCGAAGACGGGCCAACGGGATGCGTGCTTGACGTTGGCAGAGAAGTGGAGGGAAGCCCCCCAAATGCCAACAGTTTGGGGGCGTCAGTTTGGTTAGTTTTCATTATGTCTGTATTTGCCAGATTCCCTCGAGCGAGCATCCACTGTTGCTGTTGTTTCTGAAGGGCCACATATGCATTTAGGCTTGCCATCTTTGGGGGTGCCGAGACCCTGATGCTTTTCCGAAGAGCCGTGGACTTGGGGGGATGGAGGGGAAGACAAGGACGCCAAGGGAGGGCTTCCTAGAGGAGGAGATGGCTGAGGAGTGTTTGGAGGGATGGTGGGTGTGCTCCAGGCCAAGGGAGGGTGGGAACTGGGTTCGGGGGGCGGTTGAAGTGGGGACCAGAGTCTGCAAGTCTGGCCGGAGGAGGTATCCCTGCATGTGTGCCTGTGCGTGCTCCCCCGTGTGTGCTCCCCTTGTGTGCTCCCCCATGTGTATGCTCCCCCGAGTGTGTGTTCTCCCCATGTGTGGGCACCTGTGCCTGTGTGCCTGTGTATGTGCCCTGGGCTCCGGGAATAAAGAGCCTGGCACTGGCTCCCTAGCCCCTCGGCCTGGCCCCCTCCCCTGGCGGGTCAGTGTGTGGACGCAGCTCGGGCGTCGCCCCTTCCTGGTCCTGTCCCGCTGCCCGGCTGTCAGAGGCCCCCAGATGGAAGATTGTCCCTGTTAGGCTGAGCGCTGCTCTGCGCCACCTCGCGGGGCCTGGGGGGGAGCGTGGGGGACAGGCCGCATCAGCAGCTCCTCTCCTGCACCGTCTGGGGGGGTCAGTGCCCTGCCCTCTGTGACATGCCCATGGTGGCTCCGGCCCAGCTCCCACAGTGTCTGGGGTCCTCCCCAAAGATGGCCGTGCTGTGCATTCCAGTAGCCCCCCCACTAGGGTGCAGCCAGACCCTGGAGGTTGCTCTCTGAGCACCGCGGGCACTGGGTCGGGGGGTGCAGGGGCAAGTCCAGGCTGCGGGTCTGTGTTCTGTTGAACTCATGCTGGTCCTTTCTATGCCTCAGTTTACCTGTGTACAATGGGCTTCCCCTGCCGGACCAGCTGATGGAGGGCTGGTTCTAGGTTCCTGGAGATGACCAAGGGTGGCCAAGGGGGGGTGGGGCATTGCTGAGAAGAGAGTAGTGCCCACCCTACCCGGCCCCCTTGGCCCCTGACCCGGAAGGAGACCCCCTTGCTGGGGCTGACTGCTTGGGACTGCCTGTGATTCTCACCTGAACAGAGGCCAGTACACTGAGTCAGGGTCACCGAGTCAGGGGTTCACCTCTTTCTCCAGGGGGCCTGGGGCGGGCTGGTTCCCCACCTGGAGAGTAGGGGTGCTGACTGCAGCCTCTGTACCCACCCCTTCTCGCCACTGATCGAGGGTAGGTGCCGCCCAGCAACCTGACTGTGGGGTGGGCCGGGGGGTTCACGCTCTTAGGGGCTCCTGCCCTTCGTCGAGGGGGATCACACGTGCACAGTGGCCCCATTAAGTTCCCAGGTCAGATTTGGGGACCCCAGCTTCTGCAGGCCAAACCAGACCCCCCGTTCCCAGACGGGATGTGCTCTAGTCACCATTGAGGGAGGGCACGGAGCCCGGGCCCGACCGGCCCCGGCCTTCGGGGCCTCAGTTTCCCCAGTGTAAAGAGGGGCTAGGGTGGACGTGCAGGGGCGGGTGGTGTGGGAAAGTGCGGAGCCCTTGAGTCTCATGGGGGCCCCCTCTGGATTAGGGGCCTCTCCGGCCCACGTGCCCCCCCCACCCCCACCGCCGGGGGCAGGCCCAGGTCGCAGTCCCAAGCTGGTTAAAACCCTGCGGTGTCAGAGAGCAGCTCGCTCCCAACCTCTGAAAGGCAGACAAGCCTTTATTGCTCTATTATAACGCGGAGCCAGATGGCCTTTTGGGAGCTGCCCCCCCCTCCGCCGCCCCCCGTGGCCGCCCCCATTCATTCAGAGGCAGAGCCCAGCACTAATGCCGCGGGGGGCCCAGGCACGCTTCCGTGGCCGCCGCCGCAGTGTGGGAACCGCAGGCCAGCGCGAACCCACAGCCCTGCGCATCCAGGACCCGGGGGCGGGGGGGAGCCCGGCCCCCGGCCCCCGAACCCGGCTCTCGGAAGCCACGCTCCCAGAGGACCCTCCCAGGTGTCTCCCCGCTGGGCGACCGGAAGTAGGGCTCTTAACCCTCCCGAGCCTTAGTCTCCTCGGCTGTAGAACGGGGGTGCCGACGGGGCGGCCTGAGGTTTGGGGAGATAGAGCCTCGTCCGTGCCTGTGCCCTCCCAAGGGTGACAAAAACATCCAAGGGAGAAAAATATCTCGTGACGCATGAAAATGAGATGGAACTTAAATCTGAGGGCTTATGAGCACAATGTTCTGGGAGCTGGCCAGGCACACTCCTGCGCCCGGGGGGGGGGGGGGGGGTCGGTGGGGGGAGCTGCCTCCCTGACACAAGGCGGAAGTGAGCAGGGGGGCACACACCGCCCCACACCCTGTGTTGCACCTGCGCGGGATGGACGCTCCACCCTCCGTCTGTGAACTTCCGTCCCGGCTCCCGCCCCGGGGGGCGGCCCCACCCGCCCTTGGCATCTGGGGGCCCGTGTGGGACCCCGCTGGGGAGCGGCCACCTTGCCAGGGCCGAGCGTCATCACGCCCATTTGCACAGGCGGGCAAACTGAGGACCGGTTTGTCCCCAAGGCTAAGCTGCCAGTTGGTGGTTGAGTCCGGACCGGACCCTGGGTGAGGGCGGTTGGGATCCCTTTCCCCTCACGGAAAGGACCAGACTGGCTTCCTGGCTCGGTTTCTACTTTGGCCACTCAGCCCCTACCTCGACCACTTGCGCGCCTTCCAGAATCTGGGGGGGAGCCTTCCCCTCACGCCCTCCCGGCGGTTCCGTGTTCTCAGCGCAGTCTACACCCGACGAAGACCGTTTTGCTCTAAAAGCGCCCCAGCTCCCTCTCCCTAGCTAAGTTCACTTCCCGCACAATCTGACCCTGTTTGCTCATTGGGGTCCTGCTCACTGGGGTCGGGGGCTGGCTGCTCCCGCCCCCTTGCTCCATGCTCCTGGGGGGGGGCCTGCAGGAGACCTGGCTGGCCGTCCCCGGGCCTTGTGTCCCCCATCCGATTGCTGAAGGGTCGGCCTGGCTGGTCTTTAAAGAGCTCCCCTGCTGCCTGGCCAAGTCCCCAGGGCTCCTGACACAAGCAGGGGGTGGGAGTGCCGGGTGGGTAGGAGCTGCAGGACAGCAGCAACCCCGAGGCACAGGGCTTGGAGGGACGGCAACCAATTTGCACGTGACTGTTGGAACAGAGAGGACAGTGACCCGGGCAGGGTTGGGGGCCACCCACTGGCGGATCAGTTACCTGCGATGCTGAGGTGGGGGCAGAGGGGACCTGGGCGGCCCTGGGATTTGGAAGTCCCTTCTCTTTGCCCCGCCCCTCATCCTGTGATAGCCGAAGGGGCCAAGAACCCCTGTTTGGCCACCACTATCCTAACTGGGACCCCCTGCTTCCCAGGCATCGTGGAGACCCAACGGGTCACAGATCGGGGTTCGAGCTCCATGCCTCCCGTGTTGGCTCCTAGCTGATCCCTGGACCCCCCAGCTCCTCTCCAACCTCCTACGGGAGCCCTGTCCTGACTCTAAACTTCACCAACGGTCCTTTTGGGTACCCACATACCACAGACTCCACCCCTTATAACCGGTAGTTTGGGGGCGCCTAGGGGGCTCGGTCGGTTGAGCCTCCGACTCTTGATTTCGGCTCAGCTCGTGATCTCACGGTTCGTGGGTTCAAGCCCCGCACCGGGCTCTGCACTGACAGCACAGAGCCTGCTGGGGATTCTCTCTCTTTCTCTCTGCCCCTCCCACAAGTTCTCTCTCTCTCTCTCTCTCTCTTAAAATAAATACACTTAAAAAAAAAAGAATTAAAAAAAATAACCAGTAGTCTGGGCCAGCTGTCAGGGGCTCAGGGCTCCAGCCTGGCATGGGGACCCCTCAGTGACGCTCACACCTACCAGGACACAGCACCCCAGGTCACAGATGGAGCCCAGAGAGCTCAAGCCAGTCCCGGGATCCTGGTTGGCCTCAAACTTAGGGGTGGAAGCAAGAAGCTCGCCCACCCCCAGCCAGGCAACAATTACCCACTTTCAGCGGCTGCCAGATGCCAGGCAGGGCGCCCGGAGCCCGGGCGTGGGGCAGGGTGTGGGGGAGATGGGCGGGGCTTCAGAGTCTGGCCCTTCCTCCTCTGGCTGTCCCCGGGTCTGGCGGTGACCTCATGTGCGGTCCCCTGCCCCACCCCCCCCCCCCCCCCCCGCCAGGACTGGGATGGCTCCTGGCCTCAACCGGGAGGCTCTGGTGAGGGACCACCTGTCCACTGGGCTCTGGGCCGCATGGAGCCGTCCCCGGCCGCCCTGGAGCTCACTCTCGGGAAGGAGAGGACAGCCCCCGCCCGCCCCCTCGGGCCTGCTGCTCTGTGTGTGAAATGGGGTGTGAGGGGGTCTCGGTGGCCTCACGGGCCCCATGGACCCCTGCCAGTCTGATGCCACGCAAGGAGGCCCAGGGGTGCGTCAGGCACGCGGCCCGCCCCCAGCCCAGAGGGGAATTTGGGCGGGAGGGCCTCTCCGGGTGGCTTCCTGGGGACATTCATCCTGCACAGAAGGCGCGTGCTGGCTTTGTGTGCCGAGCTGCGGGCCCAGAGGCCATCTGGGGAGCACTCTGAGCAAGGCGGGGCTCCCCCGGCTGCCTTTGAAGGTTGGGGAAGCAGCGGCAGCTCCTGAGGCACAGGCTGGAAGGTTGCACATCTGGCCGGGCTGGTGCCTTCCCATTTCCATGGCCCCTGGCTGTCCCCGGCACCCGGGCTCTGCCTGCCAACTGCTGCCCCGCCCCCGCCCCCCCCCACCCCACCCCCCGCCCCAGCCCAGTCAGCCCAGCCCAGTAGGGCTGTGGGCTCAGGGCTCTAATCCAGACCGCCACCGCTCGCTGGGCTCTCTGGACCTCAGTTTCTCCATCTGTAAAATGGGGTTAATAACGGTCCACCTGAGTCACGTGCTGAGGAGGAAGCGAGCGAATAAAGGCGGAGCCTTCAGGTGGCCTCACAGCACAGCTGCTGGCATGGCCGTCACCGTCATCTGGGGCCCCGGCCCTAGGCTCTGCCCTGACTTTGGCTCACTCCACCCACTTGGTGCAGGACCCCGGCCCAAGTCCTGGGCCGCCTGGGAGCGGCCGATGGAGCAGGGGAAGGCTGGGCTTCAGGGGCCAAAGTGCACCGGGGACTGCGTGACCTCAGGTGGGGAGCTGGGGTCAGTGCCCTGCCCAGTGTGGCAGGTGTAGTCCTGCCTCCCCGTCGGGATCCTGAGCAGGTCCAGGAAGACACGTGTCTTGTTCAGCCTGTATGCAGTCGGTGCTAAATAAGTGTGCAGTTCCTTGCCACACCCTCCCCGTCCATGCCCCTGAGCACCCCCGAGTCTGACCTCAGCCCCGGGCCCGCCTCGTGGCCCGCTGTGGGCGTAGCGGGCAGTGCAAAGGGTAGGGTCTGTCAGCCCCAAGGAAACGCCCTGGCTGACCACCGCCCAAGAAGGCCAGAGGCCCGGACGGTCAGGAGGGAGGGCCCCGGGGTGGGGGGGGGACAGGGCCGGAGGGGGCTCCTTGAAAGTCCCGCCTGGTGTGGGGGCAGTTCTGAGTCTGGGCAGCTGGACGGGTGGGGGCAGGGACAGTCTGAGGGGCTCTCCACGCAGGGGCCCTTCCTTGCTGGGGGACTTCTGGGGCCAGTGCTCAGCAGACAGGACCTCTGTGGGGACCCCTACCCCCACCCCCGCTGGGGGGGCCATCCTTGAGAGGGTGTCCTGCTGGCCCCGAGATAATCCGGGCTTTGGAGAGGGTGTGAGAGGCTGCCCGCCGACTTTCCCACAGCCCCACATAAAGGGCCGGCCGCCAGCTGCTCTCCCACAAAAGGCTCCCAGCCATTCAGGGCCTGCAGGCAGGCGGGGCGGCCGAGGGGCGGCAGAGGCCTACCTGGCCACCCCCAAGCCGGCCGCATCCGCAGGGGCAGCGCCCGCCTGCTGACCATCAAAGGGCTGGGAGGTCCCCAGGGCCGGGGCTTGGGGGCAGCCTGCGCGGCCACCCGGGCCAGCCACGCGCCTGCTCCCCCACCCCACCCCCACCCCCCGCGTTGCCCGAGGCTGGCTCGGTGCCCGGGTCTGTCACTCACCCCCGTCACCTGGGGCACAGGGCCTCTCAGGGGGACCCGTCACTCTCCTGCTGCGATGCCGGGCATGGTCACCCCTTCTCCGCGTCACACACCCTGGCCACTCCTCACCCCCTCCTGGCACCCCTGCTCCCGGCCCTGGCCTGTGCCCGGCTCGCATCCCCACCCCTGCTCCGCCACACGCAGAGCGGGTGACAGGGCAGTGACGTGGTAGGGGCACAGGGCTGGGCAAGGCCTCCTCCCCGGGCTGGTGGACGAGCCTCCTAAGACCAGCGGTTTAAAAAGACCAGGTCCTGGGGAAGCCAGGGTGAGGCCAGCTTGCGTCTCCTGCCCCCGGGAACGAGCTGTCCAGAGCGCCTCCGGAGATGACCTTATAATATGAGGACCAGCCTGGGGGAGGGAGGAGGTGACAGCTGGAAAGTGAGATGCAGGCTAGGGTTTTCCAGGGGCAGGGCCGCCGTGCTCCTCTGCCGGCGAGCACCCCGTCTCTGATGCCGCATCTCCGCTGCCCCTGCGGAGCCTCGCCTCACCCCCGGGGAGCTTGGTCGGGGCCAGCAGGTGCCTGGCGGGGAGCACTGCACCGGTGTGAGAGGCCCGGAGTAGAGCCAGCACGGCTCCTGCGGGCAGGCGGCGGTCAGAGGGGGGCCAGAGAGGACCTTTGAACGGTGCCTGGATGGATGGGAAGGTGGGGTGTGCTCAGAGCCGCTCCGGACACTGAGCCACAGGGACGGCCGCTCCCACCGGCCTCTGCGCCCCTGGGCAGGCAGCTGGACCGCGGGCGGCTGCGCCGTGAGGATCTGACAGCAGGACCTGGTCGCGGGGCACGTCCTGGCCACGGCCCCACGTGTCCCCTGCCACCGCCCACACCCCCACCTGCTGGGGGTGGGGGCATCATCCAGGTCTGGAGCGCCCCCCCCCCCCGGCCCCCCGCCCTTTGTCGCCCAGCTGGGCCGCTGATTGGTGGCGGAGCGCGGGAAGGCACGCGAGCCCGAGGCCCCAGCACCCAGCCGCCTCCGCTGCCTGTGACCACCCTCCTGCCCTGTGCCTGGGCGCACCCCAAAGCGAAGATGGGCCGGGGTGTGGGGCGCCAGGGTTAGGGGGAGCGGGGCTGGCAGATGCCGCCCCCACCTCTCCGGCCTCCCTTTTGTTCGAGAGGTTTGCGGCTGGGGAAGGGGCATGGTGGGCACCACAACCCGCTGGGCTGGGGGCGGCGGAGGGGTGCCCCCTGGGGCAGGGCCCCCACCCGTGGCCGGCTCCCCCAGCCCGCTCCCCACTGGGCTCACTTCCCGCGGCCCCTGAGCCCCGACACTTCAGGGGCCATGATCCTCCCCGCGCACCTGCTGCACCGTGAGCGGGTACAGCCCCCGTTCACAAGGTGTCCTGTGGGGGTGACTCTGCCAGGCTCCTTGGACCCAGCGGAGGGGGCGGGGCTGGCTGGGCACAGCGCTGCTCCCGCAGCAGGGAATCCTGTGTCCTGCCCAGCACCAGGGCCCGGGCTGAGCAGCCCGGCCCCCGGACAGGGGGGACTGGTGGGACCCTCTCCTGCAGGCCGTGCCTCCCGTCGTCAGCGTGAAGCAGGGGTCCCGGGGGCAAGGGCTTTGTGCCTCTCGAAGGCTGTCAACGGCCACGGCTGCCAGTGACAGAGGGAGCTGGGGGCGGTGTTGACGGTGGGGAGGGGTGTGTAGGTGTGTGAGCCCTGCAGGGGGACTTGTTTCTTCCATGAGGACAAAGGACCGGATGCTTCATGTTCAAGGAGAGAGGGAGTGCGGAATGCCATGTGCGGGACAGCAGGGGGGCGTGGGCCCCTGGCGGCATCCCACGGGGCGCAGGTGTATCTGTTGGCCCGTGGCGATGTGTGTGGGGGCACACACAGAGCGTGCCTCCCAGTGGGACCACCACGGAGCTTGGGTAAAGGTGGGTCTCTGCCCCTTCCCCCAAGGTTGACAGATGCAGGGCCACTGCCGGGGTGTGGGGACGGATCTGGGACCTCCTGGGACGGGGCCCTGTGTCAAGGGCATCCTGGGCTGGTGGCCTCTTCTCTGGAACCGTGGTTGAGGCCCGGCCTGCTCCCCTGGCTCCTAATGACAAGGTAGACCCTCGGGTCTGAACCGGGGTGGCTCCTGGGGTTCCCCCCGTTTACCTTGGGGCCTGCCGTGGGACGGGCAGTGTGCCAGCCGCCCAAGTCACGGGTTCCCGAGTCACCTTCCCAGCAGCCTGGAGGCGGGAGCCTCACTGCCCCCCATTTCACACATGAGCACACTGACAGCCTGCAGAGTTGGGGCACACAGGACACACAGGGAGGCCGTGGCCGGCCCTGCCGTGGCCGCCCCGGCCCCACATGGACTCAACAGAGCAGGGAGTGCGTGTCATGCAGCGATCTTCCAGCTGGTCCTCCAAGTGTCGCCCCCCACTTATTCCCAGGATAAGCGCTGCCTTCTCCGTGGCGGCACCACGGCTGAGAAATTGCTTTGTCCTGGGCCCAACCCAGCGTCCTTCCCGGAACCCACGCTGGACGTCCTTGCCTGCGCCGGGGCCGGGGGCTCGGTCTTAGGGGCTGAGGCCGGAGAACCACACTCCGGGTCCCTGACCAGGTGGTGTGAGGGCAGCAGATGCCTCCAGCAGACGCCAGCACAGGGTCTGGGGTTTGCTGCCCCCTGGTGTCCTGTGACCTGACCGTGGGCGCAGCCTGGCTCCTTGGCCTCGAGGTGTCCCCCTAGCGGAGGAGAGCATCCCTGGGGATGCACGGCCGCCCCAAACCCAGCCCCAGTGGCGGCGCGGGAATGCCCAGGTCTGGGCGGGTCTTCTGGTAGGTTCCAGGAAAGGGGGTGGGGAGACGCCGGCCCAGCCGGGAAGCTGTCTCCTGGGGAAGCACCGGCTCTGACCTAAGCTGACCTGGTACAGACAGGAACCCAGAGAGACGACAGGTCACTGGGGGGACGGTGACCACGGGGGCCGCCAGCCCGCCTCACTAATGCCGTCGCGGCTTCCGCACCAGGTGCAGCTCCGGCTTGTGGGGCCCCAAGCTGCCCGCCCCCATTCGTGGTGACCCCTTGGTGCTCCCCAACCTCACAGTCAGGGTTCGAGCTACCCCATCGGTCAGCAGATCTTTCCTGTGTGGGCGGGACAGCCTGGACGGCCGTCCCTGTGTCCCACTACCCAGCATGCAGCAGGCGCTTAATTACTGTGGGCTAAACAGACTGTGGCCTCCTGGAGGCAGGGGCAGCTCTGGAGTCAGGACAAGGCCCCAAGGGCTCCGGACCCTCCCAGCTTCCTTAGCAGGGCTGGGCGGAGCCCCTCAGCCGTGGGCGACCGCCCCTCCTCACCGGGCCCAGGCCTGTCTCAGGGCCTAACCCGGGGCGGGCCTGGGCTGCAGGCTTGACTTCCTGCTTTCTGGATCGTGATTCCAGGGAGCCCGTCTGTCTTGTGCCACATATGGCAGCATTGGAATCGGGGTCTCCGGATTCCCTACCTTATCTGGGGGCCGATCGAGCCCACTTGTGTCCGAGGGTCTTCAGTCCCTCAGAAGGGGACACGGAGACACAGGCCTGGGGCCGCTTACTGGGGGACGAGCAGTCTGTGCCCCGGCAGGTCCCGGTCTGGCTCCCCGCGGGCGGGTGGGTGTCAGAATGTCCAGGCGCGGGGGCGCGGGGGCCCCCCCGGGCGGCTCGGTCGGCCGAACGTCCAACTCTCGGCCTCTGCTCAGTTCACGATCTCACGGTTTGTGTGATGGAGCCTCGCGGCGGGCTCTGCGCTGAGCCTGGCGTCTGCTGGGGATTCTGTCCGTCTTTCCCTCGCAGAATAAATAAACTTAAAAGAAAATGACATCCAGTGACCTTGTTTAAACAAAAGAGAAAGGAAACTAGAGGCACACTGTTCGTCTCATGACGACAGCTCAGGGGAAAACAGGTTACGGAATGTCCTGAAAACAGAACCACTGCTCCCAAACGCAGGCGCATCCTCTCCGCTGGCAGGGGGCGGGGGGCGGGGGTGCACCTGCTGCCTGCAGCGGGGGCTTCCCGTGTGCGGCTGGGGCCGGGCTCCGGTCGGTGCAGGACCCTCGGAGGCCGTGGCCTTGGGGCTTCACATGCTACCCCACGTGCAACACGTCAGCTCAGGGCGCATGTCTGTTTATTTTGATGTAATTCACAGGAGTTGTAAGAAATCATACAGACTCCGTGCGCCCTTTGCCTGACGTCCCCCGTGGGTAACGTCTTACAAAGCTATGTTCGGGGTTTACGGCCGACATGGTCACGACACAGCACGCTCAGTCAACACAAGGATCCCTCCGTCTTTCTTTTTACAATTTTCTTGATTTGCTTTTAAAAAATTGTGGCGAAATATACGGAAGATTTGCCGTCCTAACCATTGGTAAGTGCACAGCTCGGGGGCGTTAAGCACATCCACACTGAGGCCAGGCCCACCGTCCATCTCCAGAACTTTCCGTCTTCCCAAACTGACGCTTCCCCCGCCCCCAGACCCTGGGGCCCACTCTCTCCAGGCACTCGGTGACGCCAGGCCCCTCGTGCCACTGGATTCAGGGGGACTCTGTCCTCGTGACCGGCTTAGTTCACCGAGCACGGGATCCTTTAGGTCAGCCGTGCCGCAGCGCACGTCCCAGCTCCGGTGACACTCCCCTGATGGGTCCGTTCATGTGTGACAGACACCCGGGGCCGTGTGAATAATGCTGCTGTGAACACGGGCGTGCAGGCCCTGGAGGCGGCCCCTGCCGGCAGGACCTGCACCGGATTCGTCTCCGAACCCCTCGGTGCAGGGCTGAGCGCTGGACGGCAGGGAGTGCGGGGGCCGGAGAGGAGGTGGGGTGTGGAGTGTGCGGCAGACCGGAACCGTCCTGACTGTCCGGAAGGCGTCTCTTCTGGGGAAAGCGTGGGCTCCCTTGAGGCTGGCCTGGTGGCCCGGCCTTCCCCCACCGTGAATGCCGCTACATCTCTCACTCAGCTTTTTTCTTGCAGAAGTGAAACCCACACGGTGCAGGAGAGAACAAAGCAGAAAGCGGAAGTTGGCCCTTCGGGGGAGCTGTCCCCACGCCCCCAGCGGAAAGATGCCTGACGTTTCTCGGGGCGCGGGACGCCCTACGTGCTGGCGGCCGTCTGCGTGTGGCTGTCGGGACCGGCCTGCCGGAGTTCCCTCCAGGTGACCAGCGCCAGCCTGAGAAACTGCGCTTCTTGCCTCTTGTGGCCCCTCGACCAGAAGAACGAGAACCCCGGTCGTCGTCCTGCAGCCGGACGGCCAGGCACATGCCTGAGCCGTGAGGTCGGGGGATTGCCTGTGCCAGCCAGGGACACTCCCGCGGGCGCTGGTCGGCGGGACCGGGTCTGGGCTGTGCTGCGCCTGAGTGCGGCCAGGAGCAGGGGCCTCCGGGACCGGGGGTCTTAACGCCCCTCGCCGCCGTCGTGGGCAGCCTGGATCAAGGCAGGGGGGTGCGCGAGACCAGCCGCCAGGATTAGCCGGTCTTGTGGTGGCCTGACGGTGATTCTGTTTTGTCTGAGCGCACACCCGGTCCGTGTCCTTGTGGATGCCGACGCACCGCGACGTCACGTGACGCAGCAGGACAGCGCAAGCCCGGCTCCCGGCGCGGGCCAGCTCTCCTCGGGCGGCGGCTCTCCTCCACCTCACGTGTGCCCGGGGCATTTGTGCCAGGCGCTGGGGACACAGCTCCCTGTCCCCAGGAGCTCACATTCTGCTTGGACACTGCCCTGAACTGTGTGCCCCCCAAATTCATGAGTTGAAGCCCTGACTCGAACTTGACTGCATTTGGACACAAGGCTTTCAGGGGGTCGTTAGGGTCATATGAGGTCATAAGGGCAGAGCCTGACCCCACAGGTCCGGTGTCCTTCGGAGGAGGAGACATCTGAGGTCTCTCTCTCGACGCGTGTGCACAGAGGAGGGCGGCGTGGGGGCCCAGGGACATGGCAGTGTCCACCGTCCGGGGAGAGAGGCCTCAGAACCACCTCGCTGGCGCCTTGATCTCGGACTTCCCTCCTCCAGAACCGGGAGACATAGAAGTGTGTTGTTTGAGCCGCCCACCCGGGGCATGCGGTCTTGACAGCTCCAGTGACTGTCCCCAGTGACAGCCCCGATGTGAGTCCACCCCTGGCCCGGCCCCCCTGACCCACTTCCTCCAGGTTAGAGCAGCGTGTTCCAGAATGGCCATCCCACCGTGGCTCTGGCGGCACTGGCCTCTCCCTCAGCACGACCGTGAGCCTCAGTGAGGATGCTTCAGGTGCCCGATGGTCCCCAAGATGTCAGGTGCAGCTGCCTGAAGCTCCCCGCCCCCCCCCCCCCGAGTGCTAGTCGTGCTCAGTTCGGGGCCCGGATTGTCCGATTCTGAACGGAACAGAAACAGGGGAGCCCTCCGCCTTCCAGAACTCTCTCCCTGAGCTGAAAGCCGAGAGGCAGTGCCGAGTGGTGACCAGGGCTGGGAACGCTTCCTCTGCCCGCGCTCGCTGGCTCCTCCAGAGCTGTGGGGCCTCCTTGCCTGGCCTGCTCTCTGCCTCGGTTTCCTTGTCTGTAAAGTGATGGTTCCCAGGGTGCCGACCCTGTTCAGCACAGGGCTGCGGTGAGCATGAGGCCTGCACCAGGGACAGGGTGCAGGCGAACTGCTGTCCTTCCTGCGGGGCCCGGGAGGAGCCGTGGGGGGTGAGTGAGCATGAGGCTCCAGGACACGAGGACTTGGAATATGCGGGAACTGAGGGTCGGTGCGGCTGGAGGACGGGAGGGGGCAGGGGGAGCAGGTGAGGAGTTGGAGAGGCAGCCAGGGCCTGACTGTGCGGGGCACTGAGGGGCTCTGGTCAGAGGCACCAGAGGGTGTGGGGAGGGGCAAACCCGGCCCGAGTTAGAGCTGGAAACGGTGCCTGCCCCAGCCTGGGCAGCAGAGACAGGGCTGCGGGTGGTGCTGTGTGCCTGGGGAGGGAGGGGTGAGGATGTTCCGAGCAGTGTCTCCAAGCCCAGAAGGGGCGGGGCGTAGGGTGTGGGGCTGTGAAGAGTGGAGCACAGCCACTCCCAGGGGTCTGGTTTTGGGGGGGAGGAGAAGGCCCTACCCAGTGCCGGGGAGGAGTGGGGGGGCGGGGGGGTGCCGGGCACACCAGGCTTGGGACGCAGGCAGATGGGGGTCAGCAGCTGGCTCTGGAGCTGGGGTGGGGGGGGACAGGCGTCTGGGCAGAGGACAGCCTCCCAGTTCTGCCCCTCGACCTCTGGGAAGTCCCAGGCCACCCGAGCACCCTCTGGCCCTCGGCTGAGCCCTCACCGCCTTGTCCTTCCCTCTGCCGCAGGTGTGAGGCCCCGCAGTGCGTTCCATTCACCCTCCTCCACACCATGACCGTGACCCCTGGAGGCTCCCTGCCTCTGGGCATCACCCACATCCCTCTCTTGGGGCCCTCCAGCTCTGCAGCCTGCCCCCCCCCCCCCCAGTTCCCACCTGGACAACCACTGGAGCCTCCTCGTCAAGCTCCTGTCCCCTTGGTCCACCCTGCACACCAGCCGGAACACTGCACAGCCTTCACAGCACGGGACGTACCGGAATCTCCCATCTCTGCGTAGGACTGGGCCTCGGCCAGCACCCGTGGCCAGCCCCTGCCTCACCGACAGCGGACGCCAGGTGCTTCCCAGCTGCATGGCCCAACCTATCTTAGGTTCTTTCTCAGAGATGCCCTTCCCTACCTCGCCCCCCACCAGGGCTCGTATTCATCCTTCAGAGCCCCGCCTGGCCCCTGCCCAACCCCCGCCCAAGTGGGTGCTCATCACATGACTCTATTTCTGGCTTTTATTTTTATTTACTAAAAATTTTTTCAATGTTTATTTATTTTTATTTTTATTTTATTTTATTTTTTTTTCAACGTTTATTTATTTTTGGGACAGAGAGACAGAGCATGAACAAGGGAGGGGCAGAGAGAGGGAGACACAGAATCGGAAACAGGCTCCAGGCTCTGAGCCATCAGCCCAGAGCCTGACGCGGGGCTCGAACTCATGGACCGCGAGATCGTGACCTGGCTGAAGTCGGACGCTTAACCGACTGCGCCACCCAGGCGCCCCAATGTTTATTTATTTTTGAGAGAGAGCAGGGGAGGGGCAGAGAGAGAGAGGGAGAGACAGAATCCGAAGCAGCTCCAGGCTCTGAGCTGTCACCACAGAGCCCCACGCGGGGCTCGAACTCATAAACTGCGAGATCATGACCTGAGCCGAAGTCGGACGCTTCACCGACTGAGCCACCCAGGTGCCCCTCTTTTTCTGGCTTTTTGATGTGGCTCCCTCCTGAGACCTTGAGCCCCAGGAGGTCGAGGACCAGGCTGCTTTGCCTGTGAGCACATTGTCCAGCCTGGGGCTCACACAGAGCAGGGGAAGCTGAGGGTGGCCAGAATGCAGGGGAGAGGTGGGGGAGCTTCTGTAGTGGAGCGTCAGGATGCTCCCGCCTCCCACTCTCCGAAGTCCGGCTCAAGCACCATGGTTCACACCACCTCTCTCCTACCCTCCAGAGACCCTGGAGATCTCTGTCTTAAGAAGAAAGGGGAAATGTGATTGGGGGATTCCCAGAGTCCCTGTGCAGTGTCCTGACCGGGAGGTCACTGTGATGCAGAGGGAACAGGCAGCCTGGCCCGGGCAGGGCCCTCAGGGTGAGGCATCCGGCGTGAGCCCTGTGGGTCTCTGGGCACAGGCTCCGGCTGAGACGGGGGAGGGGCAGGGGTCCCAGGACCCAGGTCTCAGGGGGTTATGGGAGGAGATGCCTGGGGGGGTGGGCTCCACCTCATCTCCCAGGAAAGATGGGGTGTGGGAGCCACAGACATGCTGATTCCTGGGTGCCTAGCACTGAGGAAGGGGAGGGCCACACCTGGCAGGTGACAGCCAGCAACGGGGGAGCGGAGGGCCCTATCTCCAGCCTCCTCCTTCTGTCTCACCTCCTCAATGATGAGTCAGGTGCCCCTGCCTGGTCCTACCCTGCTGCCCAGGATCTCCTCCCCAGGGTCCCTTAGAAATGGAATTAGGTAGTGACCATGAGGGCATTGGCGGCTGCCAGTGGGACCCTTAGCCACCCCTATCCTGAGGAGCATGGCAGGAGTTGGAAGGTCAGTGGGGGTGTGACAGGAGGCACAGTGGTTGCCAGCGCCCCCAGACCCTACCTTGAGCATGCTCTGAGGCCCCTGTGTGCTGCTGGGGTTCCTAGAACATTCTAGAACATTCCCGATGCAAATGAGGGTTGAGTGGAGCGTGCCCCTTCCCCTTCGTTGGAAACCCCCAGATGGCCTACAGGCAGGAGGGTGTACACGCCCACATGAACAGCAGCATGGAGGTACCCTCTAGCAGGCTTCCGGTGTGGGGACGTGGCCTGTACTGGTGGCTGTCCCCCGGGGCCTCCCAAGCCCCCACCTGTCCTCAGGGGCAGGGCCGGTTGTCCTGGGGGACCGTGATCACCACTGCAGAAAGAGAGCATTCATCTGGGGGCACTGCAGGCAGGGGGAGCAGAAAGGGGACAGGGGAGATGCCAGGGCTGGTTCTGCGAGGACGGGGTCCCGTGAGGGAGGCAGACATTCCAGAGACACCCTCACAAGAAGGAACGTGAGGTCAGGGGCTCCTCTCCTGTGTCCTCTGCATCGCCCCCCAGGGCTCCTGGTGCTGCGGCCACAGAGCAGGGGGGCGGCTGGCCAGCTGAGGGGCAAGGAGAAAACAGCGGGCCGCCTGGCGCCCGGGCTTCATTGACAACGGTGACTGAGCCCTGGGGCTTTTCCCGAGCGATGAGCAGGACAGCGGCCCCCACCGCCACCCCTGGAGTCCCAGCCTCTCCACATGCGTGGGCGTCAGCGTGCCCGCTGCAGAGCCCGGCCGTCACGCACAGGTGGGGTCCAAGGTCGGAGGCACACAGGACCGCGTCCTCCTGCCTTGCTCCGGGACTCTGCCCACATGGGCTCTTCCCTCCCACGGGCGTCGGGTCGGCCTGGGCACGCTGGGGGAGAGCCAGCAAGCCCCGCGAGCATCAGCCACGTCCCCTAGCCTCTGAACAAGGACGGGCAGGTCCAGACTGTCTCTGGGGCTGTCCTTGCCCAGGTAGTTCAGTCCGGTGCACGCAGGACGGACGTCTTGAGTTCCCTGCCGACCCCCTGCCCGGCTCTGCGGTGGCCGCGGTGGCTGGGAGACCCTGGAGGCCCAACATGGAGTCAGGCTGGGGGTTCGAGCACAGCGCTGCTGCGGACGCGCTGTGTCCCAGTGGCCCTGGACGGGCCACCTAACCTCTCTGCTTCCACACCTTTGGAACCACGAGCCTCGGCTGGCATGTGGCACCCAGTTAACTCTGTTGCGACCAGCCCCCGTGAGGACACGGTGCTCAGTCCTCCCCTCCCTGCCCGGCCCGGGTCCCAGAGGCTGGGGAGTGTCCGTTAAAACGTCACACACCAACGTGTGACCCAACCTGCTCGGTGATTTCTTTGTAAGATGATTTCCAGTGATGGAGTTGAAACCAAGAAGAAATATAGCAGTCCTGGTGCGCTCCCGATGACAGTTAGGGGACCTGTGGTGACTGTCCGGGTGGGGGCTCCCTCCAACAGCCCCTCAGGGCTGGGAGCCGAGCCTGTGCTCACGGGGGGCCTCGCGGGGGCTCCCCAGCCCTTGGGTCCCACCTGACACCCCCCGGCCCCGGCCTTGGAGGACGCCGTCCTGGGGGATGGTGATCAGAGGTGGACCCCGCTTCTGAGCGCTGGGAGGCTTTTGACAACAGGACAGCGGCAGCCCCCACCCCATCCTTGTGACTTCACCCCTGCCCGCTTCCTTTCCCGGCACCCAGGCTGTCCTCCTCAGCGTCCCCTGAGAAATGGAAGAGGTAGCGATCCCAGGGACATTGGTGCCAAGGTCAGTCTGGGCTGGGAGACCAGCGATCCGCTCAGTGGATCCTGGGTCTGGCGATGGGGACCTACCCGGGGCCTGTGGAGCTGGACATCGGGGCCGGGATGGGTCTCATTGATTTGCAGCCTCAGAGACGAGGGAAGTCAGAGGGTGTCATGCCTGTCACATGACCACGGGCTGAAGCGATGTGGGAGCCATGGGGCTCTGGGGGAGACTCCCCAAGATACTTCCCATTCGAGGTGCCAGCGGGGGTGGGGTGGGGCTAACCACCGGGTGCCTCGCACCAGCCCCCCGCCGGCCTCTTAGGGCACCGGGCATGTGGTGGTCCCCCACCCCTAAGCTGTCCACACGTCCACCGGCTCCAGGGGCAGCCACGATGCTGGGAAGCCAGGGTGGGGAGGGCCCCTTCTGGACGGGAAGTTGGGGTTTGGGTCCCAGCATGGTGTGCACCCAAGAGACCCTGGGCCCGGGGCGCCTGAGTGGCTCTGTTGGTTGAGCGCCCAACTTGGGCTTAGGTCATGATCTCACAGTTCATGGGTTCGAGCCCCGCATGGGCTCGCTGCTGTAAGCACAGAGCCCGCTTTCGATCCTCTGTCTCCCCTCTCTCTGCCCCTCCTCTGCTCGCGCTGTCTCCCTCAAAAATAAATTAAAAAAGAAAAGAAAGAGGGGCGCCTGGGTGACTGAGATGGTTGAACGTCTGACTTCAGCTCAGGCCACGATCTCGCGGTCCGCGGGTCCGAGCCCCGTGTCGGGCTCTGTGCTGACGGCTCGGAGCCTGGAGCCTGCTTCGGATTCTGCGTCTCCCTCTCTCTGCCCCTCCTTTGCTCACGCTTTGTCTCTCTCTCTCTCTCTCTCTTTCAAAAATAAATAAACATTAAAACAATTTTTTTTAATATTAAAAAAAAAAGAAAGAAAACCAAGAGAACCTGGGCCAGACCTGTTGCTTTCCGAGCCCATCTATCTATCTGTGAAATGGGAACAAGAACGAACCAGCCCAGCCCCTTCCCAGGGACAGGTGAGGTGTGGACACAGTGGGTGGGCTCAGGGAAAGCAAAGCGTGGCCTCCGTCTCTCATCCCCACGGGAGACTCAGGGGGCTCCCCCCTACACCCAGGCTCCAGCGGTCTGGGGAGACACCCTTCTGCAGTGCTGTGCTCAGAAATACGCACATGGAAAGCAGGAACCCCAGTCCCCGGTGGAGGAGGGGATGTGCCCTGCAGGGCCCTGTGTGGGAGACGGGTTCCTTCGGAGGGGACGGAGGGGACGGAGGGGACGGTCACCCTGCTTCAGCAGAAGCTGAGACAGGGGACAGGAAACCAGGAAGACTCCTTTTGTGGCCTCAAGGGGGGCTGCTAACGGACAGGGGAGGGGCAGGGGAACTTGCCCAGCCGGAACTTAGGGCGCGCTCAGCGCCCAGGCAGGAGGAAGGCACCCAGGCTCTGCCCCTGTGGCCCTGCCTCCGGCCTTTGCACACCCCTTCCCCCCTCCCCTCTACCTCTGCTCTTGAGGAGGGGGCTGACAGGCCGCACCCCCTGCCCCCAGGTGGCATGTGTGTGATACTCCTCTACAGTCCCGGCTGCCCAATGCCACAGGAAAGGGTTAGCCGACAGAGGTCACAGTCCTGCAGGATCTGAGTCTCCGTCGCCCTCCATGGTGATGTGGGGACAATGGCAGATAGAACTAAATTTCCTTCTAACCTGCAGCCCATGGAGAGATACTTAGGCGGGCGGAACAAAATCCCCACCGGGAAAACAACCTTAGCCTGACAGCAGCCAGGCCTCCAGGACCCGGGGAGTCTTTAGCATGTGAAAGTGTCACTGGAAACTTCCCCTGGACTTCACCTCCCCTGACTCCAGACTCCGGGCTGGCTGTGAGCCCAGTGTCTCCTCCTGAATCCGGGGCAGCGCTTCCTGCCCAGGGATCAGGTCCCCGTCTTTACTAAAATCACCTTTTATGCACCAAAGACGGCTTCAAGAATTCTTTCTTGGCCGCGAACCCCACTGTCACCCCAAAAACCTCATCACTCGGCCTGGTCACCTTCCGTCTCCTGCACCCCACTCCAGCCTCCACTGTGGGCTCCAGTCCCTGCTCCCCGGGGCAGTTAGGAAAGTTCTAAGAAACGACACGCCTCCTCATTGGCCCACAACAGCTTTTCTTTTACTTTCGAAAGGGCTGGTTCCGGACTGAGCGCAAGTCGAATCTGCTGACAGGGGTCCTGGGGCCGCGGCTGGGGAATGAAGGGTCCTGAGGGGGAGCACAGAGCCTCTCTGAGGCTGGGGGCCGCCCCCCTGGAGCCGGGCACCCGAGACTGATGACATGAGCCTGGTGAGTCCTCTGAGCCCGTGCGTGTGTGTGCGTGTGTGTGCGTGTGTGTGTCCCAGCCCTCTCCGGGGACCTGCCCTGGGCCACAGCCACTTCCTGTCTCCTGTAGGCTTTTGTTCCCCAGCTGCCCTAGCTCTTGGGCTGACTCAGGCCCCGGCACTCGGCCCCTGCTACCAGCGGTTGGTGAACAGACTGGCAGGAAGCCATCCCCCCAAGCAGCAGTGTTCCTCTCCGTCCACCTTCCCCCACCACCCTTTCCTGGGCCTCAGGGGCAGCACCCCCCGCCCCCACTGGAGGGCGCTGCTCCTGGAAAGCAGGATTCCAGCAACGGACTCCTCCCCACCCACCGGCCACAGCCCGGTGCTCAGTGATAAAGTCCTTGTTTGTGCAGAGAGGGCGGGATCCGGGACTTGGCCCGGCTGGCGGCTAGCCCCCCCGGCAGTTACTCCTCAGGAGGGCCCCCCCCCCGGGGCTGTGGGCTGAGTCAGCCCGGGAACCGGGGCCCCCCAGATAGCCCTCCTCCCCACCCCCTGCCCAGAGCCGCCTGCCTCCCCTGCGCGGCCTGTGACTCCTCAGGGCGTCCCTGCTCTGTCCGTGCGGTTCCCCAAGGGCTGCTGCCCCCACATTTCACAGGGGGTGAGCCCGGGGCCCCGGGGACAGCCCTGGCAGCTCCCCCCTCGCCTCCCCAGCTGTGCCCTGTCTCCACAGACCCTGTACCTGCTCCTCCTGGGGCCCCTGCGCTGCTCCTTGGCCGCGGCCCCGTGCAAAGAGGAGGAGTATCCGGTAGGGGCCGAGTGCTGCCCGAAGTGCGGCCCAGGTACGTGCAGGCCTGGGGGCAGGGGGACAGGCAGGGGCGGGTGAAGCCCCCTCAGCCCCTCTTCCACTCTTCTTCCCGAGACCCTGGGGTCCCTTCCTGCACAGGGATGGGGCCCGGGGGCCCCAGCCAGCCCATTCATGGCCAGGAGCTGGGCCATGCCCACACCTCCTTCCAGAGTCATGCCCACACCTCCTTCCAGAGCATTCCTACCCGTCCCCGAGCAGGCTCGCTGGTGAGAGGCAGCGGGGCACCGTGTGTGGCGTGGGGAGCAGCTCGGGTGCCCTTCGGTCCTGGGGGTGTGGTCACACCTGCTGGGGGCCTCCGGGTGGCAGCACGCGTGAGCCCCCTCAGGGCCCTCCCCAGGCCCGAGTGACACGGAGCCTCTGGGGTGCAGGTTACCGGGTGCAGGAGGCCTGCGGGGAGCTGACCGGCACGCTGTGTGTCCCCTGCGACCCGGGGACCTACACGGCCCACCTCAATGGCCTGAGCGAGTGTCTTCAGTGTCGTGTGTGTGACCCAGGTAAGAACACTGGCCCCAAAGGCTACCCGCCTCTGTCCCATCCCACATCCCGCTGTGGGGGCGTGCCCACGTGACCGGACCAGATGCTGGGCCAGGCCGGTCTGCCTCCCGGGCAGAGGTCTGCAGGCACATCCTTCAGGGAGCCTTGGGCCTCTGTCCACCCCTGTCTCTCCCCGGAGTGGGGTCAGTGCCTTTGTAACCCCGTTAGCCAGGCCCTCCAGAGCTCAGGGACCGTGTCAGTCACATGGACACCTGAGCCTGCGGCCAGCCCTGATGGAGCCCCAGGGTCCCGTACTGCTTGCCCCGCGCACGGGTCCTGAGGGTCTGGACCTCGCCCACTCGCAGCGTGCGGGTTCTCGCGACCTCCCCACCCCCCCCCCCAGCCTCCACACCACACCGCGGCGGGCCCTACTCGCGGCTCAGCGCTCTGACCCTCACCTTCTTCCTGCCAGGTGGTCTGGGGTGGAGGGACCCCAGGAGGAAAGACAGGGGCACAGGTGGAGGCTGGAATGCATTTGGGTCCAGCCAGGTGGGGTCAGGGGCTGGGAGCCTCGGGCTCACCCACAGATCCTGCGATGCCGCTGAACAAAACACCTGTCTTATCGGGCTGAGGTTGGGGTGCAGAGGCACAGAGGCTGCCCCTCAGCAGGGGTGCAGGGGTGAGCCCAGGCCCGGCGCTATCCCCACCTCCCTCCCCGCCACTGCCAGCTGGGGGAGGGGCTCTCACTGCTCTGTCGCTGCCATCTGACTAGCCTGATAGACTGCCTGAGGGGCGGGGTCTTCAGGTGTGGGTGTTGCGGGCCGGGTCCTGCTTCCTGGGACTGCCCCGGGGCTGGGGCCGGTGGCTGACTGTGGTTCCTACTTCCTGTGTGCGCCTGCTGCCACCAATCTCCGGTTCCCCACCAGGCCGGCTCCCCGGCAGGTGCTGGGTTCGGGCTGAGCGGGCAGTGCGCCCGGCGGGATCTCTGGCGGGAGCAGAGCTGGCCCCAGACACACGCACCAGGCTGCGCCGCTGGGCTGGGGGCCTGTCGCCAACCTGTCCGCAGGCGGGAGCCCTCAGGCCCACGGTGCTGTCCGGGCCTCTGCTTGGCCTCCTCCTGGGACGGGGCGCTCAGCACTGCCCGCGGCAGCTGCTCTTAGCTCCTTCTCTTGGGTCCCAGCCATGGGCCTGGTGACCAGGCGACAGTGCTCCAGAACAGAGAACACCGTGTGCGTCTGTGACCAGGGCCACTTCTGCGTTAGTGAGTCGGGGGACGACTGTGCGGAGTGCCGTCCCCACACGGCCTGCAGACCTGGCCAGAGGGTACAGCAGAGAGGTGAGCGGGAGACTGCGGGCAGCCGGCCTCCTGGTCCCCAGCACCCTCTAGGAGATGGACCCCAGACCCAAGCCCGGGGTGGGGGGAGCCCAGCTGCCCCGCTGGCCTGATCCCCTGCATCCTCTCTGCCTGGCCCTGTCATTTCTCAGGCACGGAGTGGCAGGACAGGGTGTGTGAGGACTGCCCTCCAGAGACCTTCTCGCCCAGTGGGACCCTGGAGGAGTGCCGGCCCTGGACCAGGTAGATGATCCCAGGGTGGTCTCAGCCCTGTGTCCCTGGGAGGGGCTCCTCCAGCTCCCCTGGCAGATGAGGCCCCACCCTGCTGTTCCCTATCGTGCGCCAGCCTCCGGGGAGCCCCTGCCTGGACTCTGGGGCTCACACACCCCATCACGTTAGCCGAGAACTGAAAGTCAGTAGATGCGAGCTTCCTGGAGGCCAAGGACGGACCTTCTTCCCTGGGGCAGGTCTGGAGGGATGCTGCCGCCAGATTCCCAGTCCCCTGTGGTTCTGGGGTGTCCCCAGATATCGGGGCCATGGGGGCTCCCAGCGGATCTGGAGTCAGGGAGGTTCTCAAAGTGAGGGCTCCATTCTTCCTGCGACCATCCCCGGAGCCCAGAGCTAACCTGGGCCCTCACAGTGTCCCTGGGCGGAGGTGGGGGGGGGGGGGGCTGGGGTGACCAGATGTGGCTGCTGGTGGGCGACATCCTGCCTCCCTCGGGTCTGTCCGTCTGTCTGTCATGCCGGCTCTAAGGGTCGTGCCCCCCTGACCAGGGCTCTCTCTGCCCTGTCTCCTCCGACCCCGTGCCTCTCTGTCTTGCTGCCTCTCCCCGGCCCTCTTCCCTGACCCGTCTCCCCGTAGCAGCGAGGCCTGGAAAGGCAGAGGGACCCGAGTTCACACCCAGAGCCGCCGAGCGCCTTGCCACGGGGCGGTTGCCTCCACCTCGTGGAGCCTGGCGGCGCCTCGGGGACACCCCCCACCCCTAGGTCGAGTGAGCATCAGGCCCCCACACTGCTGTCTCCTAGGTGCAACGGCCCTTTTCAGAGCCTTTTAAATGCTGGGACCAGCAGCTCCGATGTCAAGTGCTCCTCCTGGAGCCTTTCTCTTTTTGTGGGCTTGACCTTTTCCGTACTCCTGCTTGGTGGCATAATACCCATAGTCATCTGGCTACTGAGGAAAAGGATGAAAACCAGACGGTCACCTGGTAAGCAAGGGGGTGTGGTCCCATCAGGGCTCAGGGCCCCAGCAGGCGTGTTGGGAGGAGGTCAGCAGGAGCCGTGGGCAGGGCTGGGTCCTCCCGAGAGGCCTCACATCGTTCGCTCAGTCGCTCGGTCCCTGCCCGCTTATCTGCCCTGCTGCGGGCTCCATCTGGGCCAGGCCCCCGCCCTGGCCCCGCAGACCCGGCTCTGGCCTCCAGCAGGGAGCGGGCGCTCGGCAAGGAGTCCAAGCGGGGAAGGTCAGCCACCTTCTCAGGCTGTCAGCTAGTCCGTGCTGGGCCCTCGCCCCAGGGTCCCCAGGCCGCAGGCAGGCCTCAGGGTCCCGGGCTCTGAGCGTGCCGCCCAGTGGCCGGTGTTCTTTCTCACCCGACTCAGGGGCGCCTGTTCCCCGGGGGACCCTCCCCTGTGAAGTGTCCACTCCCTTTCCCTGGATCACCATCACATCGGGGCGCGTTAGGGACAGGTTGTGGCAGCTGGAGGCTCGGGCAGGAAGTGCCCCCACGTTGTCACGAGTCCTGGGCTCCCTGGCGGACAAGTCCGCATGGGTCCGGCCTGTCTCCCGGAGGGTCCTTCTCTCAGGGAAGGCCACACAGAGAGAAGTCAGGAGCTTGGGTCCCCCCAACCCCCAATGCTGAGCGGACTCTATGTGACACAGGGTCTCTGTTTTGCAGGGGGACCCGCCAAGGGGAGACTCTTACAGGTATTATGGACCATTCCCCGGCCCCCACCCACTGGAGGTGATGCCTTCGGGGTGGGTGGGGCTCCCGGTTCTCTGAGGGGCCTGGGTCCTTCGGGCCAAGCCACCTCCTCGCCTTAGAAAGCCAGGAAGACCCCGAACACAAGGCCCACGGGCGGGGCCCATTACAGGCGGGTCTTCGTGTGGAAATTCCCCATCGAGACACAGAAGGGCGTGCCGTGTCCACCCAGGTCCCGCAGGCCCCGCCGGACGTCACCACAGTGGCTTTGGAGGAGACGGCATCCGTGTTTCCCGGGAGGGACCAGCCCACCGATCGCCGGCTCTAGGAGGCGGACGTCTGAGACATCTCAGGCTGTGCCCGCTCGAAGCCGCCAGGCCCCCGAGGGCAGACTGTGGGCCCTCAGACTCGACGCAGCAGAGGGATACCGGCCGCCGCTCAGGGGGCTCGGGGACCTCCCACGCCTCCCATCAACTTCGCGGGGGCCCGCCTCCCTGCCACCTGTGCTGTCCACGTGTAGACCCAGCCCTGTGAGGACACTGCCACTCTTGGCTCCAAGCCCCGCTCACTCCCAGCCCCTCTGGGCCTCGGCTAGCTCTTCTGTAGGATGGGCCTGCCCGCACCTACCTCACAGCTGCGGCGACACTGGAGGGACCACAAATGCGACACTGGAGGGACCATGAATGCGGCACGACACGTGACTGTCACGTTTGCAAGTGATTTCTAAATTGGAGGTGTATTTGTTTAACAAATACAAAATTTGCTTTTTAATTTCTCGTTAAAAAGTATATTTTGGAAGGATGTTTTGAGAGTATGTAAACCTCCTGTTTCTCCCAAAACTTTCATCCACTGATGATTTAAAAGATTTTTTTTATTAAAAAAAATTTTTTTTTTTCAACGTTTATTTATTTTTGGGACAGAGAGAGACAGAGCATGAACGGGGGAGGGGCAGAGAGAGAGGGAGACACAGAATCGGAAACAGGCTCCAGGCTCTGAGCCATCAGCCCAGAGCCTGACGCGAGGCTCGAACTCCCGGACCGCGAGATCGTGACCTGGCTGAAGTCGGATGCTCAACCGACTGCGCCACCCAGGCGCCCCTAAAAAATTTTTTAATGGTTATTTATTTTTGAGAGAGAGAGAGAGAGAGTCAGCGAGTGTGGGGGAGGGGCATAGAGAGAGGGAGAGAGAGAATCCCAAGAAGGCTCTGAGCTGTCAGCACAGAGCCCGACGTGGGGCTCGAACCCACGAACCGCGAGATCGCGACCTGGGCGGAGGTCAGACGCTTACTGAGCCCCCCAGCGCCCTGACAATTTTTGCCTGAAAAGTGATTGTGAGGGTTTCCAGTCGGGGATGTGACTCCCCCTCGTGCACTAGTGAGTTAGCGTCTGTGGACGGAGCGCTTCCCCTGCGGGCCCTACGGTGGCCCGTGCTTCCTACTTCGACAGAGGATTGTGATACATGACTGTCATTATTTTGAGGCACATGCTGTCCCAGATTTGTCTTACAAGACGCTGTTTGACTCGTTTCTGATGCACAGCCCCTGCTCTGTCTCCCGAGAATCCAAGGAGCTCAGCAACCCACACACCGGCTTCCAGAGCATTCTCCATCAAAACCACCAGGCTGCTCCTAGAACGGCTGGCCCAGGCCGGGGCCTCGGGAGTGACAGGCTCACCGTGAAACCTCCCTTCATACAACGTTCGATGCGGCCACTCAGTGTGCATCAGCCCAAAGCGCCCCCAGAAGGTCCCCCTGGGGGTTACGTCCGAGTCCTCTCAGGTCACTTTCCTGCCTGCCCGCGGCCACCGGGGCCACCAGGCCACAGGGCCTCATCCCAGCACCTAAACGGCGCCAGGTGGGGCAGCAAGGATCAGCAGAAGCCCCCAGGGCCTCTGGACCAGCACCCCAGGCCCAGGGTGCCCTCGGGCTCACCTGTGCAGGCTGACGGCCAAGCTCACCAAGGAGACTATAAATCCCACCCAGAGCGTTAGCGAGGTGCTAGCTCTCCAGTGAGATGTTTGCACATCACGGGTGTGTCAGAACCTTCGAAAGCACCACAGAATTCAAGAGGTAACATCTCCCAGAACACATGGTTACAGACAGCACGTGCAGTGGACCGGCTCCGAGCCCTCACTGGGCCATTTTAGGCTTTTTTTTGTCTTTCGGGATGTTTTTTGCCCCGATTCTATTTTCTATTAAGCACCTTTTTTTTTTTTTTATGTTTATTTATTTCTGAGACAGAGACAGAGCATGAGCGGGGGAGGGGCAGAGAGAGAGGGAGACACAGAATCCGAAGTGGGCTCCAGGCTCTGAGCTGTCGGCACAGAGCCCGACTTAAGGCTCGAACTCACAAACCGTGAGATCATGACCCGAGCTGAAGTCGGTCGCTCAACTGACTGAGCCACCCAGGCGCCCCCCTCCCCTTTTTTTTTTTAGAAACGCTGCCATGGAGAAGATGCCCATAGAATCCCAGAGACCAGCCCAGAGCCTCAGACAGGAGCTCAGAAATACAGGAGGATACAGGCATTCACGGGCTCTTTAACTGCTGTGTTTATTTTGTGCTGAGAGTGGCCCCCCCACCTTTGCCAGTCTGGGGGTTGAACGAGTTAGAGGTTTCCAGAGGGAAGCCATGGGACAGGTTAGGACAGGCTGGTCCCTGCTCAGAGGGACTCAACACACAGCATCACCAGGTCTTGGCTGCCGGGCCCACCTCCCAGCCCTCGCAAGCCCCTCCCCGTCCCTCCCTTCTCCCGCAGCGCACACGGCCCTGGGCCCTCAGTGGCTGCTCACCGAAGGCCTGAGCCTGCTCCCCCTCTGCAAACCCCACCCCCGTGACCACTTCACCCCTGCGTCTGTCTCTGCCTCCACCTCTATCCCCTCGGCTCCTGCCTCCGCCCAGGGTCTCGAGGGAGCGGAGCAGGGCCACTCAGGCCAGCAACCCTGCGTCCATCGGGAGGAGCTCTTTTCTGCTACCAGCTCCCTTCCCGCTGGCCGGCAGGAGGCTGGGGCCTTGCTGGCCTGGTGGCTCCTTTCTCTGCAGGTGAACTGGGGGTGGGGGGTGGGGACAGGCAGGCATCTCCTTGAAGGAGCCCTGATGTTGGAGCTGCACCTTGGGGAACCAGGGTCCATGCCCCCCTGCTCTCTCAGTCCCTGGCGGGGTCCCGAGCCCTTCCCTTCCCCTGACGGCTCTCTTCCCGGGACCTCAGGGCCCCTAGGTCAGCAGCCTCCCCTACGGCTCACCCCACCCTCGGCTCACTTCCTGGGTAGATCTTCACCGGCCCCATGCTTCCCTCCAGGGCACAAGGAGACCCATGTGGGCTGGTTTCCAGTGCTGGGGGGTGGGGGAGGGACACTGAACCCCATGTCCTCGGTCAGTGTGCTCTCATCAGGCAGCTCTGGGTTCTGAGGGCAGGGGTCCTGGTGCCCAGGGGAGGGGGCTTCTTGCCGAACCCGGCACTGTGACCCATGGGGCTCCCCCCGCCCAGGGGCCAGGAGGCAGGAGAGCAGTCCGGGTCTCGGTGGGCATCCCGGACCCTGATCAGGAGGGCTTACCAGGCACGCAGGCAGTCTTCACGCATCTTTCAGAACTCCAGGTCCAGGTGTGGCGGACAGTGGACAAGTGCCCTGGTGGTCACATCCTAGAACTCTCCTTGACCCGGGCAGCACCCCGCAGGAGAAGGCCGGCCTTGCAGGAGGATGCTACTTTTCACTGCTTCAGTGGGAGGAAGGAAAGCTTCCTACTACCCAGCAACAGTCCAGCCGATGAGAGCCTCTCACAGCTCAGCCAGTGAGAAACAGTCACAGCCCAGCCAATGAGAAACCGTCACAAGCTAACCAATGAGAGCCTCTCACAGCTCAGCCAGTGAGAGACTGTCACAGGCCAGCCAATGAGAAGCCACTACACTTCAAGCTCTGTCTTATTCCAGTGAAGTTAACAGCCTATCCCAGCTCCCTCTGTGCTCTACGAAGGAACCTCCGCCGGGCTTTCCTCTGCGTTGTTGTCTGCAATTGCATCCTGGATTGCAATTCTCTGCTATTTCCAAATAAAACCATTTTTTTTTTTGCTGGTAAAGTAACTGGCAGTGTAATTTTTTAAGGCTAACAAAGGATCTAATCAACAAGGGTCCGATGCGGACCTGTAAAACAGAATTGAAACTCAAATAATGAAAAACAATTATATTTTAAATGAATAAGACAACTACCAAGAAAAACTAACCCTATGCTGATGAGGGAAACAAAGGCAAGAGAAATGTGGCTTAAATTAAAATCTCCTTACAGCTTGCTGCCCACGGACAGACACCTGAAACATGCCAAAGGTGACCTTCCTCGAGGAATTCATGGCTGCATTAGTGCCTTAATGTTTGTGTCTTATTACAGGCTAAAAGTAACCTTATCTTAACAGCAGCTAGCCCCTCAAGGTCCTGAAAGCCTTGCTTCCAAATTCCTTAGAGACTGCACTGTCCATAACCCTCAGTAATTAAAAAGTATGTAGTCATTCACTCCTTCTTATTGGGACACTTTCGTGTCAATTGCTCAGGCTGCAATCCTCTAGCCAATGGCTGCTCTACAGGGAGGAGGAAGCTGGAAGTTAGTCCCCTGGCCGGAATGGTAATAAGACCCAGAAACTCGATGCCCTCTCTTTATTCCTATTCTTTTTTTTTTTTTTTTTAATTTTTAATGTTTATCTTGTGAGAGAGAAAGAAAGAAAGAGAGCAAGAGAGAGACAGGAGGAGTAGAGAGGGAGAGAGAAATCGGGGTTCAAACTCACAAACTGTGAGATCATGACCTTGGCCAAAACCAAGGGTCAGACGCTTAACCAACTGACCCACCCAGGTGCCCCTCTTTATTCCTATTCTTATATAGAGTTGTCTTTTGGGAGTTAGGACAGCCACCTAAGTCCCCAGGACGGCTGCTAATCTTAAAGACTCTCACGTGAAGTTTCCTCCTCATTGGTCTAATGTGATCCCCTCCACATCCCTGGTCTAGCCGCTTCTGGCTGCAAGACTTAGGCTCAGGGTGGGCCGAAACCAGCACTCGAGTGAATCAAAGCCCCACTGGGGTTGGCTTCCTAGAGAAGTTAGCTGTAAAAGTCTACATATGCTGGAATGTTGCTTACACTGTGATGGATTTCGCTCTTTACTATTTTTTCATCAGTGTCCCCTACTGACTACTGAAATTACAAAATTGGATAATTTCCCCTTATAAAGCTCTTCTGGTGTTTGCCATGGGTGAAAAATGGCACGGCCTTCATGGCAAGGCGCAGCACAGTGTTTTGGTCCATGTGCAGACACCCATTTTGCAGTCTAGCATGCGTCGGGGAACGGGGGGCCTTTTCAGCTGCCCGGTGATCATAGTGATTTTGTTTGAGGGACCCCTCCAGTCGCTTTGACACCGGGAACCTGTAACATATTCCGCACGAGACGTCACCCGGGAGTCGGGCCAGGGGGGATTCTTGGTAATGAACCTCTAGGCTTCTTCCTTGGTCCCCAAGGTCTCTCCCTTGGGATGCCTTTTAATCCACTGGAATCAATTCAGATCGCAAGATTCAAAAAAGGTCTTCTGTCAAACTGCACGGCCTCAGTACTCCTGGGGAGACAAGAAAAAAGAGCTCATTGACGGGACTTTTAAAGCTTCAGTACAGTTAGATCTCTTCTGCAGGAAATGGGGCAAATGGTCTGAGGCACCCTGTGTCCAGCCCTGCATGGCCCTAAATCACGACCCTGATCGAAGGGCCTCTTGCAGAATGCGTTTGGCCACTAACCAGGCCGATGAACTCCCTCCTGATATACTGGATGGTTGTCTAAACAGGCCTCGTCTGGAAAAAGCCAGGTTGCTGGAGGAAGCACAGGCCATCCCTAACGAAAGGGACTCTGACGCTCTCACTGTCCCTCCTGACAGACTCAGGTTATTCTAGCTGTGTGTGGGGGCCTCTCCCTCCTTCATTCCCGGGGTTATTGAGTGTGATAACTGGAGCCAATTGGCTCTGGTTAGTCTATCCAGGGACAGGGACTTTATGGAAAATTCCCAAGCAGCTGCTGAAACTCCTTTTGTTTCAGGGAAGCTCCCCGTCTTCTCTGGTCCGGCACGACTGCCCATTTCCACTTGCTTGTGGACGAAAAAATAATCTGCATCCGCTCATGTGTCCGAGCTGACAGGCTTGGGGACCGGGAGGCCTCTTTCTCTGTCCTCTGGGCTTTTTTCAGCTTCCAGCATTCCTGCACCCCACCTCTTCCCCCTCCCCCTCCCCTTCCTCTTGTCTGTGCACCGCCTCGGGTGCGGGTGCGGCCTGCATAGCCGGCTCCTGTACAATTCTGGGTGCCTCGGGGGCCACCGGCCCCTCCTCCTCAGTGTCCAGGAGCGAAGGGCACCCCCTTTACGGGGGCCCCAGGGAAAAATCGACAGCGGGGGACACACAGGTGGAACACATTTGGCGTTTACACTAATTTGTTGGCTCAATTATGACAGACATGTCTTTAGAGTCATCAACATAAATATGAAAATTTTTCTACCTAGGTTTACTGAAGGTCAAATAAGCTCGTGTTCTCTCTGTTGCAAACTGTTGGCAAAGGGATTCCTTGAAATGACGGTTCATTTTGCCCCTAAATATATTTTAAAAGGATACTGGTAGGGGGCGCCTGGGTGGCTCACTCGGTTAAGCGCCCAACTCTTGATTTCCGCTCAGGTCATGATCTCACAGCTCAGGGATTGAGCCCCACGTGGTCGGGCTCTGTGCTGACAGCCTGTGGAGCCTGCTTGGGATTCTTTCTCTCCCTCTCTCTGCCCCTCCCGCACTTGAGCTCTCTCCCTCTCTCTCTCAAAATAAATAAATATTAAAAAAATAAAAGTACACCGGTATAACATTAAAATTCTGCTTTTCTCTCTGTTTAAAGACAAAGTTTTCTTGGATTGTTGGTCTGCTCTTGATTAAAAAAAAGTAATAAAAGATTTTTTCTCTCTTATTTATTTTTATTTATTAAGATGTTTTAATGTTTATTTTTGAGAGACAGAGACAGAGTGTGAGCGGGGGAGGGGCAGAGAGAGAGGGAGACACAGAATTCGAAGCAGGCTCCAGGCTCTGAGCTGGCAGCACAGAGCCCGACGCGGGGTTTGAACTCACGAACCCTGAGATCATGACCTGAGCTGAAGTCGGACGCTTAACCGACTGAGACACCCAGGCGCCCCAAGGGTTTTTTCTCTTTTGTCTCCCTGGAAAATCAAGGTTTTTATGCTCTGTCTTTATTGAGTCTTTGGTTACTTAATAACTAAAACTCATCAATATTAAAGGAGCTGAGTTTTGCTAACCACTACCCAACCCTACATATTTGCCTTTGGAATCTCTTATTGCCACCTTGGTTAAATAAATAAATAAAAGTTTTAAGTTTTATAATGATCTGTAATCCTATCTAGGCACGTGCTTTATAATTTTCTGAAGTTTTTAACAAACTTCCCCAAGATTTAAGTTGTAAATGAAGTCTTTTTGACCAATTAGGCTTATTTGGTATGTTAAGTTACTTGGAAAGCCCTGTCAAACAAATAATTTTACATCTTAGGTTGTATTGCCGGGGTAAGTGCTAGAACTTCAAATATACTATATGAAATTCCTGCCGTTTTAATTTGTGTTGATAATAAGGTCATCCCTTAACATCCTAACTGGTGAAATGTTATGTTGCAGAAATAACTGAATTCCCTTGTCAACTGCATTTGTCTTTTGCAATTTACCAAATGAGTTTCATCTTCAAAGAGACTTGTATCTTTATGATAAAAGTCCTCTTGGACTTCTTAAACAAATGCAACTGGAAAGTCATATTTCAGAGAGAGATGCATAGACTCAGACATGACCAAACAGCTTAAAGGAATTGAGGTTGACTTCATGAAACACGGAAATGTTGGCCTGACACTTTGCTTAGAGTTCCCAGCGGCCTCACCGGGTGAGTAAAGAAGGTCACCTCCTGGCAGGTGCCGGAACCTCAGGAGATCTTGGGGACCTCGTGAAGACGAATCTACCCAAATCTTCAGGTATCGCAGGCCTGTCTGATAGTAAGTATTTGGCTTGGCTTCGGCCTCGAGAGGTTACCGGAAGTTCAGCTGAGATTTCCTATAAAAAGTTCCAGCACAGCAAATTTTAAAAGATTTATATTATCAATCTGCTCTTCTTGCTGAGCGTATGTAAATAATTAGGCCAAGTTTGCTAAAACTGGACTCGTTCTACAAACAAATTAGTCTTGATCTGGCTATCTCTGGAAATAAGGGTGATTTGGGAGAGAAAAATTATGTTTCAGTAACACATCTTTGCAGACGTTAAACTCCTGGTTGCCTTTAAGTGTCTGTTGTTTGCCAAAGCTGGACACCTTGAGGTAAACTTCAGAGAAACTGCCAGAAGGCTCACATACAATCTTTGTGCCCGTTGCTCGGTGGGCCATTCACAAGGACCTCCAGAGGCATTTGGGTTACAAACCAGACAAATCCATCTGATTCCTGCGTGTTCCCACTCCAAGCTTGACATCTGCAAATCTCACTGGCAGCACGCAAGACTCAGACACTGGGTTTATAATTTGCTCTAACCATTACTCTATTTTCTGTTGCCGTAAAAGTGCCTCTTGCCAATTACCTGATTGCTTACTAAACAAAACAGTCTACAGGATGATTAACACCACCTACCACACATTTAACGCCTTAAATGACTCTCCCGAACCTGGGAGACTCCGAGGTCTCCAGCCTGGTCCAGGGGCTCTCTGTGGGACCTGGGGAGTGAGGCTGAGGGCTGGGGCCCAGACAGATCTGCGTGTCCCATTATCCGGGTTAAGTCTTGGCTTCGTTTCTCACGCCAATGTCTCGGGCCTTTATCGGTAAAACCGGGTGATCACAGGTGTCACAAGACTGCGGTGAGCAATAAACAAAGTCGCAAAGCACGCAGTAAACTGCTCTTACTTCTTTCAGGTCTATTTTACCCAAAGTCTGGGGGCTAAAAGAAGACTTTGCTTTAAGAAATTACCAGCATTAGGATTAAAGCCAACGCAGATATCCAATTGAGAAAGCGAAGCATTCGCGTGGATTTTAAAGCTGAAATAAGATAAGGGTAAATGCTAAGCCCTTGGGCTCCTCGGCCTATAGGACGAGGCCCGGGCCCCAGAGCCGGGACTCGAGTGCTCACCGCACTCACCTTAACCCTGCCCTGCAAACCGGGCACTAGGTAGCCGCTGTCCCGCTCGCGCTCCCGCCTTCCCGCCCGCCCCGGACCCCAAACTCGGGACCTAAGATCAGGGTACTCCAGTCGCTCTCCGGCTCTGCACCTGGCCGGGCAAAACGGAGCCCGCCCCCACGTGGGGCAGCGCTGTGCGCAGGCGCACCACGTGTCCGCTGCCCAACCGCCCAGCTTCTCCGGCAGCCAGCACAGCGACGCCATTGGCCGACAGGCTTATGCATATGCAAAACAAGTGACAAAGCGCGGCCCGGGCCGCTGCTGTGGGCGGCGGCGGAGAGGCGGCCTGGGGGCGGGGCCGGCAGAGGAGAGGCGGCCTGGGGGCGGGGCCGGCAGAGGAGCGGGCGTCTGGGGGCGGGGCCGGCAGAGGAGCGGGCGTCTGGGGGAGGGGCCGGCAGAGGAGAGGTGACCTGGGGGCGCGGCCTGGAAGAGAAGCCGCAGGGGGGCGGGGCACGGGCGGGGCGTGGCCAAGCAGGCTGGGAGCCTGGCGCGCAGCCGAAGAGCACGGTGGCAAGTGGACATGAGCGCGGTGGACCTTGCCCGCGTGGGCGCGTGTGTCCTGAAGCATGCGGTGACCGGGGAGGTGAGGCCGGACGAGCGCAGGGCGGTGGGTGGGCCCCTGGCACCAGCCCGGGCGCCCTGGCAGTGGCATGCGCAGCGGGCTTCGGGTCGTGGAGCTGGGGGCGCAGTCCGGGCTTGCGCGGTGCGGGGCTGGGGGCACGGACGCGCGTGGGAGGTGGTCCATCGGCGCCCCTCGCCCGCTCCGCGCAGGCAGTGGAGCTGCGGAGTCTGTGGCTGGAGCAGGCGTGCGTGGTGGCTGGCCTGCGGCGCTTCGGCTGCTCGGTGTGTCGCTGGATCGCCCGGGACCTCAGCAGCCTCAGGGGGCTACTGGACCAGCACGGCGTGCGTCTGGTGGGCGTGGGGCCCGAGGCCCTGGGCCTGCAGGAGTTCCTGGAAGGCGGCTACTTCGCGGGAGGTGCTTGTGCTCCCCTCCCCTCCTCCCACTGTAGCCCCACCAGCTACCTCGAGACCCTTCCCAAGCTCTGGGCAGTGGCCATCCCCTCCTTGCCCAGGCCTGACCCTTCTGTCTCCTGGAGCTCCAGTCATGTCTCCGGGGCTCTCCACCTGTTGCCCCTACTTGTGTCCCTCAGGCACGATGTCCCTCCCACCTTGGACAGAGGCAGGGCCCAGCGGTGATGCTGGCCTCGAATCCCCGAGGGTCTCTACTGGGTGGCAGCAAGATCCCGCCTTCCCAGGAGCCTAAAGGAGTACGGCTGGGACAGGAGCCCACCCTGCTAGACCCCTCTCCCTGGCACTCAGGATATGCCCTCCCAGAGCCCTGGGCCCGGTGGCAGAGTCCAGGCCAGCCCCGTGCCTCCCTTTTCTTGCCACCTCTGGGCCTCTGCCCCTCCGCTAACAGTGGGGACACTCAGTCCTCTGCTCCTACGTCCTGGGTGGGCAAGCCAGGGGAGCGGGGGGCTGGATGCAGGCAGGTGAGCGGGGGGGGGGGGGGTGAGTGCACACCTGTGGCTTCTGCTTTCCAGAGCTCTACCTGGATGAGAGCAAGCGCTTCTACAAGGAGCTGGGCTTCAAGCGGTGAGCGGGCGGGGCAGCCGCCTCTTCTCATTCCTCTTCCCCCTGCTGCCCTCTTCCTGGGCATGAGGCTCTGGGGGCATCCACTGCTCGGTCGGTCCTTCTAAGGACTCTCTCTTGGGTGCTGGGTGTCCGTTACGGCTGTTGGTTAGGCCTCTCACCCAAGATCTACCCCCTTTCCGGCCATCTCGGGTGCCTGTGTCGTAGGCTGGCTGCCGGGCCTGACTAGTGGTGCCCAGCTGAGTCAGATCTCTGGGCTCACCCAGCTGGGGGTCCAGCCCACACTCCCCAAATCTGCGGGGCCCCAGGCCTACCGGCCCCCAGGCTGGCTGCCCCATGCCCCCCCCCCCCCCCCAGCCCTGCCCCGAGTCCCTGGTGAGATGCTTGTGAGAATCTGGTGGGTGTATCTTGTAGAGACTGGGGATAGAATTGCTGGGCAAGTCTTTGCCGAAGAGCCGGGGCCTGGACTAGCCAGCTGTGTCTTCACAGGTACAACAGCCTGAGCATCCTGCCGGCCGCCCTGGGGAAGCCCGTGCGCGATGTGGCCCTCAAGGTTTGTGATGGCCAAGGACGGGTGGGACTTGAGGTGGTGGGGCTTCCCTGTAGGGCTGACCCGGACCTGCCTCCCTCCTTTCAGGCCAAAGCTGCTGGCATCCAGGGGAACCTGTCCGGGGACTTGCTGCAGAGTGGAGGGCTCCTGGTGGTCACCAAAGGTGGGCTGGGAAAGGGGTGTCAGAGGCCGATGCCTGGTTACATGGGGGGCCGAGGTCACATCCTGGGCTGGGAAGGTCTGGCTGAACTTGGTGGCATGTCCTGACCCTCTCTGCCTCCCTTCCTCTGACTTCCTGACCTTGTCAAGTCTTCTCTGTGCTGGGTGGGCTGCGGCCAGGACGGCTCCCTTGTCAGGATAACCAGGTGGAGTCTCGGACAGTGAGGGGTGTCTCCCTCCTCCCAGCACGCAGGGGCATCCTGACCGCCTCCCCACCGCTGTAGGTGGTGACAGAGTGTTGCTGCACTTCGTCCAGAAGTCTCCGGGAGACTATGTCCCCCGGGAGAGCATCTTGCAGGCCCTGGGCATCCCGGCGGAGGGCTGTGCCAGCGAGGCGCCCCAGGTGAGCTTGGGCCTGGGGAGCACGCCGCCCGCTAAGGGCAGCAGCTCCCCTGGGTTGAGTGCTGGGTACGACCAGGTGCCAGGCTGCACCTGCAGGGTTGACGTACTTCTGCGCTCGTGGCAGCCCAGGATGTCACTGTCACCCCACTGTGCAGGGGGAAGCAGGCTGAGGACAGTGGGGAACCAGGGGCAAGGGTGGCCAGATGGCCTGGCACAGCAGGGCTCTCCCCAGAGGGCAGGGGGCTGCCTGTCCTCTCAGCCTGGGGAGGGTCGCAGTTTGCCCAAGGTGACCACAGCCAGTGGTAGTGGGGTCCTGGTGGCTGACCTCCTGTGTCCCGAATAGAGGGGGTTTTCTAGCACTTGGGCCCCAGACTGCTGGTGGGTGGGAGCAGCTGCTTTGGACTCTGGGGAGCGCGGCTGGCCTGACGGGGACCCTGCTGTGCCCACAGTGTGCTGAGGGGGCGTGCGCAAGGTGAAGACCAAGGCCTCCGAGGGCCTGGGAGGCGTCTGCTGCCTTGAACACTGGGAGCTGGATGTGAAGAATCTTTCTGGAATCTCTGGACTGGGGCACCCAACTCTGCCTGGGCCTCTGTGACAATGAGCATTAAACTCGTTTCTGGGCGGCGTTTATCTTCATTGGCTCTGATCCCGTCGTCCTCACAGGGGACGTGGGCCTGCAGGCTTCCTTGGGAGGGGCCGGCAGAGGGGAGGAAATGGCCCTGCAGCCTCCCCGAGGGCCTCAGGCCTCTGGCACAGGAGGGTCAGGGGTTGGAGGACCGCGCAGGGTGCGGGAGATGAGGATATGGTCAGGTCAGAGCTCATTCTGGGTGGGTGTCCAGGGTGATGTTGCCCCGCAGCTGCTGGGCACGGTGGACAGTGAGGCTTAGGGAGGGGGCTAGTCGGCTGGAAGGACCTTCTCCGATGAGATCTGTCATTTGCACCCGACTGGGGTGGCTGGCCTGGCCCAGCTGGTTCATCCAGCTCTGCCACGCCCCCAACCCCCCCCCACACCATTCCTTGGGGGGATGTGACAGGCACCTGGAACCTAGTGTCCAGAGCGGAAACCTGCCCCTGCCCACCATGCCTGGGGCTCTTTGGTCTGGGTGCGTTCAGATGACCTCAGCACCACCCCTCTACCCGCCCCCCTCGCCTTGGCCAGGATGACCACAGTGGCCTCCTAGCTGGCCTCCCAACTTACTCCCACCTTCCCCCCCTGCCCGGTTTGGTACTACTCTCGGGGGTCTTTAAAACATCAGAGCAGGTGACAGTGTCCCTTTGTGGTTTAACCCTGCCACCGGCCTCTAGTTACATAAAACCTGAAGCGTAGATTCTGATCTATGGCTCCCCGGTTCCCTCGGTCCACCTCCTGACCTCAGCCAGCTCCTGAGTCAGTGGCCCCTCCTCCCATCTGAACCGGTGGTCCCTGAGGGCCAGTGTTTGGGGGCGTCCTGGCACAGAGACCCTGGGGGGCTCACCAGGCGTGGCCCTCCCTCTGCAGGGTGCCCTGCTGTTTCCCTGTCTGGCTTCTGTTTTGCCCAAGGCCACCAGCAGTCAGCGCCCAGCCAGATGCTGTCCCCCAACAGTCAGCGGCGCATACAGACAGGGGCTCGGCCACCCCCTCCCCCCCCCCCCCAACAGACAAGGCAGATGGCTTCTTTGAAGCGTTTACTTAGCTCAAGTCTGAAGCTCATGGACAGCTGACTGGGATGTTTGGAGAGGGTGCAGACAGGTAAACGCGTCTACAGGGCTGGGGCACCGTGCCCCTCACCGCAGGCACGGAGGGCGCCGGGCAGTCACCGCTTGCCCTGGGTGCTGGGGCCGCGGCTGCGCTCCAGGCCCCGCGCGGGCCGGCAGCGTGTGCGCCTTGGCCTTGCCCGCGGCTCCAGCTGCACGTGCGAGGGCCGCCTGGCCTGCCGCGGCGGGTGGGCGTGGCCACAGTGCGGCCGGCGACGGCTACCAGACGCGGCATCGCTCCCGCGGGTGCATGCGGGTGCCCTGGGCACAGTGGAAGGCGTCCGCGAAAGCCGCCAGGTTCTGCAGCGAGCCCAGCACCCTGCGGGCGGCCAGGGGCCTGAGCCAGCTGGCCTGGGCCCCGGGGGTGGGCGCTGGGGGGCGGGGGCGGGGGGCGGGATGGGGGTGGCGCGCACGGATGCAGGGGGCTACTCGCCTGTACTTCAGGGGGCTGTGGACGTCGGTCTTGATAGACTGTACGGCGAACTCAGGCCGGTAAGACCCGCACCACACCTGTGGGGGCGTGAGGGGCGTGGCTGTGGGGGGGGAGGGGCGGGCCTGGGGGGATGGGACGCAGGAATCAGGGGGGCCCTGAGGGCATCCAGGCGGGGGTGGGGTGGGCCTAGGGGGGCAGGGACAGGCGTGTGCTCTCACGTCTTTCTAGGCACAAGGGAGTCCCGCCTGTCCTGTCCCAGGCCGTCCCTTCTTGGGTGGGGGAGGGAAGCCAGCCTCCCCTCCCCAACTGGCCCAGCTCCAATCCTCTGCTTCCTTTTCCTCCAGGAAGCCTTCCAGGCTGGCAAGTCTGCTTCTGCCCGGCCTGCCCTCTCAGCGTGGCCCTGGAAGTACCCCTCAGTGGAGGCCTTCCAAAAACCTGGTGGGCAACCGGTGCCCAGCTGCTGAGGCGGCAGGCAGGGTGGGGACTGTGGCTCCTACCTGGGCATAGTTGATGAAGAAAAGCTGGTCGTAGGTCAGTTCCAGCCCTGGCAGCTGCTTGTCCTCGCCACCGTCTGCCATCCACTTTAGGTAAGCCTGCAGACGCCAAACAGGTGCTGGGCCCGGGCCTGTCCTTGCTCCTGGGGTCAGCACCGGCCTGGGGTCCGGGCAGAATGGAGGTCTGGCTCCACGGCCCTGCTCCCGGCGGAGGTCCTGCCTCAGCACCTGATGGCCCTTCGAGCACCCCAGGGACAGCGCTCCTGCCCTGACGGTCTGGTGCTCATCTCCGTGCTACAGTGGCTGGGCCCTGGCCCTGGGGCCGGGGTGGGGGCGCTGGGGGGTGGTGGGGGGGGGAGGATCCCTGCTCAGGCTGCCACGCAGCGCCCACCTAGAAGGAGCTCCGAGGCCCGGTGCCTCAGGCTGCAGGTGCAGGAACAATGCCACGGCTGGTGGGGACGTGGTGAGCGCCACTATCTTACCGGGGGAGAGTCAGTGGCTCCCCTGGGGTTCGAAGGCTCAGGTAAGGTCAGGGTAAAATGTGGGCAGCACAGCCAGGTGCCCATTCACCCGCAGCCAGGCTGGCTCCCCCAGGGCACAGCTGCTTTCCGGGACAGATGGAGAAGGGTTCCAGGGGTGCCTCGGCCTGCGCAGGGCACGGTCCCCGCCTCACCGAGGCACCTGTTCCCCTGCGTCCTTGAGGGGCCCCTGCTTGGACCCACCTTATATGCCTGCCGCACTCCTCCGTTGTCAGCGATGTTTTCCCCGAGGGTGCTGAACCCGTTCACCTGCACACAGGACGCGGGACGGTAGGGCGGCCGGGCTCCCCTGCACCCCCCGGGGGCCGGGGCTGGGGAGCGGGTCCCCGGCGGTGGCGGCGCTGCTGATGGCCTGCTCACGTTTTGGTGGTCGGCCAGGTCCCAGGAGTAGTTCCCGTACTGGTGGACCATGCACTCCGACTGCTCCTGGAAGTGCTGTGCTGAGAAGTTGGTCCACCAATCGAGCATGTTGCCGTTCTTGTCGAAGTTCCGGCCTGGCGGGCAGAGGGGGCTGCCTTCGTGGCCCTGCCTGCCCAGTGCCAGCCTCACCGGCACGTCCTCCCAGAAGCCCCAGTGTCTAGAGCTCATGGGGGCAGGGGACGGGCCCCTGAAGGGTTGGCACAAGGTCATCGGGCTGCTGAGGCCCGGGAGGGGGCTCTGGTGGCCTACCATCCCACCCCCGAGGTCAGAGCCTGGAGTTTTGGGGCCCCGGGGGCACCGTGGCTTAATGCCCCTCGCCGTGATGTCCAAACTCTGTGAGCCCCAGGTAAGGGGAGCACGTGGTCCTGGGGGCCACGAGGCTGCCCTCAGAAGGTCCCGATGGTCAAGCCCTGTGGGAAAGCCAGCTGGGGCCCCCGTGCATGGTCACAGGCCACTAGAGCAGGCAGGGGCCGCACCCTGGGATGGGAGGTGGGGACATCGGGTCAGCACATCTCTGGGCCAGAGGAGGCTGGCTGCCCTGGGGTGATGCCAGGCCAGGACCTGGAGCTTCAGAAATGCCCGGGGTAGTGTCACTATCGCCGGTTCACGGGCCCAGGGAAGAGCGGCCCGTTAGGTGGAGTCAGGATCTGGCCCGCGAGCCCTCACACCCTCTTCTCTATGTCTCTGCCCAGAGCAAGGGTGCCGGACGGGGGCCGAGCCTGCCATTCAAGACCTCTCTGCCACCATAGCTCCCCTGGGAACCCAGCAAGTCCTCTCTGCCTGGGTGTCAGTGTCCCCACCTAAATCGTGAAGGGGTTGGATGGACAGCTCCAAGGCGCCCTGTCCCCTGGTCCCCTCCCGGGACTGCTGCTCAGTGGAGAGGGGAGGAGGCCGTGTAGCTCTGACCACCCCCCACGCAGCTTCCCTACCGTTGTCGTCAAAGCCGTGAGTGATCTCGTGCCCGATCACCATCCCAATGCCCCCGAAGTTCAAGGCCTGTGGCTGCTCCTTGCTGAAGAAGGGGGGCTGCAGGATCCCAGCGGGGAATACTGCCCGGAGACAGGGGTGGAGACGTGTCCGTGAACAACCCTCCCACGGGCCAGGCCCTGGGCAGGCACCCCTGGGGCTCCTGCATCAAACCACACGGCCCGGGGGGGCAGGGCTGTGACCCCCCTCCGCCCCTCACGTTACAGACCAGAGAATACAGGGCCCGGAGGTGAGAGGCCGGGGCCAGCATGCGGCAGACCCAAGCTCTCCCGCCCCCCCTCATTCTCTGCTGCCCTCGGGACTGGGGTCTGCTCCCCAGTCTCTAAACCCAGCCCTACCACTCAGACAAAGGTGAGGAACTTCCCAGCAGGTGGGGAGAGGGGTGAAGTCCCTACAGGTGGGGAGAGGTTCTCTCCTCCCGAGAAGAGGCTGGAGGTGCCCCCCAGGAGGGAGGGGAGGGCTCTTCTCTGGCACCGGAGGGCTGGGCTCAGTCATGGAGGGGTCACACGTACCTATCTGGTTTCGGTTTGGGGAGTAGAATGCATTAACCACGGCCGCCCCGATGATCCAGCTGTGATAGACAGGCCGGTCACTTGGAGCCCGTCTCCTGGACCCTTTCCTCCAGGTCCCCTCCCGGCTGACCAGAGCCCCCACCCTTAGGGCCCCCATCACAGTGGCTGTGCCACGAGACCAGCATTGCCCGCAGCCAGGGCCGGGTCTGGGCAATCCACAGATCTGAATCCTCCCTGAACCCGGGGCTCCGGGTCAGACCCCGGCCGCCCTTCCCGGCCCGCTGGTTCCCGCGTGCCGCCACTCACAGGTTCTGGTCCACTTTCTCCCGAAGCTTCTTGAGGCTCCGCTGGGCACCAGCCTTGAGGTTCTGAAGACCGTTTTCAAAGTACTGGTCCTCCGAGAAGTTCAGCTACGGGACAGGGGTGGTCACTGCCGGGTGTGCAGGCAGGGGGGTCGGCAGTGGCTGGGGACCGGCCTTGGGACTGGCTGGGCAGTCCTGCACGAGGCCGACGGGCTGTGGGTGCGGGTGGTGGGGTTGGGGGGCCGGTGCTGGCTCTGGGCCTTCGTGCCACTGAGCACGTTCCTTCTCCCTCCCGACCTCAGTTTCCCCATCTGTAACGGGGAACTCTGGAGAGCTGCCCATCCAGCGAGGTGGCCGAGACGGCACCACCTGCCAGGGAGTTGAAGGCTTGTGGTTCACAGGGCTGGTTCAGGGGCGGATCGGGTCGGGGGTGAGGGGGCAGGTGAAGTTCTCGGGGCCCCCTTGGCCGGGGGTGGGGCGCACGTTGGAATACTCCTCGTCCAGGTGCTTGTTCCTCTCCTCCAGGATGTAGTCTGGGTACCCGATCTGTTCCCGGATGCTCATGGCCTAGGGACGACATCGGGGCCGGTCGGTGACTGCCCCACCGTGGGAACCCCGGCTCTGCCCCTCACTCGCTGCCGCGTGGCTCAGGGGCTGAGGGACTCGAGCCCCCCCCCCCCCCCCGCCCCTTGCAAGCCATGGGGAGGTTTAATGGGGACAGGTGAGGACCGGCTCAGCCCCACAGCCAGCCAGGGGTCAGATGGGGCGGGGGCCGGGTGCAGTGGGGCGGTTTCCACTTGACATCCTGGCCCAGAGGGGGCTTGCTCCGAGCCCACCCCTACTCGTTGGCAAGGGTGCCGGGAGGGTCTCCCACACTTGGCTTCTAGTTCCGCCTCTGAGCAAGCCACACCCACACCCAGTGTCTTCATCTCTGAAGCGGGTGCGACGACGGTCGCCCTGTGTCCCCGTGCTGGGGCTGCCCTCTCCAGGCAGGATGCCCTGACCGTGGGGCTCCAGCCACCTGCGCACCTTCTCCTGGGCCTTCTTCTTGGATGCCTCGTCCATCCAGCCCAGCTCATCCAGGGTCTCCACGAACACCGCCCGCACCTTGTCAATGAGCTCCCTGACCTGGGGGGACACATGGCTCTCGTCCTGTGTGTCCAGCATTGGGGTCTCTGCAGGGGTCCGGTCCAAAGCCTCGTCCCTGCCGTGATGTCGGGGCTGGGGGTGTGGAATGCTCCCCCCCTTCCGGGACAGGGGTCCTGACTGCGGGGCGTTCTCCTGGGTGAGCCTAGGGCCTGCCCGCCCCTGGACTCACAGCCCGTGTGGCCTGTAGGCCTTTCCCAGACAGGCCTGTAGGGTTGGGGGTGGGGCCTCTGGCCTCCCCATGTGACGGGGCACCAGGCAAACGTGTGCTCCCCGGAACCCCCTGGGCACACACGGGCTGCCGGGGAGCCAGCAGGGTCCCGGCACTGGGAGCCCGGAGTCACCCTGTGGGGGAGGGGGGCTGTGACCCGTGCCCCCACCCACCATGGGCAGCGTCCCTGTGGGGAGGGGCCACAGACAGACTGAGCACAGGGCACCCACCGCATCCTTGCTGTCTCTGGGAAAGGCCTCCCTGACGTAGAGGGAGCCCACGGCGCTCTCCATGTTGCTGTTGACGTAGCTGACACATTCTCGCCAGCGCACCTCCTCCACGGTCGTGCCGTAGAGCACCTGCCGCGTAGAGCACCCATTCACGCACTGCTGCCTCCCTGTCCTCAGCCCGAGCGCCCAGCGGCCAGAGCGGGGCACCGATGAACTCTGACCTCCCCGGGGACTGCCGGCCGTGGGCGTGGGCAGGACGGCGTCTGCGCTTTTCAGGGGAGGGCTCCCCACCCAGGCTGGAAGTCTGGCCTCTGCCCCGGGACAGGGGTAGGACCCTGCTCAGCCCCAAGTGCCACCTTGCCCCCTGTTCTCACCGCCCTGGCCTGGCTGGCCAGCCCGACTCTGACCTCTTGGACCCCAGCCCCCCACCGAAGCACAGGCTGGTGTTGACTCTGGGGGCCCTGGGGGCCACATCCAGCTCAGCCTTAAGCCACCAGCTCTCCGGCCCCCAGTGGGTTTTCCCATCGCCAGAGTGGAGACGCTCGGCCAGTAGTGTCTCCACCCAACCCGCCAAGGCAGACGCCCCGACTTGCCCCAACTTCCCTGATGCGCTGGAGGGCTTCTGTCCGTCCCGTTTCTCTAGCGAAGAACCTGGGGGTCCGCCTGACTCCCCTGCCCCTCAGCCCCCTGCTCGTACCTCAACTGTCTGTTGTCCACACTTACGTCTGCTCCTGAGGCCCTGGTCCAACCCGTCACCCCGCCCAGACAACGTGTGTCTGCACTCTGACCCCACGCCCCCTCTGATCGAGGCCTTGGAACAGCCACCATGACCACAGGCCTTCCCGGTGGGTCCCCTGCCTCTGCCCTGCCCGCACCCCCACCCCCAGCAGCCAGAATGACCACACAAGCAGGACGCTAGGCTGTGGTTCCCGCTCTGAACACCCTGGCGGCTTTCGAGGCACGTGGAATCCACGTTCGGCTCAGTCCCACGATTGCGGGCCCCCACCTCTCTCCCCGACCCCGTCTCCTTCCTTCCCACCACGTGGCCCGGGGGTGTCCTGCCTTGGGAATCTGCCCCCAGCCTCTTCGTGTCTGGGTCATTCTTGCCTGGAGGTCTCCAGTGTCACCCGCACAGAAAGGCCATCTCTGTCCCATACCTTCCTGTCATGTCCTACTTGTTGCTTTGAAAGAGTGGCTCTCCGGTTTGGCGACTGTCCCAAGAGGGCAGGCGTTGTCAGCCTCTTGCACGGCTCTGCCCCCGGCGTGGACCTTGGCGTTTGGCCCAGAGCAGGTGCCCAGCACCATGAACTAAGTGAACAAACGACAGGCCAGGGGTAGGAGCCACCGGCGTGGGGCCCCACTCACCTTACGGTAGTTAGCTCGCGCATCCTTGAATCGCTGGCTCAGGCTACTAATGCGGTCCAGCACCAGGCGCCAGGCCAGGTAGTTCTGCATGGTCCTGTGGGCAGGAGGCAGAGGGCGGGGCATATGACAGGCATGTGGAGTTTGTCCAGAGTGGGGATTGTGGGCTTCTGTGACGAACAGGCGCTTGCGCCAAGCAGGATGGTGGAGAAAGCCTCTGGGACAACCTCCAGATACAGCCTGTCTGCTCCTAGATGCCCAAAAAGTCCCAGGGAGGGTTCGCATCTCTCACTAAGGTTCTATCGGCCGCTAATATTTTTTTTTTTTTTTTAAATTTTTTTTTTCAACGTTTATTTATTTTTGGGACAGAGAGAGAGACAGAGCATGAATGGGGGAGGGGCAGAGAGAGAGGGAGACACAGAATCGGAAACAGGCTCCAGGCTCTGAGCCATCAGCCCAGAGCCCGATGCGGGGCTCGAACTCACTGACCGCGAGATCGTGACCTGGCTGAAGTCGGACGCTTAACCGACTGCGCCACCCAGGCGCCCCTCGGCCGCTAATATTTATCTGCCCAGAGAAGATGCTCCCTGGGGTACTCTCCCATGAGGAGACGTGGGGGGGGGGGGTGCAGAGGCCGAGATGCCGAGGCCTCTGGGGACCTTCCCGGGGCCTCACCTGGCTGAGTAGACATCGATGATGTCTTCAAGGTTCCGGAGGTAGGGGATGCCATACACCACGACTTCCTCATCTGGCAGCAGTTTGATTTTGACAGAGGACAGCACAGATTGTATGAAGAGGGTCCAGTTAAACCCCTGGGAAGGCGGGCGTGCGGAGACAGAGGGAGAGAACAGAGAGGTAGGTAGACACAGCTCGTGGGCATCCAAGAAACCCAGCCCCCACCAGAGAATATCTGGGGAATCAGAGGGAAGGCACAGATGATCAGAGTCAGGGTGAGGGTGGGTGACATCACCACAGAGCCTACAGACTGTGGAAAGAGATCACGCCAACGTATTTGAAAACTTGAACGTGATGGAAAAATTCCTGAAAAGAGTTTAGCAATACGATCTATAGAGTATATATCTAATAAATATAAGAACAGTAGAAATATAGTCTTACAGGTAATAAATTGATCTTTCATTCGAAATATTCCCACATGGAAATTTCTAGAACCATCTGCCTTTTCCAGTGGATGCTATCTGACATTTGTGGAAGACATACTGCCAGTCCTACTCAACTTTCCAGAGGAGAGAGGAAGAGAAAAATCTTCTCAATTTGATTTATGAGGCCAAGAAAAACTTGAATCCCCAAATAAGGATATTACAAGGAAAGAAGGTAACAGGCTAGTGTCGTTTATGATCATAGACAAAAAAAATCCTACGGAAAATATTAGCAATTAGGATTTATCCACACCTACATAATATGGATAATACATCACAGCCAAATTCGATTTATTCAAGAATTCAAGTTTGGTGTGTAAAATTTGAAAATCGAATCAAGTAACTCACGGTGGTAACTAGATAAAGCAGGATAATCACATCCTAATTTCTTTTTTTTATTAAAAAATTTTTTTTAATGTTTATTTTTGAGAGAGAGAGAGAGACAGAGCGTGAGTGGGGGAGGAACAGAGAGAGAAGGAGACACAGAATCCGAAGCAGGCTCCAGGCTCCGAGCTGTCAGCCCAGAGCCGGACATGGGGCTTGAACCCATGAACTGTGAGATCAAGACCTGAGCCGAAGTCAGGGGAGGGGCAGAGAGAGAGGGAGACACAGAATCCGAAGCAGGATCCAGGCTCCGAGCTGTCAGCACAGAGCCCGACGCGGGGCCCGAACCCACGAACCGTGAGATCGCGACCTGAGCTGAAGTCGGACGCTTAACCGACTAAGCCACCCAGGCGCCCCGATCACATCGTAATTTCAATGGATGCAGGAAGAAAGGCGTTTAATGAACTTTGCCGTCTGTTCATGACAAGAAGTCCTAGCGGACTAGAGCTAGAAGGTAAATTCAACAGTCTGGTGAGGGGAATCCACATACAGCAGCAGCAACCCCGAAAACAAAACCGCCCACAGCAAACGTCAAAACTGAGGGAGGAAACGGGACATCTACTATCGTGACTGAGGGTCCCTGCTAGCTCAACAAGACAAGTAAATGACAGAAAGTCAGTAAGGGTTTGAAAGGGAAGAAATAAAACTTATCGTTCACAAAGGACCTGATTTCACGTGCATAAAACCTGAAAGGAACTGCAGATACGTAGAGTATTGGAATGAGTGTGTGCGCGGAATAAAACTGCCGTGTCCGAGGTCAGAGCCTCTGCACAGGCGCAACAAAGAATCCGAAGATACATCACACAGTAAGACCTTTCGTGCCAGTGTCAGAAACCGAAGGGCTTGGGGCGCCCGGGGGGCTCAGTCGGTTGAGCGTCCGACTTCAGCTCAGGTCGTGATCTCACAGCTCGTGGGTTCGAAACCCGCATCGGGCTCTGTGCTGACAGCTCGGAGCCCGGAGCTGCTTCGGATTCTGTGTCTCCGTCTCTCTCTGCCCCTCCCCCACTTGTGCTCTGCCTCGCTCTATCAAAAATAAATTAAATGTAAAAAAAAAAAAAACCCAATAAAAAAAAAGAGTGCAGCGGGGGCGCAAACTGCCGTGTTCTCAAACTTGACTGTGCGGCCGTCAGCACGGCTGGCCCGGTGAGATGGGGTGTAGTGACGGTGAGATGTTGTCTCACCTACGAAACGTAGGACAAGGCAACCTAGTGCAGGTGAGTGAACTGTCTGGGTCCGACGGCCCGTCTTGTGGAGGGAGAAGTCGGGGTGGGGGCCTTGGGGACGGGCCGTGTGGATGTGCACACTCGGAGGCAAGTCTAAGCGTTATAAACGCATTCTACGGCAGACAGCCCAACGCCTGGCTTCTAGGACGTTCCCCCAAGCTTCTTCTCCATCTCTGCCGCACGGCACCTGCAGGCCATGGGCGTTCTCTTCTCTCTCTCCTCTTCCCACTGTTAGTACGTTTGCAGATCCTGCTGGCTCTATCTTCCAAGTGGATCAGAAACCACCCCTCTCGCCACGTCGGCTAGCGTCTCCACCTGCCAGCGTTCACCGCCTGGTCCTCAGTGTGAGTCAAGTCTGTGCCCCAGGCCCTCTCACGTGCCCTGGAGGCCTGGCATCGTCCACCCCTTCACCGCCGGTGCCTCGTCTGACTCCAGTCACCCTGCAGCCCCTGCCTCAGGACCGGCTGCCCCTTTGTTTGGACCACACACCCCAGACGGTCCCTCCTCCTGAGACTTCTCTCCTGCATCAGCTTCGTAGTGCAGCCCTTCCTGGCTGCGTTGTCCCACCGCCTCCCTGCTCTCTGCACGCAGGCCTCCCCGCCTGGGCTGCAGTGTAGACACGAGGCGGGGGTTGCCTGCTTGGCTCACTGCTGAAGCCCGAGCCAGAGGGGGGCCTCGTCCCCCACAGTGCCCGCTGTGGCGGGGGTGGGGGGGGGCAGCTGTTGGGTTGTGTTGAGGGGCCGGTCGAAGCAGATCACCACTGGGAGCAGGTGCCAAGGAAGAGGGCAGGCTCCAGGGGCCATAGAGCCTTCTGGAACACCAAGTGCCATGAACCCTGGGCAGGAGTCTCCGGAGTTCTCCTGCTTTGTTCTCTGGCTCCAGACCCTCGTGTTTTCTGGTCAGGAGTTAGGAGCTGTAGCGTCTGTCCCACCCCTGCCCTCTGCCCCGACTCGGGCTTCGGTTGTAAGGCTGGCCTGGCTACCACTGCATTTCTGTCCCTCCTGAGGGGAGGCCCCAGACAAGTCTGCGGCTCAGGGTACCGGCCACCTGAGTTTGGGGTTGGGTGGGGTGCAAAACCCGGCTCCCCTCTGTCTGGCCTGGGCTGCTCCTCCCCAGCCCCCTGCGGTCAGGCCTGGGCAGCAGGGAGGGCGGGCCTGAGGGTCTGGCAGGGTGGGGCCGGGTCAGGCAGGGGCTCAGAACAGGCCCCAGGGACGCAGTGCCCAGGGCGAGGGTCGCTCTGGTGAGTCGTCGACCCCTCCCGGCTTGTCTCCTGCTCAGGAAAGCGGGGTCCTCGCGGTATCCACCTCACAGATGGGGTGGCCCTGCGTGCCTGGACGGCCCGCCTGCACCTGCCGTCCTAGTGCGAGAGTGTCCCTGTCCGGGTGACCTCTGCGCGCATGGACGTGTTTCTGCGGCTTGGCCCGCGGAGGCGGGGCCGGGCAGGGGGCGGGGGGCGGGGCCGGGGCCCGTCGTGGGGCGGGGACTTGCCTTCAGGCCAAACTTGTTCTGGAGCTCCTCCAGGCCCATCCTGTGGTACAGACTGGTGACGTCATGCCTCTCCTCCTGCGGGGCCGTGGCCTGCACCGGGGGCCGGGGGGGGGGGGGGGGGGGGGGGGGGGGGGGTCACACCGGGGGCGGGGCGGCCGGGACCCCGCCCCCCCGCAGCCCCCGCCCCGCCCCGCGGCCTCACGTTTGCCAGCTGCGTCTCGAGCTCCAGCACCTGCGCCATGTCCTCCCGCACCAGGTAGCCGTTCTCGGGGAGGTTCATGTCCGCCCGCAGCATCGCGGCCACCGACACCATGAACTGCAGGTATGCTTCCCGCACCTGGGCCGAGGGAGGCAGGACTCGGTCTGGCGGCCTCGGCCCCCGCGGCCCCCATGGAGCTCTCTGTAGGGGCGGGGGGTGGGCGTAGGACACGAAGCGGGCCCCCGGGATGCTCCGGGGGCCAACCTCGGCCGGCGGGCGGCGGGACGGGGCGCTCCAGACCGTCCGCGCCCTCCCGGGCCGGGCCGCAGCCGCCACTCGCACTCGCGGACAAGCCGGTGCCGCGGCCGCGGGCTCCGCGTGAGTGGCCTGCTGCCCCGGACCTGCGTGGGGAGCCACACGCTGAGGTCACGCCCCGACGGCTCGGGGCTACGCTTCCGCCCCATCCCCCACGTCCCTGGGCTTGCACGGGACGGAGAGACCTGTTCTCTCTCCGTGGTTGCCTACAAAGGGCTGGGCACCTAGCGGGTGCCCCGTAAAGGCCTCGGGGCCGGCCAGGGCTGTCAGATGCCAGGGTCCAGGGTGGGCTGCCGTTAGCCAGGCTGGACTCAGCCAGGGGGTCAGGCACTGGGTCCGGAGGGTCGATGCCCTTCCTGGACCTGCCTTCTTTGCGCCTCATCCTGGGAGGGGCTTTCCTCCCAGGCAGGGTCCGCAGAGGCCACACCTCCGGTGTCAGGCCCGTGGACGCCCTTGGCCTGGCTGTCTCCGCTCCGCTAGCCCACCCGTGGCTCCTTCTGTCAGCCACACTCGTCTCTGCCCCTGGCTGGACCGTCCTTCATGGCCCGGCTCACAGCCCGCCTCCACCAGGAGGCCCACCATCCTGCTTCCTGGCCGAGGGCTATTTCACAATTGCACCTCCCACAGCCGGCTCCCAGCTCTTCCCTCTGGCCCAGCTCGCCGCTGTCTGCTCCTTGCCTCGCTCCTCCCTGGACCAGGAACCCAGTGGTTACGAGAGCCCCGCGCTCAGGTGGCCTGAGTTCAGATCTCCACGGGCCCTACGCGGTAGACCGGCAGTGTGGACCACAGTCCTCACCGGTGAGACGGGGGTGAAGGGCGTGGGCCTCGGGGCCACCGGCTCAGCTGAGCCTGTCCCCATACGTAGCACGTGGTGTTTAGGGACGGTCCCTTCGACGGTGAGGACGAAGGCTGTGCTTGGCTTGTCCGCAGCTCTCAGCGCCCCGCAGGCGTTCACAAAGGCTAGCCGTGGGGGCCGGGTTAAAGGGGACCACGGGCAGGCCGGCCGCAGGGGGGCCCTAGAGCTGCCGGGGAGGGGGGGCAGCAAAGTGCCTGAGGGGCCGGGGCCGGTCGGACTCACCTTGTGGTTGTTGCCTTCGTCGAAATAGTATTCTCGGGACGGCATGCCCAAGGTGGGCTGGTCTATCTGGAGACACAGAGGGTGTGACCCTGGGCAACGAGCCGGGGTCCCCACAGCCTGGCTGGGGAGGACAGCAGCTCTCTCGACTCCCCCCGAACTGCGCCCGGCGGGAACGTGGGCTCCACCGGGAAGGGGGATGCGACCCGGTGCTGCTCTGCGAGTGACGGCTGGAGGGCCCCGGGGGACGCGCTGCAGGGTCCGCTGACCAGGTGACCCAAGGGGTGCGGGCCACGTGCAGGGCCTCACGGCGCCCTCGCCCTCCCTGCGTGGCGCGGGCTCGCTGTGGCCGGCGGTGGCTTTCTGAGGTCAGTTTTCCTGCCCTGGAGCCCGAGGCCCGGACAGACGGCACGCGGGCGGCTCCTCTGACTGGGACCCGGTCCCCCGGCAGCCGGTGCCCTGGGCAGGACGTGGACAAGGGCAGGGCCCTGGGAACGCCCCCGGGGCTCACCCACCCCCTGGCCACGGCCCTGCGGGCGCCCCCAGCCAGGCACCAGGGACCCGGCCTACCCCGGCCCCCCGGCGCGGCTCGTACGTAGATGATGTGCCGGCTGGAGTTCTGGTCGTCGTTCCAGATGAACAGGTCGATGAGGACGCGCCTGTTGAACTGCGCGTTCATCAGGGCCAGCTGCTGCTCCAGTTCCCACTTGGGGCCTGGGGGGTCAGCGCCTCACGCTGGAGACCGGCTGCGCTCTCGGGGGTCCCAGGCCCTCGTCGGACAGTGGACCCCAGCCCCCTAAGCCCCAGAGCTCAGGGGACATCGTGGTGGCAAGCACACCTGTGGGCCCCGGCGCTGAGGACCCGCTGCGGGACGACAGGGCCAGGGATGGCCGGGCACCTGGTGCCCCCGTGCCCCGCCCCCACGCCCCGGGGTCTGGGAGGTGAGTCCCCCCCCCCCAGGGGCCTGGAAGGGTCGCCCTCTGCAGGGCTGGGGAGCCCACTGGCAGCGGGTGTGAACCGCCAGCCTGAGCCCGGGAGGGCTCGGCTCCAGGGAGCCCCGGGCGGTGACACCTGTGTGCCGAGCGAGGCTGCCGCAGGCCCCGGCCTTACCTACTCTCTCGTTCCACTTGTCCATGGCCACCGGCCAGCCGCCCATCAGATCCAAGATGTTCAGCAGGGGCTGTGAGTCTCGTTTTTCTATCACGCCTGCGAGGGAAGGAGGGTCACTCGCCTCCCCGCCACCCACCTTCACACAGGCCCGTGGGGACGCTGCACGCCCGGCACAAAGCCAGGCCCCCGTCACACGGGGACGGGGACGGGGAAGGGCCCGGGAGGAGCAGAGACGGACGCAGGTGTGAGGGGCCCCGGGGGGTGACCGAAGCAGACGCGCCGGCAGGACACGGGGCGTGGGAGGGGGACAGGCGACCGGCTGGTGGGGGAGCCAGGCCGAGGGAGGCCCTGCGGCCCGGGGGTGCTGCACGGGTGGGGGGCGCCAGCACCGTGGCCGGCCGAACACTCTGGAATGGACGTGGACAACTTGTGCAGGGCAGCGGAGGTCCGGCAGGGAGCTCGGGAACTGGGGTCACACGTAAGGTGAAGGTGAGGGTCCAGTGGCAGGGCGCCAGGTCACTCGGTTTGGCGGAGACTCACAGGGAGGCAGGGGCACGGGGGAGCCTCATGGTGGAAAGAGGGAAGGTTCCGGGCGAGCCCAGATGGGGGCCGGGGTTTCGGGAGGCACGAGCCAGAAGCTGGCGGCTTCCTCTGGCTGCTCCGGAGTCGGATGCGGGGACAGAACAACGAGCCCTCGGTACTAAGCAGGGGGGGGTGCTCCCCACAGAGCAGCCGACACCCCAAGCTGGGCTTGCAGACCCCCAGGCAGGGACACGAGGGGAGACGGGCCAGAGGGGCGCGGGGTGTGGGGGAGCCATTCCTAGGAGCCGGAGCACAGGGCAGTCCCGTAGCAGCACCCGGGTACACGTGTGGACACTCGCGGACACACAGGGGCGGACACACACACAGACACACACACGTGTGCGCCTTCCCTGGGACTTCCAGGTGTGCCCCTCAGCAGTGTCCTTCTGCCCGGACGGTGTGGCCCGGTCTGGGGTCAGGGTGTAAACAGGATCACGGGCAGCTGGCAGTAAGTCCCTGCCCCCGGGGGAGCCTGGGACCAGCGGCCAGGTGGGGGCACAGCCCCCGTGGCCGTGAGTCCTGAGTGGCGTCCAGCTGCCACACACTGCTGCGGGGACTGTGGGGTCCCGGACCCCCCACTCACTCTCGTTCATGCAGGAGCGGTACAGCATCTTGGCTTTCTGCACAGCCGGCCTGTCCTTGGCGGTGGAATTCTCCAGCACTCCTGTGGGCAGAGGAGGGGGCTGGACAGAGGCCTGAGGCGGCCGCCGGGAGAGCCAGGTCAAAGGTCCTGGTGTCACCCGTCCCTCTTTAGTGAGAGGAGGCCCCTCTGCCCCTGCGGGGCCTTTATTCCAGGGGGTTTCTTCTCTGCGGGCCCCACGGCCACCCTCGAGTGGGGCAGACGTACGGCCTTGCCCAGCTCCACCCCCAAGGTCACGGCGGCTCTCACCTTTGAGGATGATCTCCAGCTCGTCTCGAAGGACGTCAAAGACGCTGTACCGGGAGTTGGTCTCGGGGATCACGTGATGCTGCAGCCAGCCTCCGCACGCGTACTGGTAGAAGTCGTCACACGGTTCCCCGGACGGGTCCATGTTCCGGAGGATCCTGGCGGCTGCTCGGCCACAGGGGTGGTGGGGGGAGAGGGGGGACCCAGTCGCGGGTGGCCGCGGACCGTTCGACATTCCATCATGGCTGTGTGCCCTCGGCAGCGTGAGTCACTCTCTCTGAGCCTCAGCGAGGTCGGAAGCAGGAATTCAAGTTCTAGGGCTATGACTTATTAGCCACATGACCTGGGATCCCGTGACCTCTGCCAGGACACCCACGGTCCGGCGCTGGGGCAACGGCCAGGACTGCCCGGCTCCCAGGAGGCGGTCTGCTGCCCCTGGAGCCCCCTCACTCGTCAGAGTGTCTGCAGCGGGGGTGGGGGTGGGGGTGCTCTGGGCCGCCACAGGGAGTCTGTGTGCTGTTAGAGGAGACGGTGTCACCCCAGCACCAGAATGTGCCGCGTCACTGGTCGGGGGTCCCCGGCCGAAGGCTCTCAGTTGGATTCCCCACTTGGAACCCCCAGCCCGGGACCCTCCCTCGCCCTCTGTCCCACTTGGCCGGGGCCTCGCGGGAAGCACCGACCACGGACGCTCGTCCACGACCCCAGCGTGGGCAGGAAAATCTCAGGTCTGAGATTTTTCCTGATGTTTCTTCAGACCTTTCTCACTGTTTTCAGTCTGCGAATGGCAGCATATGATCCCCAATTTTTAGACAAAGTCGTGGGAGGAAGCTTGTATGTTCATGTGACCTTTCTCTCTGTACCTGCAGGAAAGAGCCCCTGTCCCCGAACTACCTTCCTCCCCATCACAGGGGCCTTGTGGGCGCAGGGACCTCTTCCTGGGGGCACAGGGCTGGGAAGAGGGAGCAGACCCGCTTTCCTCACCCACTGCAGAGACCCCGCCTGCAGGCGGGGCCAGGGACTGCCCACCGGCCCCCATGCCCTGTCTGGAGGTGGCTCCCCTTGGCCTTGGGAGGCCCTGCGCCCCGGGGCAGGGCTCTGGGAGGTGTGGGGAAGGGGCTTACCTGCTATGACGCAGCCAGGGGTGGTGCAGATTTCACCCATCACCTGGGGCCGTTGGATGGCTGTGGGCAAGACGCGGCGTGAGCGAGTGGGGAGGCAGAGTGGGATGGGGCACAGGTGAGGTGCGTCTGCTGGGGCGGGCAGGGCCAGGCGTCAAACCGCCCCCAGCCCCCGGGGGCAGTCCAACCTGGGGTCCTCCCCAGGTGGCCCAGGGCTAGGGCTTACGTGAGGGCGAGCCCCACGCCGGCTTGAACGCTTCCGTAACCCGGGAGCCTCTTCCACGGACGCACCCTCTGCCTCCACTGACCCCCAGGGCCCCCGGGTCCCCAGGACTGAAGCTGGTGGTTCTGCCTTCCTGCCTCTCTGCCAGCCGGCTCTCGCCCCTGTCAGGGTCACCTCCTCCAGGCAGGGTGCCCGTGCTGCTGGTCTCTGCACACTGCTGCCCCCCTGACCCCCCTGCCGGGCCCCAGCTGGTTGTATAGGTGTGCACCTGCCTGGTCTGAGGGACGGCGCCCCAAGCCGGGGAGCAGGGAACACCCTGCATGTAGCACGTGCTGTGTCCCTGCCGCTGCCCTGGCTTTCCGCGGGACTCTGGGGGCCCTGGGCGGGGCCCCGCGCCCCTGCTGCACCCCACCCACCGGGGGCCCCGTCTCCAGCCCACCTGCTTGGGCCATGTTTTGGAAGGGAAGGCAAAGCTACCTCGGGGTTTTCGTTTTACAAGGGTCTTCTCGTCCTCTGAGAAGCACAGCGGCTGCTTCCCTGGGGAGAAACACAGCACTCAGCCCCCTGCCTCCCCCTGCTGGGGCCCCTCGGGGCTTGCTGGGGGCAGCCTTGCCATTTCCCTGCAGTGCTGGGGTCCAGGGCTCTCCGGGGGGCTGCCTGCCTCCCCACAGCCAGGCCGGGTCACCAGGGAGCCCAGCGGAACTTACCTCGGAGGGGAGGGGGAAGGCGAGGGGGCTCCCCTGGCTTGCCCACCCCCACTCTCCAGACCCACCCCCATCTGCCAGGGTCCAGAGGGCTCCTGAGTCGGAAGTCCGCATTCTTTCCCCTCAGGGAAGTCTCCTTTGACCTTCCTCTTCGATCTCAAGGTCATGGGCCGCACCCACGCAAGGTGGGCAGCTCCTGGGGTCCAACCGAGGCAGGAACAATAGGTTTGTGTAGGGGGACGGGAGGCCACTTTCACTGTCTGACTCACTGGCCGCCTTCCCTGCATCCATCCGCTGCACAGGGCAGGGGCATCACCTGGTCAGCATGGGGAGCTTCCGGGAGGGTGGGGACCCTGCCCAGAAGGGGGTGGGGCAGGGGCGAGGTGCAGGGAGAAGGCCTGCTGGGCCTGGCCCCCTACAGACCTGGCTTGTGGCCGCGTGTCCCCACTACGGAGGCGCACGGAGACCTGGCGGGAAAGAAGGACCTCACGCAGGTCAGAGGCCGCAGAGGGTGCAGAAAGCTCCCGGAGTGTTGGGTGCTCCCTGGGGCCCTGGCCATGGGAAGACCCGCTTATGAAGTGTGGGGTTGGGGGCGTTTCTGCCCCCACCTGTGGCTGCTGCTCTTTGTGCCCACCGTTTGTGCACCCATGAGTCCAACCTTTGCCGACTGTGACAAGCCTGCCCCGGTGCCGGGCCCTGAGCGTTCAGATACGAGTCCGGCACGGGCCCTGCCTCAGGGAGCCCCGGCCTGTGGGGACAGGACAGCGATGCCGATCAGAAGCAAAGATGCAGTGCCGAGAGGGCACGAAGGCATGGCTGCCCCAGGGGGTCTGTCAGGGTCGTTAACCCAGACCCTTGGGACAAGAGCCGGACCTCGGACCCCAAAGGGCCACGCCCTCAGTGACACTCAGTGACAGTGGACAAGGCCATCTGAGTTCTGGCCAAAGACATGACGAGGAGGAGAAGGGATTTTTGCTTCTGATGAGGATGCGGAAAGTTGAAAGCGACTGTGGTTCCCTCCCTGGCCGGGAGAAGGAGTCTCGGGAGTCTGTAAACACCCACCCGAGAGCTGCGGACAGGAAACCCGCAGAACCAAATTCCAGAAAGGCATGTGCCCTCCCTGGACAACAGGGACCTATGACCGCCTTGGGAGCCACGGCGCGAGGAAGGTGGTCTTGCACAAAGGGGGCTTCGGGCTGGAGGAGCCAGTAAGGCCACCAGCATTGGGGCTGGTGTAAGGGACGGGGTCCCACACCGCTCCCCCACGGGCCAGGTCCTTGTTCCGGGGCCTCCCCGAGGGCATGGGCGGGGCAGGAAAGCGGCGAGAAATCCCCGTGCGTGAAGATACAGGCCAACGTGGCCCATCATCGAGAAAAACCCAACAGATTCCAAAGAAGTGGACCCAGGGAACAGCTGTCAGAGTTAGCGGACAGAGTCTTCAACGATTAGGATCATGAGATTAAAGGATCTGGTACAAAAGACGGGAAACGTGTAGACAGATACGTGGTGCGCATCGCCAAATACACGGACACGGTCGGAAAGAACCGAAGCGAAGAATCTGTTTTGCGGGTTTCACGACAAGCTGAGTCTGCACTGGAAGGAATCTGTGTCAACGGAAGTTATCCAGGCCAACGCACAGGGGAGAGACACAAAACACACAGAACAGAGCAGAGGAGAGCCCGCAGAAACCCCGGTGGGGCAGCCACCTCGAAAGCCGGCTTGGCAACTTCTTACAGAGCCAAACGCGGCCTTACAAGGCGACCCCGCAATTCCACTCCTGCGTGTTTCCCCAGGTGGTTGGAAAACCCACGTCCACACAGAAGCCGGACTGTGAATTTTATAGCAGGTGCGGTGGGTGTTTTTGTTTGTGGTTCTGCAACCATGGTGTCCTGCCACAGAGCCACGAAGAAATAAACCGTATTACAGCCACATGGTGGAATTATTATGAAGCAATGAAAAGAAATAAGCGAGGGGCGCCTGGGTGGCTCAGTCGGTGAAGCGTCCCACTTCGGCTCAGGTCACGATCTCGTGGTTCGTGGGGGTGGAGCCCCGTGTCGGGCTCTGTGCCGACAGCTCGGAGCCTGGAGCTGCGTCGGATTCTGTGTCTCCCTCTCTCTCTGCCCCTCCCTAGCTTGTGCTTTGTCTCTCTCTCTCTCAAAAATAAACCAAAAAAGGCAAAAGGAGCTGACCGTCGACGCGGCGGTGTAGTCGGTGAAATTGGTCCCCACGGGAATGCAGGTTGGCAGTTCTGAGACCACGATTGGGATTAAGTAAGCAGGGGAGGGCGGGAGTCCAGACTCCTCACCGCTGCAGGAGGAGGGCAGGTCGGCAAGGGCAGGGGGCTGGAAGGAAGCTCGTATTTAGCCCAACACAGACACAGACTATGCACACACGGGGCTGAGCACGCCCTCGGCTGAGAGCGGCCGGAAGCAATGACCCGCCAGCAATGCTCACATCTAGGAACCCGAGCGTGGCTTCTGACACCGTCTCCCCGTGAAGGGAGCCAGGGGTCCTTGGAGAAACGCTGGGTTCTCTAACGGGGGCAGAAAACATACAAGACGGGCCTGGAACATCTCACAAGGCTAGAAAGGAAGGAAGTGCTCCCCTCCCCTCCAGAGTCCCAAAGCCACAGTGACGGGGGATTGTCAGAGGAGCACCAAAGCCACGACAGAGCCCCCAAGGTCAAAGCTGGGGCGATTTGAACACAATAAACTAGTTCTGGACCCTAGTCCAAAGTATAAAATTCACATCCACGAGTCCATGCCGACATAAATACATCACCGAGTAAATACATAGATGGGGGAAATAGAAAAACCCCCCCATAAAGAAGAACTCCAAATCGTTGACGGAGGTGCTCTGCCTGGAGAGATGTGGATTCCAACTCCCCCCGCCCCTTGGGTGTGAGCTGTCCACGGTGGCTTCCTTTCCAAGGGGACAGTATGGAAAGCGAGGGGAAAGGTAACTTTATGGTGGAGAAAGCCGACGGACGTTATATGCCGGAGCCACGTGGTCACGGTCAACGACAGTGCCAAGTCATAAGTACGTACCCTTCGTTTACGGGCCTTCCTCCCCAAAACACATCCAACCATGAGAAAAACATGTGACAAGTCCCGCCTGAGAGACGTTCTACAAAATATGGGGCCAGGACACCTCAAAACTGTCCAGATCATAAAAACAAGGGAAGTCTGAGAAACCATCACAGCCGAGAGTCACCTACAGAGATTTGGTGAATAATGCTCCGTGGCATCCCGTAGGATCCTGGGACAGAACAGGACATGAGGGAGGAACAGAGGAAATCTGGAGAAAGTGTAGACCTACTTAACAGTCATTGGCAAATGGGGCGCCTGGGTGGCTCCGTCGGTTAAGCGTCCGACTTCGGCTCACGTCATGATCTCGCGGCTCGTGAGTTCGAGCCCCGCATCTGTGCTGAGAGCACAGAGCCTGTTCCAGATCCTCCGTCCTCCTCCTGCCTCTCTCTCTGCCCCTCCCCCACCCTCTCGCCCTCACAAAAGAAACATTAAAAAAAATAATACAGGTTGGCCTTGATTTGAATGATTTATATTCCCTCTCTCTGTCTGTCACCACGTCCTGTGTCTCTCTCTCTCTGGGAAAAAAGGCCACAGAAATCTCAGAGGGTGGAAAACAACCTTCCTCCCTGGAGAATGAGCACGGGCTGGTCGTCAGGCAGGTGCGCGTACGAGCTTGACCGTGTGGCCAAGGAAACCTCAAGCTGAGACGTGCGTTTTAAGCAGGTGGCCTCCCCAGGTGCCTGATGGAAACAAACAACAAGCCTTCTCTGGAGGGAAACTTCTCGGCCCAAGAGACACAGGGTCCCCACAGGTAAAGCCAGTGCGAGCACGGATTCACCCTAACACGGCGAGAAGCTTCCACGGGTGTGACCAGCACATGGCAGAACCGTGAACCCCAAGGATTTTGTATTCTGGGACTCTCCGATCCCAAATGTCTGGGGCATCACGGGCCCCCAATCTCGACTCCTCTCTGCCCCCATGCTGTTGCCGGAGGACGTTTTCTCCCTCTCGTCTGTGGGCTGGCCCCGTGGCTTGCTTGGGCCAACAGAATGTGGTGGAAAGGATGCCTACTCCGGTCCTGAGCCCAGGCCCTAGGGGGCCTGGGGGCTTCAAGCCGTCCTCCTCCACTCTGCCCAGGCCCGCCTGCTGGTCCTCGTAGGGGGTGCGAGGACCCCCTGGAGGGGGGGCTGAACAGAGTCCAGCCTGGGTGGGCCGACTTGGCCGTGGCTGTGCGCCTGTGTGCGCGTCCCAACAGACGAACGTTACTTTAACCCCTGAGCACCAGGGCAGTTTGTGAGGAAGCAATAACCCGGCTGATGCAGAAACGAATCCGAGTATGTTTGGAGAAGTAAAAGAAAACACTAAAAACAAGGGCAAGAAACATTTAAAAAGAATCAGTGAGTGAAAGAATAAATTGTAAATTCTAGACTCACGAAAGAACGTGGTTGCCAAGATCACATTTCTGGATTTTTCCCTCCGGGCTGCACTGTTTATTTTGCTAATTGAAACCTAAGTGACAACATGTCACAAATTCCGGGGTTCCATGGAATCTTTACTGCACTGCAGGTACAGGCATATTCAGATATATTTTTGGAGAATCAACATTCTGCAAAATGCAGCCAACATTTTAATTCACACCCGAGGGAAGGCAGCGTCCTAAAGGGTATGTATTCCGAGTTATTGCAGGGTATTTGGGGGAGAATTTCTGCAGATCTAACACAGGTGAAGAGAGGGTTAGTGAGTTGGAATATAGCCCAAAAGAATCTACCCAGGAGGCAGGACAAAGTCAGAGACGGAACCTTCCTAGAGACACTTGGAGGATAGAGCCAGGAGGACTGAGGACACGCGTAATCAGAGTCTTAGAGTGGAAGAAGAGAGGTCGTGAGGGAGACACAGCGTTCAGAAAGATAGTGCACGACTTCCCACAACGAATACACGGTATTGATGCGGAGATCCGGGAATCACGACCTACCCAAAGCAGAATAAACAAAACAAATGTTCGCAGCCAGATGCCTCATGGTAAAAGTGAGAAGATACCAGAGACAAAGGAAACACAGCTCGGAGGGAAAGAACGTTCACCCGACAAAGAACCACAGTTAGACGGGCCCAGATTTCTGCACAGTGACTGCAGAAGCCAGGAGACCGTGAGACTAAATCTTTAAGCCATCGAGGGACAACAGGGTCCAGATTTGTCTCATCAAACTACCACTGAAGGATGGGCAAAGGTGGGGAGAGGGAGAGAGAGACTGAGAGAGACAGAGAGAGAGAGAGAGAGAGAGAGAGTCACAAGCAGGCTCCAAGCTCAACATGGAGCCCAACGCAGGGCTCAATCCTATAACCCTGGGATCGTGACCTGAGCCAAAACTGGGAGTCAGATGTTTAACCGACTGAGCCACCCAGGCGTCCCTACCACGGAAAAATTGTTACCGCGGCGCTCCCCACACTTGCCTGGTCACAAGAAGGGCCTCAAGTGTCCATCATAGTACAGAGGTTGAGGCCTATTGTGGACCGAACGTGGCTTCACCCCAGTTCACAGGCCAAGGTCCTGGCTCCCGGTGGGCCTGCCCGAGGAGGTGATAAAGGTTGAATGAAGTCATCAGGGTGGGGCCCAGCTCCTGAGAAGAGGCGGGTGAGGCTGCCACCCCCTGGTCCGCAACCCACACCTTGAATAGGAGGCTCCGGAAGCACGTGCTTTGGAGAGAAGAAAGATGATTTTGAAAGGACATCCTGAGCTGGGAGACGGGAGGACGAAGAAAGCTCGCGGGGTGTGTGATGAGCCCAATGAGCCCGGCTGTATTCACTAACGCTGCCTCCGTGAGAGACCGGAGAGAGAGAGAACTGAGTCTCGCCCGCGACCACACGGAGCCGGCACGGGAGAGACTCGAACGGCTCTAAATCCTTGCGTGTCGGGAAGCAGAACGGAGGTGTCCATCAGCTGAGCGCCTCACTAGCTAACCAGGCACGCGCACGTCTGAGGTAGAAGGGGTCTGCTTCCTGCTTGGAACGTCAGCAGCCACGACAGTACCCTGCCCGTCCTAACGACAAGAGAAGTCTAGATCGTCCGCAGACGTCACAGCTTCTCGAGAGCCCCGTCTAGGGCCTGGGGTCAGAGAGCAACTCGGGAAACAGTTTCAGAGCGCGAGGAGCCCCTCGAAGGAGGGACGACAGCGTCCGCCCTCTGACGGGACCCAGGAGTGAGACTGGTCACCACGCAAGTGGGTAAGAGGGACGGAGGGAGGTGCAATCTTCGCGCGTTCTTAGAGGCCACCCGTGCGTTGGCTCGCTGGTTTGGAACAGCCGGGAGGGAACGCTGCCTCACTTCGCGTGTTCTAGCCGGGGGTCTTCGGCAGGTGCTGACGAGAGACACTGGGGGCAGCCATCAGAAGGCCAGAGAGAGCCCCCTCAGGGGCCCAGGCCAGACGTCATCCGCTTCCGCTGAGGCACACGCACCAGGTTCCCCTGCTTGCCCGCGCCTTCCTCTCGTCGGGAGCAAGGGCCTGAGCCGCTGGGGAAAAGGCAGTAAAGCTCGCACCTCCAGGGGTCAGGCAAAAGCCCACCGGTCTGGAGGAGGGTCAGAACCAAAAATCCTCTGCCCGTGGGACAGGGACAGGAGCCCCCTGTGGCCCCAGGATCTTAGCATGACATCAAGCTGACGTCTACTGCCTCTAGAGCAAGGGTGGGAAACTCAGGGGTGGAGCAAAATTTGGTGGACGAGGGGACCAGCACAGGGATGCTCTGGTCCAGGGCCCAGGGCGGCTGAAGACCAGACACGGCCGGTGCATCAGAGATCGCGTGCCCCCCGGCGCGAGCCGAGCACTGACCACTACCCTTTGTGGAGGGACTGAGGCGCGGAGAGAGGCCCCTCTGTATCACGGGCATCCGGGGGCCGCTGCCAGTGAGGCTGAGGCAGGGCCGAGGGGAAAACGGGAGATAACGGCAGCCAGCCGGTTGCTGGAGGAATTCGAATCCGTGGCGCCCCGAGGGTGACTCCTGACTAGCTGAGTCGAGCCCACACACCAATAGACTGGCAGGACACATGTCCCCGTTTCCAGCCACCAACACGATGTGCCTCGGTCTCTACCCTTCCCCACGTCGTATTCAGGATTCGGCGAAGGTGCGTGAGACACACACAAGCAAAAGCCAGAAAAGCGGTCGAGCGGTCCGCTGCTACCAAATAATCGGCTGAACTCGATTCACAGAGGGGCGCCTGCGGGGCTCGGCTGGTTGAACGCCCGACTCTTGATTTCGGCTCAGGTCATGATCTCGCGGTTTGTGGGTTCGAGCTCTGCGTCGGGCTCTCACTGTCAGCACAGGGCCCGCTTGGGATCCTCTGTCCCCCCTCCCTCTCTCTGCCCCTCCCCTGCTCATGCTCTGACTCTCTTTCAATAGTAAATAAACATTAAAAAAAAAAACTTAAAAAAAAAAAAAACTAGATTCAGAGAGTGCCCAAATGCTGGCACCATCAGAGCTGAACTTTAACACAACTATGGGTGATACGTTAAAGGATTTAATGAAAAAGGAGGACGGCATGCTTGAACAGATATGACATTTCGGCAAAGAGATAGAAACTATAAAAAGGAGTCGTGTGGAAGTATCAGAAATAAAAAGCATATTATTACAGGTGGAGGATTTTCCTGACTGGCTGCCCAGCACGCTGGATCCAGCCGAGGAAAGACGCAGCGAACGTGGAGACTAATTTGGGTCAGATTCTTTAATCCGCAGCACAAAGACTAAAAGGGTGAGAAACACTGAACAGGCCATCCAAATATTGCGGGACAGCATCAAACCATCAAGAGAAGAAGAGAGAGAGAGAGAGAGAGAGAGAGAGAGAGAGAGAGAGAAAGGGGTCAGAAGAAATATTTGAAAAGATAATGGCTGAGAGTTTCCCAAGAGGAGTCGAAGAAAGTAAAACCCCAGATTCCAAAGAACACACGCGGCACGAATCCTAAAATACTGAACCGCGCCCGCGCTTCCCCCGGCCACACCGCAGCCGAGGTCAGAGAGAAGAATCTCGAGGGCAACAGAAAGAGGAGAAACATTACAGATGGAAACAGAGACGGGAGTCATGGCGGCCTTTCCCGCAGCAGCCGTCTGAGCCAGAAGGCAACGGAGTGACTGAGGGAAAAACCAAACCGCCAACCGAGGATTCTCTACTCAGAGATAAAAATCTTTCAACACGCAGAGGAAAGAAAGGCTTTTTCAGAGAAGCAGAAGCTGAGGAAGTCCATTTCCGGAATGGCTTTTCTTCTTACAACAAAAACAAGTAAGCGAGCCTGGCAAGGCTCCCCCAGACCCGGGATCCGTGGGATTCTGGAAAGATAACTGTATACCGTATATTTGTGCAGGCTCAACCCGTATTACCACGCCTCATAACCACCTAATAATTGATACGTGGAACGCAGAATGACGGATTCTTTGGCTTTCCTCGACATGAACGGGACCCCAGCGATCTGGCCTCTTGTTGAAGGAGCGGAACCTGAGGCCAGGCGGAGTGAGCCAGCTGCGTCTCAGTTTACAAACCGTCCGAAGGACCTTTTCGTGCAGGAGACCGCAGGTGTAGCTCCTTGAGCTGCATTGAAAAATTCTTTGGAGGAAAGATCAGAGAGGTTGGGAACAGAACTTGCAGATTTAGAAATGTCATTTTTTAAAAAATGTTTATTTAATTTTGAGAGAGACAGAGCATGAGCAGGGGAGGGGCCGAGAGAGAGGGAGACACAGAATCCGAAGCAGGCTCCAGGCTCCGAGCCATCAGCACAGAGCCCGACGCAGGGCTCGAACCCACGAACCGCGAGATCACGACCTGAGCCAAAGTTGGACGCCCAACCGACCGAGCCACCCAGGCGCCCCTAGAAATGTCATTTTGAAGGGACTCACACCAAAGTGATTCACTGTTGGGGAACCATCAGTACTGGGTACTCAAGCCCCATCCCGCAATCCACGAAAATCTATCTTAGGACCAAGAGGGTGACATCTGAGAGGCAGACGGGCTGGTAATGAAATAATGTGACCGCAAAAAAGGAAGCCTCTGGAACGAGGTAGATATTCATGACAAGGAAACCAGATAACGGCAAAGAGAGGAGACGCGACCCAACTTTTCTTCATAGCTCAGCTGTGTATGACCCTCAGTCTTTACCACAAAGCACGGACACGTCTGTATTGCGAGGGCAGGGTCTGGGTTGTGTAGGGAGCTGCATCTGCCTTCCCTTCGGCACGTCGATAACCATACTGGTAGCGGGTAAATGACAAATTGGCTATTTTGCCATTAAATCTGCTCACGAACACCATGACAGACGTAGGCATTTTTCTAAGTGTTACTGATGCATTAAATCCTGGGCCCTCAAGTAAGCCTCTTGTGTGTGTACTATGTTATGTTCCATTTCACAGACGGAGAAACTGAGGCGCAGAGGCACGGAAGAAACCTGCCAAGGTCACGCGGTAGGATCAGGTGGCGGGGGGGCGGCACGCCTAGCCATGCCTGGGCATTAACCACAACCTTATAACACCTCCTCACGACCCAACACTGACAGTAAAAGAGGTTCAAAGTCAAGGTTTAGATACGGAAAGCCACCTCAGTCCAAGGGTTAGCAATAGTTTCCTGTCAGGGGCCGGGCAATAAATATTTTAGGCTTTGTGGGCCACACACAGACTCTGTCTGACCAGTTCAACTTAGCTCTTGAAGCAGGAAAACATCCACAGACAATACATAAATGAGTGGGCCCAGCTGTGTTCCAATAAAACTTTATGTACAAAACCCGGGCCAGAGTTTGCTGACTTCCGTGCTGGAAAGTGAATGTGGCTGCTTTGTAGGAGCAGGATTCCAGGAGGACATGGGGCTTCATCTCCTACTGTAATTTCTATAAAAACGCGTGTGATTTCCCGAAAAGCACTTGTCCGTAACTTTTTTTTTTAATGTTTATTTATTTTTGAGACAGAGAGAGACAGAGCATGAACGGGGGAGGGGCAGAGAGAGAGGGAGACAGAAGCAGGCTCCAAGCTCTGAGCCATCAGCCCAGAGCCCGACATGGGGCTCGAACTCACGGACTGCGAGATCGTGACCTGAGCTGAAGTCGGACGCTCAACCGACTGAGCCACCCAGGCGCCCCATCCATAACTTTTAAAACAACTGTTCAAACAAAAAATCAACGAGAACCCCTAAATGGACAGTGATCGAAAACCTGCAAGCTAGCTGAGGGAAAATAGAGGAGGAAAAAATACCAGAGCCACCCAAAAGAAGGCGGACGGCAGCCATAACGAAGGCCAGTAAGACTGAATTCTCCAGGTAAGAGACAAAGTCCCCAATCCAATCCAGATTCGTACGGTTGCAAGAGACACATCGAAGGCGAAAGACACAAGAGGTCTGACAGAGAAAGAATGGAAGAAAACGGGCCGAGTGGTTATATTCACATCGTGCAGAACAGAACTTTAGGCAAAAGATAATAAGATAGAAGGTGTCACTGTGCAATGATCGGCTGTGTGAAGACACCATTTCTAACCTTGTCTTCACATGATAACGTAGCCTTAAAATAGGCAAATTAACATTTGGCATAAATACGACGAAAACTGGTGGTTGTCACACAAGAAAATTGAAAAAAAAAAACCCAAATATATAGAAGATTCGATTGGTGTGGATATATCTGTATCTCCAATTTCATCTAACAGTTAGTGATTGGGTGTCTTCCACGAACACGTGTGGATTGTTTGCAAAACTGCCCACGTGGCAGTCCCAAAGCGAGCCTCAGCAAACACCCAAGAATCAGCACCGCGTAAACCCTGGTTTCTGACCACAATGCAGTTAAGCGAGAAGCCAACGAGAAAAGGTAACTGGTCAAATCTCCGTGCGTCTGGAAATTAAAAAGAAAAAAAAAATTTCGAAATAACTCAGGAATCCAGGAAAAAAATCATCGTGGAAATGAGAAAGCACTGAGAAATACACAGTAACACTGCATGTAAATTCTTCCGCGGACTCAAAGGGCCTGAGGCCGAGATCAGCTGGGGGGTGGGGGCCGGGGGGGACAGTCCCGTCCTCCGGAAGCCTCTGAATCAGGTGTTTCCAGCCCAGCGAGCCCCGAACTAGGCTCCTCGAGGTCTGGGCTCCCCAGGGCTCTCTGTGCAGCCAGAGGCTCCTCCCCTGCCCCTGGAGCTGGCAGTGCCCCCACCCTGGTGGGGGTCCCAGAGGGGCCAGAGACCAGAGCAGCTGGCAGGGGCCCTCCGGGCGCCTGGACAGGCTGGGAGCAACGCTGGGCTGGGACGCCCATCACATCCGCAGGCTGCGCCCACTTCTGGTCCCCAGAAATAGCCTCGTCTAGCAATGGATGGCTGGTTCCCTGCGGTGCACGGGGCCAGGGCCAGGCCAGTGTCATTCTAGTGACAAAGGCCGTGATGCCCTACTGGGAGCCCCTCTCCGGAGTCCCGTGCCTGCTGCCCTGGGGGTGGGGGTGGGGTTCAGCACCCACATCCGGGCTGGGGTGGCGCCTGTGAGCAGCAGGGTGCAGCCCAGGTGCAGACACGTGAGCCCCACCCCCGCCAGGCCCCCCACCCAAGTCGGGGACAGCCCCTCCCTATCCACGCGGAGGGGGAACCAGAAGAGGAGTGTCCTTGCACAGCAGCCCCGGCTGCACCCCCGGGAGCCCAGTCTGACCCCTCCCACCGTCTTGCACCCCGGGGAGCCTGTCTGGGGGTCACGACTTCTGCAGGGCGGGGGAGAAGGAGGACGGCAGCCGCCTCCGTGAGACACAGGTGAGCGCAGGGGAAGAGCGTGGCTCCCGCCACCCGCCGGCCGGGACCGCAGTGCGGGAGGGGAGGGGGCTGCGCGGAGCCTGCGGAACCGGCCGGGGCGGCCGGCCCTGGGCAGAGCCTTCTGGAAGGGGCCGCCGGCGCCCTGCAGGTTAGTGCCAGGTGCGGACCCTGGGCCCCCGCCTGCCCCGTCGACAAGACGGGCGCATCGGGGTGGGTGGGCGGGGGGCGCCTTCACTCACCTCCGCCGCGGGCGGCGTAGAGGAGGCCCAGGGCCACCAGGGCGACACTCAGCAGCAGCAGCAGCAGCAGCAGCCCCCCCTCCAGGAGGCCCGGGCGCTTCTGTCCCGACCAGCCGGCAATCTCCACCATCCCTACCGGGCTCTCGGGCTTCCCCATCGCCAAGTCTCTAGACGGGGGTGGGGGGGGAAAGTGCACAGCTGAGAAAGTCCAAGGCCAAGGGCAAGGGCTGTGTGTCCGGCCAGGGTGGGGAGCCGTGCGCGTGGAGCCCCTGGGGCCCTGCCCGAGGCTGGGAGGCCGGTGCCGGTCCCTTCAGGACACCGGGCTCCTGTCCCCACTGCCCGGTCCACAGCCGGCTCTCGGCCTGTGTCTCGCTAGCCGGTCTCCCCAGGCCAGAGCCTCTGAGGGCCCGAGGTGCCGGTGGGGGGGGTGGGGGCGGTGCGGCCCGCGGGCCATGGTGGCAACCTCTCCCCAAGGTCGGCTTCTCCAAGCCCGTTCTCCAGCAGGGGTCGTCCAGGGACCACTCTGCTCACAGCTGGGGGTGGGCACTAGGGACCCGGCAGGCCCAGCTCCCCATGCTTGCCAAGGGGCTAGGGCAGCGGAGCCAGCCTGGGGCCCTAGTTCCCCGGGGCTGGGGAGGGGGTCCTGGAGCTACGGGCCCTGAAAACCCTCTGGGAGGTGGCGTGGGCCACTGGGCTTCCTGCCCACCTTTCCCGCCAGGAGCCCAGGAGTGGACCCTGGGGAGACCAGAAGGACGGGTCACGCAGGCAGTGACCATGAAGGCCAGCCCCAGCAGCCACCTGGCCGGCGTGCATCCCTGTGTCCCCCTTCCCCACCCTCCCCTGCCCCCGCCACTCCAGGGGTGGGCGGCGGTGGAGGACCGTCAGGGCTGTGGCAGACAGGAGAGGGCGCGCTGCCTGGGGACAGGCGGGGACAGCAGACCCCGAGGGCTCTGAGGTCTGCGCTCCCTTTGGCAAGTGGGCGTGCACATGCCCCTCTTTGGTGGCGCGCACAGCCCTGGCCCTGGGACGGCTGGGAGAAGCTGGCCGCCGGCCTGTGCGTCAGACTTCCGGTCCTCAAGCACCGTGACACAGCCGAGCCCCGCACCAGCGCCCACGCTGCACCAGGCAGGGCCGCGAGTTCGGGAAAAGCCTGAGGAAGACCGTGCCAGTCGGGCCCGTGGGCGGGCAAGCGCGGCTGCTGAGACACGCTGGGGCTGGCGCAGGTGTCCCTACCTGCCCATGCCCAGGGGTCTGCCTGAGTTCTGTCTCCCGCTCTGGGCGGGGGCAGGGGTGGGTGGGTGGCCCTAGGCGGGTCTTACTCTCCCCGGGCCTCGCCCGCTCCATGACCCGAATGGAGAGAAGCCAGGCCTGCTCTGATCTCAGCACCCTCCGCAGCCCCCGCCCGTCACCTCTCTGCGCACCCCATGTGGTCCTCCGCCCTCAGCGCCCGGCAGACCCCCTCCTCGGAGGCTTTGCCCTTCCCCCAGACCCTCCCCCCACCCCCTCACTCCCCAAAAGCCCCTGCTCAAGGCCATCTTCCCAGTGGAGCCTTCCCTGGGTCCGTCTTCACCAGCCTGACCCCCGGACCTGATTTCTGTTTTGCCACCAGATGTGCGATTCAGGCTCGATGCCCCTGACTTCTGTTTCCATGGTCCCCCTCCCCATGGGAAATGTCGGCACCATGGGGGCGCGGGGCTCCGTCTGCCTGGGTCCCCAGCACCCACTCTGGTACCCACGACCCCAGAGGCATCAACCGACGTCTGCTGAACGATGAACGAAGGAACGGGTTCGGCTGGACGGGTCCGAGCCTTGGCCTAGGGTCTGTGGCTCTGGCCTCTCCAATGGCTTTTGTCTTAGATCAGAACTAGTGAATGCGTTCTCTCCTTCTGTGCCGCTCGCTTCCAGGAACTCGGTTTGGCAGAAAAGTGCGCACACACTTTCATATTGAGGGCTAAGGGCAAAACCAAGTGCTAGGGAATCAGAGCAGGCCTCTCCGGGCTATGGTGGCCAGCCAAGGAAATGGGGCTCGTCGGAGGGGAACGGTGTGGGCGTGCTCACAGAATGCTCTGCCCGGCCCCTGGGAGACGGGCTGGGCGCTGCTAGGGTGCACCCTCCGTGCTGCCCAGGAAAGCCGGCCCTGGCAGGCAGGCCCCCTCCCTCGGCCCACCTTCAGGTCACTCGGGGGCGGCCGCGTCCCACGGGCAGGTCTCAGAAGGCTGGGTCGGGCTGGCCTAGAGCTCCCGTGAGCTGGGGCCAGGTGGGAGGGCTCCCAAGGCCGGAGAGCAGTGGCTTCAGGTGGGGTTCCGCTGAGGCTTCCGGGCCTCCTTTGTGACGCAGGCGAGGGTTCCCCGGAGGCGGGACCATCTCCCACTCACCGGCAGGGGGTTCCATCTGGGTCTGGTGTGGGGGAGGGGCAGAGAGCAGCTCCTGGCCGAGCGAGGGTCCCTTTGCGGGCCTCTGGCCCTGCGTCCTGCTTCCTCCTCCCTCCTCGACCCCACCGTCCTGAGGGGACTGCGGGGGCTGCCGGGAAGGAAGGCCAGGCCCTCCCCCCGCCCTGCCTGAGAGGCGGGGACCAGAGACCCTCACTGGCAGTGGGGTTTGCCAAGGCCCCGCCGTGGGGCTCTGCCCCTTAGTCTCCAGTGAGATTGGTGGGTTCTGGGGGCCTCGCCAGGTATAAAGGGAGGTGGTGCTCCCTACCCGAGACGCCCACGTTCCGCCAGCTTGGGGCTCAGCGGCCTCCCTCTGCCCCTGGGGACTCTTGAGGGGCAGTCGGTCCTGGCTAGGGGAACAGGAGAGGCTTCTGGACTTGACAGGGGCACGCCAGTGCTTCTGAGCGTGAACCAGTCGCCCGGCTGACGGAGGCCGGGGGCTCCGGGCAGAGCAGGTCCAGCCACAACCCAGGCTTCCGTTCCTCGGGCCCCACTCGGGTGCCAGCACGGTTCTGCTTCTGTTTCAGAACCCCACGGAACAAGCGGTCCCCCAGGCCCCTGGGACTCTGGAAGGGTGTCTGGGCAGGGCCGCCCGTGCTGGGCCCTGCTGGGAGATGGCACACCCTTTTGGGGTAGCTCTCTGCTTGCCCCCCCCCCCCCGGAGGAGGGCAGCACTGAGGGAGAGGGGCTGATACCCGACCCCACCCTCACTGCCCAGGCGAGGCTCTCCTCACTCCCCTGTCTGGTCTGTCTCCCAGCACCCACCCCATCTGAAGGCCAGAAACCCAGGCAGAGCGAGGAGCCGGCAGCCTGGGGCACCTGGGCTGCTGGCCTGGAAGGACACGACGTCAAGGTCAGGGGAGTGAACCGCCGGGGGACTGCCCATCCCGGGGGCCTTGAGGTGGGCCGGGGGCCAGCTCGGCCAGCTCGAAGCTCCTTCCCAGAGCATGACGGCCCTGGGGACCCCACAGGTGACACGGTCCAGCCAGAGTACCACCTCTTACCCCGCCACCAAGGCCGCCGGGATGCAGATGCTGGCTGCTGGCTGGAGCCCAGCCCGCCGTTCCCACCCAAGCTGCCGGTTCATGGGTTCTGTCTGCAGCCGTCCAGAAGCTGTGAGCCAGGGGCCAGCGGGGCGTGGTGCTGAGGCCGACACCATCTGGTGGGGCCGGCAAGGCGGTGCTCGGGTACCTGGCGGCCAAGGGAAGCCACGGCTCCACAGGGCAGGGAGCTACAGACCCCCAGCCTGGCCAGGTCCTGGGTGCAGAGTCCCAGCCCCCATCTTATCGTGCCCAGGACAGTCTGGAGGGTGGATTTAAGCCTTTTTCCTAAGTGAGCTCGGGGGTCAGTGGGGGCTCCCTGCTCACCCCTGCCTGTATCTTGGGCAAAAGATGGGAGATGGGGGGTTGGAGGAACCTCCCATGGGGGGAGGGGTGGGCACCACCTCCCTCATCGGCCCTGGGACGAGGGCAGGTCTAAGACCTGCCCTTGACTGTCGCCACCCCTGCTCTCGGGCAGGATCGTCTGGGGCAGCTCCTGTCCTCTTCACGAAGCCCGGCCCCACCTGGCAGGTGTCTCTGGGCCTCTGCAGGGCATGGATCGGATCTCCCCGCGGGTCTGTCCATCCGTGCTGTGGACAGGCGCGAGGCGCCCTGCTCAGAGAAGACAATCGGGCTGGAGGAAGTTGAGGACATTCCCGGAGCACTCACAAAGCTGCGGTGAGAGCCCGGCCTGTGGGAGCACCCCCACACCCTCCCGGACAGCTGCGTCCTGACAACAGGCCTTGGGTCCCCCGCACAGGAGGGAAGGGGCCGACGTCTGACTGCCCCTGGTCTCTGTCACTGAGCCACCAAGCCAGTCCCCTCACCTAGAAGAGCCGTCACAGAGTCTGAGAGAACGGATGGTCCGTGCCAGGCGCAGAGGTGTGGCCGGCAAATAGCACACGGGGCACGGGGCACGCTCAGGGGAGCTCGGTCACCCAGCGGAGGGTTGTGGGTGACGGACAGCAGCCTGTTCGGAGAGGCTGCTCATCCGTCTTGAACTCTGTGGTTGCTGCTTCCACGGTCCCTAGGGTTCTGCCCATTACATAACTGCCACCTTCTTAGCTGATTAGCGATTCTTTATATTAAACCCTCACCATTGCGATCACTGGTGTGGTTTCCATCTCGAGTGACCCTGACCGATACGTAAATTGGTACCAAGAGTGGTCCCTGCCACCAGACCCACAAAGACGGATCTGGGGCCTGGCTTGGTCGTGTCCTTGGGCCTGTCTGCACGGCCAGGCTCGTCGGGAAGGGAGACTTGTGGTGTGCAGGGGCTTCACGACTGATGGTGATGGAGCGGTCACCGTGGTGGTTGTGACGCACCCACTGAATCAGGGGGCGTGGGAGCCCAGGCGCTGTGGCGCGTGGCTGTTCCTGCAGTGATGGTGGCCGCAGGGACTGTGGCAGGGGGTGGGCTCTCCTGAGCGTCCTGGAGCACACACAGGAAGAAAATGACCAGCTCAGGTCATAGCCCGGGAGTCAGGGGGCTCCATGGCGGCCCTGAGAGGACCCGGTTACGAGCACGGGCCATGCTGCTAAATGTCAAACGTGACAGGTAATCCCGTGAGCCGTGTAATTACAAAGTTGGTCGCATTTACAGACACGTCAACTTTCTTGTGAGAAATCGGGGCGCTGATTGCGAAGGGATGCGACCCTGGAAGTAGGAAGGGGGCTCAGATGAAGCTGAGAACTTTGAACCCCAAGTCCCTGGCCCCTTTCCAGGGGTGCAGCCCATCTTCGTGTGGGAGGAGACGAGCCTTGTTTTCATCATCAACCCTGAGAGCCTCATGGGGGTCAGGGGCCCAGAAAGAAGGATGCTCATTCTCTTCAACCTCCATGACCCCCTCCCTCACCCAGGGACTCTAGACCCATAAATGGGGTCTGATCTCAGCATCCTGGGGGAGGGGGCGGGTACAATGTCTAACCCTGGAGAAAATAGCATATGCGCCCCGATAATCGCAAGATTGCGCTAATTCACACAGGGGACCCTGGGAATTCTGCGTGAGAACGGAGTCTGAGGGTGTTAGGCCACGGCGGAGGGAACACAGCTCTGGGCTGGGTCGGCGCTAAGGCCGTGGGCACGCCCCCCCCAGACGCTGGAGACGGTGTGCCCGGTGGTTTTGCCAGTCCCCGTGGCTGAGTGCAACCCTCACTCGTGGTCTCTAGTGAAGGAAGACGAGATGCCAGAACTTCCCGAGTACAACAGAAGGAATCCAAAGGCGTAGGATCTGTCCAGTGTGACCATACACCCTGCCCCCTGCAGCCCCCAAGAAGGGCCACGGGACTTGTCTCCTCGTAGCTCGGTTACTACGATAGACCGTAGCGTCCCCCACCTTGAACCGTCCTCGTATTGCCGTGTACGTTGCTCGAGGTGTAGTGTGAACGCGCCGCTGGACTTGGGCTTGTTGATATTTAGGATTTTTGCAAGACAAGTGCGTGCAGGGGCCACGCTAATCTGTCTCGTTCCAATTTCAGTTCGTGTGCTGCTGAGCCGAGCATGACATTTAGGATTCTGGAACTGGTAATTCAATTGGTTTGTAGCGTTCTTTGGGTTGAGATTATGCTTTCTTCAACGATGAACTTGAAAGCTTTTCTTCTTTTTCTTGGCATGAACGAGTTTAAAGACCTTTGGAGTTGACAGCAGCAGGACGGCCCAGCGGAGGGACCCTGGGCTTTCTCCACTAAGTTAGCTGTTGGTTCACCTGCTTTATTTTTGAGAAACCGTGTTTTAGGTTTATTGATTCTTCTATCCTTCTGTTCCTAATTTATTAACTTCTGCTTTTGTCCTTGATTCCTAGCTCCTGACTTCCCTTGTTTTACTGTCTTTTTCTGACTCCTTGAATGGAACACGTACTTTGTTTTCTTTTCATTGCTTAGTAATCTCCTTGGGGCCTGCCCATTCCAACTTTGTCATCTTGCGATGACGTAATACCATCCATGCGCTATCGCGAACGTCTTCTCGCTAACCTGAAACGTGGTGATCCTGTAGACTCTCACTTCCCAGCTGAGTCTGATCTACATGGGTGAGGCCCACGGTGTCCTGCTGCTCAGGAGCCCCAGGCGGGGGGCGACAGGGCGACCCGTGCCCCGGAGAGCACGGGGTCAGTGGAGCCGGCAGCCCAAGGAGGCCTCCCTCCGGACCCTCGCCTTCAGCCTCTTCAGGCCACTGTGCTCGGGGTCTACCAGGAGGCCATTCTCCGCGGCTGTCCAGGCCTCTGCATAGCGCTGCTCCTCCATCAAGGTCTGGCCCTGATGCAGGAACACTTGGGCAGTGGGGTCCCGGCCTGGCCGCTCCCACAGGCTGCTCTGAGCCAGCGCGGGCGCCAGCTCGAGGGCCCGGGTGAAGGCGCCCGTGGCCCTGGCCTCATCTCCCAGGCTCAGCAGCAGGCGTCCCTGGGAGCACAAATCCTCCACCTGCGTCGGGAGGCCACCGTCCCTCCCATCCTCCCGGAGCACACGGTCCAGGTCCTCAAGTGCCCGCTCAAACTCCTGCAGCTCAGCCAGACAGGTGGCCCTCAGGCGCAGGTGACGGGCATCGCTGCCTCCCGCGAGGACGGCCAGTGAGCAGTAGCCCAGCGCTCGCCCCGGCTGCCCTGAGTTCAGGAGGGCGTGGGCTTCCCGGGCTGCAGCCTGCACAGAGGGGACAGAGGGACACAGGGCGGGTCGGTCCAGGAAGCTGCGGGCCCCTCACCAGCCCTACACACCTGGCCTCTGCTCCTGACCTGCCAGAGCGCTCTGGCTGGCAGCTTCAGGAGGGGAAGTACAGGGGAGGGGACATGGGCTGCAAGCCCTCCACCTTGCAACCCCGCCCAGAGGGGGCCCCCTGGACTCCCTTCTCCTCACTGGTCCTCCCCTTCCTCACAGCCCCACTGCTTCTGCCATCTGGTGAACTCCTCCCTCATTCCTCCCTGCCTCAGCCCCTCTCTGCGGTCACCTTCCCGACGACGGGCCCACGGATCCCACACTGCCCACCTTCCCGCGGCTGCGCTGGCCCTGAGGACCCTCGCGAGCACGGCCTCTGCCCAGCTCCGTCCCCGAGCCCCCTCCTCTGCCCGAGGTCAGGAAGGCGGCCGCTGAGCATTGGTGGGTTTCTCCCTCTGGTCCACGAGTCGCTCCTGCAGAGCCAGACTCAACGCGGAGAAACTACTGCATTTGCTCCCGCATCGGCCACCGTGACCTCCGGGGGCTGGGTTCACTGTGCTTGCCCCGCCCCCCCGGGACTGGTAGTGGTGTCGTGAGGAGGGCGGGGCCAGAGGTCAGCGGGCACCATCCAACCTAGCCCTGCCCCCTCCCCCCGCGGGGTACAGCGGGGGCTGGGGGGGGCCCCGGTTGGGGATTGCGGCCCATAGGCCGCCCCTCTGCCCCCCCCCCCGGCTCACTTTCTGAGCCGACGTGGATGCCGATGAAGCCCACTCTCAAAGCCTGCCCCCACGCGCTCCGGCTCCCCCAGCGCCCCCTGGGATGAACCCCTCTCCCGGGAACCCACAGCGGCTCCCGCTGGAGAACACGGCGCCCCCGGGGCCGGCCTTTCCCGCCGCCCCTCTCCCTCCGCCCCGCGGCGGGGTGCAGCCGAGCCGGCCCCCCGAAGAGGCGCCGAGCATCGCGGGGCCCGCACGGACGCCGTCGGCCTGGGAGGGGGCGGCCCGGCCCGGGGTCCGAGCGACGCTGCCCGGGCGCCGCCTTCCCGGCAGCCCGGGGGCGCGAGCCCGCGGGAGGCGGCACCTGCCGGGAACCTCGAGGCTCCGGTCCCGGCGGCCGACAGGGGCCGCTGCGGAGCAGGCGCCGGGCCGCCCGGGGTCGGGGCGCGCGCCGGAAACGGGCTCCACCTCTCGGGGTCACTTCCGCGTCGGCCCAGCGTCGCGCAGGCGCTCACCCGGGCGGTCTGCGCCCCGGAGCCGCGAGCAGCCTGCCGGCCGCCCCTCTACGCCCCCTGTTCCTGTTCGGAGCCCCCCCCACCGGGCCCCCTTCCCGCTCGGAGACCCCCCCCCCACTCCTTCCCGCTCGGAGACCCTCCCCTGGACACCCTTCCCGCTCGGAGCCCCCCCATCCCCTTCCTGCTCGGAGAGCCCCTCCCCCCCATTCTTTTCCCGCTCGGAGCCCCTATCCCGGACCCCCTTCCCGCTCGGAGATCCCATCCCGTTCCCGCCTGGCACCATCCCCGCCAGGGAGTCGGACACCCCTTCCCGTCCCCCCTCCTCCCATCTCAGAGACACCCTCCCCCCAGACCCCTCAGGGGAGCCCAGAGACCACCCAGCTCACTCCTACGAACCGGCCCAGACCAGTCTCCTCCGTGCTGAGACCCCAGCCAGACCCGTCTCAGAGATTCCCTGGGGGCTCCAGGTCCTGAAGACGGGACCCCCCCCCCCCAGGTGGCAGCTCGTTCTGCGTCTCTTCGCTATTTCCACCCCTAATGCCTCTGCAGCCACTTCCTCTCTTAAGCCCCCTGGCTGAAGCCCCCGGTAGGGTTTCCGTTCTGCTGCCGGACCCCGAGAGCTAGAACCCACTAGAGTCCTGGGCACAGCAGGCGTGAGGACGTGGGGTACCTGCCCCAGGTCGCAGGACGCTTGAATTGGTAGTCCCTCGGACTCTGGTCCGCTTGTGCTCTTGGCCTCCCCTTCCAGGCGGTCCCTTCACTTCCCTCCCCTCCCCACAGGTGCAATTCAGCCACTTCCGGGGGTCTGCTCCGCAGCGTCTGTTCCCCAGCCCAGCGTCCCGTCCCCCCCCCCCCCCCCACCGCCGTCAGGGCTCCTGCCCCCAGCCTGCGGATGGGGCAGCCCCTTCCCTCTGCCCCTGCCCCGCTGGCTCTTCCGTCAGACTGGCCTCCACTAGCCCTCGGCCCTGAAGCCTCTCACCCTCCCCCAACCCCCTCCTCCATCCACACGAGCTGCACTGACCACCCGTTTTGTGGTTTTTGTGAACTTTCTGAACACTTTCCTACCTCCACGCCTCGGCCTTGGCCTGTCTGTCCCCTCATGGTTTCGCCTCCAGTGCCACCTTGTTAACCCCACGGCCCTGTCTCAGGGTCTTTTCAATCCCGGTACTCTCGAGAGTGAACCCTCCCGCTGCCTCCCCTGAGGGACGAGGCCCACAGCGCTGCTGGAAGGCGCTCGGTGTCTTCTCGTCGACTAGACAGCGAACGGAAAATCAGCCAGCCAGAGGCGGTGACCCCAGCCCACCGCCCCGCCGCGGTGCCCCGTCAGCTCCCGGCCTGCAGGAGCCCACCTTCCTGCCCCGCTCTCACTGGGAGGGACGTGGCGCTCTTTCCCTGACTTGGGGTTGGAGCGGGCTTCCTGCGAGGGCCGCTGCTCCTGGCTGGCTCGGCCAGCTCCGACGAGGGGTCCCCTCTCTCTCCCCGGCCCTGTCACTTGTGGCTCATGTGTCTCATGCATATGAGGGAGGTTGCTGGGGTCGCTGGCCAGACTGGCTTGTGTCCCCATCCCATCCCCACCCCCCCACCGCAGCTGAAGTCAGGCAGACGGGGAGGGCAGAGCCGCCCCGGGGCGAGGGGCCGGGGCGCCGGGCGGGGGCTCCGTGGGGCGCACCTGGGTGAGGCCCTGCCGCTCCGAGGCCTCTAGGAGTTGCAGCAGGAAGCTGAGTTCCTGGGCGTCCGCCTCTGCCAGGCACTGAAGATCCTGCGCGGCGGCTGGCACGTCTCCCTTCTTGAGCTGGAGCAGGCCCCACCGGGCCCGGGCCGCCGCCGCCGACAGGGGGGTGGCCTGCGGGGCTTTCTGCAGGCAGGCGCCGGCCTCCTCGTAGCTGCCTGTCAGCGATCGATCGGGGAGGGACGGTCACGGTGGGGCGGGGACGGGGGACGGGAGAGAGAGGTGGGAAGTTGGCCACAGCCTCTCCTGCTCAGTGCCGGCCCAGGGAGAGGCCAGACGATGGAGGGGCTCGGCTCCGGGAACAGGAGACGCCGACACCGTGCCAGTCGCAGCTGGCCTGTTGGCCCGATCCTCCCCACTTGGGGTGGGGGTGGGGGTCACGAAAGCCCCTGGCACGGCTCTGAGCCTCACAGCAGTCACCTGGAGGGTCCCTCCTGAGCACTCGCAGGAATTTATACTCTACTGCAGGGCAGTCTAGGCCTTGAGGAGGGCACCTCACGGGCTTGGGGGGGACAGTGACAGGCCAGGGAAAGGCAGGCTGCAGAGAGCTCTCCCCCTTCACGTTAGTGCTCGAACAACTTCAGGACTTTGCCCCGCGTGGGCGAGCTGCCGAGGAGGCCGCGGTGTTGCGGTCCTTCTGTGAAAACCCAAACCGCTCCTTTGTTTCTCCTCCCTGCAGGGGGCCCTGATGGTGACTGAGAGCTCTGGACGCTTACACCCCAGGCCCCACGCGGGGACCGGGTCACAGGGCCGAGGTCTGGGGTGGAAAGGACCCCAGGAGGCGCCGAACCCTTTCATTTTACAGAACAGCACCAGGAGTGACGGGAGCCGGACACCCGCGTGCCCCGAACCCGGGCTGAGCGTACCCGCCGCCGTGAGCACGTCCGCCAGCAGGATGTACCAGCCCGGCTGCCCGCCATCGATTTCGACCAGCGCCTCCCCGGCCGCAATGAGGCCCTGGGCGTCCTCGTCGCTGAGAGGGGCCCCGGCGTCCGACGCCTGGCTCAGGAGGGCCCGGCAGCGGGAGGAGAGGCCCCGGGTGACGAGGGCCTGGGCCTCTGGCTTCAGAGAGCGGATCTCAGGGACCGCTGTCCTCGCATCAAGCTTCAGAGCCAAGAGGATGTCGTCCGTGGCCTCCTGTGGGGAGAGCGGGGGCAGAAGGCGTCCCCGCGGGCGTTTGTCAAGTGTTCTCCCGGGGCCCGGGCGCTGGCCGTGCCGGAAGGGGCACGTAGCCGGGTTGCTGGCTTTGCACGATAGGACGGCCCGGCCGGCGAGCCGCACAGAGCAGAGCATGGGGAGCTGCGGCCAGGATGCTGGGGTTCCGGAAAGGGAGGGATGGCTGGCACCAGGGAGGGCACACCGAGGAACAGCCCGCCACAGGCTGGAACGGAAGCCAGGCTGCCAGCGCCCCTGGGGGAGACTCAGGACTCCCGAGGGGCAGACGCCAGCACCGTCTCTAGAGGCTCTCAACTCAGCGTCTGGAACCATCTCTACTTGCCTCCGAGCACACGGCCCTCACACAGTTAGGAACCCTGGCAGGCAGGCCACCTCTGGGCCGCGGCGCCTCAGGGCGGCCACCCAGCTTCCCCACCGGGCCGTGACGTTGCTCTTGGCTGAGAGGTGCCGTTGTCCAGGGCTGTTCAGCTGTGGCTGCCTGCGTGCAGGTTTTCTCTGGGAAAAGCCCCTGTCCTGAGTCTGCCAGGGCGTCCCCTCCCACTTCTGTCCCTGCATGCTGACCACCCGAATCCTTGGGCTCTGTGCAGACAGCTCGGGGTGGTTCCCAAGAAGGCAGCTGTGGTCTTGTTATGTTAAGCTGAAGGGGGGGGGGTCTAGTAGCCCCGGGGGCTTGCACATCCTGTGCTCACTGAGGCTGGGAGGCACGGGGACTCTTCAGATGAAAGGGACAGACTTCCTGAAACCTGGGATGACGGGACGTGATGATGAGTGTCCCGGGAGCCCCCGTGCAGGAGGAGTTTTAAGGGGCGTCTCACGCTCAGGACGGTCTGGCCCTGCTCCCTCTCCCCTTGGGCCCGAGAAGGAAAGCGGTGTCCCGGTTCCTCCCAGGTGGCCCTCCCCTAAAGCACTGTTCCCCTAACCCCGCTTGCCCAGTCCCAGGCGGGGAGGGCAGGGCCTGGTACCTTCTGCCGGTCCAGGGCCAGGGACAGAAGCGCCCGACCGCACAGAGCCTGCACGTTCTTCGGCTCAGCCCGCAGCACTGAATTGAAATCAAACATGGCGGTCTTCTTCTGGCCCAGGAGCCCATAACAGTGGGCCCGGATGAGCAGGGACTCCACTGCTTGACTCCCTGGAGGAAGGGGGTTGTGGCATCAGGACGTGGCCGCTGTTGGGCCGGGGCGGGGGGGGAGGGGTACAGCATCTGCCCCCATCCGGCATCTGCTGGTGCCCAGCAGTGGGGCAGGGCAGGGGCGCACCAGCCTCGGGGCCACCGTGGGGAGCTCACGGACCCCTGGGCACCAAGACACGATCTTGTGTCTGGGTTGACCTGGGGGCACTGGCTGTGGGGCACAGGGAGCCCGGCCATAAGGGTGGCATCCGGGAGGGCTGGTGGACAGTCCGACAGGGGTCCCAAGAGGAGGGGGCACCGGGGCTGCGTCTGAGGTGAGGCCAGCCGAGGGTCCCGGAGGCAGACGGGTCCTTGGGGCTGGAACAGCTGGAAATGGGAAGGTGCCAGGTGGGCAGAGAGGAGCTATCTGAGTTCTCGGGCCCCTCCCCAAGGAGACCACCACCACTCCCTCTGGTCGTCTGTCCAGCGATAGGCACAGAGAACAGCACACCGGGCCCCGCAGGATGCTCTGGCTCACGTCCCCTTCCCCACTAGTGCGCGCAGGCCGTGAGCCCTGCCGTCCAGTCCTCACCACCCCGGCCCCTCACCCCGGCGTCTCCATCACCCACTTTGAGAAGATGACAACGAGGAGATGCTTAGTAAGTGCAGAGCCAGGAATCCACCTGACGACCTGATCCAAAGTCCGCACTTTGAATCTCCACGCACCCCAGGGATTTGAGGCGCGTCCTTGGGGAAGCCTCTCCCCTCCAGCATGCGCGCCCTATGCCACCACATCGAGAAGGCCCCACTCCAAGAGGCCCCGTCGCCCAGGATGGCGCTGGCTGGGCAGAAGGTGACAGCAGGCTCACTCCTACAGACACACCCCCACTGTTTCCAGGAAGGGCTGAAGGGGGCCAGGACTCTTCCCGGTTGGAGGGAGGGGACCAAGCTGGGGGAATGGCCTTATTCCCTCCTACCCAGGGTGTGTGTGTTGGGGGCCCTACCCGGGGTCCAGGGTGTGTGTGTTGGGGGTCCCAGCTCAGGTCCCAGCCGGTCTGGCCGGTCTCCCAGGCTTTTTAGCATGCTCGCCTGGAAGGCTAGGGGCTAGGGCAAGGCGTGAACCGAGAGCGTGCTGGGATCCCTCAGGTCTCTGACCCCCTACCCCCGCGTGGCTCATCTTCCCCCTACGTACCGGGCACAGGATGGGAACCCTGGGGCGGGCGGGCAGCTCCTACCTGCAGCGAAGATGGCCAGAGAGAGGTAGGCGATGGCCTCCCTGGTGTGGGCCGCGCCCTCGGCCCCGCTGGGCCGCGCCCGCAGGATGGCCAGGGCCCGAGCGTGGCAGTGACCCCGCAGCAGCTGCCGGTCCTCGTGGCTGAAGACGTCCAGGGTGGGCTGGAGGCAGGCCGTGTCCCCGGACTGGACCACTTTCTTCACCAGCTGCAGGGCAGGGCAGTCACCGGGTGCCCCCTCCCCCCTGCGCCGGATGCCCAGACCCCTCCACCCCCAGGTCCCCTCGCAGGGGGGCAGGGGCGTGGCCCACGAGCGGGAGCTTCCAGGGGCGGGGCTAAGGGGACCGGCCTCCCGGGCGGGGTCGGCGCGTCCCGGGCCCCCGAGAGCTCCGGGAAGCGAGGGACGCGCTGGGCTGCTCGCGCGTGGGGGCGGGGGTCCCAGTGTCCCCAAGCCGCACCTCCTCCTCCGAGCCACGGAGGCCCACACGCTGCAGGTCCAAACGGGAAGCGCGGGGAAAGGGGGCTCTCAAGTCCTAAGGGGACAGAGGGTACCGGAGTCCTTCGGAAGGCGAGGAGCAAATGCCCTGGGACCGGAGCCCGTTCCGGGCGGAGCGAGACCCGGGTGGGCGTGGCCGCGGCTCTCGGAGCCGCTCGGTCCCACAGAGAGACCCGCTGCTGCCCCTGCCGGCCGCTCGCTGAAGACCCAGGTCCCAGAGCGGAAGGTCCCGGGCATTCTCCCCGCCCACCCGCGTGGCCCAGCGCAGGGAGACAGGGAACCCGAATGTCTGGCCCAAAGCCTGACACCTAACCCCTGGAACATGACCTCGGACCCCGGTTCCAACGGGAAGCCCTCATGCCACCTGAGGGAGGTGAAGTCCTGCTCTTCCTGGGAGCAGAGCGGTGTCGGAGAGAGGCGAGGCCAGCAGCACCTCTGCCATCCCCCTCCCTGAGCAGGGTCACCTCCAAGCCTAGTTCACTTGGAAGACTTGGGATGAAGCTCCGTCTACACCTGACTCTTGGCCCTTTTCCTTCACAACACAACGAAAGCAACTATGAGGCACCTACTACATGCCGGAGACCTGCTGGGCCCTGGGGCACCTGCTCTAGCTGTTCAGCAAAAACCCGTAAGACCAGGGCACAGATGAAGAGACTGAGGGTCACAGAGGCCAGGGGCCTTGCCCGAGACGGCAGAGCCCGGGGCTGGGACAAGTTCTGCCCGCTCCGGAGTCCAGGCCGAGGGTTGCAGAGTGAGGCCAGAGGGCCTGGTGCCCTCCAGGGGGCTGTGGCCCACTGGGGCCTCCTCACCTGGTGGGCGTCATGGAAAAATCCCCTCCTCAGCTGCAGCAAGGCCAGTCTTGCCAGCACGGGGGCCGCCCGGGGCCTCTGGGAGAGGGCCACCAGCAGGGCCTTGTGGGCGTCGTCCAGGCGGCCCAGGCGGTACAGGGCGTCGGCCCCCAGGAGGCCCGAAGCCTCGTCTCCCCTGTCCAGCTCCGTGAGGAGCATGGCCAGCTGGTACACGCCGTGGGCATCGCTGTGGAGAGAGTAGCGGGGGAGAGCTGCGCCCCTTTCGCCTGCCCAGGGAGGCGGGCCGCGGGCAAGTTCCACCCCCGGCACCTGGTCCGCGCACCTCCCTTCCCAGCCGACTACAGAGGCCTGGTTCCTGCCGGAAGGCCCCTCACACACGTGGTGTCCAGAGCTCCAGCCGCCCTCTGACGTGCACCCTGGGCGCTCACTCTCTGCCCTGTCCTGCCACGGAGCCTGGAATCTGTCAATTCCCAGAGACAAGAAGTACCAAAGGGCCCCGATCTCATTCGGGAAAGTTCCTCCTTAGCAGCACGTTAAGGCGATTTGAACTGAGCATCCTGGAGGCAGAGGAAGATGTGTGTGTGTGTGTGTGTGTGTGTGTGTGTGCGCTCGCGCGCGTGCATGTGCAGGGTGGGTGGTGGCGGTGGAGCTGACCTCAAACACTCCCTGCCCCCCCAGGAGGCTCCCAGCTCCCTGCTCTTAGCTTTGCGGAAACACGTTCCTGCCCCCTCTCAGCAAACAGAATTGCAAGTCAAAACAGCTGCAGATTCGCCCACTGACTGAACAAACCGGCAAAACATCTGCAACACAAACATCAGGGCGGGGGTGTGGGGCTGAACGGGCAGGCAGGCGGCTCCTGGGCTCAAGGGCCTCCCAGGGGGCCGTGCGCCCGGACTCAGAAACCCCACCTCCGCGCGCATTCTCCGGCCGAAGGAGCATGGTGGAGATGGTTGCGTTATAACAAAGGGCAAAAGCTCTAGGAACGCGCGGGGAGTGTTCCCGGGATGCGCTATCCAGCTGCCCCAGAAGGAATCTAGGGGCCAAGGAAACGTTCAGGAGCTGCTGAATAAAAAGCAGTGGGCTAAAAATTGCACACAGAGCACACGCTCTGGTGAATTCTATTTTGTGTGTGCACCGGGGAAACACCTAGAAGGGAACGTTGTCGGTGGGGTGGTGGGCAAGTCGTACATTCCCATTCCCATTTTTGAGTTCTTAAGTTTCTAGGGCCATTAGGCCCACAAAGCATCACATCGTTTGAGACTGAGAGTCCTAAGACCCGGCTGGGCTCCGCGCTGAAGCTGCCATCCGTGATTTAGGGACACCCCCCCCCCCGACCCCGCCCGCAGCTGCTTCCTGCCTCTGTTTACTCATCCGTAAAATGGGAAGACGCACAAACCCTAGCTACCTCGCAGTAGACCAGAAAGAAGCAGCAGCCCCGGGGGGTGCACCTGTCTAGTTTTTACCCTTCCTGCGTGGTGGGGCTGTGCATCTCGGCGGCCTTCCTCCGGCGGCCAGGTGCGCCCATGTGTCCCGGGTCTGGCCTCCGCTGCAGCATCTTGCGGCCCTCCTCCCGCAGCACGGTCAGCAGCAGGCCCCGCTGGTTCCAGGGTACATAGGCCTTGGCCACGAGCAAGGCCTCCTCGGGTTGCAGCCGGCTGGCGGTCACATAGTCCAGCGCGCCCAGGAACGCGCTACCCGTCAGCACGCGCAGCAGCCCTCGGCCGCACAGCGCGCGCACGCAGCTGCCCAGGTGCGGTGTTCCGTGCTCCACCACCTCCTGGAAGTCCTCCCGGGCGCGCCGCGCGTCGCCGGCGTGCAGCGCGCAGAAGCCCCGCAGCGCCAACAGGGGCGCTCGGTCCCCGGCGCGGTCCGCGCGGTCCCCGGGGCGCGCAGGCCGCAGCCAGCGCTCGCACAGCGTCCGGGAGCCCGCCGTGTCCCCGGCCAGCAGGAGGCACTCAGCCAAGCGAGCGCCCAGGGCCGGGCGCTCCCCGGGCGGCGCAATGCGCAGCAGGACACGGAGCGCGCGGGTCACCGGGGCCAGCAGCTCGCGGCCCGAGTTTTCGCGGAGCTCAGCGCGGCCCCGCACGGCCTCCTGGAAGTGGGCGAAGCCCACATCCGCCGCCTCCTGCGCCCGGGCCCGCACGCGCTCTCGGTCCCCAGCGGAGAGCACCGCCTCGAACTGCCTCCGCGCCCCCGAGGGGCTCTGGCGGAAGGCCTCGTGCAGGTCCCGAAGCAGGTCCCGGGCCCCACCGTCCAGGAATAAGGCCGCGGCCGCGCGGGTGACCAGCAGGGCGGCCAGACGCTCACCTGGGGAGAGAAACAGAGGCACTGGTCCTGCCTGTTGGGCTTTTGGGGTGTCACCTATAGCCCCCGACCGTGCGGCGCTTTGGACCCTCTGGAGCACCTCGTGGCATCTCCGGAAAGTGTCCCAGTAGCCCAGGACATCGCATCCCGAAGATGGACCGTTAGTGACAGGGCAGAATCCGGCGGGACAGCCGGGGTGCCTGTCCGGCAGTGTTCTCTGCCCGCGGGTTCAAAGCCAGTCTCACCGCTCAGCCCACAGGGAAATTTAGTTAGAAAACTTCTTTCCTTTTTAACCATGGATTTGGGGATTGAGTTCCCTCTCTGGGATCAGGCCACCCCCCAGGGTCAATGCTGAGGTTCTTGACCCTGTGACCTTGGTAGGGGATGGCTGGAACTTCAGCATTCTGCTGCTGGCCTCCTTTGGGCTGGGTTGGGACCCAGCGCCTCCCTCTGGAGCCGAGCCCCGGGTCAGGGCCAGCGAGTAGAGGGTGGATACACCTAGTGCTGCTTACACAGTGGGGGCCTTGGGCCATTTACCGAATCTCGCTGTGCCTCAGTTTCCTTTTCTGTTTTATAATGGGGTTAAAAATGGTCTAGACTCGGGGCGCCTGGGTGGCTCAGTCAGCGGAGCCTCTAACTTTGGCTCAGCCCCACATCGGGCTCTGTGCTGACAGCTCGGAGCCTGGAGCCTGCTTCGGATTCTGTGTCTCCCTCTCTCTCTGACCCTCCCCCGCTCATGCTCCGTCTCTCTCTATCAAAAATAAATAAATGTAAAAAAAAAAAAATTAAAAAAAAAAAGAAAAATCTCGCACCCTGAGATCAACCAACCAACAAGGTCACCGTGTCTAGTCTTGGTGGCAAAGTAGGATGCTTTGGGCCTTTCCTGTCCTTTACTCATTCCTGAACAAAACCATTCTATGCCTGAGTTTTACAAGACTTCACGTCCTAGGGAGTTGCGGTAGGTGGACAGCCCTTGGGGCCCGTGGGGATCTGCTATCTATTTACCCACATGGAAGTGTGTTCTCTGTTCTTCTGAGGCTCCAGTTACCCAATCAGACTTCCAGACACTATCCCACACGTCACCAAGATTCTGCTCATTTTTCTCGTGTTCTTCATACCGGATAATTTCTATCTTCAACTTGACGGACTCTTCTCCTTTCTCCAATACGCTCTGCATTTTTCAAATCTAGAATCTCCATTTCATTCTTTTTAACACCAGTGTCCATTTACCGGCTCAGATTCCACATCTGTTCATTCATTGTAACCGTATTTTCCTTTGGTTCTTGAATCGATCTGGAATAGTTCCTTTCAAGTCCTTAGTCTGCTAAGTTCAGCACCTGGATCATCTTGGGCTCAGTTTCTATTGACTTCTTTGTCTCCTGACTGTGGCTTCCATTTCATTTCCCAGTTTCTTTGCATGTCCGGTTGGTGTTTTGTAGAGACTCTGGATTCAGTTATGTTCCTCCGAAGGGGATTTTGTGTCAGCAGGCAGTTACAGTGGACAGGATCAACCCCCAGACTCCGTCTTCTCTTTGCTGGGCCCAGCTAAAATCTCTGGTGAGTCCTTGAAGCTCCCAGCAGCTGCTCTTTCAGACCACCCAGTCTCTCCCACGGATGCGCAGTTTGGTGGCCCGTCAGGGATTCAAGTGGATTTAATACACAGATTTGGGGTCTAACCCCCTCTGTGGCTCCCCCCTCTTCAGGACTTTCCTTCTAAGCTTTCCAGCCACTTTTCTCAGCCTGAACTCTGTCCTGCAACCTCTCAAGCCGGTACAATGGCAGCTTCCTGTTTTACTTGGCTAACACGCGGACTGAGGGGGCTTCCTCTGGCAAAAAGCTGCAAGCCTGTGCCTCTCACATGGTGTGCATTTGGTCACCGTTCAGTGCCTTCAAAGGATTGCATTTTATATTTTGGCCAAATTTCATCACTGTTACCTGTGGGACACAGTGCAGTCAAGCGAGTCCACCATTATGGAAGCCAGACGCTTCTATTGTGAGACTTAAACATTTCGACAATATGGGGGGATATAAATGCTATTCCACTGTTGCTTTAATCTTAATTTTCCTGATTACTAGCGAGGCCAATTTTTAAAATCTTAATTATTTTCTCCAATGTGGTGGGTGGAAAGTGGTATCTCATTGTTTTAATTTGCATTCATCTCATTACCATGATGGCGAACATTTTTCATATTTCTCTGCCATCTGTGTTTTCTCTTATGGGAAATGCTTTTGCCAATTCTCATATTGAATGTTTTTTCTTATTGATATGTAGGAATTCTCCAAATACTCTAAGTAGTCATCTTTCGCCCATTGTATATTTTGCAAGTATTTTCTCTCGGGTGTCGGTTTTCCTTTAATTTCCTCTAGTTGTGGGCAAAATGGAAGCTTAAAATCTTAAATTTAATCAAACACAACAAATTTCCCTTTGTTTCCACTTTCTGTGTCTTAAGAAGTCCAGCTATCCACAGAAATCAGAGTGGCATTCTCTTACATTTTCTTTTAGAAACTCTACAACGTAGCTATCACATAATCCACCTGGAATTTATTTATTTTTATTTTTATTTTTTTGCAGAATCAGCAGCACCCGCTAAATAATGGTCGTCGTCTTTCCCTATAGACCTGTGATGCTCACTCTCACATATTAACTTCTGGATGCCCACAGGTCTGTGTCTGGCCTTTCGAATTTGTTTTGTTGCCCTTTCCATCTGTCCCTGAAGTCAGTAACCTTTGGTATTGGTTAGTATAGCTTTGTATCGACTGGTAGGGGAAATCTTTATACCACTGTCTTCCACTCCGTTTTCTCCTTCTCTTTCCCCTCCCCCTCTCCCCCCCACCTCCTGCTCGTCTCCTTCCCTTTCTTCTTGTTCTTCTTTGTCTTGTCTGCTATTGTTTTTTGCCCTTCTATTGTAATACCAACCCTTTCTAACAATGGACATTGGATATCTACTTATATGGGTATTCTTTATTGTTTTTAAATAAAGTTTTATAATTTTCTCCACAAAGTTTTATAGCTCTTTGAAACCAACTATTTTCCGTCGCTACAGTCAGCGGTATATTTTCAAATGATGAAGTTTATGTTTGCTTCTCATGTCTATACATGTAAGTGCTGTCTGTACCTCCATTTAAATTCTGTCCCTATACCTAATACCTTTTTGCTGTATCTGTTGGCTTTCTGCATAGCTAATCACATTGTCTGGAATAACTTTGTTTCCTCCTTTCTAGTCCGACATTTATTTATTTTTATCTTGTTGCATTGGCTAGTATCTCTAGTACAATCATGGACCCAGGGGAGGTGGGGAGCCACCACATTCTTGACTTTAAACGGAAGACTTCTCCCAACCGTTAAGTTGGCATTTGGGTCAGGTGTTGATAGCATCTTTCTCAGTGAAGGACGTTCCCTTCTATTCTTTGCGTAAATTTGTCAAAATTGTGTTAAAAATATTCCAAACTGCTTTTCCTGAGTTCCTTGCGACGATCATACACTCTCCTTCCATTAATGAAGGTAGTGAATAATATGATCGTGGACACGTGAAATTGTAACTCCTCTATTATTTCACTGAGTTTTGGCTGAAACACGCATCAAAGACTGTTGCCGTGAGTCGGCAATTGTATTGGTTACTACTGCTGTGTGACAAACTACCCCGAAACTTAGTGGCTTAAAACAATGACCGTTTCAACAACCAGAAGAGCCCATGATTCATTCTCAGTTTGGGCTACTTGGGTGGAGGTGAGCAGTTCTGGTGATCTCACCTGGGCTCCCTCATGTCTACAGTCATCTGGTGGCTTGCCTGGGCAGGAAGGTGTAAGGTGGCCTCACTCCCAGGCCCGGGGCCTTGGTGGTGGCCTGGTGGAGCCTCCCTCTCCGTGTGCCCCCGTGGCTCACTGGTCTAACTTCACGGCCCCGGGGGTGTGGCTGGATCACCCCCGACGCTTGCTGTGTGCATTCAGTGAGGATGCACGTCAAACCTTAAAACGGGTTTGCCCACCTAGCGTTCAGGGGAAGGCGGCTGGCACTGCCTTTCCCCATCTCTAGGTGCCCGGCTGCCCCTGTCTCCCTGTCTAGACCCTTAACTCTGAACCCCTTCTTTGTGTGTTGGATTCTGAAACCTCTTCCTAAAACCAAGCTCCCTCTCATCTCAGGGCTCATGTGCTCAGCTGCCGAATGACATGTCCACATGACTGGCACAAGGGGACATGTTTTTGAGTACTTAATGGGTGACACCATTTTAAAGGTTGGACACATATTTTCACTGAACCTCAACAGCGAGCTTCAGAGGCCAGTGCAGCCACCAGCCCCACGTGCACATGGGGAAGGGTGGGAGAGGCCGCGCGGCCGGGAAGGGTCTTAGAGGGTTTGTGGTAGGGTGGTGTGGAGCTCCTGGGACTTCACCCACTGACCCACGCTCTGTCCCAGCCCCCCACCGGAGGAGGACCCAGTAAACGGACCAGAGAGGAGCAGTATCTCAAACTGGGGGTGCCTAAGTCTCCCATGGCCCCCTTTCCCATCTGCTCCCGGTCCTCCTCCCGATCTGGTCCTCCTTCTAACCTGGTCCTCCTCCTACCCTAGTCCTCCCCCCAGCCTCCCAGCCTCTTAGCGTCTTCTGTGATCACTCTGGCTCCCTCGGCACATTCTGCACACGGCAGACAGAAGAAACTAGAAATGCAGCCGAGAGCACATCTCTCCGTAGTTTAAAACTCTTCTATGGTTCCTTGCTGCTCTGGGGGTAAAGTCCAAAGTCCTTTCAGGGCCAGCAGGGCTGAGCCACAGCTATCTCTTCAGGGCCTCCCTTCTCCCTCTGCTCCTGCCCCCTGACGGCTACTACGGCTCCATTCAGTGGCACGGACACCCCAAGTTCTGTCTCTCTTAGGGACCTGCCATGTTCTGTTTTCTGCTGCCTGGCACCCTTCAGTATTAACTCAAATGATACCTCCTCCAAGAAGCCCCCCGCTGACCACCCAGCCAGAGTGGCACCTTGCACGGTTCATTTTTCTAAGCACATTTTTTATTTGTTCCTTTTCTTGGATGCTTTGTAAGGGCAGGGGCTTGTCCATCTGGTCACTGTGCTGTCCTCACTCCGGGAACACCGCCCTCCCCCCCCCCCCCGCCACTGCACCGTAACCAGCCCTGAAGCACGCTGTGAAGGCTTGGCTGGGCGACTTCCACCCGGCACGTAGGGGACAAGAGTCACACTCTTACCTTGGGGGCCGCTGCCCACCAGGTCAGACTCCAGGGCCCGGCTGCACGCTGCCCGGCAGTCCTCATACCTGCCACTGCGCAGCAGGGCTTCCGGTGACAGGGCGTGGCTCCAGGTGCCCCCGGGGTCCAGGGCTGCCAGGAGTCCCCGGCAGGCGGTCTCCTGCAGGCCGGTGCCGTCCTCTGCCTCCCGGCGCCCTGAGATGTAGTCCTGGAGGGTGCCGATCAGCACGGGGAGGTAGGGCTTCTGGTGGGTTCGAACGAAGGCCACGGTCCGGTCTGCGTTCGAGGCAAAGGCCTGCAGATAGTCGACCGCGCCTGCGTCCGCCTGCAGCCCGGACAGGACGCGGGCCAGGGCGCGGGTCAGCTGTAGCTCCAGGGCCTGCTGGCCGTGGGCATCCAGCAGGCTGCCGCAGCGCCGCACCACTTCCTCGTGGTGCCCGTGTGCCAGCAGGCCGGCCAGGGAGTGCAGGACCGTGGCCGGGTGGTCCGGGCAGAGGGCGGCCAGGAACGCGGAGGCCAGGGTCCCCGTGAGGGACACAACCGCCATACCGTCCCAGTGGATGGGCGGGATCTGGCTGTCGCCCCGGCACCAGGCCTCGAGCGTGGCCACCACTGGCGCCCCCCGTGCCTCCGCCAGGGCAGCGCGGACGCTCCGCAGGGCCGAGGGGGCGTGGCAGCTGAAGGCAGCCAGGTAGAAGGCGGTGGCCAACGGGGGCTCTCCCAGGGCCAGGTGCCGGTCTCCTTCCCGGCAGAGGCAGGCCACGAGCTCTTGGGCCGACATCACGCAGTGCCCACGAAGGGCCCGTGTCCAGTCCTCACGGGCACCTAGGGTGGGGAGGGGGTTGTGTGGTTAGTCCGCAACCCTCCCCACTGAGACCCCAGTGTCAGGGCCTGCGGGGTCAGGCACTCTAGGCCCTTGCCTCCCCCCCACCCCCGGCCCCCACCCAGGCAGAGGACCCCTCAGGAAGGTGGAACACCCGACCCCCTCCCTGTCCTGGTCACAGGGGCCACCTTCTCAGCTGTCTGAATCTGCAGAGACCCGCCCAAACTCAGGGCCACACCTCTGCCCACCTCCCCGGTCCACCATTCCACGTGGGTGCCCTGGGCAGCTGGGGAGGTGAGGGGCACTTGCCTGGGTCCTGGGTGGGGGTGGGGAGCCTCGGTGGCCCAGGCCAGGGTGTCAGTTCTGGGGTCGGTTCCCGGGGACTAGCCCCTGCCAGTCCCCTCCCTCCCTTGCCAAACCCGACCTGAAGTCCTAACGACAGTACTCGGGGACATTCTCTCTCGGGTCCCAGAGCGCCTGCACACAAGCCCCACCCAATACACGCTGTCCAACACACGGACACCCGCACAAGCACCCTGCGACACAGAACACACGCACGCACACTCACCCAGGCACACACGCATGCACACACACTCACTCGCACCCGCCTGTGCTCCGAGGCTGAGCGGGGCGCGCGCAGCCGCATGGAGGGGTGGGGGGTGGGGGGGTGGGCTGCGTCGCCGGGTCCGTTTCCCGGGAGAAAGTCAACACCCGGCGTCCCGGCTGCTCAGCGGCGCCCCCAGCGGCCGGGCGCGCCACGCCCCGCCCCCAGGCCCTGGCCCCGCCCTGGGCCCCGCTCCACCCCAGACACCGCCCGCCCCCAGGCCCTGGTCCCGCCCTCGGCCCCGCCCCGGACCCCCGCCACGCCCCCAGGCCCTGTCCCGGGAAGGGTCCGGGAGGAGGAGGGCTGAGCGGCCCTGCAGGGCCAGGGTTTGGGCAGCCTCTGAGCAGAGAACCCCGAGTTTGCGGGAGGTGGGGCTCGGGCCACTGGGGACCGGGACCAGCGCTCACCGCATCCTCACCGTCCTCACCGAGGAGGAGGGAGCTCTGCGGAGAAGAGCCTGAGGCCTGGCCGCCCAGAACTCTGCCTTGGCTGCCTCGGGGCCCCTTCCCCACCGGCCCCTCTTCCCGCGGGTTGCTTCCGTGGAAGCCGGCTCTCGGGCCACCCCCTCCACGTGGGCTCCTGTGGGTGTTCCCGCGGGCTGTTCCCAACACCCTGCAGATGGACCCTTATCTGCACATCCAGCCCCTTTCTGCTGACTTCCTGGGTCCGGCCCAGACAACCCGTGCTGAGCAGAGAGCCTGCCCTTGCTTGGGGAGAGGTCCAGCGGCTGTATGGAGCAGCGACCTCAGCCTGCTGGCCCAGGGTCAACCTGACTGCAGCTGAGGAAGGTGCTATTTTTAGGAACCCCCACCGCCTCCTGCTGTCCCTACCCCACAGGAGGTAGCAGCAAGGCTCTGAGATGTTGAGCCCTGCACAGGTGGCTGGTGGAGGGAGGGTGGGGGGGGGGGAGTCGGTGATTTGCATGTCCCTGGAGAGATCCTCTTGCTTTGGGCGAGGCCCCTCCCAGTTCAGGTTGCTCAGATGCCAGGTAAACCCAGGTTCCTCTGCGGGGCTCAGGGAAACAGGCGGGGGTGCCTCTGGCGGAGTGGGGGGGCGACACAGGTGCCATGAGGCAGGGCGGTGGGGGCCCTGGGAGTGGGGGCCGTCGCATCTCCGACGTCCTTCCCGGGGATCCCGCTCCTGGGATGTGGCCTCTCGGCCCATTAGGGAGGGCACCGCGGGCAGAGGCAGAGTCTGGGATCCAGATGTGCGGTGGGCGGGGGGGGGCGCGGCTGGCAGGGCCCCGTCCCCCCGACTTTCACAAGGGCAGAGCCCCCGAGCCGCGAACGAACGCGGTGGTGACAGTTTATGAAGAGCTCTCCCGTCGCTTTGATTACTCTCACTTAAATTACCCTAATTAGGCAAAAGCCATAATAGAGTGGGGCCGCCACATGGGGCCGTGCGGGGCCCGGGGCGCACAGGCGGCAGGCCTTTCACCAGCACGTCAGCTCTGATGGGCCCCCTGCCTCTCCGCCCTGCACATGGAGCCCGCACGCCTGCAGGCGCAGGCCAGACGATCCCGGTGATCTCAGTGGACCACGAGCCGTGGCCACGGCCCCCCGGCCTCAGAGCCATACACTTGGCGGATAAGCCCAGGGCCCCTGCCTCCTGCCACCGGGCGGGGGGCTCAGGAGGCAGGACCGCGAGCAGGTGTCACGTATGCGTGGGCTGACCTGAATTTGACAGGAAGCTGACTCCCTGACCAGCGTCAGGTGGAGCCCTTGTGCCGCTGTGTCCTCTAGAACAGGACAGGACAGGTGGCGTCTTTGAGGGGAGGCCACGGCTCATCCCCAGCTTTAGGGGAAACGGGGTTTTGCGGTGAGGAGCCCACAAGCGCTGTGTGGATCACGAGCCTGGTGGGAACAGGGGCCGCAGGGGCTGTCCCTCCCGGTTGCCAGAGGCGCCCCGGGCTTATCAGACCCGGCCCGGAGAGGGAGGGAGGGGGTCTCCTGCAGGACTCCTTGCTGTCCCTGAAACAGCCATGGAGTGGCAGCTCCGAGGGACACGGGCACCCATGTCGTGACCCCCCGCGGGGGTGCGTGGTCCCCGCTCTGGATGCCGTCCCGGTCATGGCCGACTCGGGGATAAAGACCCACCAGCTGGAAAGGGAGCTCTGAGCCCCGTCACCAGCATTTTCTTCGGTGTGAGCAGAAGCATGGCAGGGAAGTTGGAAGCAGAAGTGGTTTAGGGATGCGGACTGCTGGTTGTGGCCTTGGGATTGACCTCACAGTTCTGTGGCTTTCGCCTCGTGTCAGGCGGGTGGGCAGGGTGCTCCTGGGCCCCTAACAGGTGACTCTGGGCTCGCTCAGGGCTGCTTCCTGGCTGGGTGGCCATTCGAGGCTCCATTCTTTCTCTGGGCTCAGAATCCATCCAGCATCCCGTGAGCCCCGGGGTGCTGTCCGAGGGCGTGTGAGCCGCCCGGCCCCGCCCCCCCCCGGCTGCCAAGCTCAGGATGCCCTCGGGACTCTGAGCAGCCCCTGCTTCACCCTGAGGGGCTTACCTGTGGCCACAGTGGCTGGACACTGGCAGGGATCCGGGGACGGCAGTGGGTGGGGACCTGGTCGTCACCAGATGAAATTTTAGCTTCTCGTCCCTGCGGCCAAACAGGCAAGATGCAGGGGGTGTCGGCGTCCTCTGGAGCCTGGAGCCTGCGGGGAGGCCCTCTCCTCCTGGGGCTTCCTCCTCGCGGGGCACCACCCTCAGGCCTGGCCCCGTCCCTCGTCCCTCAGCCTGGCAGGCGGAGGCCACACCTGTCCCGGGGCGGCTCCTCCCCATCAATAATGCAACGGGGGAGGGGCGCCCCCCCTTCCCCTCACCCACCCGCCCACCTGTTGCTCTGCGTGTTTCAGTCTCAATTACAGGGCTGGCGGTTGGCCGAGGGCCGTCTCTGCGTCAGGGGCGCTGTTGTGGGTGAAGCCTCGGTTTAGGCGCCAGTGGAGACGGCTCTTCATCAGGTGTTTTTATCAAGGAGGCTTCTGGGGCTCCCCTGAACTAACAGCTCCTGCCCATGGGACTGCCCCCGCCTCCGCCGGTCACTCAGCCCAGCCGTTCTGTCTCCCTTGAGGTCCCCAACCCCACCGGTTCCTCCAGGAGCCCGTCCTGCCCCAGGGCCTTTGCACTGCCTGCTCCTCTTCCCTGACACTTCCTCTCTCGCTTCTTTCAGGTCTGGGCTCAATCGTCCCTCCTTACAGAGACCTTCCCTGACCATCCCTCCCCCCCGACCCCTGCATCTAAAGCAGCTCCGTCTTCCCCCCTGCCGCCTCATCTGCTTTGCCACCTGGCACAGGGTGCTTGCCTGATGTTGGCTTTTTTCCTTGGGATGTTGGCTCCCGAAGAGCAAGGTTGGGCTACAGTTGTCCAGCAGGTACCTGACAGGTGGGGGATGAAGGAGGGAGGGAGGGAAGGAAGGAAGGAAGGAAGGAAGGAAGGAAGGAGGAAGGAAGAATGGAGGGAGGGGGGAAGTGAGGAAGGAGGAAGGAAGGACGAAAGGAAGGAAGGAAGGAAGGGGAAAGTTTGGAAAGTTCCTCCCCCAAAGCCACTCAACTCTCTCCTCTGCCTTCCCCTTCCTCCGGGACTTGGGAGCCGGCAGGGGAGGGGCGCGGGGGTTAATGGGCCTGCTGGCTGGTTTGTGCACAGAACGTATCCTGGTTTGAATAAACGAAGTCTATCAAGCAGGCACGGAATCATTAATCACGCAGAGAAATAACACAACGAAATGACTTTTCGAGATGTCGTTGGTGTAATTATCATCCTGCCCGTTACGTTAACCGCCGCCATTTATATCTGTGCTGTCTAAGTATGCAAACAGTAATTAACGGGGTAATGAACCGGGGCCCCAGAGCCTCCCCTCCCCGAGCTAATTTGCATGTTAATTATCATTAGTGACCAGGGAACAAGTTATAAACAGCCTAATTAGCAACCAGATCATTTTTACAAGAAATCGCGTGCACTTTGACACTCGAGCCGGCGTCAGATTAATGAAGTCGGGCGGACCTGCCCCTCCTGGGGCAGGGGTGCCCTCTGCGCAGCGGCCTCGTGGCCCCGGTGATGTGCACCAGCAGGGCGCGATTAGGGGTTGACACGGGGCTGGCTGCAGTGCTGCACGAAGGGCGGGGTGCCCCCGCGAGCCGTCCCCCCGAGACTCAGGCTGTCGACACCGGCCCTGGATGGACCCTCTCGGCCCCCCTCCTTGGGCGGTGGGCTCGGGGTGGACGGGAGAAGCCGGGAATCTGGCTCGGCTGGGAGACACCGGGGGAGGGGGGGGACAGAGGCCCAGCCAAGCCTGGAGGCCGCCCCGACAGGAGCAGCTACCAGCGGGGACGGGGCCGGGGGCACTCGGTGCTGGGGGGGGGGGGGGAGACAACAAGAGTAGCCATCGGGGGAGGGGGCTTCTGGCCAAAACGACTCCGCGACATCTTGCAGGCTGAGGGCAGGGCTGCTGCAGGGGTGGGGGGGGCTCCGAGCGTCCCCCGAAGTTCGTCGCCACGTGCAAAGTATCTGTGTTTGCACCTGCTCGTCTCGTGGACCCGCAGCTGCTCGGCCGAACATCGGGTCTCACTCCTCAAAAGAGGGGACTTTCATTCGGCTCCTGCCATGTGCCGGGCTCTGCGCTGGCTTCCCCTGCCTCACAAACCCCCCCCCCCCACACACACCCCTGCAGAACAGCCCCGTGAAGGGGTGGCTGTGGTGTCTGCTGAGCCCTGGGTCGCCTCTCTGATCGTACCGGACCCCGGGTGCTTCCTGTCCCGCGGCCTTGGCCTCTCCTCTCCCACCTTCCCTCCAGGAGCTGGCGACGCTCGGGCCTCCGTTCCAAGTCCCCTCTGCAGAGGCGCGCTCCGGCCACCCCATCCGAGACGCCCCCCGTCGTGCCCTTGACCGTCCGCGTCCCCGGCTGGGATGTCAGCGGACTGGGGCAGGGACCCAGCACCTTGAGCACCGCCTTCCAGTGCGCTCGGCCGGGCTCGGCGAGCCCCGGGGGGTGGGGTTAAGCACGGCCGCGCGCCGTCCCAGAACAGGGCTGGCCCCGGGAGGAATGGTCACTTCCGGCCAGGCTGGCTCTGTCCCACGTCCTCACCACCCACGGCGGGAGCCCGTGCCCACAAGACTTCACTAATGGCTGCGAACAGTTACGTCCCGCTGTTTCCAGGGGTCACAAAAGACAAGTCTTTTGACATTTTCCGGCCACCACGAAGTGAAGACACCTGTGTCAGCTCCTGGGCTGTGCAGCCAACTCAGGGCCGGCGTTGGCCACTCCTTCAGGTTTTCTTTTCCACACGGATTTCAGAATCTGATTGGTTCCAGGGGTGCCTGGGTGGCTCAGTCGGCTGAGCGTCCGACTTCGGCTCAGGTCGTGGTCTCGAGGTTTCGGGGGATCGAGCCCCGCGTCGGGCTCTGTGCGGACAGCTCGGAGCCCGGAGCTGCTTCGGATTCTGGGTCCCCCCCTCTCTCTGCCCCTCCCCTGCTTGTGCTCTGTCTCTCTCTCTCTCTCTCTCTCTCTCAAAAATAAATAAACACTGAAACAAAATTTAGAATCTGATTGGTTCCCATAAAAAGCTGTGCGACATATTTTAGGAGAACTTTTCTTACATTTATTGATTAATTTAGGAAGTTTTGCCATTTGCAGACCTTCCTCATTTCTGAGTCGCTCCTAACTATTTCACCTTTTTCCCTGTTACACGGGCATCTTACCACACGGGGACGTGTCGTTTGCACCCGTGACGGCTCTGGGTTTCTCCACGTTCATTCCGTCCCCAGTCACGGACTGATGTTTCCCGGGGCTTGGAACGGCCTTACAGCTGATACCAGTGCATTTTCACGGCCCGGGGTCGTGCCGGCTGGAAGCAACGTGGCTTTTCTTCCTCCTCGCTGGTTCCCACGCGTCCCCTTTGGCCGGAGCGTCGGCCGAGCCGCTGGCACGGTGCTGATGGATGGTGACGGGGTCTCCTCGTCACCCTGGCTGCACTGTCGGCGGTGAGGCTACTTGAGGTGTGACCCTGGACGAGCCTCCGACAGGGCAGCCGGCAGCCTCCGTGATGGTTGGGGCTGGATCCCCACCCCTTTCCAGGGCAGACCCCGCTGAAAACGAGGCCCGGCGTCTAATGGGGGGGGGCAGGGCCGGAGCGCTGGGTCGCCGAGGGTCCTCAGAGCAGAGAGCGGGCCCCCGGGAGCATGGGGACCGCAGAGGGGGCTTCCGTTGTCTGTGCCGCGTGGGCAGCGGGACGCCCTCGTATTCTCTCTCCAGCACGTCGTGCGGGCTTTGCCGCCCCGTCCCTGCAAAGCCCCCTGGGAGCCAGTGATGAGCCACAGGCGTAGGGGGGGCATGAGCGCCACCTGCTTGTGGCCCCGTGCCCAGCGGGGAGGGCCGTGGGGGGCAAGGGTGGGGGCAGCGGGCCGTGGGGAGCCCCGCGTGGTTCCAGAAGGTGTCATCGCCGCGGGAGGCCCAGGAGGATGCGGCCTGGCCTCCGCACCAGCCCCGATTCCTTGCGGATGTGGCTGCCACTTGGCTTCTCCTCGTGGGGCCACGTCGTCAGGGGTCAGCAGGGGTCGAGTCAGAGGAGAGAGCAGCTGCTGCCGGCTGTGGTGACCGAGGTGGGGCCGCACGCCGGGGGCGCAGACGCCTCTCCCTCCAGAGGGAACCGGCCCTGCCAGCACCTTGGTTTTAGCCCTGTGACACCCAGATTGGACTTCTGGCCTCCAGCACAGTGAGAGAACACATTTCGGTTGTTTTAAGCCACTAGGTTTGTGACGACTTTGGCAGCAGCCTCAGGAGACTGATGGAGGGGGATGCGACCCGAGGGACAGACCAATCCTGCACGTGTACGTCACCTGCGTCCACTAGGGCCGAGGGCGGCTCTGCTCCCCCTGCCCCCCACCGTGTCCTGGCGTCCGGGCCAGGGGGCTCTCCCGCAGGGAAGCAGGGCGCGGGTGGGAGGGAGCGAGTGACGGTGGGAACACCGCCTGTCCCAACATTTGGTCAGAAACGCTTGCTTCTCTGACACACGCAAGACGCTCCACCCCTGAAAGGCATCGAGCTCAAAATCCAGGCTCTTGTGACGCGCATTATGTCTGGACGTGGCTTCCGGACCCCGAGACCCGCGTGCGGGCCACGGAGCTGAGTGATGGGCCCCGGCGGTCCCGGTGCCGCGGCGGAGCCACGACTCGTGCACTGCGGGCTCCTGGTCCCACTCCCGGGGAGATGCCCCTGTTTCCGGCATCTTCCTGGACACATCTGCGGGGGCCTTGAGAAGATCACGTCTCCGGTGGCTGAGGAGCCTCCTTTGCCTGCCCCCCGACTGTGGACAGGTTGGGGCCAACGGTTGTTTTCTATCCTTAGCAGTCAATCCGGGCTGGTGGCTCTCCGGCCAGTCCTACTGTCTTAAATCCTAAAAAAATATATATATTTGAGTTGACACAGTTCCATGTTCCCAAAGCCACACCCATCGCTCTTTCTTAGGTGTGTTCCCTCTTCAGATTTAAGATAAATTTTTAAATTTATTTGGGGGTGGGGAGAACAGAGAGAGAGAGGGAGAGAGAGAGTCCCAAGCAGGCTCTACGGTCAAGGAAGAGCCGGCCTCGGGACTCGATCCCATGGCCCTGAGATCGAGACCTGAGCCGAAATCAAGAGTCGGATGGTCAACCTACTGAGCCACCCAGGCGCCTCTGTGCTGCCTCTTTAGACTTGGCCGCAGCCACCCCCGCCCCATCAGTGGTCCCCCCTGAAGGCATGAGGCCCGTCCCCCGATTCGGGCTTTGTCCCCAGGCTGGGTCTTAATCTGGAATCTTCTACTTTTACCCATGAGGAAGAATTTCATCTTCTGACCGTGCGGTCCGGGGATTTCTGGATGCCCCTTCCCCCCCCCGTGCCCGCTTGGGACAGGCCATCAGCTCTCCAAGCACCGTGTTTCCCAGGCAACCGGCCGAAGCCCGCTGTCCACCGCGGACCCGCCTCAGAGCGTCCTCCCCAGAACCACACGCTGCCTCCCCGCAGACCTGCCGTCCCGGTTGTCACGGGCATCGTTTAGGAAATATTCTGCTGTGTCGTGACACGACATGCTTCCGGCCCCCCCAGAACTTTCTCTCCACCAAAGCCGATGTCGCTGTGCCGTCATCGCTGGGGCGGGACCCGCTTCTGGTTCCGGTTTCTGTGTCGGTCAGCTTTGGCTGCAGGAGCCGAGAGCCCGGCGTGGCGGTGTCTCCCAGCAGGCCACTTCCTGGTCACGGTGTGCGTGGGACTGCTGGTGCTGGGGGACAGGGGCCGCCCTCCCCAGAGCACGGCAAAGCCATCTCGCCAGCCGCAGCCCCAAGTCGGGAGGGTGGCGAAGCTCTGACTCCTGGGGGGCTCCGCAAGGAGGGGAGCAAACGGGGGGGGGTCGTGACCCAAACCATACAGTCCTCAGCAGGGTCACACGGGCACAACGTGACCTGCTTGGGAAACACGCTCCGTGTGGGACTTCTCCAAGCGTCGCTGGGCTGATGTGCTGCGACTCCCGAGCAGAGCCGGTCCCAACGCCTCCGATGGGAAGCCGCCCCCCGGCCCCTAGGACCCGGTGCCTCGCCGCATCACGTGCGCGAGTTCGGGATCGATTGTGTAGGGACTCACATGCTTGTACCCACGTATTGTGTGTGGCTAAGTTCCGCCCGGCTTCGGGCCAAGGGCAGAGGCGGAACTCGATGCCCGCTGCTGCCTGTGGCTGTGGTGCCACCCCCAGGAGGGCGGAGGGGAAGGCCCCACATTCGAGGGCCGCGCGGGGCCGACCTGCGGTGTGGACGGCGTTCGGGTGCCTGCCGCGCCCGCTGGGAAGACGTTTCCAGCAACGAGAGGCGAGCGGAAGCAGACAAGCCCAGGCTCCCGGTGGCTCGCGACAGCTACCTCTTGGCCATGTTGCCTGAGGACTGGCGGCTGGCCGCGGCCTCCCTTGGCTCTGCGGCTCCGGCCTGAGCGTGGGTGGCGGACCTCCCCAGGGGCCCCGGATGCCGACCGGATCTAAACCCACAGGCGCGGACTGTGAGAGCGGCCCTTTTTTAGGTCTGGAGGCCATTGCACGGTGGTTATAAAAAGCTCGGCCGGGTAGATCGTGAGAAAGGGCACTTGCAGGGAGGTGGGGTGTCACAAGCCCTCATTCCCTGGTGAGTAACCATCTCTGTCCCCTCGAGCATGGGGACCGAGCAAAGCGATGACACTGGAAAGCAGGACTCTCCTATGCGTATCGTGTTGTTAAATTTAGAAACCAGCACCCTGGGCTTGGAATGTTGGTGCTCGCTACATATTTAAGAGTTTGGCGTGTTAGATCATCCAATGGACTAGCCTTATGCTTCTAGTTTAAAACTTTAATGACTGATCCGGATTTGTAATTTTTTTCAGTTAGCTTATTTATTTTTGAGAGAGAGAGCGCGCGCGCACATGAATGAGGGAGGGGCAGAGAGAGAAGGAGAGAGAGAGAGTCTCAGGCAGGCTCCACACTGTCAGCACAGAGCCCAGCGCAGGGCTCGGACCCATGAACTGTGAGATCGTGACCTGAGATGAAATTAGGAGTCAGAAGCTTAGCTGGCTGAGCCACCCGGTCGTCCCCAGATTTATAATTTTAAGTTGAATAGGACTTTAGTGAGTTTGTGAACAGCCCTGGAATTTGGAGAGACTTTAAAGATTTGTCGATATTTAACAGTTTAATTCGTTGGACTTATGAGAGTTCAACAAGTCTTCAGGGAGGTTTGTCTTATCAGAAAACGGAAGCACTTAAATACGAAAAATTTGTTTCCTTGTAAATGTCTAAAATGTTGATGTGAATGTAATTGCTCTTCCTCCTTTGGAAAACGATGGTTGTGATTTTAACTTTTTTAGTTTATTTATTTTGAGAGAGACAGAGAGAGAGCAGGGGAGGGGCAGAGCGAGAGGGAGAGAGAGAATCCCGAGCAGGCTCTGGGCTGTCAGGGCAGAGTGCGACGCGGGGCTCGGACTCACAAAACTGTGAGATCATGACCTGAGCCGAGATGAAGGGTTGGACGGTTCACTGACCGAGCCACCCAGGTGCCCCCGTGGTTGCGATTTTAAAATCAGAACAAGAATAGTACGATTTCTCTGTGATCAAGAGCTTAAGGAAGAACGGGGTTTGAAAGTTTATCGGGGGCAAGATCCCTGGGAAGCAAGAGGGACTTGGGGGCCAGCGGGCAGGAGACAGGTTTCCTGAGTCGGGGAAGCTGGCGGCAGGTGCCTGCGCCTGGAACCAGGTTGCTTCTGGCTCTCTGGACTGCAGGCCGTGGCTGACCCTTCCGTTGCCAGCCTGTCCTGGGCTTCTGTCCGCCCCGAGGTCAAATGAATGGGTCCAGTCACGCAGCTCAGACCCCAGCAATGCCGGTGCAGCCGAGCCTCCCTGCCAGGGGAGGGACAGGGGTCTGGGATCGGACGGAGCCCCAGCCAGGGATTTGTTCCCCATTGGGAGGACTGTCCTGCCCGTGACAGCCGTGGCTGCAGAGCCACAGCAGAAGGGCAGTTCTGTGGTCTTGGTATTGATTTCCTGCATTGCCAAAATAGCCTAGTGTGTTAGTGGCGTCCACGTTTCATTTAGCAAAATCAAAGAAGTGCGATATTTCCCGCGTTTGAGGGATACAAACGACGCATGTTACAAAAGTGAGCAGAAAATGTAAGTTTGCAGAACCATACCCACATACTCCGTTATCGTAAAATTCCGTATTAGCAGACACCTTGGTTCCCCCCCAAAAGTATTGCAGACAACAGTGAAACATCATGTGATAAAAGGAAAGCTCTTTCTGAGTCTCGATATTTTAGCAGATAGTGAGGATGTTCTGATGAAATATTTGTCTCTGACCCCGATGCTGTCCACCTCAGTTAGCTACAGCCGCGGAACAAGCCACCCCAGGGTCTTAAACCACTCAGTGCTGGTAATTGTTCACATGTCCTTGGTCAGCAGCGGGTCAGGGACGGTCTTCCCGTGTCTGGGGGCTGGCCGTGGGCTGGGGCGGCTGGGGTCTCACCTGTGACGGGCCGGCTTGAGTTCGTTCGGAGAGAAAACACGAAACGCCGGACCCTTGGAGCCGCACGCTGCCGTGTTCCGTGGGTCGGCCCGGATTCAGAGATCTCCCCCGTCCCTTCCTGCAGGGCGCGTGCAACACTGCCGTGCAAACGACGCGAGGGAGGCGAGGGGCGAAGGATCGTTCCCTCCTGTGCTGTCACTCTGGACTTTGAGATGCTCTAACTAATTTTTTAAGGGACTGACTGCCCTTTTTGTCCCCGTAGCAGGCTGTCCCCGTCCTGACACGGTGATAAACTTCTCATCCCCCTACCAGCAAGCACACCCTTCATCTTTCTGGAAACCCTTTGGACGGGGGCTGGAAAGGCTCCTGCACGGAAGCTTTAGAAGCGGCAGGGTGGGACGGGCCGCCTAGGCCTCCGGGCAGCTCTGTGCGGGTTCTGTCTGACGATGACGATGTCAAAGCCTGAGCCGACGATGTCAAAGATGAGCTCTGGATTTTTGAAACGTACTGGCACCCTGGCCGCACACGAGCACATCTCCCAGGGTCTTGTCCTTAAAAATAGCGTGGTGTTATGGGATGCCAGGATTGTGGGATGTCCTGGAAAGTAGGGTTGGCTTGCTTGGGCTGAGTCCGTGGGTCCACGAAGCCCCCGCCCCGCGGGATGTTGCCCCCCCAGAGAAGCCCCGTCCAGTGCCTTCCCACGGCCCCCGGGACAAGGCCCGTACTCCCCACGGAGGCCCCGCGGCCTGCTGTGGCGGCCCTGACCTTGATCCCACGGCACCGGGTTGTGCCGGAATCATCCGAATGCCTTTTATTCTTGGGCTCAAACAGAACGACCTCCTCCCTCTCATCTGGGCTGGTGGGGGCCTCAGGGCCCGGGTCCTCTGGGACTTCCCTCCCTCGGAGGTGGTACGGGGGGCCCCCTGCTGCCTCCAGGCCCTTCGTGAGCGGGGCGAGGGCCGTGGGCCCGGGCTGGGGCCACACTCGCTGCTGCCCCTGTGCTCCGACCGGCCCTGGGGTGCTGGCTGGGGCTCTGACCGCCACAGAGACCCAGGCCCACCCACAGACTCTCTCTGCGGCCCTCCCTCCTGGGGGTGCTCCGGGAATGCAGGCACCTGGGTGCAGGGCGCCCCCGACTCGGGCCTGCCCCCATCAGGCTCCACAGCTCCCACCCCGCCCCGTGAGCCCCCTTCCTGCCTCCTCCCCAGGACGCCCCGAGCTTCTCAGAGTACCACAAATACGAAAGCTCTTTGCGCACGTAGGCGCGTATACGCGTGGGTGCACACGTGCAAAACAGCGCGCGTGTGGGCGTGTGCCCCAGGCACTCAGTAACGCCAGCGCCTGCCCAGCCCTGACTACGTGCCGGCTCGTTTGCCCGACCCTGCGGTGTGCCTCCAAGGGGCTGTGTCCGCCCCGCTGGGACAGACGGGGAGAGCTAGCTTCAGGGTGTCCACGAGGCCCTGTGCCTAACTTGATACTCTCTCTGCAGAGCGGACCCCACACCGAGAAGCTTCAGGCCCCGCGAGCCCTGGGCCTCCCCTGCCCCCATCTCCCGGCGGAGGAGCTGAGGCCCAGAGGAGCCCGGGAATGGGGAGCGGTGTGGGTCACAAGTGGAGGCTGCACCGTGCCATCCTCCGACATCGACGTCTCCCTGGAGGGCAGGCCCTCTGGCCGGAACCGGGGGCTGGGGGCTGGCGGGCGGTCAGGGGGCCGGGACCCCTGCAGGGTGGTGACCCCCTGCTCCCAGTGAGCCGGGCCTCTGGGAGGGGCCGAGGCGAGCTCAGTCTTGGATTCTGGGTCTGGCCCAGCTCCAGCCAGCTTCCTGCCCCAGCCCCCCCAGCCCCCCAGGCCCCCAGGCCCCCAGGAGCGACGGGCCGGTGGACAGAAATGTCCCAGCTTTCGCCGTCAGGGCAGATAAACAGTCAGCCCGCTGTTTATTCCTGCTGAGCCCGCCAGGCCCCTCTCTCTGGAGCCAGGGGAGCCGCTCACGACGGTGATGAGAGAAACCCTTCATCTGCCTGGGCCGTGAGTGCCGCTGCGCCCAGGCATCTGGGGGGTGGTGGCGGGAAGGGCCCGGGAAGCTGTAACCTGTGAGCCAGGCCCAGGGGGACCGGGACGGTGCCGGGGCCTCTGGTGGCCTCTCGGGGAGGGGGCCGGGCATCGGGGCGCGGGCGCTGGGCTCCAGTGGGGTCAGGCCTTGAGCTGACCGGAGGGTGGGCAGGGCGGGGAGCCAGGCTTCAGGGAGGGGCTCAGCCCCGTGCAGGGAGGGGCCCTGGGGTCTGGCCCAACCCCAGATGCCTGGCAGCTGGCGCCTCTCACTCACCGCCCCTCCTGGCCTCCTGCCCCCAGTCGTTTTGGGAGGAAGTCTTGTGGGGTGGGAGGGCAGCGGCCGGGCCCCAGCCCCTCCTGTCCCTGGGCCCCACCCTCTAGGGCTGCCCAGTCAAGGTCAAGGCGGCCCCAGCCAGGCAGCCTGCAGAGGGAACACTCCAGGACGGACCGGAGGGCGTCCCGTGCCTCCATGTCTCCATCTGGGCAGTGGGGGAGGGTGGCCGGATCGTCTTTAGGCTGGCTGTCCCCCCAGGGTGGGCAGTGACCTCTGGAGAGACAGGGCTCTTACCCCAGCACGGCCTCACCTACGGATCACTGTCCGTGCCTGGGCCTCAGTTTCCTTCCTGAAGAAACAGTTTCGTGGTATCTGCTCTGAGCCCACAGGGGATCAGGGAGCCTCCCGTCTGGGGCGGCCCGGCACCTGCCGACTCACAGCGCGTGCTCAGCGGATGCTGGCTCCGCCCTGGGGCCAGGCCCGCAGCCCCGACTGAGTGGAGGGCGTCTGCCTTCTCGGCCCCCAAGGCCCCCCACCATCCAAGGCCTGTGGCCCCAGGATCCCGAGCCATCCTGGAGGCGGCCTCCTGGGATTACCTCCTGAGGTCATTGCACATGGGCGCCAGCAGAGGGAGGCCGTGCTCCACGCAGAGCCGGGCCTTTTGCAGGAAAGACTCCCTCCCAGGTGCCTTCAGGAAGCAGGGAGGCTGGGCCCTCAGGCTCACAAAGGCTGGGGGGGGGGGGGGGGGGGGAGGGGGCGTGCAGGGAGGTCCAGGGATGGAGAGGCGGTCCAGACTATTAACACCCACAGAGACTGGTTTTCTGCCCTGTCTCCTTCCGATCACACGGGTGTCTTTGCAGGAACCAGAGTTCTACGGTTGGGGCCCGCATCGCTCCTGGCTGGGAGCTCAGAGCAGGCAGAGCCCGGGAGGTGGCCCCGCAGAGCGGGCACTGGGCCGGGCACATCAATCTTGAGAAGCCGGAGCCCCGTGAGGCGCAAGAGTCTATGCGAAGGGCAGGGGCCCCGAGGCCTCAGGGACGCCGGTGCAGGGCCTCGAGGGAGGGACAGCCCCCTGCCCACGTACGGCCGAGGCTGAAGCAAGCCTCCCTTCGAAGCTGGCAGGGACGCCTCGCGGAGAGCGAGCCTGAGCGCCCCTGTCCACCGCTGATGGGGTCGGGCCGGGACGACGCTTGAGGAGAGCGCTGTGGCAGCGGCCTTAGAAACGTCTGGAACCGGTGGGTCTGTGTGGGATCCACGCAGAGGACGTGATGTGAAGCGTCGTGAGTGCGGGGGACCCAGATGGCCGTCACAGCGGCGTTTACGACGCCAGATGCGTTTGACACGGGACAGTTGCTGTGGGGCCCGAACACGAACCCTTTGCGGCTAACAAAACCCGTGGGCAAGAAGAAACAAAACAGGGCACCTGTATTAGCTCCCGGCGGCTGCTGTAACAAATTACCTCCAACTTAGTGGCTAAAAACAACGCTAATTTGTTGTGTTAGCCTTCTGGGAGCCAGAGTCCTAACATCAAGGCACAGGCAAGGCTATGTTCCTTCTGGAGGCTCCGGGCGAGAGCCGTCTGTTTCAACGTGTCTGTTTCCAGCCTTTTCTGTCTCAATGGGGAGATTAAGTGCAAATCACACATCCTAGCAGAGAGGGAAGGCAGAGCCTGGGAGGGCCCGGTGGGCTAGCCTCGGGCCTGGGAGTTCAGAGCTCCCCCGAACTGAGGCTCCCCAGGCCTGTGGCCGGATCTCTGAAGTTGGCGTGGTCTGCTCTGCCCGGGAGCATCTTGGGTCGCAGGGAGGGCAAGGGAGGGCCAGCCGGGTGCCTGGGACAGGGAGCTGGGGCCTGTCCCTCTGAGCCCGTGGCTCCGTGCAGCTCAGCCCTCCCCGGGAAGCTCAGGCCAGGGGCCAGCTGAGCACACGCCTGGTGGGGCCTCCTGGGTCCAGGGTCTCGACAGCGGGGGACACGCTGATAGTCACCTGCTTCTATTCCGTTGAGCCGCTGTGCTGGGGCAGCCCTCGGGGGCTGAGTGCGGGGGGGGGGGGGAACCAAGGGCTTGTGCCCCAGCGACCCTGGGACCTGAGGTCAGAGGCTGCACGCGGGAGTGAGGGTCACAGGTCAGGCTGCTGGACTTGGCCTGACGGAGACCCCAGCCAAGGGGTGGGACCTCTGCAGCCTCGGTGACTATTGGCAAAATGAAGCCCGTGGTTCCTGAGCAGAACTCAAGACAGACGTGGGACCGGGCTGCCCCACTCGGGACCTGGGAGTCGCCATGGAGACCCTCCCTCGCTCCTCCCTGGTTTCCCTGCAGCAAAGCTAAGCTCCTCTTCTTGGAAAAAGGAACGGAAGCAAAAGCGAAGACAAAACTTGCCTCTGAATCCTCAGCCCTGTTGAAGGAACAAATCAGGGTTTGACGAGGCCGGGAACACACGTCCACATCGTGGGATGAGCGGGGACCACACGGTCACAGGGAGGAGGCAGGATAGTGGCTTCTCTCTGATTCCCTCGGGGGCCCTGTGCTCACACACGCGGGGTTCCAGGTCCCCACGCCAAAGCAGGTGCCACACAGTCCCTCTAAATCAAGTTCCCTGCTTACCCGCCCATGTTCTACCGGAATTAGTGACGATTTCCACGGGGATCCGGAAGGAGAAAGAAGGAAGAAAACGCGGGCAGGGGAGGGACACATCCCCCAGGGTGTGCTCGGCTGGGCGGCCGAGAGCATTGAGGTGCGGGTGGGGGTCACCCGATGTTACCCTGTGGGGTGGGTCATCGGGGCCGGAATCCCAGAAACAGGAGCTTCTTGTTGATGGCAGGCTGGTCCCTGTCCCCACTCCCCTGGCCACCCTGGACCCCGCTCGGGAACCTGGGGGCCGGATGAGGCCGTCACAGGGGCCCTGGTCTAACCAGCAGCACGTGCGCGGCCTGGGCTCTGGCTTCCTGCACATCATGTGCGCGCCCCGAGGACGGGCATTTGGCAATGAACAACTTGGCCGCTTTCCCCACGTGCCTGCCATGGGGGCCCCACCCCACAGCGAGGGTCTTGGCATTGGAGCTTGCCAGACACAGCCAGGCGGGCGTGGTGGCCGCTCGTTGGCGGTATGCACCCAAATTCGGGTGGAAATCCGGGGGTGGGAGCAACCGTGTGGACACAGAGGTGCCCGCGTGCAGGAGCCATTAACCGCCAGGTAACAGATTTGATTAATTTTGTGCCTGGAGGGTTTTTTTTTTTTTTTTTCTTTTCCCAAAGAATCAGAGAAAACAAAATATTTTTCTAATTAAATAAATCTACGGTGCACGCTAATGGGGCCCGTCTGTGGGCTTGTGACAGGGCAGGGGGAGACGTGGAATAATGATTTTATTTTTTCATTAAATAGAATTATAGGCAGTTACTCAAAGCAACGCTGAGCCTAATTGAAAGAAACCCATTTCTCCTTAATTTACTTTCACGGTTTTGGATGATAAAAGAGCGTGCTCGTTGGAAAATTAAATAAAAAACACAACACAAGGAAAGGGGTTTCCGTAGGTGCGTTATTTTCTCCTTCGAGATGTGAGTAGTGGTCACTAGGCTCAGGCGGGAAAGAGGACGCCAGGCCGTGGGGGTTGTGTCCGGGGCTCCGGGGGGCCGGGCAAGGACAGTAGCAGCCAGCCGGGGTCTCCCGTCCGTGCACCCCACAGGGTGCAGACAGCGCCGAGTCAGTCCCAGACCCTCCCCTCTCACTTCCGTGGGGTCTAGACGGCCCTGCAGAAAGGGTTTCTGCCCACCAGAATCATCGGTAAGGCTGCCGGCCCGGAAGCTCGGGGCCGTCAAGACGGTTCATCAGAGTCTGTGCCCCTGGGGTCAGAGCCCTGCGTGCCAGTCCTCCAGGAGGGGTCCTGCCTCCTCCCAGGTTTGTGCTGTGGTCTCTGACCAGGGGCCTCCACCGTCCTCTCTAGGCATCCATCAGGTCCGCCATCCTCCCGATGCCTGAAGCTCTGCTTCTTCCAGGAAGCCCTCCCTGACCAGCCCCCTCCTTCGCACATCCCACTCCCTGCGTCCAGCTCTGGGTGTGAATGAGGGCGCAGTATTTACTGAGCTCCTACGGTGCGCAGGGGAGGCCTAGGAGGTCCCGGCGGGGGGGCGGGGGGGGTGGACCACAGAGCAGCCTGCCTCGGTGGCCACGATGCCAGGAATGGGTGGCCGCGTATAGATGTTGAGCCTTTGAGACGGAGCTAGTGTGACTCGGGAGCTGAATTTTCAGTTTTATTTATTTTCATTAATCTAAATTGAAATTGTCGCTCTGGCTGGTGGCTGCCACATTGCACAGGAGTCTTTGAAATTCTGGTGACATCCTCACGTGTAACAGTCTTCAACACAGAGAGAGGAGGCCTCCGTGTCTCCGTAATACACACCCTGTCCTCAGTTTTGGGGGGAAAATAGCATTTCTTGGGTGAGAGATAAATTCAACCGGACAAGCATGAGAACATTTATTTTTATTCTATTAAAAAAATATTTTTTTTAACCACTTATTCATTTTTGAGAGACAGAGAGTGAGTGGGGGAGGGGCCGAGAGAGAGGGAGACACGGAATCGGAAGCCGGCTCCAGGCTCCGAGCCGTCAGCACAGAGCCGGACGCGGGGCTCGAACTCACGAACCTCGAGATCATGACCTGAGCCGAAGTCGGATGTTTAACCAACGGAATCACCCGGGCGCCCTCGACTTTTATTTTTAATGGAAAAAATTTAACATAATATAAAGCTCAGAGTGCACAACGGTGTCTGGGACGAATCAAGGTCCCCCCGCCCGGCTGCCAGCCGCCCCCACCCCTGGGGGTTCCTCTTGATCCCTGAGAGTCGCAGTGAAGGGGTGGGGGTCCCCACAGGGGGTCAGGCACCTGCTGCAGCTGCTGAGTTTCCTGTGACCAAAGAACAGTCACGTCGTCAGCTAACACCCCTGTCCACGTGTGCCCGTGACCCCCGTGGGCCGACTCCCAGGAGGGGGACACAGACCAAGGCCTCAGGGGGTTTCTCTGTGCATTCCTGGGCGTGCGCCCCCGTTCTCTCTGCCTCTGAGCTGCTGGGCTGTGGGGTCCCCACCAGGGCTGATGGAGGCCATGGGCTGTTCCGCAGTGGAGAGCTGCTGGGGGGGATCCCCGGGCTCCCTGCCCCACGCTCCTGGGAACGTGACACCGAGGGTGCCCTCCTCTGCCCCCCAGCTTTCCCGATCCCTCTAGGCTCTGCCTTGACGGCCTCGGCTCTCAGGACCCTCCAGGCTGGGAGCGGGCCGGCCCCCCCCCCGGTGGGGTCTCCACCTGTCCGTGCGCTGTGGCCGAGTGGTCACCTCCGGGTGAGGTCACTCCCCGTGGGGCCACTTTGCCGGGAGGATGTTTCCATTCACCGTTTCTGCTACTTTTCTACACTAACTGCTTCCCAGGGAGGGCCCGGTGGCCGCACATAATGGTTCCCGTCTGCAAGGCTTCCAGGCGACTTGTCATCGGCCGGGCCCCGAATCCTCTCCAGAGGAGCCCGGATGAGCCACTCCTGTCCCCCGGGGAGGCTTAGCTCCCAGGGGCATTGGGCGAGCGGGGGGGGGGGGGGGGGGGGGGGGGTGAGCGGTGGGGGGATTCCTCATTGTAGCCACTTTTCCTTGCTTTCTCGGGACCTGGGCCCAAAGGGGTCTGCCTGGTTCGGAGTGGTCTTCTGGGCTCACTTATTAAACACCTGCTGTATGCCAGGCCTGTGCCAGCCCCTGAGGCCTGGGGTTGGGCGCATGAGCTCCGCCGAGCGCCGGGCTCTGTGTGAAATCTGCGTTCTTTCCCAGGGGACCGAGGACCCCAGGCTGCCCCACCCTGCGCTGCGTCTGGGGTGTCAGCTGCCTGGCCAGGTTTCCTTCAAGTGTCACTGATCGCCCCTGGCTGCCTGGGTCGGGGGCGGCTGGTCGGCGGCGTCTCCATGGGCCGGAGAGTGAGCCCCGGCGGCCGGCATCGCCGCTTCTCAGCCTGCAGGGCCCTTGCGTGTTCGAGCACGGGTGCCGTTGGGACCCCCGCCCCGGGGCCTGTCCCTGGGTCACCAGGACTTTCCATTACCTGCGGCTTCTTCCCAAAATGTGCGCTAATGCTCCCCGCCCCACGGCATGCACCCGTCAGCGTCCGCAGAAGGAAGCGCGGCTATGTGGGGTGGGGTGGGCTGGGGGTCCCGGGTCAAGGAGGGGGACGCATGGGCGGGGCTGGGCGGGAGCAGGTGCCCCCAGCGGATGTGGGGAGCCCGGAGGCAGGAGGGAGCCTTTGGGTTTGTGGACGGACGCGTGGAGTTGTCTGGACGGCACTGGGCTGACGAGCCTCTGTGCCTCATTGGTCTGCGCCCCAATGCTTCTGCCCTGGGTGCAGGGAGGGAGGGAACCGGGTGCTCGGCAGCGCCTTCCCCTCCCAGACCCCTCGTCTGCGGCCCCGCCGCCCACCCTGCCCTCTGGCCGTGACACCCATGGAAGGGGCACCGGAGAAGTGTCCGAGGGGCCCGAGAGGGCTGGCCAGGCCTCCTTCATCCACAGAGAGCTGAGGAGGGGTGTCTGGCCTCCCCTCAGCCCGGGGAAGGTGGCCAGGGTCGGGCAGAGAGGTGCAGGGGGCTGAGCGGGAAGCACCCTCTTTGGGGGTCTCGGGGCCTCCGCATCACCCTCCGGTCCTCCCTGGTGGCCTCCGAGCCCCTGGGTGGAAGCTGGCACCACAGGGCGGTCACGGCGAGGCCCGCCAACCAGCCGCGGAGGCGCGCCCGGGGCGTGATGGATGGAGGCGACCGTCCTGCGAGGCCGTGACAAATGTCCCTCTCACTCACAGGCTCTCCTCGGGATCCTCTAATACTCCTCGAAGGTGAAGTCCCATTTTTCCGCTGTAATCACACTATTAAACTTTAATATCCAATATTAATAAAACATTCCCTCCCTAATAGAGCCAGCCGAGGCTGGGGGCGAGCCAGCGGGAAGATGGCCCCTGGGTGACCGTCCTCTGCTCTCTGCCCGCCGGGCCGGGTGTGGGGGCAGCACCGGGGGCGTCCGCTGGCCCCTCTCTCCCCTCGCAGCACCAGGCTCCTGCCGGCTTCCACCAGGCTCTGCATGGGTGAGCAGGGCGGCGGCCTCCGGTGGGGAGTGAAGCCGGGGGGGGGGGGGGGCGGGGGGTGTGTGTCATTGTCCTGAGTTCACCTCCGGGGAGGCCCCCTGCACCTCCCCCTCCCGACCCCGATGCTGTAGCCACGCTGCCTGCTGAGCCGCTGCCCATCGTGGGGCTGCTGAGAATCGTTTGTCCACACTGGGGCTGTCGAGAGAGCGCAGGGATCCCTCACGTTGGCTGGGACAGATGGTGCAGCCGGGGGCCGTCCAGGGACGCGGCATCGATCCCTCTCAGGCCTGTGCGGGGGGAGCCGCCCTCCCGCCATGCCTGCCTGTCTTCCTGACTGCTCACTGCCACCCCCAAGCCCCAGTCAGTGTCACCTGTGCCCCCAGGGCCTCCCCAAGATGTGGCGCGTCTGGGGTGACCGGCGGGGGCCTGGGCCACTCAGGAGTCCCCGTGCCTCCAGCAAAAGACAAAGGCCACGGGGGGACCGGGCCTGGGCTGCCATGCCGTGACCTTTGTCCAGCAGAGCCGTCACCCCTCCCCCCGCCCCAGGCCAGGAGCCCCGTGGAGCAGCCTCAGTGGGCCCTCGGGAGGCTTCCGAGGAGGCGACTTTACTCCATCTTCGGGTGGGGACAGAGGGGTCAAGTCTGGGGCCGTGGGGAACTCCAGGACCGATCTCCAGGCCCGATCGGTCTCTGCTTCCCCCAAATGCCAGGCCGTCTTGGGCACAGAGAGTGGGGAGGAGGTGGAGGGTCCCCCGGGTCTGCAGGCTGGGGTAGGACCCCAGACCTCATAGGCTGGAGGTGTTTATAGATGGTGGCCGGCCAGGAAGCAGGGGACAAAGAGGCTTTGCTGGGGGAGGGGCCAGAGCAGGGACAGAAAACCTTCCCTGGAAATCTGGCTGGCTCTCCAGTTGGGGGGGGGGGGGGAAGGGAGGGAGAGGAGAATGGGGGCTTTGTGCACAGCCCTCTCCCCAAGCCCGGCACCGCCCCGCCCTGGCAGCACGTGGCTCCCACCCTGCATCCCACCACCTGGAGCCTTCCAGAAGCTCGGCGGCTGCCTCCTGGCCCGGCTGTGTGGCTAGGGCGTGAGGCCCGGGGGAGCCAGGGATTCTGAGCCAGGGTTTGGAGTCCAGGTTTTAAGGCCAAGCCCCAGGGGGGCCTGAGTGGTGCCTGGGGGAGGGGGACAGAGCAGGAGCTAGTCTAGCTCCCGTGCCTGGGGTGGTGGGCCAGGAGTGTCCCCAAAGAGCCTGTGAGGTCATCTGGAAAAAATCACCGGGCACATCCAGAACGGATGCAGCGCCCTCAGCCCCTTTCCATGTCCCCCCGGGGTCATGAAAACCAGGGGGAGGTGGTTTCCAGGTCGTTGCTCAGACGCTGTGGTCCCACACCTGGCCCCGCTGTCCCCTCCCAGCCGGCTCGGCCACCTCGGGCCCTGCATACAAAACCCAGTCTCGCCACCCCCCGCCCCCGCCACCAGCGCCCTCCCCCTGTCCCCCGCCAGCCTCTGCCCTGTCTCCTGGGCTTCCTGGAGCCCAGGCCACGGGCCACCGGCGGCTCGGCCACCTTAAGGGGTCTTCAGGCGGTGTGGTGCATCGGACCAAACGGTGGGGAAGTGTAAAGTCCACACGCATTCACTAATATGAGATTGAAGATTAATCATGACTTCCACAGAAATCCCATTATGCAAATAATAATCATTTTCTTTTGCAGGAGCCTCGAGGCCTGCAGGGTCCAGAGATCCAACTCCCCGACCCCCAGGGCATTATCTGTTATGAGACTTTGTCAGATACAGGCACGGAGCCCTAATGCGTTTGCACCTTTTCCAAAGAAAGCTCGGGGACCTCTGGATAAAACCAACCGCGTGTGTGCGTGCATGTGTGTGTGTGTGTGTGTGTGTGTGTGTGTGTGTGTGTGTGTTTCTTTCCCCAGAACAACTGCAAAGCGTTTTCAGATTTAAGTGTAAGATTTTGTTGCTAAAGGCTGAGAAGAAATCAAAGCTGCATACGGTTAAGTCCGCTGCCCTGGCCCCAAGGAGGTCGCGGGACAAACCACAAAGTGAACGTAGGCGCCGGCCAAGGAAGGGGCAGAGGGGCGCGCGGAGCGTCCCCGTGGCGGCCTCACTCTGAGCTGGGGCCCGGCTGGCCTCACTGTCCAGGAGTGCTTCCTGACCTTTGTCGTCGCTGGAGACTCGCGACTCAAGACCCCTTCTGGTCTTGCTGCGGAGTTGACCACGTGTCTGAAAAGGCCAACGGGGACCACGCTGTGCTAATGAGGTGCTGAGCTCTTTGGCCTGACGCTCAAAGACACACAAAGTCACACGGCATTCAGCTCACCCACACGGGGAGGAGCCTGTGGGGAGTGAGGGACGGGACAAAAGTGTATCCACGACCCTAGTCACGTAAGTAAACCTGATTCCCGTGATCCTCGGGTGTGGCTTGGTGGACCGAGCATCAGGGGGACAATAGGACAGCTTTCTTCCCGCCTCCGTTAGCGCACGTTGGGGCACACGTGTGTGTGCAGCAGGCCGAACGGTGGCCCCGAACGCACTCGAGGAGCTAGCACCCAGACCAGGAGACAGAGTGTCCCCCCGACCTGGGCCCGTGTCCACTCCCGGTCACACGTCCGCACGCCTCCCCGGAGCCTTCCCACGGCACGCACGGGGTTTGCCTCTTTCTGAACTCGACACGCCTGGAGTCACACGCGTGGCCTCTTCTGTGTCTGGCTCCGTCCTCTCAGCGTTGCTGGTGACACGAACCCACGACACGCGGGGCTGTGATTTTCAGCCACAGTCTCCCGTCCTGCCTAGAGCACCGTTTGCCATCCCACTGGATGGACACCAGATTGCGTCCACCTCGGGGCTCCCGCCAACTACGTTGCGTGAATGCGGTTGTGCGTGCCGTCCGGGGCACGGGGGCAGGGCGGCCTTCTCCCTAGCGCTGGGGAAGCCAGACTTCAACTTCAGTCATTTTGGTAGGCAGGTCTCACTGGGAGGTTAATCTGCATTTCCCTGCTGAGCAATGACACTGAGCACCTCCCACCCCCAATTGTTTATAGGATAACTTACGAAATGCCTGTTCAAGTCTTCTCCTTACTCTTTGATTGTTGGTCTTCGGTTCTTGACGATTTGCAGATGGTCAGTATATATTCTGGGTACGAGTCTGTTACCAGATATATTTGCTTTCGGTCCACGGTTTGCGTTTTAACTTTCTTGTCTTCCAGCCGGTGTTTGCGTATTCTACTTAAGAAGTCTGCTTCCCTCCAAGGTGTGTGGATTTTCTCCTGCGTCACCTTCCGGGAGTTTTGCTGTTTTACGTCTCGTATTTAGATTCGCGTTGTCCTAGGAGCTGATGTGTGTGGGTGCGACGGAGAGATGCGGATTTCTTTTCCATAGGGTATCAGGCACCATTTCCCAAAAAGGTTGGACTCCCCCTGCCACACTGCAGTGTGGCCTTTGTCCTACACCAAGGGACCGTCTATGTGTAGGTCTGTTTCATGGGCCTCTTTGTCCTGGTGCCAAGGCCGAGACCGCAGTCCCCTGGCTGTAGCTTCATAAGAAAGGGTCCTTCCGCTTTGGTCTCCTGTGACATTGTCCTGCCTCTTCCTGATCCTTGCCATTTTCACGGGCACCTCAAGACTGGCATCTTGCCTCCCACCAGTGAAAGCCTCCTGGAATTTTAAGATGAACATTGAACCCGTGTGTTGATTTGGAGACACTTGGCATCTTTCAATGCTGTATTTTCGGTACACGAACGTGGTGTGGTCCCCCATTTATTTAGGTTCTGCGTCACTGTGTTTTTGAGAGGAGCTGCACATTTTAAATTTATTCTTAGGTATTTGATTTTTTAAATGGTACTGATATCATTTCACTTTGGGTGTTTTTTTTTTAATTTTAATTTTTTAAAACATTTTATCTTATTTTTTGAGAGACAGAGAGAGAGATTTTATCTTATTTTTTTTGAGAGAGAGAGAGAGACAGAGCACAAGCAGGGGAGGGGCAGACACACACACACACACACACACACACACACACACACACACACACACAGAATCTGAAGCAGGCTCCAGGCTCTGAGCTGTCAGCACAGAGCCTGATGCGGGACTCGAACTCACAAACCGCGAGATCATGACCTGAGTCGAAGTCAGACGCTGAAGCGACTCAGCCTCCCAGGCGCCCCTCAATTGTTCGTTGTCCATCTGATTCCTGGCCAGCATGTGGGAGCCCTCACCCCATCCACTCCCAAACCACCGTAAAAACCCAGACCCGTCTCCTTTCCAAGCCCCTTCAAGTCATTTTTGGACAAGATGAGCCAGAACTGCCCTCTCGCCAGAGCCTCACTGTGGGAGCCATAAACCTTCTTATTTCTTTGGGGGGGGTATATGTGGTTATCGGTATCAGCATCCGAACCAAATTTTATATGGGGTGGGGTGATCGATCTTGTTCCTTGTGTGCGGTGGCTATAACACTGGCATATACGAACATCATTGACTTTCATATATTGACCTCATATCCAGTCATCTACTGAATTTATTTTTTTTTAATTGTTTAATGTTTTTATTTATTTTTGAGACAGAGAGAGACAGAGCATGAGCAGGGGAGGGGCAGAGAGAGAGGGAGACACAGAATCCGAAGCAGGCTCCAGGCTCTGAGCTGGCAGCACAGAGACCGACGTGGGGCTCAAACCCACGAACCATGAGATCGTGACCTGACCTGAAGTCAGACGCTTAACCGACTGAGCCACCCAGGTGCCCCTGCATTTATTTGATCATATAGTAATTTATCTGTGGATAAAACGAACCGTTTTAAACATTAGCCTCTCAGGTAATTCCAACCGTGAGATCATGAATGACCTGAGCCGAAATCAAGAGTCAGACACTCAACAGCTACGCCACCCAGGCACTACTCTGCATTCTAGTATCTTTAGTAAATTGGTTTCTAGCTTAATTCCACTGTGATCTGTACTTCCAAGAAACTGGAAGCCAATGTCCCCTCATATCTTGTGTCTTGGAAGCCTCATCTTGAGTCACCCTCATCCTGGCCCTCCCTTGACATTTCTGGGGTGTTTTCTATCTCAGAATATGATAAACTTTGGTTAATATTCCTTGTGTACCTGCAGTTGTTGGATACAGTGGTGCGTATCTGTAAACCAGGTCCCTTTCTAATTACATTTCCAAACCATGTTCTTACTGAAATTCTACTTACTGGTTCTTTCCGTTTCAGGCTGAGATAGGTGAAAATTTTGCCATTATGGTTATAATTTTGTTCTCTTCTCCCTTTATATCTGTCAAATTTTGCCCTATATGTTTTGAGGTTATATTATTAGGTGCATATAAGTTTAAAATTATTGTGTTTTCCTGAAAAGGTGACCACTCTGCCTTCACTGAGCATCTCCGTGATCTCTAGCACAGCTTCTTACATTGTTTGATGTTAGTGTATCAAAGCTTGAATGTCCTTTTGGCTGGTTTTGTAGGGCACAGATTTTTCCATACTTTTTGTTTCAATTTTTGTATGTCTTTACAGCTAAAGTGTATCACAAGCAGCATATAGTTGTTTTTTTATTTTTATTTTTTTAACGTTTTTTTAATTTTTGAGACAGAGAGAGACAGAGCATGAACAGGGGAGGGGCAGAGAGAGAGGGAGACACAGAACCTGAAACAGGCTCCAGGCTCTGAGCTGTCAGCACAGAGCCTGATGCAGGGCTCGAACTCACGGACCGCGAGATCGTGACCTGAGTCGAAGTTGGACGCTTAACCGACTGAGCCACCCAGGCGCCCCAGTTGTTGTTTTTTTTAAATACACGATGACAGTTTTTATCTTTTAATTGGAACACTTAGTACTTTTACATATAATTACTGATATTTTGGGGTTTAAATCTACCATGTGACTATGTTGCTTTTCTATTGAAGACATCTATTTTTCTCTTTCTTTCTTATTTCCTGTTTTCTTCTTTTCTCTCTGTTAACTTGTTAGACACATAGATATTTTCTTCTTCTTTTAGTCTTTACCCTAAAAATTAAAACATGCAACTCTGCCATAGTTGATGACTTCTCACTTCTAAGACCATGGAAGCAGCTTAGAGTATTTTAACTCCATTTATCCCCCCTTGCATTTTGTGTTATTGCTACGATACGTGTTAATCCTAAATATATATAAAACTCTGTAAGACATTATTACTGTTTTATATAGTCAAGATTCATTTATATTTATTCACCTAGTTATCTTTTCTGTGCATTTAATGGTCTCATGCATTTCATTTCTCCAGTTTGGAACAGTTTTCTTTCTGTCTGAGAACTCTTTTTAATATTTGTGTGTGCGTGTGTGTGTGTGTGTATGTGTGTGTAATGGTGTGTGTGATGTCATGTGTGTGATACTGCATCTGTGTGTGTGTGTGTGTGTGTTGCCGCTAAGTCAGTTTTCTTAGTTTTTATTTGTCTGCAAGTGTTGTTTTTGGCTTTCCTTAAAAACAACTTTATTAAGCTTTATTTACACACCATTAAATTCATGGTGTGAATGAGTTTTAGTGTATTTGCAGGATTATTCAACCGCCGCCACCACCCCTCATTCCCCACCCCCGCCTCAGGCGACAGCTGGTCTTCTGTATGTGTCTACACATTTGACTTCTTGGGCATCTTGTATCATGACATGGGCCCTTCCGTGTTTGGTGTTTTCAGTAAGGTTTCCGAGGCTTATCCATGTTGGAGCCTGAACTGGTACTTTTATGGCTTAATATCCCACTGTCTGGATCTTCCACATTTTGTTTATCATTCAACGGTTGATGGGCATTTGAGCAGTCTCTTCTTTTTGGCTTTTGGGTGTAAGGCCGCTATAAATGTTTGCCTGGGCAGTTTTTGTGTGGACACATGTTTTCATTTCTGTCGGGTGTTCACTTGGCAGTGGAACTGTGGGGTCATACACATGGTCTGTGTTTCACTTTTTAAGGAAGTGTTGGCCTTTACTTGTGAGGTTCCCCCCTTGGGTCAGAATTCCAAGTTGGGAGTTATTTTATTTCAGGACCTTAAAGAGAACACCACGTCACCTTTGGCTTCTGTTGTTTCTGTCTTACTGCTATTTTGAGGACATTTTTCAGTTCCGAAGTTTCCATTTATTACTTTCCACAGATTCCAAATTTCTGGTGAAACTCTCCATTTTCTGAAAGACGCCTTGTTAAGCCTTTTCTGAGGCCTCTAATACACGCGTCACCTGTGGGTCTGTTTCTATTGTCTGTGCTTGTTTCTCGCCTTCTGGTTGGCCGTGTGTCTCCGTGTCCTGTGGCTGCTGTAACAGATTACCTCAAACTGGGGGCTTATAAGGCAGGATCTCCTTCTTTTGGAGGCCAGAAGTCCAAAATCAAGGTGCTGGCAGGGTGGCCCTAAGGGAGAGTTCATTCCTTGTCCCCTTCAGCTTCTGGTGGCTCCAGCCTTCCCGCCGATCTCTGTTTCCACAGTCATGTGGCCTCCTCGTCTTGTTCTTGTGCGTCTGGGATCCATACGTTCCAGCGTTTTCCGTCATACAACAGGAGGATTGGCCTGCCATAAGCTGCAGTGGAAGGGGAGGGGTATCATAACGTATAGTGATTGTCTAATAAAATAAAAATTACTTGAATGCTGAGTATGGAATAATCATTTCTTTACAGAGTTCAACCATGGTACAAATGATTCAAGTGCCGAAGGTCGATCTTTTTCCTTGTCGTCAACTGTTTGAGAAATGAGTTCCCGACAAGTTATTGAGCATATTCTAGAAGTACAGATGCATTCTGCAGCACAGCATGGAGAGTCACTCGGAGAGCCTCCGGGACTGAGGGGGGTTGGCAACGACCTCACCCACCTCCCTCATCAGACGCACAGTGTGGCCATGAGTGGGGGCTCTGGGGCCTGGACGCCACGGCCTCCGCTGCGCGACTGACCTACACATCAGCTTTCTCAGTGGTGATGGCCCCGACCTCATGGGGCTCTTGCGGGGAGGAAGTGTGTGTGCGAGGCGTCTGTACAACAGGGGGCTCGACACCTGGTAAGCACTCCGTAGACGTTTGCCAACAGCTTCGGCAAAATTGAATATCCAGAACTTTCCTTTGGAACCCCAAGTGCAGGCTGAGGATGAATTTCTGATTTGGTGGAAATAAAGACAAAAACCAGGTAAGGCCCTGACTGGTGCCTCCAGCCAGGGCTGTCCTGGGAAAGCACCAGCAATATCCCCCCCGGGCCCAGCTCTTGGTGACCACGGCCACGCCCTCCGGCCTCCCCCTTCCACACCCGCTCCACTAATGACTTCACCTCTCACTTATCATTCTGCTTTAGCAAGAGTTTCGAGCACATGAGAGCTTTAAGGTCTAGACATAGGAATTTGTGTTGTGGAGAACAGAGCTGACACCGAATCCCCAGAGACAGTCCCACGTGGGGCTTGGTTTTCAGCTCACACGGGCTGGTTTCTTTCCAGCCTGAGCTGAGGAGACCCAGATTCTCTGCCATGATGCTTCCAGAAACGTCCAGCGCAGGGAAGCAGCATCTAGGGTCTAATCTCAGAGCTGGTTGAGAAGAATCCTTCAACGTTTCTTTTCCTCCTTTTTTTGTTAAATGTGAAGCTGAAGTTTGTATAATCCTTCTGGACCAGCTGCCTACCCAAGATTAAGGGAAAAAAGCCCGAAACTCTCATGGTTTACCACAGCCCCCGTTCGGTTCTTGTTCGTGTCATAGTCCTGTGAGATTTGGGGGCTGTCCTGGGTGGGTGTTCCCAGCTGGTGTGTCGGGGACCCGGGGTGATTCCTTCTGCCACACGCGGCCCTTTGCTTCCAGCGCATGGCCCTGAGGAGGGGACAGAGGTACCACCCCCTCTTAATGACCTCATACCACTTGGGTTTCCATTGGTGGGACCCGGTCATGTGACCACGCTGTCCAAGGGCTGGGAGATGGCAGTCACGGGATGGGATGCTTGGGGATGAGCGATGGTTTCTGCCGCCGTTTGGTTTGAGCTTTTTAACACGGAAAGAGCTGCTGTGCCGGCTTCGGTGATATACACGTGCGGCAGTGAGGAGGGGAGAGGTCAAGTCTCCAGGCTCCGGAAGAAGGAGAAAAACCATGATCATCAAGGTATGGGCTGAACTGGGGGTGTCTGGGGGGCTCAGTCGATCGAGCGTCCGACTTCGGCTCAGGTCATGATCTCACAGTTCGTAGGTTCGAGCCCTGCGTCGGGCTCTGTGCTGACAGCTTGGAGCCTGGAGCTGCTTCAGATTCTGTGTCTCCCTCCCTCTCTGCCCCTCCCCTGCTCATGCTCTGTCTGTCTGTCTCTCTCTCAAAAATAAACATTTAAAAAAATTAAAAAGGGGCGCCTGGGTGGCTCAGTCGGTTAAGCGTCTGACTTCAGCTCAGGTCATGATCTCGCGGTCTGTGAGTTAGAGCCCCATGTCGGGCTCTGTGCTGACAGCTCGGAGCCTGGAGCCTGCTTCGGATTCTGTGTCTCCCTCTCTCTTTGCCCCTCCCCCACTCATGCTCTATCTCTCTCCCCCTCTGTCTCTCTCAAAAATAAAATGGGTGGGGGCGCCTGGGTGGCTCAGTCGGTGAAGCGTCTGACTTCGGCTCAGGTCATGATCTCGCGGTCTGTGAGTTCGAGCCCCGCGTTGGGCTCTGTGCTGATGGCTCGGAGCCTGGAGCCTGCTTCGGATTCTGTGTGTCCCTCCCTCCCTGCCCCTCCCCTGCTCGTGCTCTGTCTCTCTCTCAAAAATAAATAAACATTAAAAAAAAAGATATGGGCTGAACTGTGACCACCACCCCATATTCAGGGTTTGGAGTCCTAATCCCCAGCACCTCTGGATGTGACTGTGTTTGGAGGCCGGGTCTTTACAGGGGTCATGAAGTTAGAATGAGGTCACGAGGGTGCGTCCTAATCCAAGAGGACAGGTGTCCTTATATGGAGGGGGGATGGGGACACAGACACGAATAGAGGGATGACCACATGAGGACACGGGGACAGGACGGCCGTCCACCCGCCAGAGAAAGAGGCTTGGGAGGACACGGCCCTGCCGACCCCTGGGCCTCGGACCTCCAGCCTCCAGATTGTGAGGGAATAAATGTCCGAGAACTTTGCCGTGGAGCTAGCGGGCTGGTAACACACGTCAGAGACATGGTCGAGCTGTCAGAACACACGTCCTCAGTGGCAAAAATCAAGCAATACGTGTCAGGCTTTGGTCTGCTCTACAACTGAAAAAGCACCTAGACGTGGCTCTTCAGGGGAGACCTTAAGCAGAAGATCCACAAGATCCCACTGCTGTGGCTCCTGAAGCCCGCCCTCTCTGCAGAGGCTTCCGCAGCCTGTGCCCCTGACATCTGGGCCGTCGCAGCTCTGTGACGGTTGTGGCGAAGCAGGTGGGCAGTTGCGGGCATCTTCACGTTTGCCCGGGGCAGAGACATCGCCCCAGCTGCAGCTGGTCCTCCCTCCCCCGCCGCCCGGTTCCCCTCCTGGGGCGCCCACGGAGCAAGTCTGGGCTTCCCCGGGACAAGGCTCACCACGTCTGCCAAACGCTGCCATTGTGTTTGCACACAGAGGCCGTGGGCGTCGTCGTTCATTTATGGGCAGACGCGTTCGGCGACCCCATGGTGCTCTGTTTCAGACGCCGTGGGGTCTGAGGTGCTGCCCTTTGCCCCGTGTGTCAGGCGTGGAGAAGGCGTCTCTCCATCTGTGGGGCCCTGGTGACCTGGTGCGGCCGCCGTGCTAAACAGCGTGAGCGAAAACTTAAACACGCAATTACCGCGTGAGCCAGCCCTTCCGCCTCTGGTGCGTCCTCAGAGGCTTCAAAGCTGGGACTCGAACAGGTGTCTGCACACGCCCATGTTCATGCAGTCTTGTGCACAAGAGCTACGACGCGGGAGCCACGGAAGTGGCCGCTGACGGGTGGATGGACGCACCGGCGTGGACCGTCCGGACAACCGCGCGTGACTTGTCCCTGAACGGGAAGGAAATTGTGACACGGGCCGCGACGCGGACGGACCTTGAGGACGTCGCACGGAGTGAAGTCAGCCCGTCACAGAAAGACAAATCCTGCCCGATCCTACTCTTATGAGGCCCCCGGAGGCAGCAAATGCACAGAAACAGATAACAGAAGAGAGGGCGCCAGGGCTGGGGGAGGGGGTGCAGGTGAGCGCTGAATGGCGACGGAACTGTAGCTTGGGAAGACGGAAAGTTCCGGAGGCGAATCGTGGTGATGGTTGCACAACCAAGCGTGTGTGTTTAATGACACTGAGCTGTATACCGAACGATTAAAAGAGTGTGTTTTAGGGGCGCCTGGGTGGCGCAGTCGGTTAAGCGTCCGACTTCAGCCAGGTCACGATCTCGCGGTCCGTGAGTTCGAGCCCCGCGTCGGGCTCTGGGCTGATGGCTCAGAGCCTGGAGCCTGTTTCCGATTCTGTGTCTCCCTCTCTCTCTGCCCCTCCCCCGTTCATGCTCTGTCTCTCTCTGTCCCAAAATAAATAAACGTTGAAAAAAAAAAATTAAAAAAAAAAAAAAAAAGAGTGTGTTTTACGTCGCGTATGTTTGACCGCCATTAGAAAACGTACCCAGTTAAAGTGTCCAGTTGGGCGACTTTCGGCAAATGTGTAATCCATCGTGTAACCACCTCCCAGAGCAAGTCAGAATGCCCTGCCACCCCCTGGAAAGCTCTCCCCTCTCCTTTGCAGGCAACCCCCCCTCAGCCTCCACCCCGGGCAAGCCTGGGTCTGATTCCTAGCACTACGGATACGATCGGAGTGTAGAATATGGCTACGTCCTCTTCTGGCCTGGCTCCTTTCTCTCAGCATATTTCTTTTGGGAACATCCATGCTGTCCCCTCTCTACTGCTGGGCAGTATTCTGAGTAGGATCCCTCCATGGTATTCATCCCATGTATCCGTCGTATGTATCGATATTATATCCATCGACGCCCCGTGATATATCGATATTATAAACGTCGACGCCCCGTTACATATTAATACCTTATTGTAACCCCACGTATCAACTGTATATATTAACACATTGTATCGATCACATGTATCCATTAAATATTGACACATTTGAACCAATCACATCCATCCATCAATGCATTATAACTATCGCACAAACTTTTGTGATACATCGTCCGTGCATCGTACCTGGAGCACACACGCATATGCTGTATCTTCCAGCTCACCTACTGTGTGTATTGATACATTATATCCATTACAGTTGGCCCTTGAACGAGGCAGGCGTTAGGGGCGCCAATCGTCCCACACAATTGAAAATTTGTGTGACTTTGGACTCCCTCCAAACTTAACTAACAGCCTACTGTTGACAGGCAGCCTTACCGGTAACAGTCGGTGAACACCTATCTTGCGTGTGATGCGTATCATATAATCTCACAGTAAAGTCAGCTAGAGGAAGGAAAACATTACTGAGGAAATCACAAGGAAGGGAAAATACATTTCTGGCATTGCACTGTATTTATAGGAAAAAATCAGCATTTAAGGGGACCCGCACGGTTCAAGCCCGCGTCGGTTGGGGTCGGCCGTGCAGGGCGGAACTCTGGGGGTCCCCCGTGCCCCCTGCGATGGACTCCTGGGTGGCTCGCGCAGTGGGGTTCCCACGAATACAGTTGCTTGGGGCATTCACTGATGCATCCCTGGGTGGACAGGCGTTTCCGTTTCTGGGGTAAATGCCTAGAGGCAGGATAGCTGGGTCTATGGTGAGTTTAGGTTTTTCCAGAAAGGCTGTGCCGCGCTGCACTCAGTCCCAGTGGCCCCATACCCTCCTCAGTACTGGGCATCCCCAGGCTCTTTGAGTTGAGCCGGCCTGACGTCATTGTATTTCCCCGTATTTTTTTCCTTGTGCTTTGGAGCAGGATCTCTGCGGCCTCCTGCTTTTCTTTATCTGCACCGCCCCCCCCCCCCCCCACTGCCACTGCCCCTCCAGGCCTGGAAGGTTCTGGCTTGGGTGGAGGTGTCTGCTCGATGCCAGAGGCCCGGGTGCTGTGAGGCCGGGATCTGGTCCTGCTGTCCGGGGCTCACGCCCTGCTGGGAGCTGGGACTTCGCACTGGTTCTCGAGGGGCTGCCCGGAGGAGGCGGGGATGATGGTGAGCCCGGAGGCCTCAGAGGCTTCTGACAGACATAGCGGGAGGGGGGCGACTTCCTTGGATGGTGCACCTCCCACTCGGGCCCGGGGCTGACATTCTCTGACCCAGCCTTTGACTTTCCCGGCTGGGAGGGACAGCTTCACGTCACAGGTTGGGGGTGGGGGCCAGGCCGGGAGCGGCCAGCACGCGGGCTTCTGGGAGGGGCTGTGTGCATGTGGGGAGCACGTGGAGTCAGCTCACGGGGTCTGGGGTCCAGGGCCCGCGGGGGCAGCACCATGAGCACCTGAGAGCCAGCGAGGAGGGTCTCCGTGACGGCATGTCGCCTGGCCGGGACTCACCCCCGTGACTGCCCCACGGCTCCGTCCGGGAGCCAGAACTTCGAGGCGCTGACCCCCAGCCGCCTCCTGTGACCCAGGCCTCTGCGTCCTGCCTCAGGGGGACAGAGGTGTGTCGAGTCTCCGGGGGGCGTGCGTGGTGGGAGGGTTCCACTCAGTGGCGTCTGGGTTGGGACTCTCCAGTGGAGAGTCCCCCCCTCCCCCCCACGTGGACTGTTCTGGAAAAGCTGTGTTGCTGGCTAGTGTGCATGGTGGGCGGGGGTGAGTGGTTCACGCGTCTCTCGCTTTAAGCCCCAAACTCTGCAAGCAGGCCATGAGTCCAGGCCGGCAGCGGCAGACCCTTGCCAGAGGCCCTGTGAGGTGGCGGGAGGCGCTTGGCGACTGGACCCGCGTCTTGGGGTCTGGCTGAGCCTGGGCCCCAGCTGGTGGGGGACAGGTGGGGCCCGTCTCTCCTGGCCTGCTCCCTGCCTGGTCACCGGCAGTGTGGCCTTGGCCTGGTTTTTCTGCCCTAGTCCCCGAGTTCGGGGGCTTAAAACACACCCCTCCTTTCTTCAAGGAGTGATCGTTTCGGTTTCTGTCTAAAAGAATTGATCGGAGACATCGCCACTGCCAGATGGGGGTCTGACCGGCCACAACAGCCAGCGTGCCCCCGGCGGTGATGGGGTTCCTGCCCCAAGCGCGGAAACCTGACGTTCTCCGCAGCCTGGAAATGTCGGATTTCCGTTTGGCCTGTGGCGGCACCGGGGCCGGCTCCGGCCCCCCCCCCCCCGCCAAATCTCCCTCCCTGAGCCGCCCTCGTCGGGCCACCCCCCCACCCCCCCCCACGGCGTCGGCAGAGGGGACTCCTGCCCCGTGGGGCGGCCCGGCTCCTTCTCTTCTCCCCTCCGCCCTCCAGAAGCTTCCAGAACCCCCCCGGACCCTGGCCCGTGGGCTGCCAGCAGGAGAGCCCGGGCCCCCGGCCAGCGCCCTCCGCCCACCCCCCTGCCCGCCGAGCTCACCGGTTCTGAGCTATCATGCCCTCTATCGCCTTTGTGAGAAACGTAATCCATAAAATGCTTTCGTGGTAACCTTATCCACGGCAGCCAGCGATAGCATCTCGCGGCCCCGTGACAGGCAGGAACTCGCAAGCATGGAGTTAATAATGCAGACTTTCAAAAAAGGAGGCTGGCAGAGGGAGACGCGGCCGGGAATAAAAGGGGCCGGTGTGGCCGTAATTGGGACCATGTGAACTTCCTCCGAGGGGGATTAGGGGGAAGAGACAGGCCTTGCCCGCGAAGATTAGTTTCAATTAGACGGGCTGGAGGCGAAAGGCCGGCCTCGGTGCAAGATTAAAACAAGAAGGAGAAAGTCTCGGCGGCGGTGGCTCTGGGCCCGCAGCGGCCGCGAGAGCCACTAATTGAAGCGAAGCGAGCGCGGGCCGCTCGGAAGGACGCGCGTTAATTGATTCGTCGCTGGCTCTGCTCCGGGCCTTCCCCGGCCGTCCTCCCCCCCCACCCCGCCACCCCAAGGCCTTTCCAGATCTCGGGGGGGGGGCTGGGGGGGCAGTGGCTCGCCCTCGCCGGCCGCCTCACCCGGGGCTCTTGTCCTCGGCCGGTGCCACCGTGTGACCCAGGCCCAGGTGTCGGGGTCACCTCTGGCCGCAGTCGGTGCTGGTCCTCCCCCCCCCGGCCCCAGAGAGCTTTCACTCGGGAGCTTTAAAAGGGCTTTGTGGGCGCTGCTGAGCCTGGATGGAGCGCCCCGTGTCCTCCTGGGGCTCAGACCCCGCGTGCCCGGACCGTTGGTGCTGTGCCAGGACCCCGAGCACAAGGGATGTGCCGGCCTGCCCGCCTTCCCTCCTTCCAGCCTCCTTTCTTCCTTCCCTTCTTCATTCCTTCCTCCCTCCTTCCTTCCTTCCTTCCTTCCTCCCTTCCTTCCTTCCTTCCTTCCCAGAGAAGGTGGGCATCCCGATCCCAGCCAGTGGGTCACCGTTCTGTCCTTCAGCTGTGCTCCAAGGTGGACCCTGGGCCTGTGTCCGGCCCTGCGTGCAGATCTGGGAGCCAGAGGCAGGTAGGTGCCCAGGTGTGGCCAAGGTGCCCAAGCCTGCCCGTGGGGGGCAGGGCCAGCTGCTTCCTGGCACCTCCTCGGGCCGTTCCCCTCCAGGCCCCTCAAGCACGTAGTGTGCTCGTGTGTTTTATAAATCCTTCCCATTGTAATGACAGCTAAATTACGGAAAATGCATTTTCACAGCTGGTGAGAAAAGCCATTAGCATTAATCAAGGACCCAGCCTCGTCGGGGATTCGCAGGCTGAGTTTTGTTGGGGAACTTATGGGCGTGCGAAACAGTCATTAGTGGGATTCGTTTGAAACGGGGCCGCTCATCCATCTTGACACCACACTTGGGGAGCCTCCTTGCTGGGGGCAGAGGGCTGCACTCACTGAAGGCCACCTCGAGGTCACTTTGCTCGGGTGTGTGTGGGGCTCTGGTTTTCAGGGATCCCCTCCGACACCGCCCCACGGCGGAGGGGCACCTCTGTCTCAGGAGCCAAGGGATGTAGTCCGGGTGACATCTGGTCGCCCATCAGGGGACAGCAGGGAGGGCCCTCCCTGTCCTGGTGTCTGCGGTCATGCTCCCCAGACATGGGGCCAGGAGCCTCAGTGTCCTTCGAGTCCAGGGCCATCGTGGGTCCTGGCCTCACAGCGATGACAGTCTCTGACCTCGGTCTCCCCGGGGAGCAAGGTGCCTGGCCCTTGCCAGGTTCTCAGAGAGTAGAGGGAACGAATCAGTGACGGGCCACCGGCCGGCCAACTTCTAGACTTGAGCATTGGCTGCATGAAGGCACTGTGCTGGGGTGGCTTTTTAAAATAAACGTTTTATTTTGGGATAATGCCAGGTGAGCAGAAAAGCTGTAGAAAGAGAACGGAGCGTTCCTACACCGTCTCCTTCTCCGGACTCTTTCCCAAGCCCTGTAACTGCAGGGTCATCTTGAGACAAACATCAGACAAACCCAGACCCGGGATCTTCTCCGGGACCCCCAGCCAGTTCTCCTGGAGGCCGTCCTCACACCCCCTGCCAGCACCTTGGTTGTTAGCATCACCTCGGACGCGTGCTGCCGCAAGACACGGGAGGGTGTGGCCCGGGACCCACGCTCCTCTGTCTCCAGGTGCCGTTAATGTCCTTCGGCCCCAGGATCCCGTCCTGGGACCACACGGCCTGACGGCCCTGCTCTCCTCTGGGCCGCGATAGCTTCCGTCTTTCCTCGTGTTTTCCGACCCTGGCGGTCTTGAGGGCGACTGGCCAGGCGTCCTGGAGAACGTCCCCATTCCAGGTTTGTCTGATGTGTTTCTTACGGGTAGACTTGGGTCGTGGGTGGAGGAAAGAGCGACTCTGGGGTGACGGTCCCCTCCGTCGCGTCATTTGAGGGCACCTGAGGTCTGCATGACATCACACGGGCTGCTGAACCGGGTCACCCGGTGGAGGCGGTGTCCATCAGGTGTCACCTCTGTAGGGCTCCTCGGCGGCCGGGAAGATCCAGCCACGCCTTCTATAGGGGTGTCCACACAGCAGTTTCTCAACAAGGAAGATGTGTCCCTCCACCGCCCCCCTCCCCCCGTCTGTCCTCCCTTCCATCCTTCATCGGTACCCGCATGAGCTCATGGGTATTTATCTCACGTTTGAGTTCTAGTCCCTACTACGTTATTTGCGTTTTGTCCCCTGCTCACGCTGACCCGTGTGTCCCTTCTTCCCTCCTCACTGCCGGCTGTCCCGGGCGCATCTCGCATTTCCCCGCTGCGGCCTCAAGCATTCCTGCTTCCTTCATTGGCAAATGGAATTAGAAACCGCGAACCGGGCACCCGGTGTGCTTGCCGCGGCCGTGCCTCTCGGGGGACGGAACCGGGGAAGACGTGCGTGCATGCCAATCCGCGTACACGCGCGTGTGTGGTCACAAAGTCGTATGTGTGTTGACGAACCGCGTACACGCGTTCGCGTACTAACTGGTGTATACGTGTGTTTGGACCCGTGTATACAGACGTGTGCATACTAACCTGTGAATACGCACGGATCTGTGGCTGCCAGGGTCGGGGGGGGGGGCTTCAAGGGTCCACGAGGGAGGTTTGCACCTGCACAGAGAGACAGCTGGGGGCAAGCGGCGTAACGGGGTGCCGGGTGGGGAGGCCCTGTGGGGTCAGGGAGCCAGGGGTGACTTTGCAGGCGGTGGGTTTACGCTGGGGTGGGAGGGACAAGTGTGGTGGGGATTCGGGGGGCAGGGAGGGCCAGGACCAGGAAGACCTTCGGGGGGGGGGTCAGGGAGCGGACCCTTCTGGGAGATGAACTGGATGTTGATGGAGCCCGAGCGTGGGGGGTGGGACACACGGGCCAGAGAGCTGCCCTGTACTCTCCTCAGCATGTCCCACACCAGGCACGGCCCCTGGTCCTGGGGGACAGCCGGTGGCCGGGGCAGGGGCTGAGACAGGAGACGACAGGCTCCTCACCGGCCCCGCAGGGCGGAAGAAGGAAAGGAGCTTCCTGTAGAGACAGAGCGTCAGACTCAGGCTGCCCGGAGGCCGGGGGCCGGTCCTCAGCGCCCGGAGCCCCCGGGGCCCCGCAAGTGGCAGCGGGGCGAGAGGCGGCGGCCTCGGCTTGTGCTGGCCTCCTCGGGCGGCCCGGGAGCTCGGGCCCCTGCCCACCTGCCTCACCGGCCTCGCCCTACCCCCCCCCCCCCTGCCCAGCAAGGATGGCCGCGGTCTGCAAACTTGAAAGCTGTTCACAGTGTGGCCCCGGGCACCAGGCGGGCACTGCCCCGCGGGGCCGTTTCCTCTGACAGGTGCCGCCACTGCCACCAGGCCACGGACACAGAGCCGCCTGGCTGGGGTCACGCAGCGGGCGGTCTGGCCGTCCCTCCGCCCCCGTCCTGCCGCGGACCACAGGGCTCCGGCTGTTTCCTCCAACAGAAGCTCCAACCTCGGTGTCTGCCCCTCGTGGGTTTCCTGTGTGAGGGGCAGCATCCTGCGGGGCTGGCCCGGCCTGTGACGAGTGTCCCCAGGACCCAGGGCCCGCCGGAATGCAGGGCGGGGCGTAGTGTCCTGGGTCAGGGACCTCACCTGGGGCCCCGGCCGGCCGCTTGCGCCCTGGGTGGCCCCGCATGAGCTGCGGGATGTCTTTGCCCCCATTTGCACATCCACGAGATGGGATGATAGTGCTCGTCCTGCCACAGCCAGGCAGCGGGGGGGGGGGGGGGGGGGGGAGGGGCGCAGCAGGGGGCAGAACAACGTGTCGCTGACGGTGTTCTTTGCGTCACATAATGACGGTCAGCAGCTGTTTTGCAAAGAGAGTGAAGGTGTTTCCCGCCTTTGTCTGAGGAGGGACCGGTCTGCACAGCGACAGGGTCCTGGGAAGGCTGGTTCTCCCCGTCCACAGCATCCAGCCTGGGGTCCTGGACAGGCTGGTTCCCACCGTCCACTCCGTCCAGCCCTAGGAAGGGTCCTGGGGGTGACAGCCACACGGCTGGGGACGGGGACACTGGAACCTCGGCCCCAGCATGCCCCCCACTCACTGTCTGCCTCTCTCCCAGGACGAGTGGGGACAGCGGGGACACTCACTGTTGGATGCACACGTTTATCTGCAGGTTTATTCCTGTGTCTGGGAAAATCATCAGAAGCACAGCTTCCACCCCAAACCAGGGGGACACAGCTCCCTCAGAGCTCTTCCGGCGGTGGGGCCTGGGCGCAGGGATGGTGAGACGAGGAGGCCGGAGGGGCTTGCCCACTGACCCGGGGTCTGCCTCTCGAGCCGGGAGCAAGAGAGCCAGGCCCTACCGGCCGCTCAGGGAGCACTGCCCCCTCCCGGCTGACCGGAGAAGCGCGGTCTCAGAGCTTCCTCAGAGACCTTAAAAATAAACCAAACCAGTCTGGTGCTCTCTGAGTTTGGGACACAGACGGTCCCCCAGTCGTCACCATCTCTCCACGACAAACAGTGTGGCTTCTCTTTCTTCTCTCACGTGCTACCTGGTGGGCACAGGCAGCACATTTCCCACCCGGAGGAGGTTGGGGGAGGGGGAAGCTGACACCGAGGCCTTGAGCCCAGGAGTGGCTGCGGGGGGGGGGGGGGGGGGAAGGGGGGAGGCGGGGGGAGCCGGTGGGCAGGTGCTCAGGAACTTCCCATTCTGGCAGGGCGGAGGGGAATCTCCGGGGTGACCGCCCCGGGGCCTGGGAGAGGTCAACTGGAGGGAGGCGTGGGTTTCCAGAGACAGGCTCTGTGAGGTCCAGACCCCTAGGTGTTCAGTGACAGTGGCCCTTTCTTCTGGGGGTCACGTCCAGGCCCGGGAAGCCCCCCCGCCCACCGCACTGGGTGGAGGTTGGTGCTCTCTCAGGGGCTCTGGCTCCCTGGAGCCCCTCCTCAGGCTGAAGACCTTACTCCCTCTGAAAGTCAAAGCCACCAGAGAGGAGCCGCGTCAGCAAATCCCCCGTCCCCCCCCCCCCCTCCCCCCCCGTCCCGTGGAAGGAAGTGAAGAAAGTGTGGGCGGGGCCTGTCCTCTGACCCACCCGGCCGGCCAGCCGTCACTCACCCCCGTCCCAGGACCATCGAGGTGCATCTTGTCCGAGCCGGGGGCCAGCCGGATAGCGGGTGACCCTAGACGTAGACCCCCGCCCCCCACCTGCTGCTCCCTACGTGGGGCCCAGTTGGAGGCAGCTGGGCGTGGGCCGCAGGGAGCAGGGGGCCTGCCCGTGTCTGCGCACGGCTCAGAGGACACGGGCACAGGGCCTTCGGGACAGATGTTTTCTGGGGCGACAAACCCACGTTCGTCTCTCCGTAAACGTCCCCCCAGAGGCTGGGGCTGCCTCCTCTGTGGGCTCCATCCAGCGTCGCGTCACATGGAGGGACGTCGATTTCTTTATCGGGCGGAAACGAGATCCGAGTGCCTCCCACTGGGGCGATCTGTGCTGGGCTCCGTGCCCCGAGTGACACCCGCGGACGTCCGAGGGCGGGGTGGCCCGAACGCGCCTGTGGGTCTTGTCGGCCTGTGGGTCTTGTCGCTGGCACGGGGGTCCTGGCTGTCCGCGGGCGCACCGGACTGCGGCAGGGTTCGTTTGTTAAATTTGCTGTCAACTTTCAGGTGCGATCGATCAGTGATTTTAAATGTTCTGTTCGTTCGGGGCTGGAACAACAGTGCGTCAGAGTTTGAGCTGCAAATTCTTTCCGGAAAATGCAGTAATGTTCACTGGGTTAGCGGCAGCCCGAAGGGCAGGCCCCATCCCTCGTCTGGTGGGGCATGTCCTGTGCTCCAGCGTCTCACCACCAGGCGGCTGGGTGGTCAGCTGGTGGTCACCCCAGCTTCCTGGGGGAGGGGACGCCCCAGGCTATCGGCTGGGGGGGGGTGTGGGGGTGGTTAGGGAGGTGGCTTCCTGTCGGGCTGGGGCTCAGACCCTTTGCGGGAAACTAGTTTACCAGCGGGAGGCAGCGCTTTGGGCCCCTCCCTAACTTTCTTTCTGGTGGCGGTCCCCCATCTGTGAGACAAGCGGGTGGGCAGCTCCCGGGGAGGACCAGCCCGGGCTTGGGTTCCAGGAGCCTCGGGGCCCTGCATCGGGGAGCCACACAGCGTCCCCACTCATCTGTGTCCCGCGCGGTGTTCCCCATGGTTCCAGTGCGTTTGTGACTTGTACAGAGGACATGTTCGGTTCGGCCACCAGGCAGTGGGGGACAGCCCGAGCCCAGACTACCTTCTCTGCATCCCTTTCTCTGCCTCCTGCGGCCAAGGTGAAGTGGCCACAAACCCAAACCAGAGGTGGGGCCGGGACCACAGAACGCCTGTCCTCGGGGACCCCGTCCCCAGGGACACCCCTCCCTCGAGCTGAGGCCTGACCCAGGCCAGGTCCGTGGCCTTTGCCCAGGCCACCTGATTGCGACCGGCTTTCTTCAGTTGGACAGCCAGCAGGGAGGGGGGTGTGGGGCAGCAGGGACCCAGCAGACAGCGGCTCCCTCGGGTCTGGGTGGGACCGGACAAAAGCAGGATCCAAGTGCTGGAGGCACGGGGGGCAGGGGCTCTGAACCGGTTTGAGAGCCAAATGCCAACGTAAAAGGGCAGCTGTGTAGGAGGGCTCGGGGCGCCCGGGGGAGCTGGGCCTTAGCCGGGCATGGGCGGGGCCGGGCGGGGGGCCAGGGTGGGGCCCCACGGAAGCTTAATTGGGCCCGCCGAGGTGGGCAAGGCCCTGGGGTCTCGTACAGGGGCCTTCCTGCTCCTCACCCGGAGCCCCACCACCTCGGCTTTGAACCACTTGGGGGGCGGGGGCCCGGCTGCTGGCTCCAGCCTGTTTCCCTGAATTCAGACGGACTGCGCTTTCTCCAGGACGGGAAATGGATATCAACAAACTTCCACCCGAAGATCAAACTGCTTCCTCCCGCCGGCCCCAAGGATGTCTCGAATCCTCTGACCGGCCCCTGCCCCCAGCCCCCAGCCCGCGTCCCCCTAGCGTCTCAGCCCTGCTCGAGGGTGGTGGGTGAGGGGGGCCGGGCCAGCCTGCCAGTCTCTGGGGTCCAGGTGAGGAGCCCACGGGGACCAGGGCCGCCTCCCTCAGGGGCCTCTGGAAACGTCCGGCCAAGCGCGGCTGTGGTTCTGAGCCCCGCCCTCGGCATCCCGCGCTGTGGGGTTTGACGTGGTCCCCGGGCACAGCCTTCTGTGCCCCCAGCGCGTGGCTCCCGAGGGTCCGGCCGGCTCAGCTCAGACCCGCTGGGTTCTGAAGCCGGGAGACTCGGATTTTCTCCCTAAAGTCAGCTTCCGGGACACGCTTGTCTCCTCTGGGGCTGCGGGGCACAGCTCTTAACATCTCCCATCAGGGCCCCGCTCAGAAGGCCAGCGAGTGTGGAGTGCAGAGGACATCAAACCGCGAGCCTCCCGAGGATGCTGTTGCTGTCAGGGGTCCCTGTGGCGCGAGGGGCCGAGTCAAGCTTGGCAAAGCCAGGCCCCGTCTCTGTGGTGGAGCTCTGGGGACAGGGGGCACGTCGTACGTAAGGCTGCTGGGCTCCCTCCGGGGCCTTGGGTCGTGAGAAGGACGAAGGACGGAGAGGTGCCCCTGGACCCGTGTTGCCAGTGTGGGCAGGGGGCTTGCGGTTCCCACCTGGGGGGCCGTGTGGACAGGCCGCGGTGAGGAAAGGGCTGAACGGTCACCAACGGAGGCCCCGGGAGAACGGGGGACATGGGGTCCTCCCCGACTGGCCCTGGGAGGGGCTGTGTGCACGGGAGACCAGCTCACAGGTTACCCACGAGAAAGAGGGGGGTGGTGCCTTCAACCCGGGAGTGCCCGCTGCCAATGGGCACAGGAAGTGGGGGCATGCCTGTGATCTGGGGGTGACAGAGACGGGGGCAGGGAGAGACAGAGAGAGACAGAGGGCAGGGGAGGACACTGCCCCAAAGGGTGGTTCAAAGACCCTCGATCAGGTCCCCGGCCCCTGGGCTTCTCCCGCCCCGTCTGGGGCTGCGGCTGGGGCTCCGGACAGGCTCCTCCGGGGAGACGGCCGTCGTGGAAAGGCAGGCCCCGCGTCTCAGTGCTGGGAGGTGGTGGTGAGGTGGGAAGGTGTCTGGAGGCCTCGGCCGGCCCTGCCCTGCTCGAGTCCAGCTGGCCCCCCCGGGGGCAGTCTCGCGGGTTCTCTCGAGCGCTGGCGGCCGTGGTGACCATCGTGATGGCAACCGTGGCCGGGCTGCCTCAGAGGGAAGGCCGCACCCGACCCGACCCCCTGCACAGCGCCCGCCCACCGGCAGAGGGGAAGGTGGCGGCTCGGGGAGGCGCCCTGATGCTCCTGGGGGCCCCCTTCTGCACACCCCGGGGCGGGCTCCCCCTGCGCGGGCGCCTCCGTGGCGGGGGGCTGCTGTGCCCACAGCCCTCTGGGCCAAGGCCACTCGCCCGCCCGCCTGCAGGTTGACGGATTAGCCGGGCTGCGTGGCCTGGCTCGGCGTCCTCGCCCCTTCCTATGCCGGGAAGAGACGGCAAGCCCTGTTTATTTAGACTTTTCCTAAAGCTGACAGCTTGAATCAGGCTAATTTACCTGAAGTATACCAACCGTCCTTGTATTTATTTTACGATGTTTCACCGGCGTAACCCAATCCCCGCCCTCTCCTGCCTTGTTTACGGCGGCTTGGAGCACATCTGTCTCCCGCCGCACCGCGGCCGCTGCCCTTCGGTTCAAGGACGGCGGAGAGGTTTCCAAAGGGGGGCGCCCAGGGGTCGAGCTTGGCTGGGGCTGCACACGCGGCCCCCTTCTGGATCTGGGGTGCGGGCCAGGCCCCAGGGCGCCCCACGAGCAGCAGGAGGGGACTTGTCACCTGCACCCCCTTCCGGGCCTCACCCGTCGGGGGGGGAAGGAACTGTTGGTGGGGGCCCGGCCAGGGGGTTGACAGAGGCCCCCACGCATCTCACGACTGAGCTCGCCGGGCGCCCTGGGCTCTGGGCTGGGCCTCTGTGCACGGGGAGGTCTGTGCAGGAGTTCCAGGCAGAGGTACGAAAGCCTTGCGTGGGACCCCTCTTGCTGCCGGAGGAACAGAGCCTTTGTTTCCCCCAAAGTGTTAACGACATGCCGAGCCCAGAGCCACCGTTCCCAGTGCCTGATGGGTGGGCCCTCCCACTGGGTTGGTCATCACTGGGTGACGGAGTTCAGCCTGCCTGTGGGGTCCCCGAGGACCCCCTCCCGCTCCTGGCTGCCCTGGGCCCCCCGGCGTCTGGCCGGGGAGAAGACTGGCCTCCACCACCCCCCATGTGCTATGAATACCCTGGTGGGGCCCAGAGGCAAAGCTCACCCCCAGCACGACGACGTGGGTACGGCTGCCCCAGGCCCTGGGGGCTGGTGGAGAAGGGGTGGCCCTCGGGTCACAAGTAGGGGTGGCCACAGGGACCCCGAGGCCAGGGACCCCCGGGCCTGAGATTCAGCTGGGCCCGCAGGGGATGCTGACTGAGTCCCTCCCCCCGAGTGGGGCGGAGGTCGGCGAGCGAACGGGGGTCCTGCCAGCGCCGGGGTGGGCGGGCAGGCCAGGTCCCGGCGGGCGCCGTCCGGCCCGCCTGTGCAGGGGCTCCCCCGCCCCGGAGCACGCTCCCCCCGGGAAGGGGCTGAGGCTGCACGGTGCCATACATCTCTGTCAAAATCTCTATGAATAAATTAACCTTTTTAAAGATTAGTGCACTCTAATACCTCAGGGTTTTTAAACAGCACAAATGCTAAAAATATTTTGACAGAGCTTGCTGAGTTTCCAGAGCGGCTCATCGACAAAGCCCGGGACCCCGGCCCCGCCGGCCGGCACCGGCGGGCAGGGGGAGCGGCCCCGGGGAGAAGGCGGCCCGTGCAGCGGGGTGGGGGTAGGGGCGGGAGGCGCTGCGGCTGTGCCCCTGGACGGGGCATCGCTGCCCCTGTGTCTCAGCCTGGACCCGCCTCGGTGGTCCTTGGCCAGCTCCTCCCTTGTGGGCCAGGGGTGGAGGCCTCCTCCCCGACGGGGCCTGTTTCTCCCCCCGGGGCTGAGGAAGGCGGCGTGTCTAGGCAGGGGCTCAGTGTGGACGGAGGCCTGGAGTCAAGTTGGGGGGTGCTCCAGGGAGCATGGCGTGGGGAGGCTGGATCTGGGTGAGTGGGAGGGCCGGCGGGGGACGGGGCGGGGGGGGGGTCCGCAGGGCAGTGGGGGATGGGCGTCTGGGTGCAGGGGGTGGAGGAGGCGGGCTCTTGGCCCGAGCCCAAGGGAGCCACTTGAAGACCGGAAGAAGGGGTGCCGGGAGGAGCCGGGAGAAGGTGCAGAGGCCAGCAGGGTCCCTCCGACCCCACGACGTCCCCTTGCCCCAGGGCCACCTTCCCTGCTTCTCTGTGACTTCTCAGCACCCAGAACTGAGCCTGGTGCAGAGCAAGAGCTCAGTGGCTGAGAACTGGGGGTGAGGGTCCCCTGGGGTCCCTGTCTCCAAACCCACCCACTTTTCCTGGGAGCTGGGTGAGCTTCCGGGGTCCTGGCTGGCCCAGCGGGGGCGGTGCTGTCCCCTTGGCGCCCACGGGCAGGAGGAGCCCCTTCCTCCCGCGGCTCTCTGCCCTCTCGGCCGAGACCTTCCCAGTAGCTGTCACCTCAGCCCTCGCTACGACACCGCCCCCCACCCCAGGAGAATGGCAGTGGGAGGGGCATTCCCTGGGGCAGGGGGCTCTGGGGAGCTCGGGGCCCATCAACAGGGGGTCCCAGCTTCCTCTCCTCGCTGGGCCAGGAGGGGCAGCTCAGGGCTCCGTCCTCAGAACCCAGGGAGGGCTTGGCCCACCATTCGTGCCTGTGCCACACGGAGAGCCCAGCCCGCCGCCCAGAGGAGCAGGCGGGCACCTGCGGGGCGGGGGGGAGAAGGAGGGCATGGGGTACCAAGGGACTTGGGAACAGGACCCTGCGAATGGGGACCGGGAGCCCCTTCTCTGTGTGTGAAGCTCCTGGCTCTCACCCTGGAGGGTCTCTGTTGCCCCAACTTCCACCAACGCTCTTCAGGCACCCGCTGCCTGCTGGGCTCAGCTCTGCCCCACCCTGGGCTAGTGCCCCTTTCCAGAGGAGGCGAGGCCCCGGCCCTCACCTGCGAGGAGGCAGTAGGGCCCGGCTTGGACCCCCCGCCTGTCCCCCACCTTCAGCTGCCTCCGGCTCTGGCCCTCTCGGGGTTTTGGGGCCTTCCGGATACTATGTCCTATCTGCCCTCCCACCTGCCCTGCTCCTGTGTCCCAGCCGGCTGTTCTCCCGCTTCCAATTAAATAAACGCCTCTTCCTCCAAGAAGCCTTCCCTGATCTCACGAGGGCGAGTTAGTCCCGTGACATCCCCAAGACATTATAGGGTCTTCCCCTCTTACAAGACACCTGTCCTGCATAAGCTTTTCTGGGTGGGTCACGGCCTGGGGTTTCTCGAGAGGCTGGGCAGGGGCAGAGAGGGCTGGCCGAGGCCTCGCAAGGTCCCTTTCCTGTCTACGCGTCACAGGCCTCTGGGGACAAGGCCTGAGCAGCCGGGCGGGTGGGTTCTCGCAGGGAAGCCCCCAGGGCGGGAGCCCGCGGCCAGGCTGGGACGCCAGGCACTCGGGGAGGAGAACTATCTGCACAGGTACCTTGTCAGTAAACCAGGGGCCCGGGCCCCAGCTTCTCCTGCTACTGCTGAGCGTGGCTCCCTGGGTGCTGTTAGCCTCTGCACCCCATTTCCCCAATTGGAGGTCGTCCCCCTCAGGGCCTGCGACCTCTGCTGGGTGCAGACGGGGCACCGTGGGCCCAGGGACACGGTCTTCCTTCTCAGGCCCTGGCTGGAGGGAAGGAAGGGTCAAGGCCAAGCCCAGCCGTCCCCGTGTTTGCTTGGGGAATGCTCCCGTCCCCTCCCAGGCACCAGAGCCGACCCTGGAACCGGCCTCACCCCGCCCACCACCGAGCACAAACTTGATGTCCCTGCAACACTCCCCTGGCTGCGGGGGGTTTATCCTGCTAAAGAATGTGGCGTCCCAAACCGCAGCTCCGTTTACGAGGTGGCACGGCATGTGGGACCTCAGCTTCCAGGCTGTGACTCCGTCCTGGGAAGAGCTCGGGGACGCCCCCCCCCATCGCCCCATCCCCATGCCTTGGCCGGACCTTGGCAGTTCCTCTGGGGGCCCGGCCCCACCCTGGCCCAATGCTTGCTGTCTGTCTGTCCATCTGTCTGCCGGTCCCTCTGTCCGGGTCAGAGCCTGGGGTTGGAGGTTCTCCCTGTCCTGGAGGTGTCTGGAGGAGGTTCTCAGGCATCCTCCCCCAGGAGGATTGTCCCTGCGGGGACACCTCCTCCAGGAAGCCCTCTCGGAATCCCCGAGACTGGGCCAGATCTCCTTTCCGAGTTCCCTGCGGCGTTCTCTCGTGTGTGAGGGTCGCCCTCCTCCTTGCCCCCTCTAGGCCGCCCTGGTCAGGAGGACAGGGGCCACCACACACGTCCAGTCCCCCAGCCTCTGTACCCCACAGGCCGGGTACGAGGGTGGAGGGGCCACCGGGGGATGTGAGCCTGGGTGGCTCACGGGGCCAGTGACTCACCCATACCCGTGGTGGGGCTCAGTCATGTGCCCTTGAGCGTGCGCTGCACGTGGGGCGTGTTAGGACCCCACCGCCCCGTTTAATCCCGAAGGCAGGTGCTGTCACCCCCTTGTCACCGACGGGGACTCGGAGGCCTTGCTCTGCACCGCCGGCCCCCGGGGAGCGGTGCTGGAGGCAGCCGATAAGAGTCCTGATGGGAGTCCGAGGGAGGCGGGCACACACCTCAGAAGGCAGAGGCGAGGGTGGCCCCCGCTGCTGAGTTTGCGGGAGACCCCAAGAGCCAGGACGTGGCCAGCCAGGTGTGCCCGCCGAGCTCCGCGTGGGGGCGACAGGCTCCGTGTCGGGGTGAGGGGAGGCTGCGGAACTCGTGTAAAGGGTCAGCTTCGTTTGTGACAAGGGCAGAAACATTTATCCTGAGTTATTTCAGACAAGGCCCCTTGAAATGCTCCTTCTGTGTGCTGGGGACTGGGGGTGTGTGGGGGGGTGACGGTGGCGGGGCTGTAGGGGCAACAGGTGAATAAAACACAGAGTAGTCAGGGAGTGGTCAGGACTGGGAGTATGACACCCGGGAGGCTTCTCGGAGGAGGTGGCGTTGAGCTCAGGCGCAGCCTGGAGTGTCACTTGTACAACGCGTGCTGTATCTCCTTCCTCAGGACATTTAAGCCCAGGGTGCAGGGGGAGGGCCCTTCGCTGCCCTGGGGCAAAGCTCCGAGATGCGGCGAGGAAGGCGGAGGAAGGCGCCCGTCTGGCCATTCTGTTGGAGCAGGAGCCAGGGCGGGGTGGCACGGATGTCCCAGGCCCACGGTCAGGGTTTATAGGACCAGGACGAGTGAGGGATGGCGGGGCGGAGGGGTGAGGCATTCCCAGGGCCTCGCTTTTGTGCTCCTGTGACATCCTGGTTTCCGGACGTTCCTGGGGGTGACCAGTGAGTGACAGCCACCAGCCTGCCTGCGTCCTGCAGACTCAACATTACAGAGACGGGGCGGGGACCCATCAGGGGACAGGGAGACTTTCTGCTCCCAGGGAACCCCCCACCCCCGACGGTTTCCCCGTCATTCACATTCGTGGGGCAGCCGGAAGGGGCTGGTCTTGGGCGAAGGCGGGGTGGCCCTTCCTGCTGGCTCTGGCTGGGTCCCCCCTCCCCCCAGTCCACCCCAGGCTGGTGGGGGCGGTCTGTCTCACGGCTGGAGGCAGGACAGTGCTTTCCAGACCAGCTGGCTCCCGTCTGTCGTCTGTCCTCTGCTTCCCGTGCCCCCCCCATCCCTGCCTTTTGTCACGGTGCAGAGATCGGCGTGGGCCCTGGGCCTCCGTGGGTGTCTGTGCTCTGGGGTGGGGACCCTCTGGGAGGAACGGCCTGGCAGGGCCCGCAGGGCGGGGCTGCTTTTGGGGTGTGGGGGGCGCAGGCCGGCGTCCCGGGCCACCCAGCCGCACCCGTGACCCACACAGACACACGGAGTTCTCACAAAAGGTAATTCAACAAACTCTGGACCAGATCCCGAAATTTGCTTACAAGGACCTCTATTTATAGAGCCTCCCCTTCTCTCTGGGGTCGGTCGGCCATCCATACACTTTCAAGCGTTTATAACTCTATTATTAAATTTAAAGTTGGCCGCGGTTTTAATTCGGAGTGAAAACGCATTCTGTGGGGGGGCTGGCGGAATGCGTTTTCGGGCCACTGCCAGCAGGCGTGTCTCCAGGGGTCCCTCCCCGGGAGACGGCCCAGGTGGGTCCGGGAGACCCCGACTGCGGGCTTTCCGGAGCCCCTTGCCCAGAGGTGCTCGGGCAGCTTCTCTCACTGGGGCTTCTGCTGCTCTGGGTGGCCGGGGGTGCAGCCCCAGTCCGGTCGCCACCGCTCTCGGGGGGGTTTCGACGCTGTGAAGGGAGCTGCCCTGTTCTCGGTGCCGAGGCCGGGAGCCTGAGAGGTGGTCACAGCCCGCTGGGGACGGGCCGGCTGCTGGGCTCCAGACCCGTCCTGAACAGGAGCCGAGCTTTCTGGGAGTTTGTCTGCGTCTCTACGGCGGAGAGGGGTGTCTCTACACGCCCACTGTCTCCTTAGAGCAGAGTCGGGGTGCAGGGCCGGGCCCCGGGCCTGCTGGGCGTCGGGATGGGGCTCGGGCTCAGCAGCAGGGCTGTGCGAGCCCCTCTGGATTCCTCCTTCCTTCTGGTTCCTCGGATGATCGCGGAACACCATTTGGTGTCGGTACCGGCCCACATCCAGACTCCCCTGGGAGAGCAGACGCCAGGTCCCCCTGGGGCTGGCACGGCCTGGGGTGGCCCGCGGGCGGCAGAAGGTGGCCAGGGAGGCCAGGCCGGCAGCGGCGAGGAGGCCGGGCCCCACAGACGGCGGGCTGCTCCCTCCCCTCGCCGGGGGCGGTGTTGATGGGAGGCCAGTCCTCCGGTCCGACCCCACAGGAATCCGTCCGCGGGGCCTACACAGCCGTGCGTGCGGCAGGAGGCAGCGTGGACGGAGCGGGCGGCCAGTAGGTGGTGTTCCCGGCCCGCTTTCCGGGTGCTGCGGCCCGTGCCTGCCGGCCGGCTCCTGCGAGCAAGCTGGGCGCATCTGGAAATGTTTGATTTGATAGAGTGTCGCTTTACATGGCAGAAATGAGAGTAAGCGGTTTCTTGACCCACCAAGTGAGAAATGTGATCTGGGTTTTACTGCCGACCCTTTAAATAAAAACCAGATCGCTTATTAAACCATTATCTATCAAGGATGGGGAGGGGCCAGAGCGTGTCCGCACGAGCACAGATGGGAGTGGATGCGGCCCTGTCTCCCGGCGAGGCGGGGGGGCGGGGGGGTCAGCCAGGTCAGTCCCGCCGAACGAGGGCACGAGGAAGGGGCTGGAGCCCAGCGGGCGCCCTGCCCGCCCCTTCGCCAGCCGCCCGGGAAGGTTTGCCGCTTTCCTTGCTGGAGCGGCGTGAGTGTCACCACCAGCCGCTGCCCACGGGCCCCGAGAGCCCTGCTCCCGCCGGAGAGGCTGGGCGGACTGTCGGCCTGTGGGTCCCCACGGCCCCGGGGCCGCGGGCTCACATCTGGCCGCTGTGCCCACTGCCGACGTGCCCATGGATGCAGGCACTCCCGCCCCCGTGGCCTCGGAGCTTGAGTCTCGGGGAACAGCCGTGTCTGGGCTGTGTGGGAGGATGCACAGGTGACCAAGGTCCTGGGCCCCTCCCTGGCTACAGGCGCACCTTTACGGGGGTGGGGGGGACCTCCATCCTGGGGGTCCTGGCTGCCTGAGATCCAGAGGGAGGCTGGCGTGTGGAAGGCGATGGGCCCCCACCTCCGTGGGGGGACTTCCTTTCATTTTGAGTGGTTTTGCCTGATGAATTGGGTGTCATCTTTGGTATTTACAGCATATTCTTTAAAACACGGTTCTCACATCACCTCCCCCTCTCCTGCAGTCTTTTCAGTAAACGAGTCCCAGTCCTGGCTCTGTGCACACGTCCTGGTCAGCTGACCAGAAGGCCACCTGTGGCCCTCCTAGGCATTTTCCGTCCGTCCAAGGACACATTTCAGGTGCGTCGTGCTGAGGCCTGAGCAGATCCCGCCCCACACGCCGGGGTCCTCACTGCTGGGACCCGGGGGTTTCCTGAGCTGGACCCAGAGGTGACGTGGGGAGGCTGGTCCGGCTGACCGGGCCAGGGGCAGGGTCGGGTGACGGGGAGAAGGGCCGTGTGGGGGGAACGTCCAGGAAAACAAAGGTGGTGTGGACGGGGGAAGACCGGGTTCAGGGACACGGGGAAGGACGGAGGTGTGATGGTGTCGATGAGGCAGAGTCGGGGACAAGTTGTGAGGACGGGGCCGAGCCGGCCAGGCACTGCACCTGGGGTCTGCTCCCCTGCAATGCCGGGGGTCCTGCAGACCCCGAGGCCTCGGCACGGGTCCCATTGACTGCCGGGGAGGCGGGAGGACACGTGGGGCGCCCCTGAGCCGGGCTGCGGACACCCGGTGCTTCGAGCCGCCGGGGAGGCGGGGGGACCCCGGGACCGGACAGGGGGCGCCCCGGCCCCTGTGGTTGTTCGGCAAACCTCTGTGGGGGTGCAGAGCCCGGAGCTCGGGGAGCCTCAGAGATGCAGAGGACCCCACGGCACCCGCCATCCACCCCCCAACAGCGGGGGTGGCTCCGGCCCGCCCGCCCGGCTGTGCGGCCCACCCTCGGGGTGCCGCTGGGGGTCCGGACACGGCAGGTGCTGCTTCTCAGGGGCCGGTAAGGGGTGGCCGGGCAGGAGAGGAGGTAGGCCGGGGGTGCCGAGACCCCGTGGTGGGGGGGGGGGGGCGTGAGCAGTGGGGGCTGGCGTCAATCGGTCTCTGGAGGGTCACGGGGTTCCCACGTGGGGCGTGACCCGCAGAGCAGAGCCGGGCACAAAGTGAGAAAAAGGAGGCCCAGAGAGGGTGAGTGACCGGCCTCGGGACACACAGCCAGAAAGTGACATCTAAGACAGGGCTCCAGGGGCCCGGAGTCCCACCCCACATAGGCGTTGCTGCTGGGGCAGGACGGGCGGCGGGAAGGAAGCAGGCTCCGTCGGTGACAGCGGCCACAAGGTCGCGCCCACCCCCCCCAACATGCTGCGGGTCTTTGGCCCCATCGCACCCGCCCTCCGCTGGCCACCACCTTCTCTGATACGGCCCGCTGCCCGCGCTGGGTTGGCCGGGGCAGATTTATCTCTGCTGTCATTACCAATAGAAATATGGCCCTGCCCGAGTCACTGTAGTTACCGTGACAGCCGTGAGGGGAACACGCGTGATGTATGGGCGACACTCGCGTGGCCAGATGCGCCACGGTCCCCCCTCGGCAGACCTCACGGGGCCGCTCTTGACCTTGAACAGGGCCTGTGACCGCAGCAGGGACCCCCCCCCCAACACAAATGGGGGCCGCGTCTCGGTGGCCCCGTGGGGCATCCAGGCCTGGGGTGGCTGGAATGTGGGGTCTTCAGGCGGCAGCCCGGTTGTGGGGGCTGCATCTGACTCAGGGGGGATTGGGGGACCTGGCTCAGGGGACGGCTGGGTCCCTGGGCTCCTGGAGGCTAAGGTGTGGGTTTGAGTGAAGACAGGGGCTCCCCAGTCCTGCCCCCCAGCCAACATGTCCCCCTTGTTCCTCTGGCCTGTAATTTTTGGCCACTTGTCGGACCCCCCCCCTGCTCCTCCAGGTGGGGCTCTGGTCACCGGAGCCTGGCCCTCCCTTTCTCCTCTCCGCTGTGTCCCTGACCTGCTTCTCGTCCAGCTGCTCTGCAGGAGTCCTGCCTTGCATCATCTGCCGATGGGTTTCTGCCACCCTTCGTTCCGAGCCCCGGGCCCTTCTGGGTCCTTGATTGCCACGAACACCATCTTGAATTGAGGGGCGCACGGTGAAGGTCCCTAGGCTCCAAAGCCACACCTACTGCTGTCCATGTGTCTCTTGTCGCCGGGGATGGTGGGCACTGGCCGGGGGTGCCCCGCACGACCCCTCTGCGTGGTTGCTGTAGCTGGTCTGGAAGCAGGGCGGATCCTTGGAGCCCGGAATCCCAGCAAAGCCCGCCTGGGGCTGCACCGATTTGCTCTCCAAGTGGAACGGGCCGCTCTGGGGACGAGGTTGTGGGATGCGGGGACCCGGGTGTCTGGGGCCAAGTGCCCAGCCGGGTGCCGGTGGGTGAGGGAGAAGCCGCATCTCACCCAGGAGGCCCCTCTGTGCCTTCTGTGCCCCCACGGGACTCGCGGGGAGAACCCAGCTGTGGCCCGGATGCAGGCAGCCCCCTCCTCAGGCAGGCCTACCACGCCTGACTGTGCAGAAGGCGTAACGGAGGGTCGGGAACCCCCCGTAGCTGCTGTGGAGGGAAGAGGCGGCAAGGGGCGGGAGAGCAGCTTTTCTAGGGTCGGATCCAGGCTTGAGCGGAAGCCCTGTTGGCGGGGGAGGCGCGCAGCTGGCACCCAGGCTGTGCCAGGTGGGGCAGGGGTGCTGGGGTGACCTCTGTCCACGGGGCAGCTCACTCACAGGGCAGACCCCGGGCCGTGCCTCCCCCAGACCCCCTGCCGTGGCTCCTGGTGGGCGGGGACAGCACCTGCTCTGGGCTCTAGGTCCAAGGAGACACGGGCCAGGACAGCTGAGCCCCAGGGCAGCCCCCGGGGCAGAAGGGCAGTGAGGCCTGGGGCCAGGGTCTCCACGGGGGGAGCTGCCGGCTCTCAGGTCCCGAGGGTGAGTAGAAGCTGATGTGGGGGTGAATCAGGAAGGACAGACGTCTGGGGGCAGAGGGGACGGTGCCTGCAAAGGTGCAGGGTGACAGTGGCCTCACACACCAGCGCGGTGCCAGGCTAAGGTTGGGGGAGGCCGGCGGGTGAGCCAGGCAGAGCTGTGAGCTGGGGGAGCGGGGCAGGGCCTGGGGGGGCCGGAGGCTGCCCTCTGCCTAGACGGTCACACTGGGTGAATTCTCGGCCGCTCTGCCCTGTTCTCCTCTGGCCCATGAGACGCCACAGTGGGCCAGAGAGACGGCGACCGGATGTGCACGTTCAGCAGGGAAATCCTGGGGCTACAGTAGGTGCCAAATAAGTGTTTGCTGGACGCACAGATGACACGGGATAAGGCAGCCCTCCCGGGGGCCATGTGACCTCCTCGCCATCTGGGCGGTTCCGGAAGCTGGCTCTTTCTAGGGTGCCAGGCCCCAGGCTCCAGTTGAGCAGACACGAACACCGATGCGCACACAACCGTGGCGGCACACGCACGAACCCTTGCACAAACACACGCGTTCACACACAAACACGAGCGAATGCTCGTGCAGGCACCCACACTCACACTCATGTGAGCACCATGCACACGCATGCACACGCTCGTGCACACGGCACCCTTGGTATACTTGTGCACGCACACAACTGCGGGCACACAGCCGCCCGTGCTCATGCACGCGCACTCACGGGAGCACACATCACCACGTGTGCACCCTTGTACACACGCACACTTGTGCGCACACAACCACTCTGGAAGCACACGCTCGTGCACGCACGCGGTGCAAACACAGGGTGGTGTTGATGCGCGCAGCCCTCCCCCCCGCCCCACCCCTGCCGCCGACATCTCTGTCTTGCAGCGCCCCCAGCCTGTGCCGGCTGCAGCCCGTGTGCGCGGGTTACACACTGGGGTGTGTTCCAGGTAGATCGTCGTACAGGGAATCGCGTGCGTCTCCACGGAGAGAAATCGTACCCAGAGGGTCACCGGCAGCTCTGCTCCTTAAGGGTGGGAAACAGAAGAGACCGAGCTATTTGAGTGGCCGGACCCCGGGCTTCCGGAACAACACCGAGAAGGCCACGTGATGACTTGGTCGGCATTTGTGTCCAGCAGGGACAGTGGGCGTTGCGGGCAGCGGCTGGCAAGGGCTGCACGGATGGGGTCCCGGCCGGGTGGCAAGCAAGGACACCCACCCTCTCAGGCCTCCCGTCCTGCATCCCGGGAGCAAGGTGGGAAAGCAGCTGAAGGGGAGAGAGTCAAGTGTCCCCAGGGGAGCTTCAGCCTGACAGCTGGGCCCCCTGGTGAGGTCCAGGCACCCCCGGCTGGTCCCACTGCCCGGGCTCGTGAGGACTGAGCCTGGTGGGGGACACCGCCCCCCCGCCCTGGCCCCAAGCCTGGGCAGGGACCGCGGACTTGCCGGCCGCTCCCGGGGAGGCCTTCTCTACCCCAGGCGAAGCACGAGCAGCCGGGAGGCTCTGGGACACCCAGCAAGGACCCCGCTTTGACCCTGTTGACCTCAGGGAGGTCTCTGCTGAGGCCGCCTTGCTGGGGGCTCCGAGGGGCCAGAGCTTCCAGGACTTGGGGGCGTGCACCCCAGCCCCCTTTCTGCCAGGGCCGCGTACTGGGGCCCGGGGCCGGCGGCCGGTGTCAGGCTTCTCTTGGCCGGTCCGAGCAGACGAGCCTCAGAGCAGGGTCCCCCAGGCCCCTGCCGTCTTCCTAGCCTGGCCACAGTTACCCAGTACGTTTGTGGAATGAAAGAACCAAGAGTGACATATCTTCGTCCCTTGTGTGTGGAACGTCCCACCAAGACGTCAAGGGCAGAGGGCACCCTGTGGGTCTGCAGGGACGGGACCTCCCAGAGCACACGGTGCCCTCCACGTGCTGGCACCGCATGTCACTGAGGGGCTCCTAGGCCCCGTGGGGGTTTCGTGGGGCCCACTAGGTCTGCTCTGTCCTGCAGCGGTCAGGGTGGGCCTCCCCATGGAGGACCAGGGCGGCGTGGGCGCCTGCCCCGAACGCGCATCGCATGCTCCCCGGTCAGCAGCCCTGGGTTTCATTACCCCCGAGTGCCCCACCCCCCGAAAATACCTCCAAAGTAACCCATCCCTGCCGTGTGATCGTATCAGGCCTCTGCTGCTGAAAACATGCCTCGTTCATCTGGTTTCCGTGCTTCCCAGCCGTGTGGGCGTGAGCAGGAGTCAGGTGGACGAGGTCTGGGGACAGAACCCGGTCAGCGCATTCCGGCCCGGCCCTCCTCTAGCCAGACCAGAGGCCGGCCGGCGGGGCGCTGTGGGGTGAGGCGGCCCCGACGCACTGCCGTGGGCCAGGTGCCCGGAAGGAGAGAGCCCTGACGGTGGGGGCGGGGGGGGACGACTGTCCCCCTCGAACCCGTCCCTCTGGCCGTGCATTCATGTGAGCTGGAACTACATCTCCAGCTGGTCCGAAGGGGGCCTCCCAGAGCGCCTGGCGGTGGACCCCTGTCACCCCGGGGGAGGGGGACACCTAGGGTCGGCGGCGGGCAGGCAGGTCACGGCCTGTGGCCGGCCAGCTGGTCCACCGTGGGCACCTTGATTTACCGTCCCTGCCCCTTTAACGGCCTCCTCCGGGCGCGGGCGGCGAGCCCCTCCCTGGCCGGAGCTGCCCCGTGCGGCTGAGCTGGGAAAATCTATTACCGCCGAGTCATTAATCTGGGGCTGCCGCCGCGGGCGCTCCGGGCCCTCTATTTAATGGGCTGCTTCCTGAGCTCAGAGCCGCGCCGCTCGCCTCCCTTGATCAGCTTTGTTTAATTATCAAAATATTTGATGCAGAAAATTGACATTAGTTCTGAAGGTTCTGCCCTGCTCTCCCCGCCCGGCTCCCGGTGACATTGAGTGCCTCGGCCGCTGCGCCCCTCAACTCAAAATAGCAAGTGGCCGCCCAGCCCGTGCGAGACCAGGCGGACACGGCCAGCAGCCAGTCGGGCCCGGTGGGCCCGCGTTCGGGACCCCGACCCGGGCGCCGCAGTTCTGGACCCCCGGGGACGTGTGTCCCCCGTGTCTCTGGTGCCCCAGGGGCCACTCTCATGGGAGCAGCTGGAGCTGGGACTCAGCTTTGCACGGCCACCGTGGAAACTCTGATGTCCCTCTGTCCCCACGCTGCTGACGGCAGGCTGGGCTCCCAGGGTGGGCGCCACCCGTGTGTCCTGCTGTCTGGTTGTTGTTAGGGCCTCACCCGTCTGCAGAGCCCCCAAGGGACCCTCTCGGGCGGTGGCCAGGCTGCCCTGAATGGCTGGGCCCCTCTCCGTGGGACAGGACAGGCCCTCTTGGCCAGCCATGTGGCCAAGGTCTGAGTAGAGGCGGGACAGAGCCCGTGAACACTCTGTTCCACGCCTTTAAGGCTCACTCTGCTCCTTTCCACGCGCTGAGCCCAGAGCCCTAAAGGCTCCAGCTCCTGGGCTCCGACTGGGGACAGACAAAGCTGCCCTCCTCGCATTCCGGGCCATGGTGGGGTTGGCTCATCGGCCCCTTCAGGCCTCAGAGCTGGTCTTGGAACTCTGAGTGTGCACGGGTGTGCATGCACGTGCCCTGTGCGTGTCCCGTGTGTCCTAGACACGTGCCTATGCATGCCCACGTGTGCCCATCACAGGCTATAACCCAGGGCAGTTAAAGTCACCCTCAAGGAATCCCCTGCTGCCTGACTCCTGGACCTGGGGCCGTCACCTGTGGGGGTCTGTCTTTGCTTCCGGAGGTCAGTGGCCCCAGAATGTGGCTTCCTGGTCCACGTGGTCAAGGTGGAGGTGGTGGCAGCCATGGCAGGCTTTTGAGCAGGGGCAGGCACACAGACACATCTGGAGAGCAGTCCAGCTTCACAGCCAGATCAGCAGACCCAAAACTCATTTATTTGCTCACGGTCCCTCAGTCTTGGGGACACTGGCCAGCGTTTGTCCTCAAACGTGGCTTATTTTCAGATGTCAGATAATTTTCAAAACAGAAAGTAGTTTCAAGGTTGAGAAGAAGCCATTATGGAAAACAGCGTTCCAGCTCAGACTCACGGTTTCACTTGCAATCGGTGTCCCCCAGCAGGGACAGGACACAGGAAGGGGTCGCGCTCAGGGAGGCAGAGCGTGGCCGCGGCCTCAGGTCCACGGTGGCTGGCTCCTCCCGAAACCCCAGGGCTCCTGTCTTTGTGGCCAGCGCGTGCTGTGCATTTGTGAGTCCGGGAACAGACGACACGGTCCCCTCTCAGGAGCTGGAACCACGCTGCGAGGGGCCCTCCAGGATGCAGCACAGTAAACGAGGATAGCAAGGGGGAGCCCTGTGTTCTGGGGAACAGGAGCAGGGCACTGGGTAGACGAGTTTCCGTCAAAAATATTCCACGGGTCTTTGCTGATTTCTGTGTGAGGGGCCGGGTGGGGCTGCTGTGTGGCTTGTGACCGGGGGGCTCGAGGGAACCCTGATGCCAGGGGGAACTCACAGGGCCACGCAGGTGCACAGGGAGGCCTGGGTAGGACCGTCCTGGGCTGCGGGGACAAAGTCCCACAGCCCTACGGAGGTGGACTCCCCCACAGACAGCAGGCCAAAAGCCTGGGTGTCAGCAGGACGCCCTCCCTCCGGAGCTCAGGGAGGCTCGTGCCCGCCTCTGCCGGCTCCGGAGGCTCCAGGCGACCCTCTGGCCTCTGCTCTGTGGTCCCTGTGTCTCCTCCTCTCCCAGGACACCAGCGGTGGCACTGGGGCCCTCCCTAAACCCAGGAAGACTTCATCTTGAGATCCTTAGCTAATTATACCTGTAAGACCCTACTCCCCAGTAAGATCTCGTTCTGGAGTGCGGGGTAGACGAACTTGGGGGGACCCCGGTCAACCTGTCCATCTGTGGGAAGTGTTTCCTTATTCTCCCCGAGCAGCCAGCCGAGGAAGGACGTCAGGGTGATAGGAGGCCGGGGCTCTTCCCTCGGAGAGACACGGGCAGCGAATTGTGTGCAGAAGGACACCAGCCAGCCCCGGAGGGCACTGTCCCGGAGCCGAGCGCCGCGGGGCCTGCGCGGGGACCACGGGACCGCGTGCGAGCTGCATCCATTATGATACACGCATGTGCACGGCGGCCACTGTCCTAAATCTTGGTGGAACTGAGCAGGGGGTAAATGAACACTCTAATAAATAACCATGGTAGTGACCTGCTACCCCCACCCCCGGCCCAGTGGTCTTTGAGCTCATTACTCTGGACGCCGCTTGGAGGCCACGGGCAGGTGACCTCTGTGAATGCTCATGGAGACCCCTGCATTTTTAGTGACGGCACCGTCTGCTCGCTGTGTCGGGGCATCTCAGTGGGCATAAGGGGGGCAGGATTGCCACACGCAGGGAGCCCGCCCCCATCCCTGGGCTGTTTGTCTTTAACTCCTGGAGCGACACCCCCCCTGCACAGCCTGATTCCTCCCGGGAGCTGAGGCTGGGGGGCCGTTGTGTCTGCGAGGCAGGCACTGCCCTGGGCAGGGCGGGGGTCTCCAGATGGGCGTGGGGGCATTTGGGAGACTGTGCCTGTGTGCCCCTGGAAGGGACAGCCCCTGAGTCATCTTGGGGAGGGCTGCCGCTCTGGGCCCCACTGCCCTGGCCGCCCGGACACTCGGGGGTTAAGCCTTCTCGCGCATCAGCGCTGGCGCCCGGGGCGATCACTTTCAAATATATTTGTTTGTGGTCAGAAGTCGTCACAGACCAGGGCTACCGAGACCTTGACTTTTCCCTGACACTTACAATTATTGCCGCCCCGGGGACTCATTTTCTGTGTGGCCACCTGCTGACCCAGCCAAACGTTGGGCCGTCCTGTCGCCTGTACGTCCCGTGCTGTCCTCCTGCGTGGTCCCCCCTCCAGGCCCGCCGCAGCACTTGGGCTCGAAGCCCCCACCACAGCGTCTGCCCCCTTATCCAGCTGTTTTCTCCCCACGCCTGTGCCAGGGCCAGAAGGGACCCCTCCCGGCGCCCCTGCAGCCCCTCCCGGTTAGTGTCACCCTGCTGGGCGGTGGGGGGGGGGGTGGGTGCTGAGGAGGGGCAGGAGGGGGGAGGGGCAGATGGGGGGACGGAGCGGTGGGGGAGGGGAAGGGGACAGAACGCCAATCTCTTATCATCTCCCCATCCTGGATGAGGGGTACTCCCCCAGCGCGGCCTGCTCCGGCCCCCTTCCCGTGACATGCTGCTCACCACAATCCCGCACGTCCACGTGTCAAGGTGTCCCAGGGGCCCGCTCACACAGGGCCCCAGCACCAGCCCAGGGTCGGGGGGAGGCAGGGGTGCTGTGGCCTGGCTGTCTGTCCTGGGCGGGCAGTGGCCCGGCCTCCCTTTGGACTCTGTGGCCCCCGAGGTCAGTGTTGGTCTCAGTCCCCATGGGACTCACTGCTCAGGGTTTCAGAAAGCCAGGAGACAGATGGCCCCGCTGCCCCCTGCCTGTTCCCCGGGCCAGCCCAGTGCTGGGGGGACCGGTGGAGATGCCCTTTGAGGAGTGTCATTTGGGGAGAGGGTGTCTCCACCCCTCCCCCAGCAGGATGGCAGGGGCCTCAGCTTAATCCGAAGGTGCTCGGACAGGTCTTGTCTGAAAAGTGCCCACCGTCCCCTCCAGTGAGGGGTGTCCCATTGGCCCGTGGGGCAGCCTCCCTCCCCCCACCCCATTGCACCGTAGGACCCCTGGGAGAGGGGCTCCCCGCAGCCTTTGCCTGGGGTACTAGGTGACCATGGTGGGGGCAGGGGGGCGACCCCTCCGGGAGGCCGGGCTCCCAGCATCTGCCCACTCCTCCCCCTGCTGACTGTCACCCCTGCACTGCCCCACCCTGGCCGGACCGCTCAGCTGTCCTCAGGAACTGGTCACGCCCTTGGAGACACCAGGCCGCAGGCTCGGCCGGCCGCCAGGGCCTCTGGGGAGGGGGGTGGTCCCAGCCCGCCTTGGTTCCACTGCGGCCCGCAGTCCTGATGGCCCGGCCCGTGGATGGCGCCGTGTCCCCCGTGTCCCCGCGGGGCTCCTTCCCTCACTCCTGGCACAGCCAGCTGGCTGGCCTTTGCCGCCTGTTCGGATGCTGCCCCAGAGTCTCCAGCCCCCCCTCTGCCCGCGTGGGAGCAAGGGCCCCTCCCCCAAGTATGGGACAGGCCCGTCCGCTCTGGGCTGTGGGGACTGCCCGTCCTGAGTGCGGGGCGCACTGGGCAGCTGAGGCCGTACGGGCTCCGGAGGTGAGGCAGCAGCCGGGGGGACCCGGCAGGAGGAGAGGCCCTTGGCCGGTGGCAATGGGCGGGCAGTGTTCCCGCGGGAGACACGGCAGGCGCAGACCCGCGGCTGCGAGCCCGAGCGAGGACGGGACAGGCAGACGGCTGGGCAGAGTGGTGGGCAGCCTGGTGGGCGGCGGGGGGGTGGGGGGGGTGCTCAGCCTCCAGGACAACACCCCGGTGGCCCTCCGCAGAGCACGTGAGCCGGGCTGGGCCCCGCACCAGGCACAGTGGGTCAGCGGAGGCGGCCACTCTGTCCCCTGGAGGGTAACGGGGGGCCGTGCTCTGAGACTCTCGGGGGAAGGAAGTCTGTCGTGGGCTGCACCCGGTGCCCACTCCTGCCCCCCGCCCCCCCCTGCCTTCTCTTTGTATCGCTTGGCCTAACGTGTAGCAATCGCCTCCCTCTTGGTGGCTTCAGACAACACATTCAGTGTCTCAGAGTCTCCAGAGGCCCCGGCTCCGGGAATGGCTCCGCTGGGTCACCAGGCTGCGGGGACCTGTCCGCTGGGCTGTGTTCTCATCTGTGGGCTCGGCTGGGGGAGGGGCCCACTTCCAAGCCCACTGAGCTGCTGGCAGCAATTTTTTCTCTGTGGTTATAGGCAAACGTCCTCGTTTTCTTGCTGGCCGTCAACCAGGGGTCACTCGTGGAGGCCACCCAGAGCCCCCTGCCCCCTGGGCCTCTCCCAGCACAGCGGTGCCCTGCTCCAGGGCCTGCAGGGGACTGTTGCTCAGGCTCACATGCGTCCTTCTCACCTAATGTGACCGAATTGGGGGTGACTGCACCGTCACCTCTGTCACCACCGTCATCTCTGTCACATCCTAGGCTCCAGCTATGCTTCATGCCAGGGGACGGCTCACGTAAGGCCGTGACTCACAGAGGGGCCACCTTAAGGGTGCCAGTCACTCTGGAGTGTCTCCAGACACCAGACTTGGGGGCAGACACTGACACCGCTGGAACTGGGTGTGGGGGTGTGTGGCTGGAGGGTCTAGAGGGAGTTAGGACTGGAAGCAGAAGTGACCTGGGAATGCACACAGAAAAGCTACCCCCAGGCTCCCCCCTCCCTCCAGATGCCACCTCCGCCCACAGACAGGCCAGTCGTCGGTACATAGTAGGACAGTGCAAGGAGCTGTTCCAGGCGGAACCGCCACGGTGCCCCGAGGCCCTTTCACCGGTGTGGCCAGCGGTATGTCAAGGACCCCACTCAGAGGCCCAGAGCTGGGCAGTGGCCGGAACGTTCCCTCGGCCCCCACACTCTCAGGCCAGGGGGAGGTGGTCTGGGGGCCCATCTGCGTCCAACGTCAGGGCGGGGCTTCCTGTCCTCACCCCAGCTTTTCTCTCTGGTCCCAAGCCACTTCCTGGGGCTGCGGCTGGTACAGGTGGGGTCGGGCCCACTGGGGGGTCGGAGGGCTGCAGGGTTCAGGTCCTGAGGGCTCTTAGGGGGCGTGTATGAGGAGGAAGACATGGTGGGGAGACTCCGGGGGGTCCCAAATCAGGCAGACGTTGGAGGAGCCCCTCCTGTCTCCTGTTCTGCCCTGAGGACAGTGTTGGGGGGTGAACCCTGCCTAGATGCGGGTGATGGGGGCCAGAGCCCTGACTCAGGACAGCAGGTACCCGACACGGAGGCCGTGGAGGCCAGCGGGGCTCAGGTGGGTGGGCTGGCCCCCAAAACCGGGGTCGTGCCCACGGATGGGCTCTGGAACCGGGCCTGGGTGAGTCTGTATGGATGGAGACGGTATGAATCTGGGTCCTGGGGCCCCACAGGAAGAGGCCAGCGGGCAGGCCCAGGAGAGTGGGGTGGAGCCCGAACCACAGGAGGCGGTGGCCTGTGACAGATGTCGCTGTGAGGTGACCGAGGAGAAAGGGACACTGGGTCGTGTGCAGAGGCACCCACTGACCCTGTGAGAGTTAGGGGACAAGGACCTGGGTCCCCAAGGTCCAGGGGTGCCTCGTGGTATCTTCCTGGGGTGGGGGTGCCTTGTAACTAGAGCTCACAGGGTCTGGGGGCCCACGCGTTCCCAGGCGCGGGGAGCTGGAGGGGTGTACCGGGCCCCAGGCCAGCCCTCCTTGGACCTCGCCGTCCGTGGGGCCATCAGGGCAGCCGTGGGGCAGCTCCCGGGAGGGGACTCCTGGCTCCTGGTCCCGCCGTCACCAGCCAGTCTCGCCCAGGCAGTCCCTCCTAGAGCTGGTTTTGATTTCTGCTTAAAGTTTCATGGTGCGGGGCCTCCGGGGGGCCGTCTCTTGCCATGCTGATAGAGTCGTGCATATTCGATGAGCCCGTCAGCGTGAGGCTGGAGGCAGCTCCCCGGCTGGGCTGGCGGGTAATGAGCCCAGCGGGGGGCCCGGGCTGTCCTCATCTGTCACTTCCCGGCTTGCGGCTTGCCCGGGACTTCGGATGCACCCCGGGGAGGAGGCCTGCTTGTGCGCCGGCTCCCGAGGTGAGAGGACTCACCCGGCCTGGAAGGGCCCTGATCCTGGAAGCCTACCTGGCTCAACTCGCGGCCCAGCTCTGCCTGGGCTGTGTGACTCTGGCACAACCCCTCAACCTCTCTGAGCCTCCATGCCCTGAGCTCTGCCATAGGGCCTTTAATGGCACCCGCCTCCCAGCTACATGGTGAGGAGAGAACCAGGGAATCCACACCCAGCCTCAGTCCAGCCCCGACGTGCCGGAACCCAGTTTGGGAAGCGCTGTCCGAATACTGGAGTTCCTGCAAAGCAGAGGAGAAACGGCCGCCCTGACGGGCGGGAGTGCAGCTGCAGGGGGGCGTGTGGAGCCCTGGCAGGACCAGCTCCTCTCTGGGCATCTGGGGGTTTCCGGAAGCCTCCCTGGTGGACCAGGTAAGGGCCCGTCCTTTTCCGCGGCATGGACGGTCTCTGAAGACGCACTGGGAGCCTCTTCTCAGAGGAGCCTCTGGTCTGTCCTGGAGCCCGAGAGTGCCTGTGGCCGAGCGGGGGCGCAGCCCGTTCAGCGGGTGGCGGGTGCCCGGCTGAGGGGCTGTTCTGCGGGAAGGGTCCGTGACCTGGGTTCCGATGGGTCTTCAGGCGGGGCAGTGAGTCCCTTCCAGGCAGCCTTGACCCCGTCGGGAAGCGTCTGCCTTTCTGGCGCCAGCAGAAGGTCCGATGGCTTTGGAGCCACTGTGCCTGCCTGCCTACACGCTCACTCAGGTCGCGGTGCCCAGGACCCGCCGTGGCTGCCCTCCCCGCCGTCTTTGGTGAAAACATCAATCCTTGACATTTCTATTCACACTAAACGCTTTCCGCTCTGTCCCCAGGCTCTCCCTCCACGAGGTGACACCGTGGGTGGAATTAACACACTTGCGCTGGCCCAGACGGTGTCCGGGGCGGCCTCGAGCAGGGATGGGCCGTGACCAGGTCTGGGGCCAGTAATGACCGAGCGGGCCCGGGCTCCTCCCTGCCCACACCTGACTCGTGCCCCGCGGCTCCCCTCTGCACCCGCCGTACCCGGCCAGTGTGTGTGGGGTGGGTGCGGAGGTGAGTCCGAGGGTTGAGATCTGGCAGGTCCTGGGAGGTGGTGGGGCCCTTTCTCTTTCTTTTCGAGGCCAGAGAACCCTACAGTTTGGGGTCCAGAGAGAGCACCGGGCGTCTGGTCCAGCCTCTTCCCGTGGGAGGAGACGGAGCCAGGCCTGCAGAGGGAAGCTGTCCCCCCAGGGTCACAGAGCCCTGTGGGTGCCGCTCGCTGCTCCAGGGAAAGTGTGCTGACGCGTGGGCGGTGTCCCGGGATCTGCCGGCTCCCAGGAGCCCAGCGAGGGGGGAATGGGACCCACCTGGGGTGGGGGCTGGAGGGGCACCAGGCACCCACCCTACCGGGCCCGAGGCCACGGCCACGGCCATCCTCGGAAGCCCCTGTCTGTCCCCCACGCTCTCCACGCTCCTGTCTGTCCCCCTCTCTCTGGTCAGCACGGCTCTGGACAGTGGCCCCACACCCTGTGGAGTGCTCCCCACAGCGGGACAGCCTGAGGACATCTGTGAGGTTTCTTGTAGCAGAAGTCGGGACCCGGGCCGGGGAGTGTCTGAAACAGGGTGGGGCCCGGGCTTCCTGCCCGTGGGTCCTGGGGGACCCACCCGGAACTGGGAGAGTCTTTGGTTCGCTGAGGCTGCTGCCCTCGCTGGCGCCCTCTGAGGGTGTCCCCGGCAGCCCCCCACCCCCCGAGGTGGCCCCAAGCCCTCCCTGCCCTGCTCTCAGCTTGTCTCCAGGAGGAGTGGGTCCACGCCTCCCTGATGAACTCGAGGACAGCCACCCGTGGTGCGGCCACTTCCTCTGCTCCCTCCGGGGGTGTGTCTGAACGTCCTGGGCGGCCGTAGCAAAGTGCCACCTACTTGGTGGCCTCAAGCAGGACAGATCTTTGCTCACGGTGCTGCAATTTGGAAGTTGGAAATCAAGGTGTGGGCGGGACCCACTTTCCCTAAAGGCTCTAGGGGACAATCTCTCTAGCTGCTGGTGGCCCCAGGTGTCCCTGGGCTTGTGGCCGCATGGCTCCGGGGTCCGCCTCCTTCTCCCCGTGTCTGCGTGTCCCCTTTTGCGAGGGGACGGCCCTGACCCACTGTGACCCCATCTTAACCCGATCACTTGTGCAATGACTCTGTCTCCACCGCAGGCACGTTCACGGGTACCTGGGGGACGGGGAGGCGGGGCTTCAGGGTGTCTTTCCAGGAGACGTGCTTTGGCCCGCCAGGGAGCTTGCCGAATCCCCGCCACACGGGAAGGGGTGCCCTTGATGGAGGAAGTCGAGCGGGTGCTGTTTGGGGCAGAACGTACCCGGAGAGGCTCTGGGGGGTGGCTGGCAGCAGGGGGTGTCCCGGGAACTCCCAGGCCTCGGGGCGTCCGTGGGGAGGATGGGGGCGGGGCACAGTGCTGACTTGCACGCGGGGCCCGCACTTGGGGGGAGAGCCAAGCTCTCCAGTAGCCTCTGAGGCCTCGTGTCCTCGCCTCCGTCCCGACATTCTGGCCAAGGGGGTGGACCCAGGAGATAAAATGCAGGATGCCCAGTCACTTGAGTCTCTCGGGCGCGAGGATGCCCCGGCATGGCCCGGGACATACTTACACTCTAGCTCATTCCGGTTCAGTGTTCATCCCAAGCCCAGATGCCGGCATCCTGTTTCTCCAGCAGCCCCGGCCCAGATCTTCGCCTCGCAGAGGGCTCAGAGCCGCTCCCGACCCCGCTCCGCCCCATTCAGCCCGGTGGCAGGGCTCCCGCGGGCCCGGGACCGCAGGGAGGGGGCGCCTCACCCCTTCCACGGCCCGGGGCCAGCGCACCCGAGGCCGTGGCCGGGCCGCGTGGACGGCCCCCCGGGGGGCCCCGCGCCCGTCGAGGTCTGGGTGCTGCCTGCCCGCTCGCCCGCTGGACCTGTGGGCTCGCCGGGCCCCGCTCCCCCGCCCGCCGGCTGCCCCGGCCGAGAGGCCCGCCGCGGGCAGGACGGGGCAGCCCCCCGCCAGGCCGGCAGGGCCTCCGTGCAGGCGCCACAGGAAGGCCTCGGCTGCTGCTCGGGTCCCTGAGCCGAGCTGGTTCCTGAGCCACCGCGGCTGATCCGTGGAGGCCGGACCGTCTCCAGGAGAGAAATATGGAAGCAATTACTCTGAGAGCCGTGGTTTGAGTAATTCCCAAAGAGACACCAGGCCTGGTCCTTTCGAAGCCTGGTGCACGGCGCCCTAATGAAGCAATTAAGGCAAAGATCCTCCGACTTTGATCTCGATGGGGTAATTTTTACAAAAACATCACGGAGTGATAGATACCCATAACTCAGGGTCCTTAATTGTACTTAATTTGTTTGGAATACGAATGTGCATTTAATTAAAGCCCAGCTCGGCCCGCATGCTTCAACCAGGGCTGTCAAAGAAAATTAAGACCCAGTTTGCTTTCAAAGTTACTGGTTTTTATCAGGCAAGGACAGCGGTCTTCGAACAGAAGGTTAGAGATAATTAGGCCGAGAGCTACAGCCGCAGAAAGTGGGGAGAAGGCACCACTGAGCGGAGGGGGTGGGGAGAAGAGAGACGCTGCGGGGCGGGGGCTTGGGGAGGGGGTGGGCTGGAGGTGGGGACGCGTCCCCGGCTGGGGTCCGCCCAAGGCCAGGCCGGCAGGGTGTCCGGCCCTCGGTGCTGTCACACAGGACCTGACTCCCGTGCGCCCGGGCCCATCGCTCTGGGAGGGCTGTGAGCGCCCCGCCCACTCCTCAGATAAGACATGGACGAGTCGAGGCACAAGCGAGAGCCTGAGGTCGTCCATGGTCACACGGGCCCTCCCCTCCGTCCGGCACGTCCCACGGTGTGGTCTTGCCCGGCCTTGGATGTCTGGCCGCCAGCGGATCCCTGGGGGCGCGTGGGTGGGGAGCCAGGTCCGTGGGGTTTCGGGGCGGGAGAGGAGAGGGAGGGAGGGAGACCACCCCTCCCCTCTCTCATCCCAGACTTCCCCCGGTGCCCTGGGGGGGACGGTCCAACCCCAGCCCGGCCGTGGCAGGGTCCGCGGGCCGGGCACCAGCTCTGGAGCCCTCAGCTGTGGCGCCCCCGCTCGCTTCCCGGCTAGCAGGGAGATCAGTGTCCCCGGCTCCCGCCCCGTGTCCTCGGGGTGCAGTGTGCCTCTCCTCAGTCAGGTCCCTCTCGGGCTGCCATTCAGGGGCCTGTTAGCTGCCGTCTCTTTCAAGCGTCGAGAGGTCAAGTAACTTGCTCAAAAGACCCAGCTAGCGACCGGAGAGGATCCGTTCAAACCCGGAGTCCCGGAGCGCCCCCGTGTTGCTGCCTCGGGGGGGAAGGGGGCTTGGTGCTGGGGGTCCTGGAGGGGCTGGCCCTCCAGGCCTGTGGAAGGACACTGCGCTTTGCTGGGGGCGTCTGCCTGGCCAGGCGGCTCCTTGTCGCTGTGACCCCTGAGCGCCGACTCCCCGGACCGCTCTTCCTGGAAGCGGATCGCTTATCTGTCCGTCCTCAGGGGTTGCCGCCTTGTTGGGGGCACCTGCCTGTCAGATGCGGGGGTGTTGTTGGCGGCGAACCCCAGGGAGATGCGGCAGGAACCTAGTGACCTACAGACACAGAGCAAAGTCCGGGGGGCGGAGATGCCCCCAGATCCCAGGACTCCTGGCAATGAGTGTCAGGCTGCCACGGGGCGTCCAGGGGCCACTGTGGCGCTGCCCCGGGGCTGGGCGTGAGCAACGAGGACCCTCTCCCCCCGTTCCAGTGGCCGAAGCCTGAGACCCAGACGTGGGGTGGGGGGGGCCTCGTTCCCTCTGGAGCTCAGAAGGAGGCTGTTCCCCAGCTGCTGGTGGTTTGCCCACCGTCCTTGGAGATCCTGGGGTGTAGACGTGCCTCCCCGTCTCTGCTCCATCGCACGGTGCTCCCCTCTGTGTGCGTGTCTCATTTCCCCCTTTTAGGACACCAGTGAGCCGGGATTAGGGGCCACTCCACCCCAGTGCGGCCTCATCTCAACTGATTACATCCGCAAGGACACTGTTCCCAAATAAGGTCCCATTCTGAGGTCCTGGAGGTTAGGACGCGATCGTGTGGCACGGGGGACGTGGTTCAGCTTCTGGTGAGGTCCCCACGGGTCGGTGGGAGGATTAAGTGAGCCGGTGTGTGTCGCACAGACACTCGGAGTTGCTGACCCAGGGACAGAGGCCCGGCAGGCGTCCTCGCGAGTGGTTTCCCTCTGCCAGGCATCACTGTGCCTCCGACCTGCAGCGTCTGTGGAGCAGGGCCTCCTCCGGCATCTGTGACCCTCCTCCCACGCCTTCTGTCCTCTTGCCACACCTGTGACCCCCCTCCCAACGCCTGTGTCCCTCGTCCCAATGCCTGTGCCCTCCTTCCAACACCTGTGTCCCTCGTCCCAATGCCTGTGTCCCTCCTTCCAACACCCGTGTCCCTTGCCCCAATGCCTGTGACCCCCCACCCCATGCCTGTGTCCCTCATCCCAATGCCTGTGTCCCTCCTTCCAACACCTGTGTCCCTCGTCCCAATGCCTGTGTCCCTCCTTCCAACACCTGTGTCCCTTGCCCCAATGCCTGTGTCCCTTGTCCCAATGCCTGTGACCCTCCACCCCACGCCTGTGTCCCTCGTCCCAAAGCTTGTGTCCCTCCTCCCAACGCCTGTGTCCCTCGTCCCAATGCCTGTGTCCCTCCTCCCACGCCTGTGTCCCTCCTCCCACGCCTGTGTCCCTCCTCCCAACGCCTGTGTCCCTCGTCCCAATGCCTGTGTCCCTCCTTCCAACACCTGTGTCCCTCATCCCAATGCCTGTGTCCCTCGTCCCAATGCCTGTGTCCCTCCTCCCAACGCCTGTGTCCCTCGTCCCAATGCCTGTGTCCCTCGTCCCAATGCCTGTGTCCCTCCTCCCAACAGGGCTGAGGGTCAGTGGATTGAATGGTGGCACAGTCCACCCCCGTGGCCGCCATTTGTCCGTGCACACCTTGTACACGCGTCTGGACGACGGCAGCAACCTGTTTGTGCTTCTGCCCGACGTGGTGCAATCACCTGTCGGAAAAACAGAGACACCTTTCCCCGTCCCGACAGGGGACGGAACCCCCACAGTGTGGACCCACTTCATCCCGGGCAGCGCTAGCTTCTCTTCTGGTTGGGCTGTGATATATCTTTTGCACAGTTTTGAGGAAGTATTTGCCCATGAATATTTTGTAGAGCACAGAATAAATTGTCAAGCACACAGGCACATGCAGATGCACGCACCAAGGCACACACACGTACAGACACACGCACTTGCCTGCCATCCCTGTGGGAGGAGGGACACACATGCATGCATACATGGGCACACACAGGCACATACATACACACACACATGCACACAGGCACACGCACATGCTCACGCGCTCTCACGCACACGCTCATGCACACATGTATGCACACGGGCACACACATGCACACGCACACACACGTACACACATGCACACAAGGCACACGCATGCTCACGTGCACACAAACACACATACACACATGCACACAGGCACATGCATGCTCATGCACACACGCTCATGTGCACACACGTGCACACACAAACACGCACACTCACACAATGCTCATGCACACACGTACACACGTGCACATGCATGCACATGCACACACATGCACACAAGGCACACACATGCTCATGCACACACATGCACGCACTCACAAACATGCACACTCTCACACAATGCTCATGGACACATGTACACACATGCACACATATGCACACACATGCTCATATGCACACACGCACACACATGCTCATGTGCACATGCACACGTGCACACATGCACACACGCACACACATGCTCCTGCACACATGTGCACACACACCTGCACACGCACACACATAGAAGAGAGCATGTGACTGCATGCTGGCTGTAACCATGCTTCCCATCACACTCACCAGGCACAGCCCGTGTTTACGCCCACCCTCTGTTTCCCACTCTGTTCCCTTTGCCCACCCCGCGTCTCAGCTGGTGGACGTTCTCTCCCCGGTTGGGCAACTTGAACTAACGTGGCTAACGCGTCTGGTCCTCAGTGGCCCTCCTTTTGTCTCGTTTGGGTTGCTGTGGCTCCCCGCTGATTCTCACCGTCCTTTGCGGGAAGCACCAGCACGCACACGGGCCCGGGTTCCAGCCGCATGTCCCCACGGCAGCCACAGCCTGACGTCCCCTTCGGATGTGGCATCGGTCGCTTCCGCTGGGGCATGTTGGCTGGCACGCGGAGCCACGCTGTCTGTCTCAACTTCAGTTCAGTGGAGCCGCTGACGTGCCAGCTGGTGGCCGCGTCTGAACCGCAGCCTCGGAGTGGCAGGGACGGCAGGTGAAGGCTCCGGGAACGCGTTAGCAGGTGTCAGAGTGGGAGGAGCCCTCGACCCTGGGCCCTGGAACCATCCGTTCGCGACTCGTCACATCGGTCACGTCCTGAGGGCCGGGGCCCAGCTGTTCCGGGTGCAGAGGCCCAGCGGGCACTGTAACTGAGGTCCCCTGGGCCCAGGGGGCGGCGGTGACACGGCAGAACAAGGATCCACAAGGGCGCGGCGCGCCGTGCTTGGGGGCAGCGGCACCGTGAGCGGCGCGTGACGGGGGTGGGGCCCAGCGCCGCCCGCGGACGGGGAGCTGCCCGGAGACGGCGGTGGCGGAGCCCAGGGAGGCAGCCAGGACCAGACGTGGTGCCACTTCCCAGGTCAGCGTGCCCCAGGTGGCCCAGGGGTGGCCTCTGGTCTGGGAAGGTAAGTCACGTGGCAGAGGTCACAGGAATCGCCTTGGACGGGACTCCGGTCCCAGGACCCACGCAGAACTTCGTCTCCGCACCTGCCACGGCAGAGTGCCACGGGCTGGGGGGTTAGGACACAGAAACGGATCCTCTCACATTCTGGAGGTCAGAGGACACTTCCAGGCATCCCTGGGGCTCTGGCCGCATCCCTCCGCCGTCTACCTCTGTCACCGCGTGGTGCACTTCTCTTCCTATGAGGCCACTGGTCGTGCTGGATTAGGGCCCCACCCTGACGCCCTCATCGTCACGAGCTTACATCTGCAAAGACCCCCCCTCCAAATCTGACCACAGTGACAGGTGCTGGGAGTTAGGACTGGCACGTACGTTTTTTGGGGGGACACGATTCACAACCCACGGCAGCCACCATCCCTGCCACCGCGGCCACTTTGTGGGGGGGGCCCTGAGCGAACACGGGGCTAGCCGGGGGCAGGGGATTAGTGGCTCTCCCCGAGTAACCGTGTCTGCCTGCCTTGGACAGCCTCCTGTGCAGGGGACGCCCTCCCCCGGCTCATCAGCATCTCCGGCCCCGGGCCCGGCCCGCATCCTTCCCTCAGGCCCCCCGTCCCCACCGCCTGCTACACCCCGGCTCGTGCAGGCACCCGCCAGTGCGCCCCCTCAGCAGCGTCCGTCCACACCGCCAGCCGCCTCTCGTCCGCACGGAGCGTACAACCAGGCCTGGCGCTGGCCGTTTGCTCAATGACGGCTTCCTGCGCCCTGTCCCGGGACCCTCCTGATTAGAGCCGGGACGCTCTAATTTGCCTCCGGCTCGTGACAAAGTGCAGTTCGGAGCCACCTATAAACCAAGCCTGGGGTTGGTGTCTCCAGTCGAGGGTCACGAGGAAGTCCCCGCGAAGCTGTGGGCGGGACGCCGAGGCGGCCGCCGCGCGTCAGGAGTGGGGTGCAGGCGCCCACGTCCCCGGCCAGCTCGAGCTCCGGGATGCCGTTCCCTCGTGACCGGGGACCGCTGCCTCCACGCTCGCCCCCCGTACCGGCCCCAGGTGGCCCCGTCGGCAAGGAGCAGCGGGGGGTGGGCCGCCCGGCATCCACGGTCTGCACTCGGTCTCGGGCGCCCCAGGAGCCGGGAGCTGGTCCTCGAGACGACGACCCGGCTCCGCCCCGCGACTCCTGCTCCGGCGTCTCCGGGATTCCACGTGGCATCTCTACCTGCCACCAGGACCGCCGATGCCGGCACGTGTGCTGGTGATGAGGTCGGCGGAGCCGTGGGCACCGCGGCCCAGAGCCACCCACGGCGGGACACGGGCGCAGCCCGGCCGGGGTGGGGGGCGGTGCACCGTGCCGCTCCCGTCGAGCGGGGGCCGCTCCGGTCTCACGGCGCGCTGGCCGCGCGGGGAGCTCAGACGCCTCTTCCACCCCTGCGGGATCCACGCTCCACGCGGCCCCGAAACCTCACCCGCGCGTCCGGTCCCTGTGTTTTCATGGGTTTATCGCCCGCCTGCTGGCGCACACGGGTCTCGTTAGGTCATCCAGTTTGAACTTGCCGGTTTCCCGACGCCAGGACGGGTCGACGCGGTGTCGCGGTCGGGTAGAGCGGCGTGACGCCCTCAGGGACCTCTGGTGGCTGAGACCCGTGTGGGTCAGATCACAGCAGGAAGCGGGAGTTAACGGGGTCCGGGGCAGGGCAGCAAAGGTGGGCGTCGCGGCTGCCGGCTGGAGGCCGAGCCCACGCGGGTGCACGCTCACGTGGCCCGTCACCTGCGGTTTCGCGGTCTTCCCTGCACACCTTCCGCGTCGGGGGAAGCGCCTGCACGGGGTTCACTGCCTGATTGGGGGTCAGACAATCCAGAGCATCGGTGCCCGACTGTGAACGACGCCCCCCCGGAAGAGGCCACCCGACAGCATCTGGAGATATTTTCAGTTGTCACAAGGGGTAATGAGTGACACTGACATCTAGCGGGGCTGGGGTCAGGACGCTGCTGAGCACCCTGCTGCGCAAGGACAGCCCCCACCGCGGAGAACGGTCCGACCCCACTTGTCCGCAGTGACACTTGGCCAGCGTCATTCTCCCAGACCCATTTGCCTTCTGCACGCCCAGGTGACAGGGGTCACCACCCCTCAAGAGGCAGACACTGGCTGTAATCTCTGTCTTTCCCGGTCACGTGAGGTTGCTCCTGCTTCCCACTCATGGGCACAGAGAGGTCCCCCGGGGTGAGACAGCTGTTTTGGGCGCAGGCACAGAGAGCAGGTTGGAGGGTTTCGGGGACAATGTTTCAGGGTCCTTCCCCAGGTGCCTTAAAGCTGGGGCTCAGACTGTGAACCCCAGGGACCCGAGAGAGAGGTGTGACTCCCCATGGCGACGGCCAAGGCGGGGAGGTGTCCTGTGGCACGGAGCGGGTCACATTTTGCTTGGTCTTTGTTTTATCCCCAGAGATGCCACTGTCGAGCAGCCCAGACGAAGGACACCGTAAGTTTAGCTGTGACTCCGTCCACCGTCCAGGCACCGTGGGCTCCACTGCCAGCGGCCTGGTCACGGCCACTTCCCTGGAATGGGGAACAGGGCACACCACGGCGGGGAGGGGGGTCGGCTGAAACGGCCCCTCCCCATGGATGTCCAGGCCCCAGTGCCTGGAGGCTGTGGATGGCACAGTCTCCGAGATGGGATTAGCTCAAGGATCTTGAGACGGGAGATGGTCCCGGATTCCCCCGGGGGTGGGTGTGTGTGTCCCAAATGCCACCTGGTGTCTCATGGAGGGGGGGGGCGGGACGGCACAGAGGAGGGCCCTGTGGATACGGAGCAGAGGCTGGGTGACGTCTGCAGCCCCCGGAAGCTGGAGCAAGGGAGGATCGGACCGTCCTCTGGAGCCTCCGGAGGGAGCGTGTCCCCACCGACACCTGGACCGCGGCCCAGGGACGCCGGGTTTGGACTCCAGGCCTCCAGAACTGGGAGAGAAGCTGTTTTCAGTGGTGCGCGAGGGGCCGTACATCCCAGCGGCCCCAGGAGACCAACTCGGGGAGGCCTGGCCCCGGGGTCCTGCCCTGCAGAGGACAGTGACGGGCTGCATGGGGTGGACGCTGGACCGAGTTTCCCCCCCTCCCCGTGCCCCGTGCTCCTGTCCGTCCCTGGCCCCGGGCTCTGGGGGCCGGGTCTTCTCCTCATTCAGATTCAGATACAGTGCTCCGACCCCGCCATCCAGTGCGCCCGCCCCGATGTCCCCCCAGCTCGGCTCCTGCTTGCTCCCTCCCCTCCCCACCTCTGCTCCCGCCCCTCCCCTGCCTCCCCCTCCTGCTTTACTCTGCAGGTGGACACATGAGTGTGTGCTCCCCCCCAGATCAAGTGCAGGCTCCGACCGCGTCCCGGGAGGCTCCTGGCCACCCTCCCCGAGGACCGCCTCTGTGCCGCTGCCCGCCGACTCCGGGCTCGCACCCCAGGGTCCTGAGGGCATTTGTGCGCCCTGGTGTCTGAGACTTGACTTTGCCCTGTCTGCACAGCACTCACCACTCCCCCGTGTGCCTCTCTTTCATTCACGGATTCTCTGTGTCGCTCCCCCAGAGGGAAGGCTCCTTGAGGGCGGGGGCCTTGCGGTCTCCCTTCCTGCTGTACCCCCAGTCCCTGGGGCCTGGCCGGTGCTCAGAGACACGTTTGCTCAATGGATGCGGGAACGAACAAATGAGGGAGAGCAGGGGCACAGGCAGCAGGTCCGAGGGACGACCAGAAGGTCCCCGCGGCAGGGATGCGGCCTCGCCCTCCCCGCTTGTGCCGAGAAGCAGGACTGCAGCCCTCGCCGACGGTCACCGACGCTGGGCACCAGCGAGTCCCAGGGCAACGCGGCGGGCGGGCGGCAGGGCCACCAGAGCGGCTGAGCCCCCACCACGTGCAGCTGGACCTCGCCCCTGGCCCTGCCCTCTGGTGTCCCAAGGGGTTGGGAGGGGGGGAGGCCTCAGCAGGCGGTCAGAAGCAGGGCAGAGGCCCGGCGGCGGCAGGGGACGGGGAGGGGGGGCTGCTATTGCTGGGTCTTCGTCCCTCGACCTTGCCTCACCTCTGTACGGGACCCTCACAGCCTCACCCCTTCCCGAGTGCCCGGGCCTTCTTTCTCCTGTGGGGACTTAACTCACCGAGATGGGTTTGAAGATTGTGGCCAGGCCGCGGCTGGCCCTGCAAGGCCCGGGTGGGCACCAGCTTCTCTCGGAAGCATCTCAGAGACCAGGTGGGAGGGGGGTTGCCAGCGGCTCAGCGAGGCCCCTCGATGGGAGGGTGCTGGACGGTGGCCTCCGCCTGGAGCCGAACACCCTCCTTGGGGACATTTCTGCCTCTGCAAACGCGTGGCCCTGAATCCGCGGCGCGCCCGCGAGCCCCACGTGGGCAAATGGCCTCCCACGCGTTGACCTGGCTGTGGGGAGGGGAGGCCGGGGCGTGTGGGAGCGTCTGTCTCCGCAGAGGCGCTCTTCTGGGGCGCAGCCCCTGGCACCATAATCTGGGGATTTTCCTGGTGTGTCGCTTTTAATAGATGTTATTATGGTCTGGAGTCTGATATTCCGGTAATTAACCTCCTGGGCTTCATCCTGTGCCCTAATAATGCCGTCAGGGGCTCGACGTGAGAGTCTTAAAATAGTGATTATTTACAGTGCGTGCCATTCCGCCGCGAGCTATCCGCGTTGGGCTGGGGCCGGGGGTGAGGGCGGGGCCTGGGGCGGCTTGGGGAACCCTGCTCCAGCTCGGAGGACAGGCCCGGAAGGACTCGGTCGGGCCTCCGCTCGGAGAGACCGTGTTCAAGCAGACCCGCGCCCGAGCCGCCGGGCGAGAGCTGTGTCCGGCCAGGCCCGGGGGCTGCTGCGTGCCGGTGTCCCCCCAGAGCCTTGGGGAGCGGACGGGCCCACACCGGCTGCACCCAGGCCCCGTGTGTCACCTTAGCTGGGCACTTTTCCCATCCAAGTCTGTAAAATGGGCACAATCGAATATCTACGTCAACACTTAGATGCACGTTACCGAGCGAGAGAAGGCAGTCCGCCAAGGCCGCACGGTTCCAGCCCGTGGCGTTCCGGAAAAGTCCAGTCTGTGGGGACGGTGAGAAGATCAGGGGTGATGGGGGGGAGGGGGGGAGGCATCTGTGGTGACAGGTACGTGTCCTCACACACTGGTCCAAACCCGCGGCCTGCACAGCGCCGAGAGCGACCCCAAAGTGAGCCGCGGACGCTGGGGGACGATGACGCGTCCCTGCGGGCACAGCGACCATCACAGACGCACACTCTGTGGGGTGCAGATGACGGGCCAGGCTGTGTGCACGGGGGACAGGACGCGGGTGGGGACGCTCTTTCTCTCAAATTTGCTCTGAACTTCAGACTGACCTACAAAATAAAGTCTGCGAGGGGAGGAAAAAAACTACCTGGTCGGGGGTGGATGAGGCCTGTGTGAGCCGGTGTGCGTAAGCCGCGTGCCTGGGATAAGTCACGGGTCTCAGGTGCAGCGGCCGCTGGCAGCTTGGCATGGGAAGTGACAGAGAACTTGCTGCCCGCGGGAACCAGCCCGGAGGCGGCCGGGATGTAGACGGAGACCCAGTTGTCTGTCAGGAAGCCAACGGCACAAGGTCAGTGGTGACGCTCTCGCCCCCACAGGCTGGCGATGGGGCCAGAGGCGCCCCAGACCCCCCCGCCCCGCCCTGCCCCGCCCCGGCTGGCCCCCTCTTCTGTGCTCGGCACCGGGGTGACTGGCTGCGGAAGGGAGTCCCCAGGGACCACGGCGCTTGGCGGCTCTCAGAATTGGGAGCTGGTGTGGAATCTTTGTTAGCGTCTGGACATACATCTTTTAAATTATAAATCGATAAATAGTTAATTCAATAATAGAACTCTCTTGAATATTTCATGCCGCCCGAGCACCGCGGAGCTTCGCCTGGATGTTGATGGCGCGGAGGCAAAGTCATTCAAGGCAAACTTCCCCCAGACTCCTGTTAGCAGCTGCGGGCTCAGCGGGGAGCAGGCGCGAGCCCCCCCCTCACCTGGTCCCCCCACCGTGTGGTGCCCGGGAGGTGACCCTCAGGAGGCTTGGGCATGGTCCCCCGTAAACCACCGCAGCTCAGAGCGGGGCCAGCCGTCTGATGAAAATGAGGTGTTTGGGGTGTTTGTGTCCCCCGAGTTTATATGTTGAGGCACCAAACCCCCGTCCGTCAGAATGCGGTGGTCTCGGGTCGTCAGGGAGGTGACGGTGCATGAGACCAGAGGGGTGGGCCCGGATGCAGCGTGACGGGCGCCCCCGTGAGAAGAGTAGGTGGGGGCACAGCCGGGCTCGGAGGGGTGCAGTGCGGTAAGCTCACGGGGAGGGGACGGCACCCCCACACCAAGGAGAGGGGAGAAAGTCATGCTGTGTGAGCGGCCGGGTCTGCGGGGCTCTGTCCCAGCCGCCCCGGGACAGGATCCAGGAGGCGGCTGTGCGCCCCCCTCCCCGACCCTGCGCCTGTCCACGATGGCTCAGCCAGGCTGGCGGCTGTGTCCCTCCCTCTGGAGACCTGGCTGCCACCACGATGGCCCACGGTACCCGGCGAGTCTGTCCCTGCGCATTGGTGGAGGAGCCAGGCCGCCGGGCTCAGGGTCTCCGCTCTTGTCCGCGTGTTGCTGTTCCCAGGCTGTGTGACCCCGCCTTCCCCGCCCCGCAGGGCAACGAGTGGCCACACAGAGAGGTGGAAAACAAGCCTCGCTGTCGGGCACGTCTGTGCCGAACCACGATCCCGCCGCCCCCCCAAGCTGTGTGGCTTGTGTTCCCCTGTGAACCCCAGGCTTCTCCGTAAAGGGCACCCTCATCACGTGCGGCTCTGCGCTGGCACAGGGAGGGTGCGGCTCGTAGCCACCGTGACTGAGGTCGCTCGTGCTGTTGTGGTGTCCTGGGGTCTTCAGCCTGGGCCGTGGTCTGGGAGTGAGCTCCGGCCGGGAGGAACGGGACCCACGGGGGCCTGTCCGGTGCCCCGTGTGTGGTTCTGACTCAATAATACCCCTTTGCAAGTCCCGGTGCCAACCTGGCCCCCCGGCCCCGGGCTTTGCCCCGAGGAGGGTCCGGCCGCGGCCACGGGGACGGCCCCCAGGGGCTGAGCGACCTCCCGGTGCAGGTGCACGGCACCCCCCGGACACATGCCCCCGAGCTGCCTCTGGCCGCTTGGGAGGGCGAAGGGAGGCGATGCTTGGCCCCTGCTGGCATGCCAGCCCGGGGGCCCTCGGGTGGTGTCTGCGGGGCCCGGGAAGCCAGGGACCCGGCTTGGCGGGTCACGCTCGGCGTGGGACGTTGCTGTGGGGAAGCGGGGCCCGTCCCCGTGCCGTGCCACGTGCGGTGGAGGAGCTTTAGTCTCGGTGGGGGAGGGGCAGCCGGCCCGGACTCCCAAACCGCTCGCTGGGCCCATCGGCCCTGCGTATGCACCCCTGCACGGCCTGACCTCTCCCCTCTCCCCATCCCCCAGAAGACCCGATAGGGACGTGGCCCCGGGTCCCGGGATGCCCAACCCCGGGAGGCACTCCTAGGGGAGCTGGGTGGGGGAGGTATTCAGCAGGTGCCGCATCACAGTCCCGTGCGTCTCCTCCAGAGCGTTCTGGACCAGGGGCCGCTTGGTGCCCAGGCTTCCAGCCGGCGGCGGCGTTGTGCAGCCCTTGACGTGCCCGGGGTCCGTGACTTGGGTCTCGGAGCTTGCAGGGGTGGGGATGCCGTGGGCGAGGGTCTCAGAGGGGGGTCTGAGTCCCCGGGGGCCCAGATGGCCACTCCTGCCAAACTCCCCTGAGGTCTGCCCAGCCTCGTGGCCGTGGCCCGCGTGGACCCGGGTCTGCGGTGGTGCGTGTGGGGGCGAGACACGGGCGCGCGGTGAGCGCCCCGGGCTGGGAGGGGCGGGCACCGCCCTCAGAGACGGGCAGACGGACTTGCTCCGTGCCCTCACGTCCAAGGATGGGTGGCCGCCCCCTTCCCGGTGCGGGCGGCCTCTGCGGCCTCGGTGTGCCGTTGTCGCCGCGGCAGCCCTGCCTCGCCGGCCCGTTAGCCCTCCCGCCAGTGCCGTGACACCGACAGTACATTAATGCTTCTTTAATCAGCCAAAATGAACGCGGCACGCTGCTGACAGTCCCATTTTCTGCTAACAGATTGCAGCCTAGCGAAACCCGGCGCTCAGCTGATTTTTATTTCTGCCAGAGATAATTCAGCGCGGGAGGACCGGCCACCGTCAGCCCATCCGCTGCCTCGCCGCTCAATAAATCTCGCCGCTCACCCACCTGTCACACGCCGGCCGCCGGGGACGGATCGAGATGCCGCGGGCCGGTGGCGTTTCGAGGCTGTGACGGGGCCGGGGGGCACGCGGTCTCTGCCGTCCACGCCGGCCGGGATGTGGCTCTTCCCGTGGCGGGGTGGGGGGGGCGGGGGGCGTCACCGAGCGCCTCAGAAGCCACAGGGCAGGAGGGGCTGCGTGAGCGTGTGAGCAGGTGCGCGCGCGGGCACGTGAGTGTGTGTGATGTGTGTGCCGGTGCGTTCGTGAGGGCGTGCACGTGTGCGTGTGTGCGCGTGGGCACGTGTGCGTGTGCACACGCGTGGTGTTCGAGGCCATCCCAGGCTTCCTGTGGCTCCCGGCCACGTCTCCCAGGCTATTGCCTCTCATTACTGTTTTCTGTTTTTAGGTTTATTTATTTATTTTGAGAGAGAGGGAGGGAGAGAGAGAGAGAGAGAGAGAGAGAGAGAATCCCAAGCAGGCTCCATGCTGCCAGCGCCATGCGGGGCTTAAACTCACAAACTGTGAGATCATGACCGGAGCTGAAGTCAAGAGGCGGGTGCTTAACAGCTGAGCCACCCAGGCGTCCCTCGTTACTGTTTTCTGTGCAGGTGCCAAGAGCATCCCTCGTCCACCAGGGGCATCCGGTGATACGGAAGGTGGATGCTCGGGGAGCAGCTGGGCGGACCCCCTGCCTGGACTCCTCCAGAGCCTTCTGGATGCTTCCGGGAGGCTCTTTCCAGCGGCGGGGCACATCCTGTGCCTCCAGGTGAGACCACCGGTGTAGCCCCTCGCGCCTGCCTGCTGCCCCCCCTCAGCGTGGCCGGGGCACACCCTCCCTCTGCAGGGCTGTCCCCGAAGCTGCCCCCAGCCAGCTTTGCCTTGGGGCCTGACTCCGGGGCGGGGGGGGGGGGGAGGGGTCAGAGGGCAAAGTGACCTTAGAGGATTTTGCCTTCTGATCTTCCCCAGCACCTGAGCCTTAACTACGTGCTGCCTCTGCTGTGCTGGGAGGAGAGAGGGAAGGGTGCTTGGGGGCCGGGCCCAGGCCTGAGTCATGGAGAGCCCTGCGAGGGGGCTGCTACCACGGGGAGGGGCTCCGTGAACCTCCCTTCGGGTCCCTGCCACGCCTCCACACCTTCTAGCGGAGCCGAAGCGTGAGATGCTGGTCCTGGCCTCTGGCCCAGGCCGCAGGAGGATGGGACGATGCACCTGCCGCCTCAGCGCCCCAGGCAGGCCTCTGTCCTCCCCATCTGGAGCGGCCCCAAGTCCTGGCCTCGGACCCGCCCCGGCCTGCGCTGCGATGGCACGGCCCTCCGCCTGCCCCGGCCGGGAGTCCGCAGCGGCTCTGTTTCACTGGCACCGGCTTTGTCCCGGTCCTCCAGGGCTGGACACGGGGGGTGTCCCACCCCTTGTTCCACGGGCCGCTCTGCCCACCCCCCAACACGTGCTGGAGCTCCACTGGCGGCGCCGACCTGGGAAGGAGGGAGGGGGCTGCCGGGCGCCCAGCTGCCTCCGCGGCCGCGCGTTTCCTGAGCTCTCTGTGTGCCGCTGTCTCTGACCGGGTCGTGGACCCGAGCGTGTTCACAGCCTGGCAGGGAAACAACGCGGGCAAAGTGGCCTCCCGGCAAACCGTCCCATGCAGGGCTGTGCAGCCGGGGCGGGAAAGGCCAGCAGGCGGGCGTCGTGTGAGCGCCACCGTCCCTCCCCCTGTCCCAGGCAGACACCACTGATCGAACGTAGCACTGCTTTTTCTCCCAAGGGCAATACTGCCCCCTGCTCTAGGGTGAGTCTCTTCCAGGCTGGACGTGGGCGGTGTCCTGCCAGAGACGCTGGCCGTGTGCCGTCCCTCCCTCCTTCGGAAGCCCAGAGCTTCGTTCCCCAGTCCTGCAACCTCCGCCCGGCCGGGCCGTGGGTCTCCACCGGCAGGCACGCCCCACAGGGGAACCCGGACCTTGGCGAGCCACACTCGGAAAATCTGGGCCGTCCGCTTGCCGGCTGGCATAGCCGGGCCCGCCGCGGCCCTCCCGCCGCCCCTGGGGATGTGACCTCTCACCCCAAAGGGGTCACGGGCCTGGCTGAGGTCACTCGGTTTGCACATGTGACTGACTGCACGTGACAAGGGGCCTGGTGACAGCCTTGCCGGCCTCCTCCTCCGCTGAGCTCCTGGAGGGCGAGAGGGCGTCTCCGGTCAGCCCTGCGCGAGGAGGGCCTGGCCTCCCACCTCCGGCGGCCACAGATTCCTGCCACTGATGTCATGGGTCAGCTGCTCTCGGGGGCTTTGGGTTTCGGGGCTGGTCCAGTCTTGGTCTCGGCCACCAGCAGGAACGGAGCTGCTGGCTCTGCACTGGCCCCTTCTGAGGGCCAGGCCCCACCTGGGGACAGGACGGCTTCACCAGGGCCTGCTGGGGCTGAACGAGGGGTGAGAAAAGCCAGGGGACCCCTGGCACTCTGGCTCCAGAGCCAGCAGCACGGCCGGCGGGGGGGGGGGGGGGGATTCTATCGGGCCTGAGGGCCCAGCTCTGGTCCGTGGGCGGTGATTCCCTGCGAGGCCTGGCGCCCACGTGCGCTCCCCGGAGCCGTGCAGACGCCCGGCAGAAAGCGATTTCTCTAGAAAGGCCTCCCGGGAAAGCCAGAGGCTCGGGCCCGGAGCCTCACCCCTCCACGAAGGCCCTGGGCCAGCTCCGCCCCTCAGGCCACCTGATCCTGTCCGAGTGGGGAGAGGCTGGCCTGGGCCACCTGCGGGGGTCCCGGGTATGGCCTTGGCTTGGCCTCGAAGGGGAAGCCCTTTCCGGGAGGTCCCACGGCCACCCCAGACCGCGTGAAGGCCCCGACGTAAAATCGTCCTCACTTACCCTCTGCCACCCAGGTACCCGAACGGCCAACCGGAAGCCCTCTGCGTGGGGAGCCCCAGGTGCGTTCCGGGATGTCTCCACAGAGCGTCCTTGTCCTCGGGGGCCAATGAGGAGGGACGAAGCTGTGTCTGGCTTCCTGGTCCGGGAAGGGCCTGGAGGTGCCACCCGCTTGCCGGAAGGCCATCTCCAGGCACCGTATGAGTAATACTTAAATACCCCAAACCCTCCGGCCTGAGAGGGGTCCTGAGGGCCAGCCCTGGGCTCGGGTCTTTCTGCACGGGGCTTGGTTCCCCGTCGCACCGCCGGCCGGGGGTCGGAGGGGCAGACGCGGCAGAGGCTGGGGCTGGTCTGCCTCCAGAGTCACACGCCCTTACACACGCAATGGAGAGGCACAGAAACACGCACAGAACACGCTCGGAGACCTCCCCCAGGGCCCAGGGCTCCTGCAGCCCTCCCACAGATCCCAGGCGCGGGGGCCCCGGGGTGCTCTGTGCCACAGGCCCCACGGGGGGACGACGCGACGTGTGCGTGGGTGTGTAAGTGCAGCATGCGGGGGGAACCACGCTGGCGTGTGTCTGTAGAGCACGGCTGCTAGGGGCGTGCACACGCGGGGCTGCACCCTCACGCACCTGCCCGCCTCACGGACACACACATCCTCCTCTGCACCTGTGCTCAGGGGCCCGAGCGTGGGGCCGAGGCCGGGGCCGCTCCGGGGCGGGGGGGGGGGGGGGGGGGGGGGCGGCTACCCGAGTCCACCCCGCCGCGACAGCTGCGAGCCACCGGGGACACGGGCAGCCTCCCCTGCCACCCGCAGGCTCTCATCTGGCTGCCCCGGAACCCGGGGTCGGAGGCCTGGTCCCCGCGGCAGGTCCTGACCCCGAGGGCCACCCCTCCCCCCGGCCCCGTCTCGGCTGACAGGCTGGCATTTCCCTTACTGTTTGCTCTTTCTTCTCCCGGACGTGTCGACAAGCACAATCGTGTTCCCTGACAGACGGAAATATCAGACCTGAAGCACGGGGACAAAGCAGGCTTTAAACTTTAACGAGAGGCCGTAATGGAAATAAAATGTAAAGCTCCCCGTCAAATGTGGGGTTTCTGTTTTAGCGGAGAAAAAGTGCCCTAAATAATAAATAAACCACGTGTGTTTCACTTCTTTTATGTGCGCGAATATTTAAAACATGCAAAAATGTGGAGGACGCATTTGCGGGGACGAAAGGAAACCCGCATTTAACTCCAGAGATGAGAAACCGAGGGGAGGTGTGGGCAGGAGACGGGGAAGCAGAGCAGGTGTGTGTCCGGGGCCGGCAGCGGGGCGAGGGCAGTGCGCGAGCGGGTCTGGGGACGGGCCGCCTGGCGCTGGGTCTCCGGGGTCCGCCCTGCGTCCCGCCGGCCGCGCTGAGCCCGGCTCCCTGTCTGCTCTGCGCCCCCTGCCTCTTTTCTCCTCCGAACAGCTGCACCCTGGGGACTTAGCGCCTCCTTTGCACCCTGGCCTGCGCGAGCTCCCGGGACGCCCGAACAGGGACAAAGTCCCACGGCCCTACGGAGGTGGACCCCCCCCACAGCCCGCAGCCCGCAGGCCAGAGGCCCGGGTGCCGGCAGGACGCCCTCCCTCCAGAGCTCAGGGAGGCTCGTGCCGCCTCTGCCGGCTCCGGGGCCTCCAGGCGACCCTCTGGCCTCTGCTCCGTGGTCACGTGGCCATGACCTGGGTCTCCTCCTCTCCCAGGACGAGTGGCCGGACTAAGGCCTGCCCTCATGCCCTCATCTCAACCTGGGGACATCCATCCTCAAAGACCCTGTCTCCAAATGAGCCACACGCACAGGAACCTGGGGTGAGGACGCAGACATCTTTCAGTTCGGCCCACAGCACCCGTGCCCCACGAAGCCTCCCGAGGCCTGTCCTGGGCAGGGTCCCTCTGCCGGCCCGTGGGCTGGAATCCTCTCCGGGGCTCTGCTGGGGAAGCCTGGGCCTCCACCTCCACCCCCCCCCCCCCCCATTAGCCATGGGACCTCTGCAATTAATTGGCACTTCCTGTCCCTTGGACGCCTGGCGTCCCGCACCTCTGAATCTGGAGAAGCTGTGGGCTCCGAGGACACTTGGGGACCAGTTTTCAAAAACCCTGTTGCGTCCTGGAGCGTGTCTGCCATGTTCACGGGGTGGAGATGTTCGGTCCCCTGCTCACCCCAGCACCTGCTCCTGGTGAGCGCCCGAGGGCAGGCGGGGGCACCGGCAGGGACAGCGGGGGGCGGGGGCCCTGCGGAGTCGCATGCCCGCCGCCCGCCCCTTCCTCACCACACGGCCGCGGCCCCTGCCCCCGCGCACCCATGGTGACGTCCTTGGTTAAAGGGACACAGGCTTGGTTAAAGGGACCCATTTTCACGTGGGCCTCGTCGGATCCTCCGCGGAAGGAAGTGGTGTTTTCCAGGGCACAGTCCGGCCTGGTGCCGATGAGAAGAGCGATAATCCTGCCGCCCGAGAAGCGGTTTCCACGTGGACGCCGGTGTTTTGGTCTCGTGTGGTTCCCGAGCACATGCGTAAGAAGGTCCTCGCTGTCCCCCGTCCAGTCAGGCGCGTGGGCGGCCCCGGCCCTGCTCCCTGCCCAGGTCTGTGCTGGGGTCACCAGGGCCTAGTTACCCGGAGATCAGCTCTGCTCCATTACCCCGAAATCCTGGAAACCCGCTATTGCTTTTAATGATAATTCCTTTTGCTGACCCACCTTGGAGGTTCCCCGGAGTAACCAGTCAATTATTCATCGCCCGGCCCTCCCCGGGATGGGGAGGCGGCAGAAAGCCTCGCCGTCTGCGGACAGCTTTCTGGTGTCGGTGCATTAAAGTTTAAACTCTGTCACGTCAGGGGTCGGCCCCGAGATGTGCCCCTTCCAGACCTGACGGGGGTCGGGCCAAAGGGGCTGTGAGCTCTCGTGTCTCTCTGACGAGGACGGCCCAGGAGTACCCGGGACGCAGCAGAATTCCAGGCTCTCGGGTGGAAGAAGGTTCCAGACCCGCAAGCACATTGGTCAGCTAGAGAGGGGGATTATCACATTTGTCCCTGGTCCCCTCAGAGGCCGGAGGGAGCAGCCGGAGAGTAAGAAGCTGCCAGTTTACGAGTGGGGAAACCGAGGTGTGGCTTCCTTTAGAGAGTCCCTGGGGGCCCAGGAGGGGTCTTTGCAGAGCCCCTCCCCCCCCGCCCGTCCCCAGTCCCAGGCAGCCAGGCTGATGCTCCTAAGTGCTCTGCGTGCAGACAGGCGGCCAGGCTCCCGGGAGGGCGGCCCAGACCGTTCTCATTACAGCCAGACAGAACCCTGTGAAATCGGAACACTAACATCATTTACATCAGCAGCGTCGCGGCGAAACGGCCTACAATGGTGTTTTACGTGCTACATGTGCACCATAAATATTTCCATAAAAACATGCATTAAAATATAAAAGTGGGCCCCCAAATATCAGAAGCTGGGAGGGAGGAAACCCACAGCCAAGCCATGTGGCGGCCTGCTTGGCGGGAGCAGCTGTGGTGGGGCCTTCCCTGTGGGCGGGGCCCCTAACCTCCCTCCTTGGGGGTGGGGGGCACAGGAGAGCCGCCACCCCCAGCCCCTGCCCGGCCTCGGATGTGCCCACAGGCTGTCTCCACCCCTCCCTCCACCCCTCCCGGGGGCTGCCTTCTCCGGACCGGCACCGCCCAGCCTCTGCTGGTAGCTGCCCCTCCTTGGCCACTCCCCCCCCCCCCCCCCCCCCCCCCCCCCCCGGCCACACACTGCCCCGGGCTGACCCTTCCCGGCCCAGCCCCCTGGCAAGGTGGACCCGTGTGGCAGGGTCGGTGTGTCGAGCCCGGGTCCTCGTGTGCCATGGGATAGTCAACCCCCTTCACTGCACCTGTGAGCACTTTGGTTGACTCACTCCGTAGCTGTCTCACGGGAGGTTGACACAGAGAAGTTAAGTGACTTGCCCAGGGTCACGCAGCTAGGAAGTGGGACCAGCTGTCTGGTTCCAGACCCCGAAGGTCCCTGAGCACCCCATACGGCAGAGGCCCCTCCTCTCTGACCACCCCTAGCTCAGGGCCACTCCGTGCCCCTCCAGCAGTCCCGGCCCATTTGCCGCAGTTTCGGGTCCTCTGAGGTCTCCCGGGAACTGGAGGCCCATCTCTGTCCCTGGCTGAGCTTGTCCCTGGCGAGGGGGGAGCCTTTCACAAGACTGACCGGGTAGAGCCCCCAACACCCAAAGCCTTGTCCCTCATCCGGTGCCCCGGCCTCCCCACCCCTCCCAGGAATGCTGCCCTGCCTGGCGCACCACCCCCCCCTTTCTGGCCCTGGACAGAGCCCGTGGCACAGCCTCTGAGGTCCCCCACCCCCCTGCAAGCCTCCCTGCCTCTTCCAGCCAGGCCTGGAGACCCCAGCGTGTGCCACCAGCTCCCTCCCTTCTGTCCCCAGATCCAGGACACTTCCCTGCAGGTCCCCAGAGGACACCCAAGCTCACTGTGGACAAGGTCAGGTGCCTATCTGAGGCAACGCGGGAGAGGTGGTCGGAGAGAGAGGAGCTGGACCCCTGCCCCCGGGGCCCGGACGTGGCCTGGAGAGCAGAGGACAACGGTGTTCTGCTGGAGCCCAGCCCAGAGCAGGGCAGCTCGGCATGCGGATGGGGTGGAGGGGGGCAGCACTGTGTCCTGAGGCGCAGGGAGCCCCAGAGGAGGGACAGTGTGGCAGGGACGCCCACAGGGTGTGCCGACGTCCCCGAGTTCCTGGTGCAATGACTAAAACCCACTTAGGAATCGGATGGAAGACAGAAATGTCCCAGAAGGTACACAGGAGCGTCCCCGCTGCCCCTGCCCCCACCCGCCAAGGATCCCACGGGGAGCAGAGCTGAGCTCCTGCTGCGGGCCCCCGAAGCAAGGCGCAGAAAAGCCAGCCCTGCCCCCCTGCCCCCCACCCCATCCTGCGAACTCGCGCCCGGAGCCCCCTGGTGGTGAGCAGCCGCCACTGCGGCGGGTTGTCCTGGGCGGGGTCGGCCCTCTGGGGGTCCTGGGGCCTGTGAGCGTGTGACTTCATGGCAGAAGGGACTTGGCAGATGGGGTGATGTTAAGGACGCGGAGACGGGAAATCACCCCGAGTATGAGGGCCCGGTGTCATCACCTTGGAGGGAGCTGGGGGTCAGGCAAGGACATGTGGCCCCGGAAGCAGATGTCGGACTGACAGGGGCAGGAGCTGAGGAGGGCGGGGTCTCCGGACCCTGGTGAGGGTGAGGCCACACCGTCCCCCAGAGCCTCTGGAAGATCCCACCGTGAGGACTGCCCCCCACCCGGCTGGGCGTGGGGCTGAGTCCCGTCCGTCTTTTTGCAGTGACGTGACCGCAGGCACCTGAGTTCTCTTCTCTGGGCCCCAGTTTCCTCATCTGCGAACAAGGCGGCCGTTGTCCCCACCCGAGTGCAGGACGGACAAAACATGCCAAGGTGCAAGTTCTCTTACCGCTGGGGGCAGCTTAGCGTAACCCCGGACCTTCCGTCCAGCCGTGAGCCCGTGTTTTTAAGGTGAGAAAAGTTACTCGCGGCCTGATACACGCATGTGGCAAACCGGATCTGTATTTGTTTTTTTCTATGTATGGAATTAGTTACTGCCCTTCTTTACTGGGACGGGTTAATGGCTACACATGTGATAACTGGAAGTCGGGGGTTATATCTGCACTCTGTGAGGCTCTGGAGGGACCGCATCTCACACGCCTCTGCCCTTGTCCCCGGGGGTCCTTGCAGCGGACGCCCCTCCCCCGTGGCCGCCTGCGTGGACCCCGAGAGTGGGGCGCGGGCTTCCCAGGCTGGTGCTGATTCGGGGGCCGGGCCTGCGCCGCTGCCCCCGGGGGACCCGACGCGGCTGCAGGAACGAGGCCTGGACGCCCCTCCCTTGGGTGCGGGAAAGGGGGAGCCGTCCTCCTCTAGGTAGCTGGCGAGACTGTATCCTCGGGGGCCTGCTTCTGGGTGGGCTGGGGTCTCGGAGAGGAGAGTCCGTTCTGAGATTGTCCACAGCTCTTTCCCTGGACCTCTCGGGATGTCCGAGGAGGGCCCACCAGGATGGGCCACAGACGGAGGGCAGGGTGGTGTCTTTTGGGTATTTCCTCTGCTGGGAGGGATTAGGCAGGGGGTGGGCCTCTCGGGGGCAGCGGGACATCCTGGGGACAGGCAGTGCCCAGCGTGTGACCCAGGCCTGGGGGACGAGGAGCTGAGGGCTGGGCAGGTGGGGCTTCCGGCCCGACCCCCTGGCAGCCCGTTCTTCCTGTGGCTCCGCAGAGAGGAGAGTCATGCCTCCCTTTCGTTGTGTTATTCTAGGCCCTACAACAGCTCTGTCCGAGGAAGAGCCGGAAACGCACGAGGGATGGAGGTCTCCTCAGTTGATTGCAAACAAAAGGCGGAGGAGAGCCCCAGATACAACCTGAGAAAGACCCAGTCCCTCTCGGGGTTCGTCCCCGGGGTGGGGCAGGGAACGTGCGTGCTGACGGTCCCAGGAGTTCCACGGTGCCCACCCGCTGTCCTGTCCGCTCCCGACAAGAGGTGAGGACCCGGGGGCACGGGTGTCCCCGGTTCTGTGAACTCCCTGCCCCCTTTAAGGACCAGAAAAGGGGCCCCTCTGGGCCAAACCGGCACTGAGGCCCTGGCGTCTGTCATCAGCCACCTGACTTAAGGAAGTGAACCCCCAGGAGGATGCCGCACACCGTGCTCGGCCCTGGGGCACCCGCAGCCCCGCCGGCCCTCCCGGGGAGTGCCGTGACCTGAAGGGGCCCCCGCCCGCCCGGTGTCCACGGCGATTCGGCACGGCGCGTAAAACCTCTTAGGGCAGTTACGTTTCCCAGATTGTTTTACAGCGAAACTCGGTGTCAATGTTATGCTTTGAGACATTTAAGAAACAACAGTTCACGGTCTCAGATCTTTACGGTTGCGCGCTGGCCCAGCTGGTGTTTGAAATTCAGGAGGAACAGCCGTCGCGTTACCCCGGGGAGGACGGCCCGTGAAGAAAGTGCCCAAATCGCTCCAACGTGTTTCTGGTTTCACGTCCCCGCCCTGAGGACACGTGTCTGCGTCCGAGCACGCGGAAAGGGGAGATCTCCAGACAAACCCGCTTGGAAGCCGACCGCGCGGGACGGCCCCCCGCGGGGCCCCAGGGGTGGACGTCGCCGCGCCACTGGCCGGTCGGCTCCCGTGCGGACGCCGCGGCCTCCGTGGCCGCGGGGCTCGGGAGACGGGCTTCCCGGGGCACGTGGCTGTTGTCCACGTGCTTCCCGGGTGCAGCATCTGCCCCGGGGGGTGCGCGGAGGCCTGTCGCTCAGGCCCCGTGGGGCTTGCTCGGGCGGCGCCGGGGGCCCAGCCAGAAGTGCCTACTAATGCTCCGCGTTTGCAGACCCTCAGGGGAGACAGAGGCGTCTCTGCTCCTAATCGGAACAAACCCAGCATGGAAGTCAGCGGGAGGGTGCAAAGGCACATCCCCGCAGTGTGTTTGCGGAGCCAGGGTTGCCTCAACTACCTCGGGACCCCCTCCAGCCCTGTGGCCGAGGTCAGAGGCCGCTGCCCGGGGAGCCCGGAGAAGGTGTCAGAGGCGCTCCGAGTCCCTGCCCGCCCTTCACCCCTCCTTACGCGGCTGTCTGCTCCTTACGCGGGGAGACTGCAGCAGACCACGTCTTCCCGGGCTGGACTGTGGCTCACGGCAGGTGTCTGTTGTCCAAACTGGCTGTTCCAGGACCTCTGAGCCCGTGGCCAGCCAGCGTCAGGAGGGGCCTAGAATATCACGGAGGGTTCTGAGACCCCAGCCCCCACTGCAGAGCTGCCCAGCTCCGCCTTCGTGGCCTGATAAGGTGGCCGGGGTGGTGGTCCCCAGCCTGCCAGCGGACAGACCTTGTGTGAGCCTTTGCCCCCAAGCCTAAGTAGTGGCCAGCCCTGGGAAGAGACCAAAGCTTGTACTGGGCACTGGGGGCTTGTACTGGGCACTGGGGGCTTGCGCTGGGCGCTGGGGCCTTGCGCTGGGCGCTGGGGGCTCGCGCTGGGCGCTGGGGGCTCGCGCTGGGCGCTGGGGGCTCGCGCTGGGCCCTGGGGCCTTGCGCTGGGCGCTGGGGCCTTGCGCTGGGCGCTGGGGGCTTGCGCTGGGCCCTGGGGGCTTGCGCTGGGCACTGGGGGCTCGCGCTGGGCACTGGGGCCTCGTGCTGGGCACTGGGGGCTCGTGCTGGGCACTGGGGGCTCGCGCTGGGCACTGGGGCCTCGTGCTGGGCACTGGGGGCTCGCGCTGGGCACTGGGGCCTTGCGCTGGGCCCTGGGGGCTTGCGCTGGGCACTGGGGGCTTGCGCTGGGCACTGGGGCCTCGTGCTGGGCACTGGGGGCTCGCGCTGGGCACTGGGGCCTCGTGCTGGGCACTGGGGGCTCGCGCTGGGCACTGGGGGCTCGCGCTGGGCACTGGGGCCTTGCGCTGGGCCCTGGGGGCTTGCGCTGGGCACTGGGGCCTCGTGCTGGGCCCTGGGGACATGTCTCAAGAGCCAAGGCTGCAGAGGTGACTCATGACTCTACTCTCTGTAGTAGAATGTGTGCCTGCCGGTGACACGTGAAATGTGAATTCAAATCCCCGACAGGTAACCGTGCAGCATAACCATGCAAATTAGTTTGCTGGGGCTGTCAGAACAGACCCTGTACACGGGGCGGCCCTCTTCTAGTCCTGGAGGTTGGAGGGTCCGAGGCCCAGGTGTGAGCCTCTCTCCCTGGTGTGTGGACAGCCGTCCTGTCCCCGTGTCCTCAGGCGGGCATCCCTCTGTGCCTGTCTGTGGGGACGCCAGTCACGCTGGATCAGAACCCGTGCTAATGCCCTCACTGGAACTTGATGACCCCGGTAAAGACGCTGTGTCCAAATACAGTCGCACTCTGAGGTCCTGGGGGCTAAGGCTCCGAGATACCTTTTTGGGGGGAAACAATTCAGTCTATAACAATACGTCCTGTGCAATATTTTGTCCTGGGCTAAAAAGTTATTCGTTGCTTATCTGAAATTCAAACGTAACCGTGCACCCTGTGTTATTCTTGGCTAAGTCTGCTCATGCCCTTCGCTGCCGTCAGTGACGACCCCAAGATGCAGAGCGGGCCCCGGCGGGGAGTGAGGGCTCAGACCCAGAAGACCCTGCGACCCGCCAGGCCAGCACCGGCCCTCCTTGGAGGTGAGGGGGCCCCTTTATCCAGAAGGAACGGTAGTTGGACAAGGAAAGCGGTGGGTTCTGTAGGCCCATCCTCGACCACACGTGAGTGCAGGAGCACGTGCACACCCGTGTCGGCACGTGGACGGCCCCGTGTGCGCACACGGGGACCCAGCAGCCGCCTGGAGGTTCTCCGGGGCACTAATGAGCCGCTCGGAGGCCCTAAGGAGATCGGCCCACGCGGGTCGGGTTTCGGAGGGTTGATGAAGGGAGCCAGGGCCGCGAAGGCCTCTGGTTACAGTTTAGGAAAAACACAGGGCAAGTCTCCAGTTCAAAAGATGAAGGCAGGGAGTAGGCGGACGGCCAGAAGGGTTTACAGTCTGGCTCTGAGTCTGGACGTTCCTCCCGGGAACCCCAGCCTGCCACAGAGCGGGGGGCAGCTAAGAGGCTGGGCCCCAGCTCGGCACCGGGAGCGGGTGGGGGCAGGGCGGTCCCTGGGGACCCCGATGGCCACACCGTGAGCGGCTGCTTGCGTACATGGATCCCGGGGCTGCACCCCCCAGCCGCGGCCGCCGCTCCCCAGTCTCAGCCAGGAGGTTGGGAAGGGTCAGTGCCAGAATGGTTTTCCACTGAAAAGCCTCCGATTTATTAACTTTGCTCCAGAAGCTAGTGTGTCTGTTATTTATGCTACTTTGATGTAAAAAGCTGTTTGTTTACGTTTTATTACGTTATAAATCCCCGGAGAGCAGGCATGATATTTTTATGATACCCAATAAGGATCCTCTTGTGAACGCGTCCAGGGGCGGGGAGGGTCTTTGCTGCCCCGCTACCGCGGTCTTCCCTCCCACGGCCCTGTTTCTGCCCTGTCTCTGTCCACATGCGGCTCGCAGATGTGTGTCCCAAAGAGCACGTGGGGCTGGGTGTTGGCTGCAGAGTGTGGCCTGGCTTCGCGGAGTCCAGGAGCCCACGGGCGGCTCCCGTGCCGGGCTGGGGAGGGGCGTCGCTCGCTCGCGCGGGCTCGTAGCTTCTTTGCAGACCCAGGACAGGCCTTTGTCTCTCGTGCAGGTGTGGGGCGGGAGATCGGTCACGCGAAGGCCTTTTGGCTCAGCTTAAGGGGCTCCTTCGCTAGAAGCAGAGACGGGCCGGTGGGGTAGGCCGGGGCAGCCACACCTGTCCCTGTCCTCCCTCCACGGATGCTGATCACGTACCTGTCTGGGACCAGACCTGCGCCAGGGATGTGGACACGGGGGCAAGCAGGCTGCACATGGCCCGACCTGTGGGAGGTGCAGAGCCGTCAAGGGACGGACGGCTGACGCTGATTTGGGGCCAGACAAGACCTCACAGAGAGGGGCTACAGGGCTGGGGTCGGAGGAGTAAGCAGAAGTCCAGGCAGAGGTGCCCAGGGGTGCGGGGCATGGGGGGTTTGGAAAGGTCAGGGTCCCCCTGAGGCTGGGCTCCCCAAGGCGAGGGGAGCAGGCGGGGTGGGCAGGTAAGGGTTTTTGTGAAGGAGGGGAGTTCACGTCACTTTATTCTGGAAAGTTGTCATCTAGGAGCCACTAGGCTGGTGCAGGCTGGCAAGTCTCAGGTTTGCGTTCTTGACTCTCATACGCTTGCAATTTCTCGTGGGGTGGCTGTCTTTGTCTCCAGACTTGAAGCTCCGTGAGGGCAGGGACTTTCTTTCTGACCACACCATCTCCAGGACTTGGCCATCAGAGCTGCTTATGGGAACAAGCGTATCCAAAAATGAATACTCATCAAATAAGTTAAAAGAGGAACAGATTAGTCAAGTAACCCCTCAGTGTCGAGTAAAACCCCTTTCCGGGCCAGGCGGGTCGGCACGAATGCGCACAATGGCCCATGTGGGCAGTGGGGGCTCCTGGGAATCACTAGGATCAGTGGTGAGCGCTGGATTAAAAGCATTCAAACCGATTTTACACAGCTCTCGACCCCACGGGGTCAGGGGTCAGCGGCAGGTCACTGACCTCCATCCCAGACGTGGCAGCTTCCTTCCAAGGATGGTTTCGACGTGCCCACTGGTTCCACGGCTCCGGGAACCATGTTTTCTGAACCAAAATTCAAGACCGTCCCACTGGGAAGCAAGACTGAAAGTTCTGGAGGCCAGGTGTCCAAGGTCAGAGTGATGGCAGGCTTGGTTTCTTCTGAGACCTCTCTCCTGGACATCTCCCCCTTGACTTCATAAGTTGCCCTCTGTGTGTGTCCCTGCTGGTCTTGAGGAAAGGCCTAGACTTCACTCTGCCTACCATGGCCATGCGGTATGGGGCATCATCATAGGACAGGGACTAGGGGCATAGGACCAGACAGGGATTGGGGACACATGACAGGGACTAGGGGACACAGAACAGGGATTAGGGGACATAGGACAGGGACTGGGGGACACAAGACGGGCTGGCACACAGGACAGGGGCTGGAGACACAGGACAGGGATAGGGGACACAGGACAGGGGCTGGGGGACATAGGATGGGAATTGGGGACACAGGGCCAGAACTGGGGACACAGAAGAGGGGCTAGGGGACACAGGACAGGGAATGGGGGACATATGACAGGGATTGGGGACACAAAATAGAGATTGGGGACACAGGACAGGGATTGAGATCACAGAACAGGAACTGGGGACACAGGACCAGAACTGGGGACACAGAAGAGGGGCTGGGGGACACAGGACAGAGACTGGGGGACATAGGACAGAGATGGGGGACACAGGACAGGGTCTGGGGGACATAGGACAGGGATTGGGGACACAGGACAGGGACTGGGGGACACAGGACAGGGATTGGGATCACAGGGCAGGAACTGGGGACATAGGACAAGGGTTGGGGGACATAGGACAGAGACTGGGGACACAGGGAGCAGCAGGTAACTGAGAATGGGTGGTGGGCTGGTGAGGGGACCTGGGTGTGAGGTGACATCTGCCAGAGTTACAGGGGACAGTGTCCCAGTCGGGACCAGAAGGACCCCAGGTGCACGGTGTATGGTCGGGGGATGGTCGGGGGGCAGTGGCTGGTGCCTCGAGGGGCAGCGTGTGGGGACCCGGTGGGGGCCGTGGGGGACCTGGTGCTGTCTCTCAGCAAAGGCGGGGCCATGGCAGGGCCAGGATGGCTCCGTGGGTGAGGGAGACTCGTGTGAGTGTGTGTGTGTGTGTGTGTGTGTGTGCACACGCGCGCCGTGGCAGGGGTCCTGGAGGAGGAGGGCAGAGGAGGGCAGGTCCAGACGTGGTCGGACACCCCCTGCGTTATGGGCTTCCTACCACGGATGGGCAGTCCGCTGCTTTGTGACCGCCGAAGCAGCTGTTTACAAGGGTCACTCACAGTGCTGCAGACTGTGGGTCTGGACAAATGTCACACACCCACCCTCCCGGCATCGCGCGGAATATTCTCAACCCCCCTAGGAACAGGCGCTCCACCTGTACGCCCGCCGGCCCCCACTGCCGCCCCTCTGGGTGCCCGGACCGAGCCCCCAGGCTCCGGTGCGGCACAGCCTTGCCAGGGCCGCCAGTGCCCAGGGGCGCCCGCAGGTGTGCTTGGGGGCGGGACACCTGGGGTCGCACCTGCCCCGCGGCCTCTCGGCTGGGAGAGCCTCGCTCGCAGCAGCCAAGGTGTCGGAGGGAAAACCGGACGAACGCCGAGGCCAGTGGAGGGCCCGGGGCACAGGAGGTGCTGGGGAAGTGGGTTCTCTTCTCCCGTCCTCGTCTCCGCTCTCAGACACTCTTTACCTCCACGGAGCCGCGCATCGGCTTGGCAGCCACGGGCGCCACCCCCTCCCCCCGGGCTGCAGGGCCTCTGATCCCCGCTGACCCCCCTCAAGAGGCTGTGGTCTGGCGCCCGGGGGAAGCGACGGGCGCATCAGCGTGAGCCGGGTCCCCCCTCACGGGCCCCCGTGTGCGGTGGGGTCTCTTCTGCACGTGACCCTCTGCGGCGAGGTTAAGCCGTGGCGAGCACCCGGAGAGCCCCGTCTTCATCTTTTATGCTGGAAGATTTTCAGGTAGAAAAGAGGGATAAACCCAGCGCGGGCGATAACGAAGCTCGTGGGTGCGCCGGCGACACATCTGTGTCTGCGATCCGGGGGCCGGAGCCGCGCGCGCGCCCTCGTCAGACGCGGGCTCGCAGGCGGCGCGGCCCCGCCCTGTCATCGGCTGTCAGGAAACTGCAACCTTAGAGTAAGTATCAGATGAGTTGCTAATGTCGCAGAACAAGCGGAAAACATGCGTACGGGCTCTGTTTTATGGCCGCTCTTGAAGTCAGAATCTGCGATTGTAACCCAACGCCGCCTCGCCGGCCTGTTTCCAGTGTTGTCGGGGAAATGGAAAGTCCAGATGACTTTGGCCATTATCGCCTGGAGCAGCTGATCCTCCGCTGGCCCAAACGGGAGGAAGCGGGCCGAGCGGTTCCAGGAGGGCCGTGGAGCCGCGGTCCTGGTCCCCTTTCGAAGGGGGGCTTGGCCTGGCGTCGCGTCCCGGGAGGCCGGCGTCCCAGTGTGCGTGCCCTTTGTGGCGGGCAGGCCCTACGGGGCCCTGGGGGCCGTGGCATCTGTTATGGGCTGAATTGTGTCCCCTGAAAATTCGTACCTTGGGGTTGTAGCCCCTAGTGCCTCGGAATGTGGCCTTATTCAACATGGGTTCGTTGTAGACGAGCAAGTAAAAATGACAATCCCACATGATGTCATGAAAGAGATTAGGACACTGATGCACACGGGGAGAAGCCGTGTCAAGATGAAGCAGAGGGGAGCCTGGGGGGCTCAGTCGGATGAGCGTCCGACTTCGGCTCAGGTCACGATCTCACGGTCCATGGGTTTGAGCCCCACGTCGGGCTGTGTGCTGACAGCTCGGAGCCTGGAGCCTGCTTCGGATTCCGTGTCTCCCTTTCTCTCTCTGCCCCTCCCCTGCTCACGCTCTGTCTCTGTCTCTGTCTCTCTCAAAAATAATGAACATTGAAAACAAATTTTAAATACATTTAAAAAATTAAAAAAAAAAGACGAAGCAGAGATGGGAGATGGGGAGGTACATCTATAGCCAATGGGGCGCCAAGGATCGCCGGCCAACGGCCAGCGGCTGCGGGAGGCTGGGATGATCGTTCCGGAGCCTCAGAAGGAACCAGGCCCGCCCGCTCCTGGGTCTCAGACTCCAGCCTCCAGAACCAGGAGAGTCGGGGCTCCTGTTGTTCAAGCCCGGCCCCGGTGCTGGGTCACGGTGGCCCCAGGACCTCCCCCAGCAGCCAGGTGCTGCTCCGAGCCGAGTGGGGCCCCGTCAGGGCCGCTGGGCATGACCCGATGGGCGGGCTCCAGCCCTACAGATATTTGGGGGTGCTTGGGCCCTGCCCTGGGGGAAATGCCCCCACAGTCAGGGTGTTACCAGGGCCCAGCTTGGGGGGCAGGCGTGCTCTCAGTCTGATTAGATGCCTTTGCTGCTTTGTGACTCACGGCCGTGCCCTGTGGTCGGGTTGGGGGGTGCTGACCCCCGCAGAGTGATGCGTCCCACCTCCAAGGTCAGGCTGCATTTTCCAGTCGCGGGGTCAAGACTGAACGCACCCCTCTTTATGGCCGCCTGCCTTTGTAGGATGAGAATTGCCCTTGGCAAGATGGATAGGGTGGGCATCTCGGCCCCACACCCCCCGGCTTGTCTGCAGTGGTGGGCAGGCCGGGGACGCCCAGGAGCCTGACCGTGGACTTTCCCGCCCCCACCCCTAGTTGGGTTTGGGCGGCGGAAGTCACTGGAGGCCTCAGCTGCTCGTGCTGGACGCTGGTGGGTGCTGTGCCCCTCCCCCACCGTCCTCACCTCCAGGCTGCTGATACCTGCCCCCCACCTCCCCCAGCCGAGCCCGTGTCTTATATATGCCCCCCGGGTCAGCCTTCCTCGACGTGCCCCACACGGTGAGCCGCCGACATCCCGCTGGGCCCCCAGCTGATGTGGGGGGGGTCTCCCGCTGCCACCCACCCAACATCCCGATTGCCATCCTGCCGCTGCAAACCCCGAGGGGCTATTGAAGGCCCTGGTCACCTCACCTCCTCTGTGCCAGCCTGCTTCCCATCACAGACACGTCCGTGGGGTTAGGGGGGACACTGTGATGCGCTCACTGACGAGGGCCCCTGCCTCCCCTCCCTCCACTCTCTGAGGCCATCGGGAAGGCAGGACACGAGTGCACGCGTACGAGTGGGCCCAGAGAACCAAGGACCATCGAGGCTGCAGATTCCGGGCCCTTCTGTTTGATGCCGACCGTGTGGCGGCTGCCGGCCCCCCGCCCCTGCCGGGCTGGGGTGCCCGGCCAGGTGCTCACGGAGGCCCGGCATGGGTGCACACGGGGCCTGGAGGAGCCTGAGCCTCCCCCGTCAGTCTGGAGGGAGCACCTATGCCTCCCGGACAGGTGGCAGAGGTAGGCAGGAGCCGGCCGTGCCGGGGGCCTTCCCCACAGTTCTGGAGACTGAAGTGATGGAGAGGAGGGGGTGAGCCGGCCAACGGGCTGGGACGGCAGGTGGGTCTCCGCCCCAGGAACCGAGACATCCACGGCCCTGGACTGGGGCCGGGGTGCCCGCCCCCACCCCCCACCCCCCTGGGCTCCAGCTGTCACCCGGGCGTGGCAGGGAGGGGACCCCTGAGCGAGGACAGCCAAATCCATTCAGAACGGATCGGTGTGCAGTCACATCCGTGGGGCTCTGCCCACGCGCTGTTTTCCGGCCCGAGGTTCTTGTCCCCGGCGGCCTGTGCGCGTTTGTGTTGGGGGTCGGCAGGGGTGCAGCCACGGTCTCTGAATCTGAGCAAGACCCGGGAGGAAGATTAAGTGGCCCGGAGCGTGTGTGGGAGGGGGACGGGGCCCCTCCGCTTCCGGCCCCCAGGGCTCCGTGCTGGCATCTCCTCGTGCCTGAATCCATTACCCCGGGAATGTGCCACTTGGGGGCGGGGGGCTGCCTGGCTTCGTGCTTTTACAATTAGCCATTCTCTGCACACCTGGGCTGGGATTCCAGAGAGACCAGGGGAGAGACGGAAGTCTTGGGGGGTGACCGTGCACCTCCTGTTGGGAGCAATAGACCAGGGCAGGTCCACGGTCCCCCCAGCCTCTGTCCCCCAGCCTCTGTCCCCCAGCCTCTGTCCCCCTGCCTCTGTCCCTCAGCCCCTGGCCCCCAGCCTCTGTCCCCCTGCCTCTGTCCCCCAGACTGTGTCCCCCAGGCCCTGGCCCCCAGCCTCTGTCCCCCAGCCTTCATCCCCCAGCCCCCTTCCCTCAGCTGCCCTCCCCCAGCTGGGGGGGGAGGGGACAAATCCCGAGTGGGAGGGTCTGAGGGGCGGCCCGCGGTGTGAATCAGACCTTTATGAGTTTTGCCGCACTTGCCTGGGAGATTCATGGGCCTGGCGCCCTCGACTCCGGGTTATGAACGGGGCCCTCAGCCATTTCCTTCTCATTTAATTTATCATTTGCGCCGTCTTTCAACACCAGGCCCCCGCCAGCAGTGCTGGAATGCCGGCTGCCGCGAGCGGGGTGGGGAGAGGAAGGCAGACTCGGGGCGGCCCTTCCCCCAGGGCCGGGCCGTGGCGTGGGTCCCGTCCAAGCCCACCCGTCCTGGGAGAGCCGGGCTCGCGGAGGCCGGGGTGGCGCCAGGCAGAAGGGGCCTCGGGGGAGATTCTCAGGTCTCGGGGCCAAGACCCACGGCGTGAGTTTCCAGGCGAGTCACCTCGCCGTCCTCCTGGCCTGTGCCGGTCACACCCACAGTGGCCTCAGGACGGGGCATCTCCTCCGCTCGAGTGTCCCTGTCGTGTTTGCATTAAGAAGCGGGGATTCCGGCTGCCGTGAAAAGTGCGTAACGAAGAGAGCGCCCACTTTGCCGGATGCCAGCTTCCGGAGGCAGCGGGAGGACCGCGACCCCCGGGGAGAGACGGGAGGCCAGTGCGGAGACCCTCCCGGGGTCCCTCGGGGACGCAGGAGGGCCCAGGCCCCCGGCTCTCGTGGGCTTCTGTGTGCTGCCGATGACGTCTGATCCGAAGGAGACGAACGAACCCGTTCCCCGTGTGACCGTCTCACTGCCTCCGCCTTGCGTACCGACTCCTTGCTTAGCACCTTTAGGTGCACGGAACGCACACACGCATACAGGCACAAGCCCTCCCTGCTAAGGAGGGCAAGAAGCCCCTGCTGAGCCCGAGAGGGGGACCGGAGACCCTTGGAGCTGGGGGTTGGGGCTCCAAGGGCCGGAGCCCGGGACCAAGGGCTCAGCTCTGAGCCCACCCTTGGTGCGCACAACTGGCCTCAGCACAAGCCGCGCCCGGAGTGAGACCAATGCGGGCCTGCAGTCATGTGGAGGTCTGACACTCGTCCCTGTCTGGGAGCCCCAGCCCGGGACCGGAGGGAACACTTTGCAAAGGTTCCTGTCCCCAGGCTACTGGTGAGGGGACAACCTGTTCCCGACCCTGCAGATTGGGCAGTGACACACGTTCCTACCCATTCCCACAGAAGCCCGGGCTGCCCTTGGATGTGGAGAATCACACAGGCCCGTTGGTGGGCTTCCGGGCTTGGTGGGGGGGGGCGGGGGCTGGCCCCGACCCGCGGGCTGGCCCGGCCTCTGGTGTCCCAGGAACCCATCACCATCCCCTCTCTCTCCCTGAGTTTTACAGCGGAGCTCGAATCAACACTGACACCGGCTCAGGACCGACAGAGGCCCTGTTGCAGGGGGTGAGGTTGGAGCAGGAGGAGAAGGGTGCAGGGCAGGGGGTACAGGTGAGGGTGCCCCCGGCCCCGCTCACCGTGGTGGATGGGGGGCCGGGAGAGGCACCCTCACCTCATCAGGGTTCCGGGGAGGCCAGCCGTGGGCGGGGGTGGGGACGGGGGACGGGGGGAGCGTTCAGACCCTGCGTCTGGCCTCCCAGCGACCTGGCCTGGTTCCCGCCTCCTGGACTTGTCCCGGGGGCCGCGTGGGGCTTCTCTGTGCTTCCGAGGATGCGATCCCAGGCCGGCGGGGACGGCTCGTGGTGCATCAGAGCTACACGTGCCAGTATTTGGTCCAAAGCACACGTGCGTCTAGTAGAAGCCTAACAAGGACAACACATGACACCCTCACTCGTCATCGACTCCCCAGAAGCAGCCGTTTCTGCCCCTTCCAGAATCTGCCCTGTTGATGTTTGTGGTTTACGTCACGCGCACAGCTTTTCAGTTTTAGAGCTTCTCTATCGGCCTCGCCCTGCGGGAGGGGGACGATCTCAGCCTCCCGACACACACCGGTCGATGTCAATCATCACATCCGTCTGGGGGTTCACGTCCTCACGAGCGTACAGATGATGTTCGCAGCTGAACCGCACGAAGGACGGGGATGTCATTTCCTCTCTGGAGCCCCCTTGTTTCACCCGCATCAGCGCCCACCTTAGGTTTTCACGTCCGTGCGTGCCTGTGCCGCCGTCACTGACAATTCTCTCAAAATGGCCAAATGTGCCTGTTTCCCTCTTTGTTTCACTTGCTCACTTTCCTTGGGGCTGTCCTATCAGATCCCTCCTTTTCCTCTGCACAACGTTTTGGTCGCTCATTAGGTGTTATCCTACTCAGGACCCATTCGGGAGCCAAAGGGAGCCCTCTCCGTAACTACGCTGGGAGACAGGCACAGATCAGGACGCTTGGTCCCGATTCACCAGTGCGCGAGTTCACCCCCGCTCTCCGCCACCAGCACAGCGGCTGTCCTGGGACTTGGTGTCACCGTTCCCTTGGGGGCCCTCCGCTTCTCTTGCATTTTGGATTCCTTGCGTCCTGAACGTCCCGTTTCATTTATTATAATTTACGTTTTTTGCGTGGCTTATGCCTTTGGTTTCCTCGGGCACATCCTCAAGTAGCTTTCTGAGAAAGGGTTCGTGGGACGTAAACGTCGAAGCCTTCTGATCTTCGAAGTTGTCTGTGTTCTCCCAGCGCCGTCCCCGATCGTGGGTTTGCCTACACGCTGCACCCTAGACCGGGAGTCACCTGCCTGCAGAGTCGGACGGGAGGCCCCCTCTCACCCCTAGCCTCCAGGTGCTGTGAGGTCTGATGCCATTTGATTCCCAGGCCTTCGTATGCGAGCTGCCTTTCCCCCCCGAATGATGGGGGGTGGCGGGGGGAGGGGGTAAATTCTCACTCCTGGGTTTACACTTTTCTTTGTTCTCCCTTCCTGGTTGCTCTTCTGATTTGCGTCCCGTGTCCCTTTTCCGAGCAGCAAGGCCCAGGGTTTCATGCCAGTCCTGCCACGGACTGTCTTCTGTGAACTTTGGCAAGTTGCTTACATCCTTGGCCTCATTTTCCGCATCTGGAAAATGGGCTCGGCCAGTGGTCTTCCTTCACAGAGTTCTTGGGGGTTAAAAAACTAGTTCGCGATGGTGATGAGGATTCCAGGTGGGCTCCTTTAAAGCAGGCCCCTTGGGGCTTTAGGATTTTAAGGCCAAGACGGAGAGAAAATCTGGTGCTCCTGTGTCGACGTCACTGCCAGCAACTGGGCCCCACAGAGCGTGCGGCCCTGGAGGCCCCTCCTGAGGCCCTGGAGGCTGACAGAAGGTTGTCCAGTCTTGTCCCCATTGCCAAGGATGCACGCCAGCCACATGGCTGGGACTTGGGACCTGGAGGTCATGCCGGGTGGCTTCGGGTGTCAGGGTCTGATGCCTGGGAGTGCCTTGTTCATGCTCCCCGGGTGGGGGCGTGTGCCCACCTGCCTGGGGCAGAGCCGGGCCTGAGTCCCAGCCCTAGGGCTGCCCAGGGACATTCATGTCTTCTCCCGGTTGGCCTCAGTTTCCCCCAAGCTGACCCCTGCGGGCCTTCCCACCTCTGCCCTCTGGATCAGGTCCCTTCTGAGCTGTGTCCGCCACCAGAGGACCCTCCGAACCCAGCCGCCCTCAATGTAGACATTCCCCTCACCGACAGCACATTCCTTCACCATCAACCTCCCGCCCCGAGCCGACCACAAATTCTCATCGGAGACAAACGTAATGCGTTTCTCTCCTCGTCCCAGCACTACCAGCTCCCAGGCCACCTTGGACGTGTGGCTGCTGTGGCTCCTGTTGTCCTAGGCCCCTCTCTCTCTGCCTTGGCAGGGAGCCCGTCTGGAAAGTTCCTGATTTATTGTCTTTGAAACGACCCGCAGATGTGGCCGCGTCTGCTGGCTGTTGGCAATTAAAGTGCTGGAGGGCACTGGCCTCCCTCGCTAGGGTTTGGGACCGGATCCGCCACGGGCACCGGCTGGGCCCCTGCCGGGGCTCCCGGGGGGGACACTGAGCCGTGGGGGCGGTAAAACCGGGCTGGCATCGTGGGTATGGCAACGGTCCCCACACACCGTGGCCCTCGACCCCCCACGGCAGGTGCCGTGCAGCACCTCCAGCCAGCGCAGGGGCCCCCGGGGTCCTCGGCCAGGCTTGTGCGTTCCCACATTCACCCCGATCCTTCGGCACAGGGGTCACTCCTGCAGGGCCCAGGGCCCCCGCGGAACCCCGGGGCTCCAGCTCACCTCTGCCCTGGTCCTTTCTTGCTGCCATCGTCACAGAGACGGTGGGTTTCCACTCACTCCTTTGTCCTTTGGGGAGCCCCCCTGGGGTGGCTAGTCCTCCACCAGCCCCTGGAGGAGGGTGGACCCAGGCTGCTCCCCCTGCCCCCGCCCGGACAGCAGCACTGAGGGTCGGGTCGGGGTGTGAGCGTGCGGGCGGCCTGGCTGTCCACCCCCCAGGCAGCGGGGGGCTGGGAGCGTGGGGTGGCGCTCAGAGACAAAGCTGAGTGTGTGTGTGTGTGTGTGTGTGTGTGTATCTGTGTGTGTGTGTGTGTCGGTGAGTGGGCCACACTTGGCTTTCTCCAGGGACCCCTCTTGGCACAGACTGGTCTGGCCCGTGTCACCGAGTGCTCTGTGCGGGGACAGAGGAGCCAAGGTTGATCTCGGTGGGAATTTTTGGCAAGAGGTGTAGCTGACAGATGTCTGACAGCTGATAACTAATATGGTTTGACTAAAATCTTTTTTTTTAATGTTTATTTTTTATTTATTTTGAGAGAGAGAGAGAGAGAGACAGAGTATGAGTGAGGGAGGAGGAGGAGAGAGAGGGAGACACAGAATCCAAAGCAGGTTCCGGGCTCTGAGCCATCAGCGCAGAGCCTGATATGGGGCTCAGAACCCACGAACTGTGAGCTCATGACCTGAGCCGAAGCCGGATGCTGGACCGACTGAGCCACCCAGGTGCCCCCACCCCCACGTAAAAGACTTCTCAATTTTTCCCTTAAGACTTAGCTAGTATTTTGTTATGAACATGTGCTCATGCATCTCCGTAAACGTACAGGCAGGCAGTGAGCCTGTCGTTCCTGGAGGCGGAGGTCAGGGCTGGCCCAGGGGACAGGGGGGCACAGGGGCTGCCTGAGGGTGGGGGTGAGGGGGCTGCCCGGGCTGCCTGGGTGTGACCTCAGCCTCGGCGCGTCTCTGAGCTCTGGCCGGAGCTTCTGCAGTGTCCGTGCAGGAAATGCCTTGAGTGTCCGGCCTCCGTCCCCAAGGGCCTCCCTCCCAGGCACCCTCAGACTTCACACTGAGTTTCAGACCCTCAGCCCTGTACCTGGCCTTGCTCCAGGTGGGGGTGCAGAGGACACCCTGGCCTTCTGTCCCGTGTGCAGGAGGTGGGTCATCCTAGGAACCACCCCCAGAAGTGTGCGGAGGTTGGGGGATCCCATCCCGTGCTTGGAGCGCTGAAGCCGCTTATACGGCAGGGTGGTAGCCCCGCCCTCTCTTCCCCGTCCCCAGTTCTCGGTCTCCTCCCCCCATCCGGTCGGGCTGGCCGTGGGCGCCCCCCGGCGGCAGGGCCAGCCCCGCGTACGGAAGAGAAAACGCCAGTGGCAGCCCGTTCGCTTTGTCTGTGGCCACAAAGCTGTCCTCTGGCTGTGTCGTTAGAAGTGTTTACAAAAGGCATTCATTAAGACTTTCTGTGCACATACGAGAGAGAGGACCCCGAACGGAGTGGAATGAAATAGGACGAGAGAAAACAGTGCGCTCGGGTGCGTCGCAGCCTCGACGGGCGGCCCGGCGACACCCACGGGGCCCGCCGTCGTGATGCTTTCAGACGAAGCTGTTCTGCTCCTCTCTGAAAGCAGGTCTCCCCCAGCTGGGCACACCACTGGCCCACCCGCTGAGGGGGTCGGCTTCCCTCCAGTGCCCGGGCCTGACCCGTTGAAGGCGATTTATTTCCTCGGCCTCAGCGGGAGCATGGAGTGGGGGGGGGGGGCGGGCCTGGCCGAGGATGCAGCCTTGGGCACCCAGTCCCGGGGGTTCCCTCGCCCTGGGGGTTAGAGTGGTTGATGGGGGAGGGGGTGGGAGCTGCCACCAGGCCAACCTCGCCTGGCCGTGGGGACCAGGGGTGGTGGGAGGGGGCGCGGGGCCCTGGCCACCTGGGGACAGTCTTTAATCGACGTGGGTCACTGCTCTGGGTGTTTGAATAACACCAGGAGTTGGAGGTGCCGGGCGGCCGCAGCTTCTGTTTCTGATAGAGCCCTGGGCACCACGATTTAATGGATTAGTTAAAATCATGTGAAAAAACGGATCTCTGATTTATGATCTGCAATTTTTTGCTGACTGCGGCATGTTTTTTTCCAAGCCCTGCGTTTTAAGGTCTTGGGCACAGAAGGCCTTTGTTGTTTGCCCGGCTTTGCCCTCAGGGCTCATCCGCGGACCCTTTGCCCAAGGCCCCTCCAGACCTTTAAAACAGGAAGTTTAATTTTATAGAATTAAAAAAGAGAAAACGGTACTTAATTATCTGGCCGTGAAACAGCACTGCCCTTTCTTAATTTTAGTAGCTAATAAAATGCCGTTCCTGGAGTTAACTACTTCAGGTCCAAACGCCCTACAATTTTGGCTGTTTGGATAGAATATTTTATGAACTGTTATATATTGCACTACGATGACATATTTCTCTCAAGATTTACTAGGAATTTTTATTTAAAACAATATATTAAATAGAGGGGGAAAAAGTAATCTTAGGTAAAATGCAAATATTAGAGAAACATAACAGGGCCGAAAAACCTTTTTTATTTGAAGTTGCCCCCGGGTCCGCCAGCCCCCTCGCCCGAGGCCGCTGTGAACCGGCTTGGGGAGCGGTGCCCGCAGCTGCCTCATTAATTCCACGTGGTTCCCAACCCGACCCCAATCAGGGATCAAGGTCAAGGCCAGCGGCCGCTTCAGGGACTTTATGGAGACCGAACGGTAAGCCGTGCCCGCCGAGGCCCCAGTGCCTTCCCGGTTCGCGCTGGGCCCCCGAGGCTGTCCACCTGGGCCCACGCTCCCCACGTGCCCCCGGTGCCCCACGCGGGGCTGACTCGTCAGCCCACCTTCCCCGGGGCACCCCGCCTGCCCCACTGGGCGTCTCCTGTGTCCCTTTCCTCCTCTGTTCCTCGTCTATGGAGGCCCCACTGTGTGCCAGCTCAGGAGACTCGAGCTTGGTGAAATTTAGCCTTGGAGGCAGGGAGAGGTCAGGCAGGGCCAGGACGCCGGGGGGCAGGGGCAGAGACCTCCAGGATCACGGTCGCAGCTCCCAGGGACAGGCCCCCGCATCCCGCACTAATTCGGTGGGAGCTCAAAGTCAGCATGGAAGAGGTTCAAGCCGGCGACACCGAAGCCCCACATGCAGCCTGAGCCTGGGTCTCTGGGGTCTCACACCCGGACACCAGCCCTGCGTGGGCCCTGGCGTGTCCGAGAGGGGCCGCAGGAAGGCTTCCGGCAGAGCCCGGGGCAACGGGGGGCCCAGGTGTGGGTGAGGACAGCCCCAAGGCCCCCACCTGTGCCCCCACTCTCCCAGCCAGGTGCAGGGGGCTGAGGGCCGGCCAGGGAATGGGACGGGACGAGCCTCCCGAGTGAACGTGCTGAGGGAAACCAGCAGGGCAGTGGCCGAGAGGCGGGTCGGGGGGGCGCCTTTGACCTCCGGGTGTGGGGATGCCCCCGGCGAATCAGCATTTCTGCTGAGAGCCCCAGGGTGGCTCCGGCGGGAGATGTCCAAGCTGCAGGGAGGCCAAGCGTGAAAACCTGGGGCTGGAACCGGCTGGAGACAGGTGTGCAGTGAAGGTGAGAGGCGGGTTGGGGTCCCCCTCTGGGCCGCGGGTCCCGCTCCCCCAGCGCACGTGTCCCCGGTGCCAGCCGGTCTCCTCCGGGGCAGGCGTGTGTGTTTGCAGGTGGGCCGCCCTGGGGGGCACCTGCTTGCCCTTCAGGGTCACCGGGCGATGGCGCAGGCACGGGGCCTCTGCCCCGCCCGGCCACGAGCAGGTGGTTGCAAAGGAAATCATCCTCAGTAGTTACAGCAGTGGGTGCTTCCGAGAAGCCCTCCTTGCCAGCTGTGTGCCTACCAGTTGGCCGTGTGTAGTTAGTTAATTGGTGGGCATTCGGGACTTGGAGCGGAGAGCGATCATCTGTGCCGTATGGGCCCTCGAATCTCTCCACAGGGTTTTACTGGGCTCTCACCGGACCTGCTCAGGTCGGCCGGGGGCAACATCTGTGCGATGCGTATTTCATAAACAGCAACAAGGCCGTCTTTGCAGGGAAGCGGATGTGACCCCGGCTCTGTTCCCAATGGGGTGGGTGCCGGTGGGCACAGGAGAGTCCCTCACGGCACTGCATGGGGCTTTCCAGGAGCTCTGTCCGTGCAAGGGCCTGGCTTCCGGTACCCTATTCACCTCTGCCTGGCCAGCCAGGAGCCCTGGGGCCCTGTGGAAAGAGGGGCACCCTGGTTCCATGTCCCTGCCAGGCACCCCAGGCCAGTGACCCCACCGCCTGCGAGCCTGGAAGCCCCCTCCCCCTTGTGCCCACAGTTAGGACGTCCCTGCTCTGGGAAAAGTCAGGGCAAAAGTCAGGGCACTGCCCCGAGTTCCGCAGGTGCAGGTGGGGAGTGTCGGCCCAGGCAGTGGGGCTGGAGGCTGGGTCAGAGCAGCTGGCTCCTGTCTTGGGGCGAACAGCGTCCCCCCCAGAATTCATGTCCACCCAGAACCTCAGAATGTGACCTTGTTTTACTTGGAAATCGAGTCTGTCCACGTGTAGTGACAGACTCACTGTGGTGACATCACGGTAGATTGGTGGGTGTGGTCTGTGTCCTCAGAGTGAGAACACACAAGGAGAGTCACAGCCATGTGACAACGGAGGCTTACGAGGGATAAATAAAAAATTCTACAGACTTCTGATTGGATCCAAGGAGAAAGAAACAATACCTGCATACATAATGGCTGAAATTTTTCTGAAATTGGCAAAATACGTCCAACTACAGATTCTGGAAGCCCTACAAACCCGAGCAGGTCTATGAAAGTTGGGTTACAAATGTGGGAAGGGCTGCGGGAATATGGCGGTAGGAGTCATGTAGCAGGACTTTCTCCCATCCACGTTCATTGGACAAATGTTGCCGATCTCCGCCTCTGTGCCTCTCTGTCTTCTCTATGTCTGTCTTTCCTGGGGCCTCTTAGTAAACTGATAAAAACCAAAGAACAAGAGAAACCTTAAAAACGACCAGAGGGGCACCTGGGTGGCGCAGTCGGTTAAGCGTCCGACTTCAGCCAGGTCACGATCTCGCGGTCCGGGAGTTCGAGCTCCGCGTCAGGCTCTGGGCTGATGGCTCAGAGCCTGGAGCCTGTTTCCGATTCTGTGTCTCCCTCTCTCTCTGCCCCTCCCCCGTTCATGCTCTGTCTCTCTCTGTCCCAAAAATAAATAAACGTTGAAAAAAAATAAAAAAAAAAAAAAAAGACCAGAAAATGAGACCCCTTACTTTCCAGGGAGCCCGAACCAGCCCTAAAGTTAGCCAACGACAGAAGCTGGGAGACAAGGAAATAATGTCTTAACACTCTCAAATAGCAGAATTGTCTATCTGGAATTCTACATATGGTAAAAGTGTATTTTAAGAGATATACCTTTAAGGATATTTAAAATATACTTAAATTTATATTAAATATGTACTATATATTTATGTTAAATTATATTTATATAATTTATAACATAAATTATAGTAAATTTGTATTAAATATACATATTTAAAAGTATATTTGAGATATACTCAAACATATACAAGTTGTAGGGGATAAAATGGAATTAAAATCTTTGCATTGTCTGGGGTGCCTGGGTGGCTCAGTCGGTGAAGCGGCCAACTGCAGCTCAGGTCATGATCTCGTGGTCCGTGAGTTCGAGCCCTGCATCGGGCTCTGTGCTGATGGCTCACAGCCTGGAGCCTGCTGCCGATTCTGTGTCTCCATCTCTATCTGCCCCTCCCCTGCTCATGCTCTGTCTCTCTCTCTGTCTCAAAAATAAATAAAAACATTTAAAAAAATTAAAATCTTTGCATTGTGCTAGTAAGACAGTAGCAAGTACCTTCACATTTTAGTGAGTCAAAGATGAATGCTGTAATCTTTAGAATCATCACTAAATACATACATATATATATATATATAAATATATATATATATATATAACTGATGAGAAAATGGAGGAATGGAGTAATAAAAAAACCTGAATCACCCCAAAAGAAGCAAGAAAGGAGAAGTAAAAGAATATCCAGGCCAAATAGAAAGTAAATAGGAAGGTACGTTTAAGTCCAATGACATCATCAATTCCATGAAATGCAAACAAAGTAAAGGCGCTAATGAAAAGACAAAGATTGGCATGCTCAGTAAAAGCAAAATCCAGATACGTTCTGTTTATAAAACCTACGCAAACAAAATCCAACATATATTGTTTATATGAGCTACAATCTAAATATAAGGACACAGACAGGTTGAAATGAAAAGTTGAAAAAAGATGGGCTAGAAAAGATGAAAATTAGCAAGTTGATATCAGATGAATATGGAGATCTTCATATAAATGAACTTAAGGCAAATATACTTCAAGGCCAAAGGCAACACCAGAGAGAAAGACGGGCATTTTATGCTGATAAGGTGGTCAATTCAGCATGAAGATACATGTATATCCACACGATACAGTTTTATGCGTATTAGTGTTCGCATGCAGAACATTTAAAAATTAAATTTATACAGGACCATAGATCAAGTTTCAAAAGATTTCAGAGGATAGAAATCACTTGAAACTAAGTACGAAATGAAAACAGGTACCAACAATAAAAATCTTGCAAGTATGATAATTAAGAAAGATATTTTAAAATAACAAGTAAGTGAAGAAAACAACCACTTTGGAAATAAAAATATTTAAAATGTAATGATGACAAAAATCCATCAAAATGCGTGGCATGAAGCAGAAATCCTCCTTGAAGGTACATCTACATTGTTAAATGCATTAAAAAAGAAAAGAAGAAAAAGAAAAATCCATTACATAAGTCATTTTAAGACATCATTTAAAAAAACTCTAAAGAGGGGCGCCTGGGTGGCTCAGTCGGTTGAGCATCCGACTTCAGCTCAGGTCATGATATCGCGGTCTGTGGGTTCAAGCCCTGCATCGGGCTCTGTGCTGATGGCTCACAGCCTGGAGCCTGCTTCGGATTCTGTGTCTCCCTCTCTCTCTGCTCCTCCCCCACTCACACTCTGTCTCTCTCTCTCTCTCAAAAATAAATAAATATTTTAAAAAATTTAAAAAACTCTAAAGAAATTAAAAAGAAGAAAATCATAGAGGGGTGATTTATAGCAAATAGCCGATGTCAGGGAGAAACAAGGGAGAAATTACTAGATCCTGAAGGCAAAAAAAAAAAAAAAAAAGACTATGCTAATCAATTAGGAAGTGTGAATACAATGGATATATTCCTCGAAAAACAAAAGTTAAAACCGTTACAAGAGTTAACAGAAAAATCTAAATGATTGCACAACTGTTAAAGAAATCGGCTCTGGAATCAACATTCTTCTCATAAAGAAAACTTGAGGTCCAGATTAACTTCTCTGTTCAATTCTATCAACAGTTAAGAAATTGTGTCAACCTTCCACAAACCCGTTCAGACACTAGCAAAAAGGCCACTCTCCTCAACTTGTTTCTGAAGCCAGCCTAATCTTGATATCAAAACCTGACATGGGCACCACAGGACATTCCGCACAGGTCAATCCATCCACCACTTCTGAGCTTAGAGGCAAAGACCCTAAACAGATGCACTAATAAACTCAAAGTCATTGATACATAAAAATATTAGAACCTGACTACATTAGGTTTATTCTCAGAATGAAAGGTTGGGGTAACAGTCTTAAAATGAATCAATGTAATCAAGTACATAAACGGAACAGAGTGGAAAGTCATACGGTAATCTCAATAGATTCAGCAACAGCATTTGATAAAACTTAATTTCCACTCGTGATTTTTTGAAAAAAATTCTAACAAACTAGGAACAGAGAGTAGATTTCTCGTTATGACAGATACACAAAAACTGAGAGCAGGTGTCGTACATGACGGTGAATCGCTGAAAGGTCTTGGAGATCGTGATCACAACAAGAATGCCTGTCACTACAAGTTCTATTAAACCCTGGACTAGAGATTCTAACCAGTGCAATAAAGCAAGAAAAAGTAGTAAAAATTGTAACAGTTAACAGTAGAAATAAGACTCGAACTATTAGAAAACAAGATACACTGTGTGTCATAATTTGCAGGTGATATGATCATGTCAGTAGAAAGTCCAATTTTAGTAGATAGTTCGATCTAAGCCACAAACAGAAAATTAAAACGTTGAAATTGCCATGATAGCATCAGAAATAGCAAATGCAGAGAAATGAATCTGGTGAAAGGTGTGCAAACCTCATCACAGAAAACAACAATCCTTTCGGGAAAATTAAGGAAAACAGGAGGACATTGAGGGGCACTCCACATTCGTTGATCGGAAAACCCAGCTAGGCCGGGACGTCCACCTCTGCAGAGTGATCTGGAGGTTTCACGCAAGCCTAGTCAAAGTCCTGCCCATTTTTCTGTGGAAGATTCAGCTCATACCACGCTGCCTGCCCCTGCAGACTCACTTATCTGCAGAGTAAGAACTCGCTCGGGGTTCTTCCAGAATGATTTGGCTGTTTCGAATTCGCTGATTAAACGAGTCCGCAGTAACAGCGTGGCATTGGCACAGGGATGCAGAGGGCCGCCCACGTGCAGACATCCCTGCTCAGGAGAGAGGCCCCGGTCTATCAGCAGCCCTGCATGGGGACAGGGCCCGTGTCCCCAAGACTGCACCTGCAGACGATGTTGGGAGACGGGGCCGGACACAGCACTGCCACTGAGCGCTGGTCTCAGGACCGCAGTTGGCCGAAACACTGCAATGAATAGGCACGTCTGATGAGAAGGATGTGGGTGGCGCCCCCAAGAGTGGTGTCCTGGTCAGGAGGGCAAGGGAAGGATTGCTCTTCCCCCCACGGGGAGTGCAGGGCATTCAGGTGAAATAGCCGAGCAGGGCCCGCAGGCCACCTTCTGCCCGATCCCGGCCGAGTGGTGGCTGAGAAGGAACCCGGGGACCCACCGTGAGGGGCAGGCGGCAGTGGCTCGTGAGTCCCGGGTGGCCAGCGTGTCGCAGCCGCACTGTGGGCGAGCAAGAAGGCCGCAAGTCTGCCGATTGGCGGGTCCGTGGCCGAGGGGCGGTGCGGAAGGACTGACGAGCGGGCCGACGCAGAAGCGCATCACGGAAGGAGATGTCCACGCGGCCTGCTGTCACTTAGTTCTCTTTTTCTGCTCTAACACGAGAAAAGATGGGACTCCAGGGGAGAGAGGATGCAGACGTGAGCTGGTGAGAAATCCCACGGAAGTTAAACGAGGTGGGATGGTCACCTTCTTCTGCCAGGAGGGGCCTCCATGCACACGGTGCCCTGGGGCCCACCTGCCCTGTGACCCAGCAAAGCCCCGGGGGGCGGTGACACCAGCCTCTGAAGGACCCGGGCTGCACGAGCCCCGACCACCCACACAGGGACACATGGGGACACACGGATATACGTGGGGGCATTTTCATTTCTTTGGGTTTTGCTCTAAATTGTAGGCACCAGATGGGACGTATTATTAGAGATCATTGAGCCACAATGTGTTTAGTTAACCAAAGTATTCAGCTGAAAACGTCAAGGAACACGATTAAATTTTATACCTACAATTGTAAAGCCGCGAACCCTGCTTTCCTGACCAAGCCTTAAGGGAGGACCTCTGATTCTCCAAGGTTGGCCCCGGTGACCGCACAGCACGATTCCTCGCAGCCCCGCCTGGTGACAGAGTCTCTGGTAGGTTGTCCGTGAGTGGAGCCTTACATGTGGGTTCCTGCAGGAACTCTCTCCTCCCCTGTGCTAGGGAACATGTGGAGGCAGACCCTCGGGGCCACCCCGGCTCTGCCCTCCCTGGCTGGGTGGCTGTGGGCAGGTTGTGCCTTTTAAGCAGGACACCCAAGGCAGGGAGGAAAGGAACACCACTTGCCCCCGGAATCATTGCAACAACAAGGCTAGTTCAGTGCTAGGAAGTACACAGTAGGGGTCAAATAAATGCCACTTCCTTCTCAGCAGCCACCCGACCCAGCTGTGTGGTTCCTGGGCCGGTCTGGAGTGGACACAGTGAGGACCCTCGAGAGGACCCACGGCGTGTGAGCCACGCAGGCCTGCGCCCGGGACGTCCTTCCCGCCTGGGATCCTCCTCTGGTGCCATCGGTCACGAGGCTTCCCACGGGGTCCCGGGTCTGAGCAGAGCTGGGGGACATTCAGAAGTCAGCCCCCTCATTCTCAGCTTGTCGGGGCAGAATCAGGAGAAGGGGGTCAGCAGGGCGAGCGAGGGAGCCGTGGGGGCGCTGGGGTTGCCCGTCCTGCGAGCCGTCCTCCAGGCCATCCCTGTTTGGTATAAACGAGATGCCCAGAAAGATCCGGCTTCAACCAACACCTTTCCAAACACAAGCCGTACTTTATGCCAAATGGCGTTTAACGAGGCTTCAGCAGTGTGAGGCGTAATCCCTCCCCCACCCCTGTCCCCGCCCCCACCCCTGTGCGCACGCGGGGAGCTTCCTTCTGGTGGGGCGTCGGGAGGATCCGATCTGGGCCCCGTGTGCTCGGCAAATGTCTTCCTTCCTGGTCCCTGTTTCTCAGCAACGCTCCTCACGGAGGGCAGGGCTGCGGGCGCCCTCCTGGACCGGGCAGGTCTTTAAGGGCACTTCGAGCTGCCTCTGAACTTGGCCGGGCCTGCGTGCGTTGGCGTGTGAGTGTTCATCTCCTCCAAGCAACCATGCCGGCCAAGAGATGCAAATACTCAATGTGGGGGTGACAGCTGGCGTCTTAAAAGTTACGCAGTACGAGGGTGACCGGCAAAAAGTGGCCCGTTCGGTCCCCAGCTCTTCCCCGGGTCTCCCCAAACGGTGAGATCGCTTTATTCCACAGGCTGAGAAGACCCAGCGGACCCTCGGTGGCTGCGGGGATTCTGGAGACCTGGCTGGGCCCTTCACCCATCTTGGGGGACAGAGCTCACCTCCTCAGCAGGCCCCGTGCTCTGGGCTGAACTGTGACCCCCGCCCCCAGGTTCATCTGTGGGAGCCCTAGTGCCCCAGGGCCCCTGAATGTGACTGCATTTGGAGGCAGGGTCTTTAGAGAGGTAGTTAGGGTAACATGAGACCGCAGGGTGGCCCTGCTGTGTTGTGAGTGATGTCCCTATAAGCAGAGGAGATGGGGACACAGACACACACAGAGGGCCGACCTCGTGAGGACACGGGGAGAGAATGGTCATCCAGACACCAGGGACAGAGGCGTCAGGAGGGCCCAGCTCTGCCGACGCCTTCGCTTTGGACCTCCAGCCTCCGGGACCAGGAGACGGCGGGTGCGTGTGTCGGGTTGCCTGGTCCATGGTGTTTTGTTCTGGCCGGAACCGCAGCCTGGTGCAGGCGTCCGGGGCTGGACAGCTGCTGGTCACTCCTCCTGAGGGGACACCGGGGACAACCAGGACGGGGGCGATAATATCATGCAAATGGCATAATAGACAGCTGGGTGTCCCTTTCTTGTCAAACAAATATTTGCTCAGTGCTTTCTGGAGGCCAACAGCGCAAACGCAACCCCGGCCCTGCAGAGCCCGTGGGCTATTAATGGAATTAATAGTCATTTAGGGAAAGTAACAAGAACATATGTGATAGTTTGGACTGTTGCTCAGCAAACACTCACCCCCTTCAGGGTGGCTGGGGTGGCGAGCTGCTGTGAGCTTTGGGCTGGGCCCTGGGACTTCTGTAGGTGTGGGTGACACGGTGTGACAGCGGCCTCTTGTCCGTAGGGCAGGCGCCCTGGACGAGAGCTCACCTGGAGGCCACGCCGTCCTGCCCCGGCCCCTCCGTGGGGCAGCCGGCCCACGCTGGCCTGACCGTGGGGGTGAAGGTCGGGTCTGTTTTGGGACAGCCTGACCCGGGGAGGTCCGTTCCATGGCATCACTGCGGCGTTTGCTGACTGAACCCCACAGACACGTGATCGGCACGTCGGTCAGGAAAGGCGAAGGGGAAACGTGGCCACGATCTACCAAATGCTGAAAGTCACTTATGGAATAGTACACATTTATGCACTAAATGTGCATATTAGGGGCGAGGGAGGGACCCTACCCCCGGAAAGGGGTTGGCAGATTACATTCTACAGACCGAGTCTGGCCTGCCATCTGAGTCAGAAGGGACTGCGAGCTAAGAGTGGTTTTTATATTTCTAAATGGCTGGAAATGGAAAGCAAACAGAGCCATACTTCATGACGTGAGTACGTTACCTGAAATCCGTGTTTTGGTGTCCGTAAATGAAGTTTTATACAAACAGAGCCACACCCGCTCATGTGTTCTCCATGGCTGTTTTCACATTACAGCAGCAGAGGTAAGGTGGTCAGGCCCACAAAGCCTCGACCGCTCCCATTTTGGCTCTTTGACAGGAAAACTGCACTGACTTGTGGAGAAGAGGAGGTCTTAGGGCAAAACCCAAAAAGTGTACCTTATAGGGCAGGGACTGCACCTGTACCATGGCCTTGGAGCAAAGCGAAAACAGGGCATCTTTCATGAACTTGCTCAGGCAGCCAGTGTCTGAGGCCTGCGATGTGCCCAGCTCTGTGAAGGTGTGCCCGCACCAATGTGAGGAAGCAGGGGTGGGGGCATGGTGCCTCATGTTTACTTCTGTAACCATGACCTGATGGCTCAAACCCTTTTTACTTACTTGTGTTTCTTCCTTCTTTCATGTTCTCTATCACTCACCCATTCCCTGAACACCTTCCATGTTCAGTGACCTGTGCTAGACCTGAAGACACAACATCGAGTAAGGCATTTATTCACTCATACGCCCATCCATCCATCCACTCATCCATCCATCCATTCATCATCCATCCACCCACCACCCACCTATCCATCCATCCATCCATCTATCCATCCATCCATCCATCTATCCATCCATCCATGCATCCATCCTTCCTTCCATCCATCTATCCATCCATCCATCCATCCATCCACCCATCCTTCCTTCCTTCCTTCCTTCCACCCATCATTCCATCCATCCTTCCATCCATCCATCCATCCATCCATCCATCCATCCATCTATCCATCCATCCATCCATTCATCCATCCATCCATCCATCCATCCATCCATCCTTCCTTCCATCCATCTATCCATCCATCCATCTATCCATCCATCCATCCATCCATCCATCCATCCATCCTTCCTTCCATCCATCTATCCATCCATCCATCCATCCTTCCTTCCTTCCACCCATCATTCCATCCATCCATCCACCCATCCATCCATCATCCACATACACATTCATTCATTGATTATCTCCCGAGTGGTCATTTACCAACTGCCATGTTGACTCAGGTATATGGTGGCCAACAAACAGGTAAGACCGTGCCTTTGTGGAACTCCTGTGTTGCAGGAACAGGAGCAACCTTATCTACCATGACAAGCTGTGGTGAGAGAGATAGGGAAAATGAATAGGAGGTTCTGGAGGGTGGCAGGGAGGAGGCCTTTTTGGCGAGTGGATATTAAGCCAGACCTGCAGTTGAGGAGTAAGAAGATGCTTCGAGGATGGGAGGTCTGAGCCTGTACTAAGATGCCGCTAGGTGCTTGGAGAGGCCAAAGTGAGTGGAGGGGCCCCGGAGAGATGAGGGGAACTGCGCATCTCGGGAATGAAAGATGGAAGGAGTCGCCCCCCTCGGAGACTGCTTTGACCTCCTGTAATGGGTTGAATAGCATCCTTCCAAATTCATGTCCGCTGGAAGCTAAGAAGGCGGCCTTACTTGCAAATAGGGTCTTTGCAGGTGTAATCCAATTACGATGAGGCTACGCTGGCTTAGGATGGGCCTTAATCCAATGACTGGTGTTTTTATAAGAGGGAAATTAATTCAGACCCACCGAGGAGGCACATATAGGAGACGCTGTGTAAAGACAGAGGGAGCCTCCCCTAGCATCTTTAAAGGGAGTAGGGCCTTGCCGACACCTTGATTTTGGACTTCTGGCCTCTAGGGTTACGAGAGAAGAGATTTCTAGTTTGTGGTATTTGTCACGGTGGCCCAAGACACCCCTGTCCACACCAGGCCCTCCTCTTTCGACCTATAGGTCTTTCTTGCTACTGTGTCTTTTGTTGCTTGCCCGGGACCCTCGCAGCAGCCCCCAGGCCACTGTTGACGTTCCTGTCCCCCGTCTCACCCGCAGCCTGACCCATGCCTCCTTGGGGGTCCCTGGCTTGGCACACATATTGACGCCTCATCTCCTCATTTGCTATAAATGTGTCCGCACCCCCAGCTTCCAGTTGTTTGAGAAAACCTGCCCCTCGGGGCCACCGCCCTCTGAACCCGTCCCCCGTCTTGCACCGTGAGCTCTACCCTCACTGCTTTGCCAGGACGGACCAAGTGGTGGAGTGTGATAAGGAATCTCCCTCCTTGTCTGTTAAAAGGAGAAGAAATCCTTGATCAGAGCAACTCACCCACTTGGGAGCTGAGATGTGGGTAGAATCTGGTTTTCCACTCAAAGGGAAACGATTTGTAAGGGGCCTGGAGGCCAAACACTCTCCGGGAAAGCGGGTGACAGAGCAAATCACTTACCAGAAGATTCCAAGTGGATGTCTGTGAGGACATTCTGCCACTTGGTCGGGCCTTTCCCGGCCCAGGGACCAGTGTGACCCTCACGCCTGACCCCAGCCGGCCGCTACCAGCTCCCGTCTGGAGAACGGCCGTCTGGTCATTGTCACGGAGCTGCGACTTCCTCCGAGGTAGGAGCTTTGGTCCCAGGCAGGCACCTGATGCTCTGGGTGGACGTCTGGCCCCGCGGCCCCGTCTCTCAGGGCCCGGGTACTGTGGACACCCGGCAGGTGGGGAGCCCAGCGTGACCGGGTGGGAGGAAGCAGAACAAACAGGGTGACGCGGGGTTCCCGGGGGCGTCTCGGCAGCCTGGAGCGGGCGCTGGTGCGCTCGGACGCCCCGCGGGGGCCCGGCCGTGGCCCTGCCACCAAGGCGCCCGCGAGCCCGTGCCGCTACTGTTTTGAGCGCGACGTGCTTGACCTCGCGGCAGAAACGCTTCCATATATCACCCGCGTCACGCTCGATATTCCGGGATAGATGCCGATTTGGAAACCACTCCCCCAGACCCCAATACGCCGGGTGAAAGTTTCAATTTGGAAAAGAGGATTTTTTTTTTTTTTTCCGCCGCATGAGTCACTTTCCCAGAGCGCGGAGGGATGGCCCAGCGGCCCTTATCTGCGAGCTGCATGTACTTAACGCTTATTAAAATCAATACCGTCCATTAGCCGGCCACGTTTCCATTTTTAACCATCTATTGATATATGGCCTGTGCTTTTATAGGACTAAACAAATTTCCGCTCTCCGTGCCCCTTTGTAGCCTGGGGGCAGGCGGGTGCGCGCGGCCGCGGGACGTAAATGTTTATTTACTGCCTGCTTCCTGATTGAGAACATGCCTGGTCCACGGGCTTCAGATGGCTTTTACACGGGAGACTGACGGCCACTTCCTGTTTCCCAGACACAGCACACCGTTTTTAAGGGGCGTAATGAATGCGAGGTATTGTGGGCGTAATCGCCGGGCCGTGCCCAGCCCTATCTGGGAAGCGGTGCGCGATCGGCAGGGCTTATTATTTATTTATGCCTTCGCTCGTTTCGGGGGGGGGGATGTGGGGGGGGAGCTTGTCACAGCTGGGGCCGTGTCCGCTGCTCTGTCCCGGCTTCCACACGTCCCTGTCCTGAGGGCATCTGTCTGGGAAAGGGAGGGAGGACCCGGGTGACCTCGGGGAAGGTTCTCATACCCAGGGATCCTTCCAGAATAAGGGAGCAAGCGGTGAGCTCCCGATCCTGACCCCCGGAGGCCAGGGGCCTCACCTGCCCCTTCCCGCACCGGCTCTGGCCCTGGTCCTGGCCCCACCACTGACTTCTTTGAGCTTCTTTGGAGCTGACTGTTTACAAACCTCTTCAGAGCCAGCCCTCTGCCAGGGGCAGGGGAGTCAGAGACCAGCGGACCCCGCTCTGGCCCCTTGCCATTGTGGTGTAGATGGGGCTCCAGAAGTCCGGAGAAGGCGTCAGTGTGTGGATGCTGGAGGAGGAGCCTGGCCGTGTGGAGGGCCTCTGGGAGCCCGGAGGGAGGCTGCAGTCATCCTGGGCCTGGGCGACCCATTGTCAGTGTGCCGGGGGGCTCTGGCCAGGGAACCAGAGGGCAGGGGTCTCCCCGTCCACCATCGGCCTGTTCACCTGGATCCTTCCCAGCGCACATCTTGCTTGTCTGGAAGTTTCTTGGCAGGAATTGGTCTCAGCTACAGGTCGGCTCGCCTCCAGCTGCCCTCAGGGAGCCTGTGCTTTCCCCTTTTATACGCCAGCTTCTGAGGCCGCGGCCATGGCCTGAGCACGTGCTCCAAGGGCCGGGAAGGGCAGCTCGGAGCAGAGAGCTCAGAAGACGCATTTCAGCGTCGGGAGGGGTGTGCATGTCGGAAGTCAGGGCTTGGCTCTGGAATTACCTACTCTTCCTGCCGCCGCCCCTGTGCGTGGCCTGCCCCGGGGGCCCCGGGGTGGGGGGCGAGCTGGCTGGGCCTGCAGGGCTGTGGCTCAGGGCAGGGCTGTCGTTCCGTGGGCACGGTCAGCGCAATGCTAGGGCCTCAGGCCCTGGAGCTGGGGACATCACAGTCCTCAGCCACCAGCCAGCATCCTAAGCTGTGCTCCAAAGACCCCAGGCATTTGGTGGCAATCCAGCGGCCTCCTGGGGGTAAGGAGCAGGGTGGCCGAGATTTGCTTCTGCAGAATCAGCTTCATTTCCGCCTTTTTAAATTTGCTTTTCCGCTATTTGATGGTTTGTGTGCAAACAGAGTCCTACTGCTGAGATATGCTGGAAGTCATTTGTCTGCTCAGATGCCCAAGTCACACATGGGGACGCTGAGGCTCAGGAGGCCCGAGGCTCATCTGGGATCACGTCGCAGAAGGGGCAGGAAGCCCGACTCCAGTCTGGGGTCCGTGCCTGAGTCGTGCTCCTGGCCGGGAGTGTCAGGAGGGGTGCGGTCTGAGTACAGGGGTTCCTCTCTGCACCCACAGAAACAGGCAGACAGACCCGCGGGCACACCCCGGCCACCCAGCCCACGACACCAGGCCCCGGCCAGCCAAGGCTGCGGGCTGGGCGTGCATCTGTGATCCGTGGCTTTATAAAACGCCTTCTAATGAAAGTCACACGAGGCAGAGGGAGAGGACGGCCCTCACGCGGGGCTGCGTCTCGGAGAAATGTGCTTGTTAAAGCGTGTAATAAGAGACATAACAGATCCCCAATATTGGGCAAAGCTGTTGTTAAATCCCTTAATGATAGGGGTATTTTTCTGGTGCACTGCACAGGTCTTCATAAACCCCTTTGGTGTGGGGGGGACACCGGGGGTGGAGGGGGTGGGGCTTTTCCTGCAGACTGAGGCCTGGGACCCTGACCTCCCCCACACCTCTGCCCCTTCTCCGAGGTGGCCGTGTCAATGCGTCGCCGTCCGGCCGGGCCCCGAGGCTGGGTCCACGCTGGGCCGGCAGATGCCCACCCTGTGGTCCGCTGAGCTGCCCCTGGTCGGCTGCCCTGTTATTGGGCTCCTCCTGGCTCCGGGGCTGTTTGGCGCGCAGGGGGTTGGGGGTGGGGGAGGCAGGAGGCAGGAGGGTTCTCAGCCAGGCTCCTGGCCTGTGAACTGGAAGGCCTGGGGCTTCAGGGTGTGACCTTGACCTCCCCCGGCATTCTTTCCCATCTGGTGACAGGCCCTAGGAGCCCTGTGAGGAAGAGGAGGAGGGAAGGGGAGGGGAGGAGGGAGAAGTAGGATGAGGGGAGGAGGGAGGGAGAAGGAGGGGGGAGAGGGGGAGGAGGGGGGAGGAGGAGGAGGGAGGAAGGAGGGGGAGATGGGGGAGGGAGAGGGGGAGGGAGAGAAGGAGGAGGGGGAGGCAGGAGGAGGGAGGAAGGAGGGGGAGGCAGGAGGAGGGAGAGAAGGAGGAGGGAGAGAAGGAGGAGGGAGAGAAGGAGGAGGGAGGGAAGGAGGGGGAGGCAGGAGGAGGAGGGGAGAAGGGGGAGAGGGAGGGGGAAGGAGGAGGAGGGTGGGAGGAGGCGGAATGGGAGGAGGGGGAAGGGGAGGAGGGGGAGGAGGAGCGTCTGCCCCAGGCCCCCACCTCCCAGACACAGCCTTGACCTGAGCAGCACCCTGGGTTTCGCAGGCCTGGCAAATCCTCAGGCCTGAGACCTGGGCGGAGTCACAGGAAGGCCACTGTCTCGCTGCCCGAGCCGAGTAAGCCCACGAGTCGCGCCAGGAGCCAGAACGGCACCAGCACCCTCCGCCGCGGGCACCAGCAGCACCAGTTTGGGTTGGAATCTGTCACTTGCAATCAATCACAAGGGTCCTAATTAAGGCTCTCCGAGCCTCGGTTTCCCCATCTCCCGGTGGGGCCTTTCCCAGAAGAGACTGCAGCCGGGGGTAGGCCCGACTGGGCCTCAAGCCTTCCTGGGGGTGAAACTCCTGCCCTCTTGACCCTGAACTCCCTGAGGGCGGGGCGGGGGGCCGCACAAGGACCGCCACCAAAAGCAGCCTGCCCGGTGAGTCCTCGCATCCCCGGGTGTCTCTGAGCCCTGGTGGTTCAAGGTTTGGGGGACACGGTGTGGTGGCCCGACCTTGGCCTCACCAGAAGGCAGTGTGGCCTCAGCTGAGGGTCGATAGAGATGATGTCTGCCCCTCCCAGCTGCGTGACCGTGAGTCAGTCACTCGACGGCTCCGCGCTCCAGGGCTCGTGTGAAGAGGGAGGTCCCTAAAGGGCGCTCAGCGCCCAACGACCCCCATCCCTCGGGGTCCCAGGCTCGCGGTGCCGTGTGTCCGTCAGGCCGGGCCCCCGTCTCTAGGGCTCCGCCCCCACCTCCCGCCCCTCCCCACGCGGTGCCGATTACGGCTCTGCACCCCACCCCGTCTGTGCCTGCGTGAGGCCGTGCCCCCCGCGCAGACACACAGACACAAACACGCACCTGCTCGTGCACCTGTCTCTGAAGCCCTGCTTTGCACAACCTGGCGGCCGGGGTCTCCAGTGGGGCTGGTTTGGAGGCAGGTCTGAGGGGTAGGAGGTGCCGGTTCGGAGTCAGGCCGGACCCAGAGCACCTGTCTCTCCCGCCACGCATGGGAGACTGAACTCGACTTTGGACGGTCGTGGCCACCGCTGTGCGGCTGGGAAGGGGCTGCCTGGGCCCCCCTCCTTCATGGGGAGGACGTGTCTAGGGCTCCCAGCCGCCAGGAGCCTCCACCTTCCCCTCCTGTGCGCCCCCAGCACTGAGGGGCTGGGGGCCCGGAGAGGAGCACTCACACCCTCATCCCCACGGCCGGATCAGCACCTACTCATCCTTCAGATGCCCAGAAATGAAGGCCTCCTGGGAGGCCCCAAAGACTCAGCACAAAAGCTCACAGGTGGCCACACAGGAAGGGGGTCTCTCCTGGGACCGGCAGGGGACCTGGACCCACCAGCTGGGTGGGTGGGGTTGGAGTTGTGGGTTCCTGGGCCTCCTGACCTCCTGCCCAGGTGAGCACCGTGCTGTCCACGGCCCCGCAGAGCGGCCCCTCCCAGCAGAGCAGCCAGGGGGCGGGTGGGGACCCTCCTACCCATTTGGGGACTGAGCCCCAGTGAGGGGAAAGTCAGGGCCGGGCTCCCCGCCCCATCCCTCCCCCTGAGGTCTCTTACCTGTAAAGCAAGCATGCAAATTTAGCGGGGCGGCGATCGACCCCGGGGAGCAGGTGGGTTCGCAGGGGCTGGCTGGGAGCTCGGCCGTGCGGGTCCTCGTTAGGGGACACGCTCATGGGAAGCAGGCCTGCATGGCCACCGTTCCCAGAGGCTCTCGGTGTCCGTGGCCACCGTCCTTCCAGAAAGGCCGACCTGAGCCAGGCCTCACCGCCACACCCCAGAGGTCCTCCCCACAGGAAGCGGGGATGAGGCCACTCTGCTGGCCGGGAGGAGGACGGTGGGAGGGTGACCCTCGCTTGCCTGGGGCTCGGCTGACACAGCACACGCAGCCTTCGCCGGCCCCCCCCCCCGGGCGGCGGTTACCAGGCCGACGGGGGACCCAGGTGTGGGGAGTTTAATCGTCCGTGACCTGCCGTCCACTCTTGCTTGGGTGTTAATGGCCAAATGTTTTGCAAGTAAATTACCAGAAAGAGCTATTCCTGAGGGGGGCAGAGGCTTGTGGGAAAGTGTCAGGACACCGGACAAATGGCCAGCGTCAGCCTCCGAGCCGCCACCCCCTTCCTGGCAGAGGGCCGGACAGGCCCGCTTCGGAGGCTTGGTGGGGAGTGGGGGCAGGAGGACGGGGAATCCCTCCAGACGGGTGCCCCCAGGAGCCACTCCCGTGAGGGGGTGGAGCGCCGCGAGCTGCGTGGGGGGCCACAGAGCTCTCTGGAATGCCTCCCCCCTCGACGGCATCCTCCAGAGGTGGTCCAGGGACAGGCGGGATCGTGGCGGGTGTGGGGGGAGGGTCCGGACTGCACAGAGAGCATGTGTGTCCCCTCCTCATCCCCTGCAGGGAGAGGGCTGTTCTCCCAGGCTGTCGTCGGAGGCGGTGGACAGAGCTCCGTCCCCAGCCGGAGAGGAAGACTCGACGGGACCCAGGCTTTCAGCAGTGGTGGCAACAACACGTGGCCCCGCCCAGGTGGAGGCACGGAGCCCAACGCCAAGCTGGCACGGCGGGCACCGTTCACCGGATCCCGGGCACTGTGACCCTGGGCGTGGCCGGTGGGCGGACCGTGTGAGCTGCCGCCGGAATATGGGGCAAAAAGTGGTGACCGGGCCCCGGGGCCAGGAGGCAGTTGGCACAGGGAGGCCCCCTCCCCAGTCGTCCAGCCCGCCTCCACCACGTGAGACCCCGGCTGCCCTGAGACCGCACTCGGCTGACCTGTAACCTGACCCCAGGCGCGGGGAGGGACCGGCCACTGAGGGAGCCCAGACGGGCTCCGCAGACGAGGCTTCCCGGTTCCCGAGCAGCGTCAGGCCCTCGGCAGCACTAAGCCTCGTGCCATCAGGGACACGGGGAAGGCGCCCCCCTGGAGGTTTTGCGAGCAGCAAATGAGATACGATGAAAACACCTCCCACGGCGTCCTCGCGGGACGGTGGCCGAGCGCAGAGCCAGGTGTGGGTCCCCGAGGGCCTCGGTGCTCAAGCTCCCACACCGCCGGCAGGAAGACCCTGGAGGCCCGGGCGGCGGGCACTGCCTCTGTGCCCAGGTGGGGGGCTGGTGCTGCAGCCCGAGGGGCGCCCAGACTCCCTAGGCACCGCCCGGCCTCCTGGAGGGGGACACGGCCCTCTGTGCGCCCACAGGGGGGCCTGGAGCGGCGGGGGGGACAGACCCGCAGGTGAGCGATTCTCCAAGCAGACCCTTCGCCCTCCTCGATGGGCTCGGCCTGCGTCTTTAAGACGCTAATGGGCCCTCTTAAAAAAAAATGACAGTTTGCTTGCTCACTAACAGGTTCTCGTCTGACATCAGCAGGGAATCAAAGATATTTTATTATTTGGAAACCCCATATAGGGAAGGCAGCCTTGGAAGTCTGTCATTGCTCCAAAACCCACACCTCCCCTGGGAGTTAATTATTTTCTTAAAATGCAACTTGTACTGTTAGTTTAAAACATTCCAACTGTGTTCACACTCTTTAAATCTTCAGTAAACCTTAGAGTTTAAATCACTTGCAGATAAGAGTAATTCTATTAGGGAGGGAGGGGCCCACACTCAGAGGAGGTGAAATCAAATGGAATAAAAAGGCCATTGACTGTTGGCTCCTCGGCCACCTCCTGCCCTCGCCCCTCGGGACGGGCTGGCCACGGACGGCGGCCCACCGGGTCCCAGCGGCCAGGTGACCTGGCTGGAGCTGCCCACCGTCCCTCTCAGGGGCCCAGACACAGGCCCTGGAGGCTGGATCAAGGCCAGCTGCGTAACGGCCGAGGTGGGGTGGCTTTTGGGGTGACCTGGTACCCTTGCTTTCGTGGGGAGGAGCCTCTGGGTCTCGGGGCAAGAAGGCTCCGGGGGCCTGGACGCCCACCTGAACCGGCACGGGGCCAGCGATCTGGGCAGCCCTGGGGGTGGTTGATGGTTTTCCTGTCCTCGCCCCCTAGCCCCTCAGGTCAGACGCTGCCTCCACTGCCCCCAGGGCTGAACACAGCCCGTTTGGATTAGCACCTGGGGGCTGGCCTTCCCTCCGAAGGGCCTCCCTTAAGTCAGAAAAATCAGATAACAAACCCAGAAGCCAGCCTGCTGGACAGGCAGTTTCTGTGCTCTGGAAGGCTCTCGGTTTCTGAGGGGCTCCGAGCTCCCCTGAGCTCTTAAAGCCCGCCCCTGGCCCCCACCCCTCTTAGGCCCCACCGCCAGCTCAGGGGCCATCTGTTTCTCTCAGGGCGACACCTATCATCCAGGTCCTGTGCTTGTCTTCTAGTCCTGAGACACTCCTGTCCCCTCCAGCTTTGTTCACGTTGGCTGCCCAGCCTGGAACGTACTGCCTGGCTGGATGGCACGCACCGCAGGGACGGCCAAGCCACCAACCCCTCCTGGCCTCCCTTTCGCCCTGCCAGACCCCTCGCCAGGTGCATGCGGGGACCTCTTCCTCCCGAGCCCTCTGGGTCTGTCCGTCCGGGCGCTGGCCACGCTGGGCCAGGACTGCCAGGCCACTGGTCATCTCCCCGCTGGACTGAGACCCTACCCCCAGGCAGGACCAAGCCAAGTTGACCTCGGGTCCCCAGGCCCTACCCAGGAGAGGCCCCGGGTAGGGGAGAAGAGGGGAGGGTGGGTTGGGTGGGGGAGACTCGTGGCCTCCCACACGTACTCGACTCCCCTTGTGCTGGACAAGGAAGGCAGGGGGCCAGCCTAGGAGTGGACAGAGTGATCGGCAGGCTCCCGGGGTGTGGAAGGGGCTGGGAGCTTCTGGAGGTGGAACCCCCCCCCAAAATTGCATAGCTGTCCCAGCCGATTGTGGGGAGGGTGGGACAGCTCGGGTGGGAGGCAGGTGCCCCGAGCTCTGGGCTCTGCGCGTCGAGAGAGCCTGTTGAGTGTTGTGAGTCTGCGGATGTGTGTATAGGGCCTGATTCCCGAGGGGTGTCTGGGAGGAGGGATGGGCTGTGTGAGCTGCTCCTACCCTCCCGCGGCCGCTCGGCTGCTCGGCTGGGGGTCTGGCTGCCTGGCCCTCCTTGCCCCGATGCCCTCACACCAGTCCCGGGGGCTGGTTCCCCGGTTCCGCGGGCCCATCAGCCGCCAGGAGCCCCGCCTGCCTTGCGAGCACTTCATGCCCCATTTCTGGCAGCTTTGCGGCTGCCTCGGTGGGACGGATGTGTTGGTGCCTGCTGTCTCCAGGAGGGTGGCTCTTTCTCCGTCATTTATAGGTGTCCCCTGCTGTCCCCTCCCCATCAGCACGGCCAGCTGGACCTATCTCTGTCTCTGCAGAAGACGGGTCAAGCCAGGCAGAACTCCGACAAGCTTCCCAGAGTAGGCTCCGGGGCTGGCGGCCGGGGCAGCGGGCTGTCCCCGCAGCAATGGCCATCCGCGGACGGCAGAGGTGCCCGCCGCCTGGGCCCGGTCTGCTGGGGGCTCCACCACGTCCTGCATGTGTCCTCAGGCCACCTGGCCTCGGGCTGCACTTGGGGTGCAGGAGCCCGTTTCTAAGCTCCCCATATTCTCACGGGGCAGAGGAGCTCGTGCTGGCCACGAAGGGCCGGCGCCCCATCCCTGGGACTGCGCCCCGGACGTGGGGAAGGAGGCAGTCCTGGGGAGCGAGTGTCCCCCCGGGGCGGCCCGGGGGTGCGTGGGCTTCGTCGGCTCCCACTCCTACCAAATAGCACTTTGATGAGTTAAGTGTGAGAGAATTAAAAACAACCTGATTAAATTTCCTTTATAAATACACGTGGGTTTAGAAATCAAGGGAGACGCAGCGTTGGGCTAATAAATTGCCGTGTGCGTTTTCCCCGCAAGTGTTGGGGGATGGCGTCTGACAGGCCCTGGGAGCCCCGACCCCAGGCCGCGAGTCTGAGGCCCCCCGACCTCTAGCTCCCTGGCCTGGTCTGACGTGGGGCAGACCCGCGGCCACGCAACCGGTGCCGGGATCGCGCCCGCTGCTCAAGAGAGTAAACCGAGGCAGGGAGCATGCCCAGGCTGGCCCCAGAGGGCCTTAGCAGGGACACCCTAACCCCTGGGCCGCAGGGCCCGCTCCCAATATTTGAGGCGTCGCTGGGATGGGTGTGCAGAGGGGGCCCCCCCTGCCCTGGGGAGGGAGGGAAGGAGGGAGGGGTCTCCGGGCATATGGCAGCAGGGGGAGGGGTCCGTGGCAGTGGAACGTTTGAGGTCATTGGAAAGGCAAACAGAATCATTAACAGCTTCCCAAAATAACCCAGTAAGAGTGAGATTCCCAGGGGGTTCCTCCAGGCGGTGGAGCTTGGACGAGGGGCGCACCTGTAACAGAGAGTGGCGGGCAGGGGTGGGGCTGGCCTTGGGGGTGGGCCAGGCTCCAGCCTGTGTCCTGGGCCTTGCAGAGCGCTGGGGAGTCCCCCAGCCTGCCTCGGGTTTCATCCTGCAGGACGGGCCGTCAGGAGACCTGACGAAGGAGGGGACGCTCACTTGTCCATTCCGGCAATGTCCCATGTTCTTTTTTTTTTAAGTTTATTTTATTTATTTATTTGGAAACAAAGAAAGAGACAGAGAGAGAGAGAGAGAGAAAATCCCAAGCGGGCTCCGTGCTGTCGGTGCAGAGGCCGACAGGGGGCTTGATCTCACGAACCCGAGAGATCATGACCCGGGCCAAGATCAAGAGTCAGGTGCTTAACTGCCTGAGCCACCCAGGCGCCCCTGTCCTGTGTTATTTTAAAGCAGCATTATTGGGGTACAGTCGTATACAGGAAACTGGTTAAATCGTGCCGTGTATTAAGTGTTCACACACGGATATGCCTGTGAAGCCGTCACCGTAACGGAGATGGTGAGTGTGTCCGTTGCCCCCCAAAGTCCCCCCCGTGCCCTCGGCGGCCGTGCGTCCTTCCAGCCCCTGCCCCGGGCAACGCTGACCTGCTTCCCGTCCCTCCAGGGTGAGTGGCAGGCATGTCCCCGAGTGTGGACGGGCCCTTCTGAGCCTCACCTGCTGCCGTGTCCCTGCTGCTCCCTGCTGTGCTGGCCAGTGCCAGATTCTTTCAGCTTCTCCAGGTCTGAAGAAGTCTGGGTTCCACTTTGTCATCTGAACGTCGTTTTCACTGGGTAGAGCGTTCTAAGTTCACAGGGCTGGAAACTTTTACAAAGTTTTTCTTGCAGGACGTTACCCTTCCAGCCTGCGTGGTTCCTAACGAAAACTCTGCCGTCGCCCCCATTTCTGTGGGTTTTCCGTGTGCCACGTGGCCGCTTCTAGGCTGCCTCTATGTGCTGGTCCGATCAACCTGACCGTGAACATATTCTCCTTACGTGTATTAAATTATCGAGCTTTGCAACCACCCTTCCAGATGAAAAATAAATAAACGCGGGTGCAGGGACGCGAGGCTCTTCCAGGGTCCCCTGGCCGGCCGCCGGGCAGCACACAGAAGCTGGGTCGCATCCTCCGGACTCCAGAGCCTGAGCCCCCAGCCGCTCTGATCTTCCCACCCAGCCCGGGGCACGGGTTGACGGGATCCCCAGGGCTGGAGGGGAGGACCCCTGGAAGCCTCCAGATTCATCCCATCTTGGGGAGGAGAGGCCCCCGGAACACGGGTCCCACGACCCTGCAGATACCATACAGACAAGACAGCCTTCAGTGTTTCCGACGATGTTTTCTTTCCTCAAAGCCTCCCTCTCTGCCCCCTGGTCAGACTGAGTCAGGCAAGTGCTGGCTCACTGCCACAATGCTAGCTCTGAAGGACCAGAGTGGCCCAGTGGCCCGTACTAGCCCACGGGGCCACGCAGACCGCCCTCCTCAGCCCCATCCGGGCCTCCGGAGGGCCAACGGGCAGACAGGTGGGCCGACAGGGGTCCCAAGGGAGCAGGGTGCGGGCGGCCGGCCCGGCAAGGGGAGCCCGGTGGTCAGGCGTGCCCAGCTCTGCCCTCTGGCCCCGCTCCTGGCTGAGGGCTTGGCCTTCCTCCGTCCCCGCCCTGGTGCAGGCGGGCAGCGGCGGGCAGATCCGGATGCTGTGGGATGTGGGTGGAGCCACGAACTCCCTCTCCAGGTGCTCTGGGCAGGTCGGCCCCAGTCCGGGGGACACGCGGGGTCCCAGCCCAGAGAGGACTGCTCGGGGAGCCCGGGGAGACCCTGCAGAGAGGAGGCCACGGGGACGGGCAGCCCCGAGGCCTGCGGAGCCCTGGCCTCCTCATGCCCTCTGTCACCGACCTGTCACCTCCCTTGGCGGGCAGGCCCCAGGGTCCTCGGAGAGTCCGCCCCGTGCCAGCCTCAACTGTCAGCCTCCGTGTGAGCGCCTGAGAAGCCTTTTTTGGGGGCTGAATTGCCTCGATTTCCCCCCCTCGGCTGGGCCCGCTCCAGGGCTGTGCGTCCATGAGTGAACAGGCAGCTTTGTTTCATTAATTTTCCCCGTTGGAAAACTCCGGTATTAATATTTATGAGAAATGACCTAATATCCACGCTGCCTGCCGTGTGTTTGCTTAACATATTTAACGTGATTTGGGGGCTATGTTTACTTTTTAACTGCCTCAGTGAGGGGGCCTGACCTGCGTCTCCCCACTGTGGAGAAGCGGCGATGTGAGCCCCGTGGCCTCCAAAGTCCGCGTTTGTGACGCCTCGGGGAAGGCGCCCGGGACCCCCCACTTGGCCCGGCCCTCGGGAGGGAGTCCTGCGCGAGCCGTGGCGCCGGGTGGGGGTCCCCTGAGCTCTGCAGCTGTGTGCCATCCAGGTCCCAGCCTGGCAAACCTGGGGCAGGAGCAAGGGGGATTTCTCCGGGAAGAGAAGAAAAAACATTTGAGCGGTTTCTGAAAATAGCTCCTTAGGCAGTTATAAGACAGCAATTTAAGTAAGTGCTTTCTCCCAGTTTCTCCTGAACATAAAGGTAATTGTTTTTGCCCTGGAATAGATGGCCGGTTTTACTATAAATCGATTCTTTTCTTTAACATCCCTTTGTGCACTGCATTAGCTAATGTGGTGTGGCGGGCCAGCCCCACGGGGGTGGCAGGGACCGCGGGTGCCCTGGCCCGGGCCGTCCGACCCGACACCAGGAAGGATGTGTTCTGGGAAGACCCGGACCCGTGCGGCTGGATCCCGGCTCTGCTGTGGCACCTTCCTGAGCCCCTGCCGGGTAGAGGGGCATGAGGATGTGGACCGCCTCTGGCCCCAGTTGTTGGCGTGAGTGTTAGAAACGGTGCCCCGTCCACTCTGGCCCTGCGTGGGTGGTTGGAGCGGCCAACCTGGGTGGCCGTGGGGACCTGGGTCCCACCTCTCCCATGTGGCTCAGAGACTCCAGGAGCTGTTCCCAAGGGGCTCCCGCAGGGTTGTCCTCCCTCCTCCCTGGCGAGCCTGGCAGGCGACACCTCAAAGCCAGCCTGTTGCCTCGGAGACCCCGAGGTGGGTCTGGACAGGGAGGGGCCCGTGCCCGGCCCGGGGGTCACCACGCAGGGGCGATTAGGACCAACACGTTCACCGAGTGCCATCCTGAGTGTTCCGGGCCGTGAGGTCTCTGCGATGTGTCCAGGGACATTCTAACGGAGAGACCCGTGTCCTGACTGCTCACCTAATAAGGAATAAAAAGGGACATCGAGAGCGACCCCTCCACCCCCACCACGAGGTGCCCCTTCCTAGGCTTGAGACATGCACCACACCTCCCCCCACGGGGCACAGAAATGATGTGGGAGTGGGAGGGGGAGGGGGAGGGGGAGGGTGTCCCGGTGCCGCCTGCCTGCTGGGGGTCCGGCAGCCAGGGGTGGGATGTCCACGTGATGCTCGAAACCCACCGCAGGAGACCGGGCAGCACCGGTGGCCGGTCGTGACCTGGGCCCCGTGGTCAAGCTGAACACCTGTAGTGCCTCAGCCACCCTGAGGGGTGGACACCGTCTCCCCATTTTATCGCCTCAGCACGGAGGCTTCGGGGACTTTCAAAGCCAAAGCCCACAGCTTCCTGGGCCTCTCAAGCGCACCTGCTCACGGTACAGCCTCAGACATAAGACATCAGACGAAACCGCTGCCCCTGCTCCAGGTTGTCGGTCAGCCGCCTGGACCTGTCCGCTCCCTCCCGACCCAGCCGCCCCGTTGTCTGTCTTCTTTTGCCCGGGGAAGGGGTGACACCCACAGCCCCCCCCCCCCCAGGGAGCCAGCATGGCAGGGTGGGCAGTGAGACCTGAAGGGGAGAGGGGCCGGGACCCGGCAGGGGACCCTGCACGTGTGCCGGAATCTTTCCCTGCGGAATAAAGATGCGGCTCCCGGCCCCGATCCGGCTGCCCGCCGAGCCCGGCCCCAAGGCCCCCGGGAGAGGACACCAGCACGCGTGATCAATCAGCCCAACGCTTCCCAACGTGCTTCTCGAGTTACACGCCACAGGGATGAGGTCATAGCGGCTGCCAGCCCGAGCCAGGGAAGGAAGAGGCCCCTCTTTTTCAAACCAAGGGCCAGCACAGGCCAGCTCTTAGTGCCTCAGAATCCCTCTTCTTGGCTTTGGGAAGGGGACGGCTAGTGCTGGAATCCCTGCCTCAGGTCATGGGAGCAATTCATGCTCACTGTGGAGGATTTGGAAGATCCAGAAAAGCAAGAGGAGAAAGACGATATTCAGAATCTCACTCCATTACATTGCCTTCTAGTGTTTTCCATCACACGGCTCTACTTACTTGCCTATCTACTACTCATTAATCCATCCATCCTCCATTCTTCCTTCCTTCCTTCCTTTCTTCCTTCCAACCACTCATCCAGTTACACTTATCTATCCATCCATCCACCCATCCTTCCTTCCATCCATCCTTCTATCCATCCATTCTTCCTTCCTTCCTTCCTTCTTCCTTTCATCCATCATCCATCCATCCATCCATCCATCCTTCTATCCATCTGTCTGTCCATCCATCTATCCATCCATCCATCCATCCATCCATCCATCCATCCATCCATCCATTCAACCATCCACCCATCCATCCATCCTTCCATCCATCTGTCCATCGTTCTATCCATCCAGTCATCCATGTAGCCACCATTGTTCCTTCCTTCCTTCCTTCCTTCCTTCTTTCCTTCCTTCCTTCTTTCCTTCCTTCCTTCCTTCCTTCCTTCCTTCCTTCCTTCCTTCCTTCCTTCCAAACATCCATCCATCCATCCATCCATCCATCCACTGGTTCATCCATCCATTCATATTTTCTTTCATCCATCCATTTATCCATCTGTCATCTTTTCAAACATCCTTTCTTCTTGATGATACCCCTCAATTTGCCCGAACGTATTTCCTAGATTCAGCTGCGGAGGGAAAACAGCAGGTCATGAAATAATGTGCTGGTCACAGGAGGTATGGGGGTGGGAGGGAGCGGCGATAGTGGGATACCTTGTTTTGTGCATGTGAGAAGGACGGTGTGTGAATGTATGCGTGTGCGTGTGACTGTGTGCACATCAGTATGTGTGTCTGAGTGTGTGCAAGTGTGTATGCGTGCCCCCACAGGGAGGGGGTGCTTGGAGGATGCAGCTGGTGGGTATGGTGGGAACCCCACGTGGGCCTCCCGTGAGAACTCCCTCGGCCCTGCCGTCAGCCAGGACGTCCATCTCTCAGGCCCCAGGGAGCCGCCCCACACCCTGCTCTGGCCACCTTGTTTGGGCCAGGGGCACGTCCAAAGTCAAGATGGATGAACACGTCTTTGCTTGTCATGCAGCCGGCCGTGCGTGTCGGAGCCCGCTCTCCCACACATGGTCCACGTTAGCTGCCTCCCCTGACTTGTGTCCATGAAGCGCCTGGCCCTGGTGGTCAGTCCCCGCCCCCACCGCCAGCCTACCTCCATTTCTAATTGGGCCGCAAAGCCGTTTAATGGTGTCTGCGAGGCTGCAGGCTGCTCGGGGCAGAACAATGCGCTATTCATGTCCAAACAGAACACTAGTGATCGGGCTAATATCTTGAAGCTAAAAAGCAAGGCTTAATTGCGACAGATGCTGCAAATTCCAGTGCAAAAGGCCAGCTCCTATGTGATCTAAACCAGGTATGTGCCAGGGGTTCATTTTAATAGCGGCTTTTATTTTTTTTATTGGCATATGCAAAACTCACTAACGTTCTGCACAACAGACCAGCAACGGTCTCTTAGGAAACCTCCCCAGGGAAGAGCCCCGCAGACCTCGGTTGCTATTGTGTGGGTTACAGGAGACCCCCTACCATTTGGCCAGCTGTGTCCTGGCGGACCCTGGTCTCTCCTCTTCCCTGGGCCAAGATTTCGGGTCTTTCTAGACCACTGCAGCCACCGGTGCATCTGCCAAACGTGCTCAGAGGCTGCGGGTCCTCATGGATGTGGCCTCCCCTTTGCCAGACAGCGTCCTACCCTCCCAACGCCCACTGGGCTCTTTCCTGCTCGTATGCTCCTGACGTGCAAACACCTGGCTTTACTCTGAAACTGTAGCTGTTGGACAGGGTGCTCCTGTTTTTAATATCTTAGCTGAATCTTCCAATCTAGGAGGAAAGTTCCGGAAGCCAGGGGCTGCTTGTGGTTTCTACAGTGTCTAGGACCTTGATGAGAAGAATGGGCTTCAGTTTTCATGACTTCCACTTTCTCAGAAAAAGCTCCCAGCTCTCCCTGGGACTTGGGGAGGGCCTGTGTCCTTGCTGTTCCGAAAGGGCCCTTGCCCTGCGTGCCCCATCCCGTCCGGGGTGGACTCAGAATATTCCTAAAAGTGAGCCTGACAAGGAGGGCCTGGAAGCTGAATCCAAAGCTCACTGTTGCTCAGACAACTGAAGCTGCCACCTCCTGACCCACTTCTGGAGGTATGGAAACTGCTTTGGATTCCTTAGAACATGCTTTCTGTTGTCGTAAAAGCTAAACTGAATGTGGCTTCCTGGCCAGTGAGGACTGTGATTCCATTCACTGGGCTCCTGAGACCCCAAGGGAGCTGTTGGTGGGAGTTTTCTGAATAAATACCCCAAGAGGAAACCTCAGCTTCAGGTAGAGTCAAAAGTTGCAGAGACTGCCATCAGTTTACTCCAATTTACTCGTCTATTTACCATTTACTTATCCCTTCATCCATCTGTTCTCCTACCCAACCGTCCATCTACTTATCCAACCATCCATCCACCCATCCATCCACCCAATCATTCATCTGTTCACCTGCCCACCCATCCACTTAGCCAGCCAGCAGCCAGCCAGCCAGCCAGCCAGCCAGGCATTCATCTATCCATCCATCCACTCATACATATATCCATCCATTCATCTGTCCACCCATACATCCATCCATCTGTCCACCCAGCCATCAACCCACTCATTCATCTATCCATCCATCCATCCATCCATCCATCCATCCATCCATCCACCCACCCACCAACCCACTCATTCATCCATCCATCCACCCACCCACCAACCCACTCATCCATCCATCCATCCATCCATCCATCCATCCATCCATCCATTCACCCAATCATTCGTCTGTTCACCTGCCCACCCATCCACTTATCCATCCATCCATCCATCCAGCCAGCCAGCCAGCCAGCCATCCATTCATCTATCCATCTATTCACTCATACATACATACATCCATTCATCTGTCCATCCATACGTCCATCCATCTGTCCACCCACCCACCAACACGCTCATTCATCCATCCATCCATCCATCCATCCACCCACCCACCAACCCACTCATTTCATCCATCCATCCATTCATTCATCCATCCATCCACCCACCCACCCACCAACCCACTCATCCATCCATCCATCCATCCATCCATCCATCCATCCATCCAAGAAGTATTTACTTGGATCCTACTAAGTGTTCAACTGATGTGTGAATTCCCTTCTGGCATTATGGCAATACACCACCCTCTCTTGGGCTATGGGGTAGGCTGGTGGTTCAGTGAAGACCAGAAGAACCAGGAAGTCAGTGAATAAATTGCATGTGCACAGAGGCCAGATGAAGAACAAGCCCTCTGTCTGGGACTGGGGCCGGGCACCTGGAGGCCCTTCCTGCAGGAAAGGCTCTCCCTGTCCAACCCAAATCCCCCAAGAAATCCCTTTTCAGGCCCAGGATCTGGAAAACCTCCAGATAATTAGTGGGCAGGGAGGAGGGGGGCTTAACACCGGGGAAGTGAGAGTCAGGGGCCATTAACTAGGGGTGGCCCAGGCTCCACAGCCTTCCTCTCCCTCCCTCTACGGTGCCCCGGGCCAGAGAAATACAGGCCAAGTGGAGCAGTGGCCCTCCTGTGACCCCCACCTGTGGGAACCTGGGCCCAGCATTCCATGAGCTTCGGACTCTCCTTTGAATGGTAGCCGAGCACTTGCCCACCGTCACAACAGGGATGGACCACAGTGACCGCTGTGGTCCAGGTGGCCTGACGCTAGGTCTGGCTGAGCGAGATCTCTGGTGAGGTGGCAGGCTGTAGGAGTCAGCCGTGTGGGGACAGCCTCCCCGTGCCAACACTCATTCCATAGGCTTCCTGCGTGGTGTCCTCCGGTGGGGACAGTAAGAGGGACTGGGGATACCCGGGACCAGGGAGCTGGGACCAAAACCCAAGGCTGTTCCTCTAGGGACCCTTAGGAAGACACACCGTACCATATCCCCGTGGGGGAGATGCAGGCAGAGGGGCACAGGGGCCTCGCTCGGGGGAGGGGAGCCAGGCTGTGTTCTCATTTCCGTCGGCTTCTTCACAGGACTCTTCCTCCTTGGAATCTTACAAGCATAGAGAAAAGTACAGAGAACAACAGGCAAACCCCCTACTCACACTCCCGCCCACCTTTGTCACCTTTATCCCGTTGGACAGCCCTTGATTCCGTCCTGTTCCCACTTGGAATCTCTCAGATTTGGTCTCGATCATTGCCAGGCCTGGTTTGTACTCTTCCGCTGGGCATCGCACGTTTAGTCCTGCTTTGCATGTGGTCTGGACGGGCTGTAAGTGGCTTCCCGTGTGATGTGCTGTCGGGTGGAGCACCCGTTGGGAGGAGCGAGGCTACACCCCGCGGTGTTCACCCGCTGTCCTGGTGACGGCATTCGGGGCTATTCCTGCACGCGATTCCTGGGTGCACACCAGTGAGCTCTTTTAGGGAACGCGCCTAATGGTGGGATTGCTGGCAGAAGGTGTGACTTTACAGACGAAGCTGGCCAAATGACACGGGGGGTTGTTGCACCGACTCGGGGGCCTCTGGCCCCAGCGGTGTGAGAGAGGTCGCCCCCGCTTGGTGCCTCAGACCCTGTGTGGCTGCCCATCGGGCATCTGTGGGGCGGCCTAATTAACATTCCCTCCTGCCTGCTGACTTCGAGCATCGCTGCCTCAATGCCCAGGCGGTTGTTTCTGCATCTATAAAACACTCATAGCCTTTGCCCATTTTTCTGTTGGAATGTCTTATCTTTTCTGTTTACTCTTGATTTTTAATTTTTTTATAATGTTTATTTTTGAGAGAGAGAGAGAGAGAGAGAGAGACAGAGCATGAGCAGGGGAGGGGCAGAGAGAGACAGAGACACAGAATCCGAAGCAGGCTCCAGGCTCCGAGCTGTCAGCACAGAGCCCGACGTGGGGTTCAAACCCACGAAATGTGAGATCATGACCTGAGCCGAAGTCGGACGCTTAACCGCCTGAGCCACCCAGGTGCCCCATTCTTGATTTTTAAATGAACATTTATAAAAATACAACACCATACAGAAAAAAAAGGTGCAAGTCGTAAGTGTGCGATTGAATGCATTTTCAACAACTGGGCACACCCGTTCACTCGGAACCCAGACTGAGAAACAGAACATTCCAGAACCCCAGAAGACGGCTGGGTCCTTCCTGGGGAAGGACCTTTACACCCCCACCTTTGCACTGAAGGTAGTGACTGTCCTGACTTGCACTGCTGTGGACACGTTGCTATTCCTGAACTCTGCGCGAGTGGAGTCACGCAGCCTGCTCGGCCGTGTCTGGTCTCTTCTGCGCCATGTTTGTGTGTGAGGTGCACGGTGTCATTGCCAAGAATAATCACCAGGGCCTTCTTGTTAATAATCACTGTTGCCTTCTTGTGCCTTCATAGTGGCCCCTTGTTTAAATGCGTGATAGATTTGGGGCGCCTGGGTGGCTCAGTCGGTTGAGCGACTGACTCAGGCTCAGGTCATGATCTCACGGTTTGTGAGTTCGAGCCCCGCGTCGGGCTCTGTGATGACAGCTCAGAACTTGGGACCTGCCTCAGATTCGGTGTCTCCCCCTCTCTCTACCCATCCCCTGCTCGTGCTCCGTGTCTCTCTGTCTCTCAATAATAAATGTTAAAAAAAAATTTTTAATGCACAATAGATTTGTACATTTTAACATTGATGAAGTTGGGTCATTTCCGGTTTTATGATATTTTGATTGAGGGTCATATCAACCACCTTGTAAATGCCTTTTGATTCGCGTGGGCGCCATTTCTGTTGGGCATCAGCACCTGGATCTGAGTGACGTTCTGGTTTTAGCGGGACTTCCAAACAGTCTCTCACAGGGTCCGCCCTACTGCAGACTCTCTGGCCGCGCACGGGGGGGGGGGGGGGGGGGGGCCTGTCGTTCCCCATCCTGCCAGCACACGGCCGGCTGAGGTGTGCGGTGGTGCTCACCGTGGCCTTGACTTGCATTTTGCTGCCGACTAAGAAGGCCGGGAGCTGTTCCGGGTCGTCTGGCCCTGTGGTGTCCCTCCCTCATCTGGGGCCTGTTCAAGACTTTTGCCCACCTTCCTGTAGGGTTGCCTGTTGTTTGTGTCCTCTGCGAACACCAATTGTATTGCCGCAGGGGTGCTGTTCCACGTGCCGGCTTGCTCTTTGCTCTCATAGTAGCATTTTGTAATGATTGAAATTCAATTCTACACAGTTCAGTTTATTACTCCCTTTCTTATGGTTAGTCCTCTGAGTGCTGCTTAAAATCCCGGCCTGCCCACGGTCGTGAACATACTCCACGATGTCCTCTGGAAGCTTTATCGTTGTTCCTTTTACATTTACAGCTACACCCCATCTGGGTATATTTTTTTGCATGGTGTGAGGTAGGGACCAATTTTCATTTTCTTCTGCATGTGACTATCCAATTGACCCAGGACAATTGCTTAACAATGTCTTCCTCTCCCCACTCCTCTGTGCTGCTATTTTGTCAGAAGTCAAATGTCCATATGATGCATCTGCTTCCAGACTCTTCTCCTTTGTGAGTCTGTAAGGATGGGAATAACATTAAAATGGAGCTAGTCGCTTGTAAGCAGAGACAGAAAGTGTAGCAGCCCCCTAGGCTGCGTAACAAATACCACACGTCGGGTGGCTCACAACACCCCCTTTTTATTACCTCAGAGTTTCTGAGTCAGGAGTCAGGGTACAGCCTGGCTGTTCTCTGCTCAGGACCTCGTGTGACTTCAGCCAAGGTGTCTGCCAGATTGCGTTCCCTTCTGTTAGGGGTCCTCTTTCAAACTTATGTCATTGTTGGCAGGAATCAGTATTTCCTTGCTGGCTGGTCTGTTCTCAGCTCCCAGAAGCTACTCTCAAATCCTCACCATGTGGCCCCCTCCATCTTTAAACCCAGCAGCATAGACCATCCCTCTCATGCTTCAAATCTCTTCTGCCAGAACAAGCCTACTCCCTTTAAGGGACCACCTGATTAGGTGAGGCCCACCAGGGAACATTTCCCTATCAGCTGATTCAGCACTTAGTCACATCTGCCGATGAAATTCCTGCTCCCACCATTGTGTTGTAGGTGTCTGTCTGGGGGGGGTATATGACGTGTCTTCTCCTGCTCTGTAGGGAGGCACATCCAGACCTGGAGGAGAGGACCACATGTTGCCGAGAGATGGAAACATATTTGCTCTCATAGCAGTAGAATTGTTGGCTGTGTGCTCAACATGACTCAGCTCAACATGATTCAGCTGCCCGAGGTAATAAGCCCCACAGCCCGGCCTCCCTTGTAGGTAGTCGTGGCCAAGCTAACGATGTCACTAACAGCGGTGGAGTGACACGTGCAATTCTAGGACTGTTTTGGGATGGTGCACAGAAGGATGTTCGGGTTTTTTGGTTGTTTGTGTTTTTGTTTTCTCAGCTTCTGCTCTACACAGACATGTGGTTGTGATCTGAATCCTCTTGGACCAGACAGCGAGGGCCATACCCCAGAGGCGATGAAGACAAAGCAGAAGGAGGCTGGCTCCTCGGATAATCTCCTGAAAGGGAGCTGCCATGCCAGCCAGATGGCCTCTCTCCAACTTTCCACGCAAGGGAGAATTAAACCTTATGTGTTCAAGCCACTTTTGTTCTGTCGAACGCTTTCAAACCTGAGCTCAGTTAATACTCATGGCAACTAATTTGAGTCAGACTTCCTACTGTTAAACCAGCCTTGCATTCCTCTGGTAAATCTACTTTGGTCATAATATTTTGTGTTTTGCTTGTATGCATGTTTCACATTGCCGGATTTAATCTTTAGATTATTATTTATGATTTTTACTATGATCATAAATGAATTTAGCCTATAACTTGCCCCTTCTTGTGCTGTCCTTTCCCAATCTTGATTATCAAAGTGATTTTAGCTTCACTAGATGATTTGGGCGGGTGTTTCTTGTTTCTAGTTTCTGAAACAGTTGATTCAGAATCGCGATGTTATACTTATCAAGTATTTCAGAGACCACCCTCTAAAATTCGTAGATTCTGATGATGTATTTTATGTGTATATTTGGAATTATCTTTAATGGGCAGAGATTTGTTTTTCCAGATAGTTATGTTTACTTTTTTGCTTCTGTTTTTAAAAACCAAATGATGGACTTCGTTTGGATTTCACCAGGTTTCCTGCTAAGGTACTTGTTATGAGCCAGGACCCAGTCCCGGATCCCACAGGGATTTTGTTTTCTCATGATTACATTGTGGTGGTGGATTTGGGGGGAGGGAATTCTATGCCCTCGATGCTGTATGTCAGGGAGCCTGGGCTGGTGCCACAGCTTGTAGCAGTGACATTAACCTTCATCTCTGTCAGGGTTTACACTGCAAAATCGCGATTTTCCGTTTGTATTTGAGGAATGCTTTAAGGCTGCCCAAACATCCCATTTCTCCGTAAGCTTTTACCCACTAATTCTAGCTTCCATTGGTGGATCTTGCCTACAGTGGTTATCACCACGGTTTTGTAGAGGTGATTTTAAAATCGCCGTCCATCCAACCATTTTACGTGTATTAATCGGAATATTACCGTGAAGAAGAATTGCCCGTTTCCTTCCTTCTTTCTTTCTTTCTTTCTTTCTTTCTTTCTTTCTTTCTTTCTTTCTTTCTTTCCTTATCAAAAGATTTTATTTTTTTATGTAATGTCTACACCCACTGTGGGGCTCGAACCTCAACCCCGAGATCAAGAGTTGCCCGCTTCTCTGACTCAGCCAGCCAGGCGCCCCCTTCCCACATTTATTTATTTATTCAATCATTTGCTTATGGACTTGTAGATATCTTCCCCTCCAGGTTTTAATCAAATACTAGTATTATTTATTTTCTTATTCAAATTGTTTCAGCTTTGGCCGGTGAGTGCTTTCTGATTGGTTCCTGTGTCCTTGAGATATGCCTCGCTCAAATTTGTTCTTCTTCTCCCCTCCCAAGATTGTTTATTCTGGGCCTTTTGCATTTCCATATGACTTTTAGGATCATTTATCAGGTTCTGTTTTTTTTTTATTTCTTTTTTTAAATTTTTAAAAAATGCTTTATTTTATTTTTGAGAGAAAGAGAGAGACAACATGAGTGGGGGAAGAGCAGAGAGAGAGAGAGAGAGAGACACACACAGGATCCGAAGCAGGCTCCAGGCTCCGAGCCATCAGCACAGAGCCCGATGCGGGGCTCAAACCCACAGATTGCGAAATCGTGCCCTGAGCCGAAGTTGGTCGCTTAAGTTGGTGACTGAGCCACCCAGGCACCCCTCAGGTTCTGTTTTTTTCAAAAAGGCAACTGAGATTTGACAGGGATTTCATTGTCTCTGCAGACCAGTTAGGGAATGGTGCTATGTTCCCAGGATTAAGTCTTCTGATCCAGGATCACAGGTGTCTTTCCATTTATTTATGTCCTTTATTCTTTCATTTCATCATGGTGTTCTCAGTGTGCAAGCAATAAATACCTTTTGTTGCATGTACTCCTTACGATTTCATTCTTTTTGAAGTCGTTACAAATCAAATGGTTTCCTTAATTTCATTTTCAGATAGTTCACTGATAGTATGTAGAACTATAATCCCTTTTTGTATGCTGATCAGTGTTCTTAGGTCTTATAGGTTTTTCTTTCTTAGGATTTTCTATGTACAAGATGATATTATCCGTGAATAAATGTAGTTTTGCTTTTTCTCCAACCCGGGCGCCTTTTATTTCTTTTTCTTGCCCATTTCTTTATTCGATTTATTCAGTTTTTTTTAAAAGTGAATTTTGAAGTTCTTATTTTGAGAAAGAGAGAGAGCAAGCAGGGGAGGGGCAGAGAGAGAATCCCAAGAAGTCTCTGTGCCATCGGTGCAGGACCCCAGGTGGGGCTGGATCCCATGAACTGTGAGATCATCACCTGAGCAGAAACTAAGAGTTGTACACTTAACTGACTGAGCCACCCGGGCGCCTCCAATTTTTTCTATCTGAGCATAGTTAACACACGATATAATAGCTGATTTCAATCTTTGTCTAGTAAGTGCAACAATGGGGCTTCCTGAGGGGCAGGAATACATTGTCCTATTGTGTGTGTGTGTGTGTGTGTGTGTGTGTGTGCACGTGGCAAATTTTTGTTGAAAGATCAACATTTTAGGGGTGCCTGGGTGGCTCGGTGAAGCATCCCACTCTTGATTCCAGCTCAGGTCATGATCTCACAGTTTGTGAGATCGAGCCCCACATTGGGCTCTGGGCTCACAGAGGGGAGCCTGCTTGGGACTCTCTCTCTCCCTGTCTCTCTGCCCCTCCCCTACTTGTGCTCTCTCTCTCTCTCTCTCTCTCTCTCTCTCTCTCTCAAAATAAATAAATAAACTTAAAAAAAAAGGCAGATCAACATTTTAGGTAATATAACATGGCAAGTCTGGAAATCAGATTCCCTTTTCCCCAGAGATTGGCTGCTGCTTCTCTTTCTTTATTTAGTGACTTTCCCGAACTCATTCTATAAATTAGAAGTCAATTGTCCTTGTCGTGGTGGCCACAGAAACTTCTGCTTGGTTGCTTAGCAGGTCAGCTTACGTTTGGGAGAAGATGTCCTTAAATACCTTGAGCCAATAAGCGCTCCGGACTTTACTGAGAAGGACATCAGTGCCCCAGCAGGGTGGTTCTGAGTTCACCTTCAGTTCCTGCTCATGCCGAGTCTCAAGGTCAGCGGGAGGTGAGAGATTCACAGCCCCCCCCACCCAGGTCCTTGCTGGGCACAAGTCCCTGCACACGCACGTGGCCTTTGGCTCCTTGGGAACGCACTCACACGTCCCCCTGGTCTGTAGGCTGGTCTCTCACAGCCCACGTGCTGGTGTTCAGACTGTAACAGTGCCCGGGGGGTGGGAGGGGGGGATGGCGAGCGAAAAGGCCACAGACGCCCTATTCTCATCCGGATTCAACCGTTTTATGAACAAACGCGCTCCCAATTGTCAAGGCCTTAGGGGGAATTTCTAGAACTTTAAAAAGTTGATGTTGATGATTTTTGTGAGTGGCCCCCTTGCTTTTGTGGAGGAGCATCATTCTGAAAATGCTTCTTGTCGGGCTTTCAAACTTTCTATCTCAGTCCAGGTAACGACCGATGACGAGCCTGCTTATGACATCCGTGTGCGGGCGGGCGGCTTTTGTTGGTTTGTTCCGTTCACTGAGGTGGCTTCGTGCAGAAGCCGTTTCCCCCGCCTGGGCCCTAGGTGTCGCGGGGCCTCGTGCCCTGTCGCGGAAACACGTTTCAAGACCGTTTACGTCACATTCCGCAGCTGGGAGCCAGCCCCCAGGCAGCCGCGGCATTAGCTAACCTCTATTACTGGTTTGGGTCATGTTATTCACTTTTGGGCCCCTGGAAAATTCCATTACTCTTTTGCAAGCTCAGCTCTCTTTAAGAGATGTGTGTCATATTTTACCTGGCCATTCTAAGCTATTTCGTAAATAGGACGGTTCTCGGGTTATCTCGACTGGAATCTTCCTGGACAGGAGAGCTCTCTCTCTCTCTTTAACACTCACGCAAACACACACACACACACACACACACACACACACACACACCTGCCAGGCAGGGAGCGCTAAGCCGTGACGGGGACAGTGCGTGTGGTTCCCCAGCATGCGGACAGGTGAGAGTCTGACCTGGGTTCGGGGGTCTTCACGTGGTCCCCTCCAGAGGCGATTAGTGAGACAGGGATGAGGTTTCTGGGGTGTGCGGACAGCCAGGGGTTCCTGGAGTCCCAGGGCCTCTGCCCACCAGACAGGGGCCTGCCTTTGCTGAAGCAGGACCTTGGAGGCTTCAGGACTATTTGGGGGCCTCAGGAGCACCCCCTCAGCGTTCAGACAGCGAATGTGTCACCACCCTGAGGTGAGGGTGTTAGGAGGGGGGCCTTGGGGAGCTGACCGTGTCTGAAGGGGGGGCCCACGATGGGGTTGGTGCCCTTGTGCAAGACCCCAGAGAGCTCTCTTGTCCCTTCTTGCACGTGAGAACACAGGAGAACACGTCGTCTATGAATCCGGAAGACAATCCCCACGGGGCTCTGAATCTGCCGGTGCCCCACTCTGGACTCCCGGCCTCCGGAGTGCGAGGGGTGAGCATGTGCTGTTGATGTGTCCCCATCAGCTGAGTAGCCCCAGCTGGCACAGAGGGGGTGTCCCCAGCGGGCACAGAGGGCGCGTTCCCAGCGGGTACAGAGGGTACATCCCCAGCAGGCACAGAGGACGCATCCCCAGTGGGCACAGAGGGCACGTCCCCAGCGGGCACAGAGGACGCGTCCCCAGAGGGACAGAGGGCGCATCCCCAGTGGGCACAGAGGGCACATCCTGAGAGGACCCAGGACGAAGTTGGCACTCCCAGAAGCCACCCCGTTTGTATCAGAGGACTTTCCGAGCTGGGGGTGGGGACGATGGGAGGGCTGGCCAAGGACGCCCAGTGGGGTGACAGGGTCCAAATCCAGAGGGAGAGGTGTGAGGACCAAGGGAGAATGGTGGTGGGTCGTTCAGACGGTGGATGTTTCCTTAGAAGAAGTGTGTGGGGACATCCCAGTCATCGGGATATAAATACCACGTCTCCCTCACCCCTGGCACTTGAACGTATATACATATATGGGCACACAATTCTACTTTTCTTTTTTTCCCTGCTTTCCAGCCATTCAGTGGTTTTTATAAGCTCTAAATTTAGAAAGCAACAGAGTGTCTGGGACCGGGCTGCAGGCACTGGGGTTTCTGGGGCCCTGTTTCTGCCACAGCGACCGTTAGGAAGGCCAGCGAAGGATGAGGCCCCAGGGGGTGGAACCGGATCTCGGCCTCGTTCTCAGCGCTCTTGTCCCCGGGGACCTCTCGAGGTCTGTGTCACTCGGACCTCCCGGCCCCCTAGGGCCTCCCTTGCTCCCGGTGCCCCAGCCGCGGGACGCATGGCGTGTGCGTTCTCAGGCAGCGCTGGTCTGTGAAAGCCTGCGGGGGGACGGGAAGGGCCGGGGCCGGGCCCTGGGGCCTCAGAGAAGGCAGAGATGGCCGTAAGCCTCCCCAGGGGACAGCTGACTTCCAGGGCGGGGCGAGTCCCGCCCATCGACACTGGCGCACCGGGCAGACGGAGCCTCTGGTCCAGCGGGGGGTCCGAGCGGGCCCCAGCAGCACCCACGCGCTCTTGTCTCAGGAAACGCACCTTCCCCGGGCACGGGTCCCGGTGAGTCTGCGACCTCCATCCCTGCGGAATCTTCCGGAAAGGGAGCCGGTGCCATCGACCACAGCCCCACGGCCCCGACGGATCTCAGGACCGTGACAAGCACTCGCCGCGCCCCGTCCTCTGTCTTGCCTGCCCCGGGGCCGGGACTCCTCCTGGTCCAGCTGACCTGACAGCCTGGGTCCTACGCCTTTTCAGGCCGTCAACCCCAAGCTTACCCGTTCAGAGCTACAGCCGGCACTCGAGCACAGCAGGTGCACACGTGGGCGTGTCCCAGTCCCTGGCATCCCAGACACCAGACTCCTCAGGCTCGGCCGCCGCCAGAGTCAGCCTTTCGCGCCTGGGGGTCTCCTGACACAGTCCGGCGAGAGCGACCAGGCAGGACCGTCCGAAACTCATGAGGGCTCTTCCTAGCGTGACCTCGGTGACACGCGTCCTCTGGGCACCAGAACGTCTGAACCCACACGGCCAAAGGTGGGGGGTGGGGGGCTCACAGTCAGCCACTCGGGATGGGTGGGACCACCTGTGTGCCCGCCCGCTTCCCGAATCCGTGGATGCTACTAACGCGGCCACAGTGCCACCCACCTGTCGCTGGCTCTGGGAGGAGACCACGGGCAGAGGAGCGGCTCTGCATTCACAAAACGCTGTGTCTGCGCCGCATCTATAGGGGCCCGGGTGCGGTGCTGGAAAAGCAGGAAGAGCAAGCCTGCGCCCGGAGCGCACGCCAGGCCCCAGGTGGAGAGCCGGCCTTCCCAGCCCGGAAACGGTTCCACGGGACAAGGGCCGCCGAGCGGCCGGTTGGTATCTTTGCGGGGTGGTGTCGCGGCGGGGCCCAGGGTCAGTCTCTGATACCGAGACGGGTAGCGGACGGGTCCAGACGATGGCGCCAACGTGCAGCCCAGCCGCGCCCCCTGGCACTTGATCCGCGCATCCATCGCTCGAACTCGGAGGAAGCTGGGGGAGGAGGTGGTGGGGAGCTGGCCCAGGCACCCCGCGCCTGGTTGCCCTTGCACAGCGGAAGCTCCCCGCGCATGCCGACGGGGGCCTGTGTGCCCACACTCAGAGGCCCGTGCGCGCGCCCCGTGCCCAGTGCACCCCGTCCCTGAGCAGCTCCCCCCGCCGCGGCCCACTGTCCGCGAATCAGCCCGTCTGCTCCTGGGGCCGCTTCTCCCCACACAAAGCTCGGCCCATTGGGGGGTGGGGGCTCCCTCCCTGGTTCCACCTGTGCCTGGAGGGCCCGGTCCCCTTGCGGCTGGCGCCGCGGTTCCTAAGCCAAAGCCCCCAACCCCCACGGGGTGGCGGTAGGAGGCAGCACCTTGGGGGGGGGTCATTCGGGTGAGATGAGGTCACGGGGTGAGCCCCCCGGGGGAGCAGAAGACTGAGCTCTCCCCCCTTTCTCCCGCCGCCCCCCCCACCTCGACCCGTGAGCAAGAGGGCAGCCGCCTGCCAGGAAGGGAGCGCTCACGGAAACGGAATGTGCTGGCGCCTTGATCATGGGCGTCCAGCCTCCAGATCAGCGAGAAGGAGATGTCTGTCCTTGAAGCCTCGGGTCCCGGGTGTGTTCTGTTCCAGCAGCCCGAGCGGATCCCCCGAATCCCACCTCTAGGACTGGACCCCAAAGAGCCGAGGACGCCCCGGGCAAAGGTGCGTGCGTGAGGGGGTCCATTGCCCACCGCTCACCTCTGCCGGCTCTGAGCAGGCCGGACGGACCCTCGGCAGGTTCGCAAACCCTGCCCAAGGTGTGGGGGGCCCCAGCCAGGGCGTGGGGAGCACTCGGCAAAGGTGCGGGCCAACAGCCAGCGCAGATGGGGCCCCTCGGGGCCTGCCCGTCGGGATTTCAGCTCTTCCTGGGAGCGTCCGTCCCCAGCGGCCCAGGCCTTGTGGCCACGTCCTGGGGGAGGGCCCGGCTGTGGCTGCATTCCCAGGGAGCAGAGAGGGGCCGGAGGCCAGGGCACCTGAGCCCTGGGGCTTGGCCCACAGTACGGGCCCCCAGCTGCCGCAAACCCAGCGTGGCCCTGACCCCGGGGCCTGGACACCACACGTGGCTGCCTCTCTGGCCGGGCTTGGTGGTGATGCCTCCCCCCCGCAGGGGCCTCTTTAATATACCAGGTCAGGGCTGGTCAGGAAATACCCTAAGCCAGAGAGCCAGTGCTATGACAGGCAAAGAGCCAGGGAGGGTGACACGATTCCTGCCCCAGGGCCTTTGCCCGCCCCATGCTGCTCCCTTGCCATGCTGGAATGCTCTGTTTCCAGGTCTCCCTTGTGCTCTTGGCCTTGGCTTTGGGGTCTCAGCTCAGGGGGGGACACCCCCGACCACCTGGTTTAACTTGTCCCCCAGCCCAGTCTGTCCTTACCGTGTTTCATGTTATGTGTTATTTTCCTCACGGCATATCTGCCCCTCCGACACCATCTGGATGTGTGTTTGTTAACTGGCCTCTGCCCCACCCCACCGCCTCCCGACCGTCCCCAGCGTGCCCAGCCCTGCCTAGGGGGCCGATGGCAGGTGCACGGTGGAGGGGGGGGATGGCAGCCGTCACAGAGGGCGGGCCGCGGCCAGACAGGGCGCAGGGTCACTTGGCACAAGGCGGGGACCCTGGCCTCGTCCACACTAAACCGTTCATGTGATGTCCTCAGAGGTTCGGCGGCAGGAGGGGACAGGCAGGGAAGCCGCTGCACTTGGCCCTCCCCTGCTGAGCCAATGGGGCCCATCGCTCTGCCCCGCCCGCAAGGCGGACCCCCGTCTGCAGCTCCTGACGTCCGTCAAGCTCCCTTTCCTGGCTTTGGTCGCTTCCGGCTAACCGATCTTGTGGACATCTTGGGAGCTTGGTGACAAGACCCGAGGGCAGGTAACGGTTACCCCCCCCCCCGCCCCCGGCTCTCGCGAGGAGCAGGGTGGGTGTTTCAAGTCTCCGCCGGCCGAGTCCCGGCGCCCCTCTCTTGGGAGTCTGGGCGGACCGGCGGGGCCCGCGGAGAAGGGGGCCGGTTTCTATTCTTAGGTTGAATTCCCTTCTGGAAGGCTCCGGGCGTGTCTGTGGCACAGATGCCCGGGGGCCAGAGCTCCCTGGCTCACTTCCCTTCCTCGTGTGTCTCCTTCCTCCCGGCCCGAGGGACAGGGCTCCTCTCTCCTGCCTTAGAGCAAGACGTCTGTCCGTGTTTAAGGCTCCTGAATGGAAAACACCAACCACCCGCACACCCGGCGCCATGGAGCTTAGGACACGAGGCCAGGGAGGCCCGGCTCTGCGGCTCTGAGACTGCACACACGGGACAGCCTGCCCCAGCCGCGTTTCAGATAAACGCGGACGATGTTCAGTGTGGGCCCGTCTCCTGGCAGCCCCACGCGTGCACGGCCGGGGAAGACTCTGGAAGACGCGCGCACGCCCCCCGACCGAAGAGACGCGTCAGGAACCCTCGCGGGTGAGCGAGGCTACGGCGCCCGTGAAACGCGAGCAGAGGTGACACGTGTCCCTTCCAGGCAGAGGCGCCGACCCGCTCTCCCATGGCCCTCGGCGTCTTTCTTACCACGGGGACAGATGGCGCGTGGACAGCGTGGAGGCTCCCGCTGGCCCGGGTCTCGGGTCTGCGGGCAGCTGATGGCACAGACTCAGGACGCGGAGAAGCGTCCTGGGGGCTGGGCGCCCAGAGCGGGCCGGCCTTCCCGCGTCGTGTCCAGCGGGCGATGGGAGCCCGGCCGGCTGCTCGACACCTGCCCTTGGCGGACGCCCTCAAGGGAAGAGAAGAAAGAGAAGAGACAGGTCGCTGCTCGCATGGGAGCCCGCAGGACGGAGCCCTTGGATTGCCCAGCTAGTCTGTGATTCCTTCCCTCCTGTCGTGGGATCCCCAGATCCCGGCCTTGAGGGAGCTGCTTCCTCTTCGGGGGGTGGACACTGGGTCTCCGGGAAGGGCCAGGGGCCGCCCAAAGCACCTTGTTCTCATCCGTCCATTCATTCATTCATTCGTCCGTCCGTCCCAACGGCTGTCGTTGGGGCACGTGCCGGGCTGGCAGGTTCAGGGACACTAGGCTCCCAGAGCCCGTCCTGGAACGCGAGCTCTGGTGGGAGAGACAGACAGACCCGATCACGGTCAGAGACTAGCTAGAGGCGGTCAGAACTTGCAAGGACGACTGTGGGAGGCAGAGACTCCCTCCTCTGTGGCTCTGGACACGGTTCCAGTCCTGACCGCTGGAACTCAAGGCCCTGGTGGGCAGGCCCGCACCTGTGCGTCCGGTCTGGCAGCCGCCAGCCGCACGTGCCCGGGGCCCCGAGCGTCTTATTCTGACCGACGCCAACGTCTGTGGTCACAGGTGTCTGAGTTGCCTCACGGATCTCTCAGGTTTAGAGGCTGTTGGCATCTGGGAATTGGGAGGAAAACCTCTCCAGGCAGAGAGACGAGCCCCTGAAGCCCGAGGAGCTGGAGAGAAGCCGGGGGGTGGGGTGGGGAGGACAGAGGGGAGGATCGGGACTGAGCAGTCTGCACGCAGATTTTATTCAGCCTGAAGGAGAAGTGTAGACGGTGGTACCAGGGTTATGACCAAGTGACTTGCACGTTTTCTAGATCCTTCCGGCTGCTGCTTCTCCCACCCAGGGCAGCGGGTCTGTGCCGGGGGCTGATGCCACCGACCTGGCTGCCCCTGGCCTGAGCAGGGGGGCGGCTGTCAGTGGGAGGGAGCCGTGGGCGGAGCAGGGGCGCGGGACTGAGGCCCACAGCTGCGGTTTCCTGTGCGGCAGGTCGGGAAACCCCTGTGGTGGCTCCAGGCTCTGGGCGCCGGGCTCGGGTCCCCCAACCCGCCCGCAGTGGCCGCCCAGACCTCAGACCCAACCCCCCCCCCCCCCCCCGCTCCGCCCAGGGACGCTTCCCTAGAGTGCCACGGAATGTCACGGAATGTGCCACTCCTAACAGACAGACGGTGTTTGTTTCTCGAGAAATCTTGCCCCCACCCCCTAGCATCCTAGATCTGCTTCCAGTCGCCCAGAATCGGACAGCGCCTCGTGGCACAGAGGAGACGTGCACGGGACGTGGCTGGGGGACGACAGGGAGGGCCCGGTGCCGAGACCCAGGTCGGGGGGGCGGCCTCCCCCCGCCGAGTGCTGCTCTGGGCTCTGCTCCTCCTAGAAGATGCTCCCCGGCCTCCGCCAGCCAAGCCGGGAACAGATGCTCCTCTTTGGAGCCTTCCAAGTGAAGGTCCCACGGATGCCGTTTAATAGAAAAGGCGACAGTCAGGAAAGGGGGAAATGGATCATTTTCGAAAGGTGAGTTGGGGGCTGTTTCGCATCCCCGGACAGTGCCTCGGGGATCAGAGCGCCGGGTGCCGCCTCAAAGCAGACTCAAGGAGGGGAGGGGCCGGAAGGGTGACACCGTTCGTCACCGTCACATCGAGAAGAAGGGTGCACGTTGCAGCCACACGGCGCACACGTCGGACAGCCGTTCCCAGAACCTCCCTCCGCTGTCTTCCTACGGGACGCAGGCGCAGGCCTTACGACGACAGAAACGCGTCCCCTCCCTGGGCGCCAGGTGCGGGCAGGGCTGGCCCCTCCGGGGGCCCCGAGGGAGGGTCTGGGCTGGTGCGTCCGCCCTTTCTCCTGAGCACACCCGCCACTGGATTTGGAGCCTGTTCTCATCCGAGAGGACCTCATCTTATCTGGCCAGATTCTGAGGTTTCAGGTGGCCGTGACTCTTTGGGGGACACCGTCAGCTCACGGCACACAGCTCTGCAAAGCCTTCAAAACCGAACACGAACCCTGCGGCCCGCATCGCCCCCGCCCCAGGCTGTCCCCAGCTCCTGGTGGCCCCGGCCGCTTTCCCGGTCTGCGGCTGACCGCGGGCTCTCCCTCCTCGGAGGCGCCTTGGCCGTGCCGGGCCTGCGGTCGGACCCTCCACCCTGCCCCGTCCGCCCCCGTGATGGGGACCGGGCCGCCGAGTGCACAGCGCTTGTGCGAGCGGGTCCCCCCTGAGCTGTCGGAGGGGCGAGCGTCCGCGGGGAGGGGGCAGCGCCCTCGGCTCCCCTCGGCAGACTCGCCGTGGACAAAAATCCTTTCACCTGGAATAGAAACTCCGCGGAGATGATAAATCTTCTTGCCCCCTCGTCTGGCTTTCAGAAACGACGCCTGCCACTTACGGTATGAAAAATGCCGGCGAGCCGGCTGCGAGCGGCACGTGGTAAAAAGGTTAGTCCCCGTACCTCGGGCTCACAACCCGCCACCCTGCCCCCACCCCGCACACAAAGCCTTTTCTTTCTCCAGCTGGAACCGCGAACACCACATGAATGCAAAGAGCTCTTTCAACCTTAGATTTTAAATTATTTGAATTAAAGCTGGGATCCTTCCGGGCCTGTGCTTTCCTGGTTATTTATCACTGGCTAAATGTACGGGTCTGCCGAGCGTCTCCAGGGACCGCCCTCACTTAGACGCGGCCTCGGAGATGTTATAAACTATTTAAAACCGAAGGCTTGGCCGTGTCCGGCTGCAGGGAGGGCGAGCACGCTCTGCTCGTCGGAAGCTCTTTGGGAAAACGGGGGACTCGCCGCTCGGTCACTCGCCCTGGCTTTCCTCTGGGTAATCACTTTAATACACTTGAAAATAAGCCTTTCCCCACTGAGGCACGGTGATTTGTCCCCCCCTGTTTAGCAAACATTGATTTTTTTTCCCTTCCCCCCTCCCCCTCCCCCCGCCCTGGCCTGTCTCGCCTGAAACTAACAAGCTTCCTTTTGTTCCGGGGACACCCCAGCCACCCCGATTTGCTGACACTTCCGCCGGGCGCCAGCAGGGGGCGGGAGACCCTCTTTTTTGAGGGCCACACTAAGGTGCTCCCGCCGGACCCGCCATGGGTCTGGGGCAGGCAGGGTGACTGTCGGCACCGAGACCCGGGGGCGAGGGAGGCCGAGATGGCTCCCCTGGGTGCCTGGGGAGAGGACGGCTCAGGTCAGGGACGCGACACGTTGAAGCCATCAGAACGGGCAGCAGCAGCGGTTTAAGTTCACGGGGCCAGCGGAGAGCCCCCCGCTAATCTGTCAGGGACCCCACTGCCGCTGAGGAAACAGAGGCCAGAGAGGCCACGCTTGGGTGACCAGCGCTCTGGTGGATGTGGACAGCCTCCAAGGTAGCCCCTGAGAATCCTACCTCCGGGCGCGTGCCCCTTCACGTGCGCGGCTCCCCATGGGCCGGGCCGGCAGATGGCCCTCGGAACAACAGAAGGCGGCACAAATGACTGGACGTCCTTCCCGGGATCAGGTATAAAAGGGCTGTGGCTCCCGACCTGGGCGAGACGCCTCACGCGGCGAGGGACGGAGGCCTGCCCACAGGCACGTGTGTGAACTTGGAAGCAGACCCCCCCACCCCGGCCTCCCCGTGGACCCTTCAGATGAGACCGCGGCCCCAGCCTCCGGCACCCAGGTGAGCGGAGCCCGGATTCCAGGCCCACAGAGACCTCGAGATGAGAACTGACAGCTCTTTTCAGCGGCCAAGTGTCGTGTGAACTCATTGGGCGGGGCTGGGTGACACCACAGCCCCTCTCTGGGTCGTGTGCAGCCTCCCCTCCCCCGAGGTGCTGGCTGGGCTCCCACCTCCTCACCTGGTCCCTGCTCATCAACACACTCTGTTCTCGCTGGGCAGGTGCAGGGCATGGGCTGAGTTGTGTCCCCCACATTCTTAGGCTGAAGTCCTGACCCCCAGACCTGTGCAGGTGGCCTTACCTTGGCAGGTGATATAATTAAGATGAGGCGACCAGGGTGGCCCTAATCCAATATGACCGACGTTCTTATACAGAGGGGAAACTGGCCACAGACCCGTGCACGGGGTGAATGCCACAGGAGGATTGGGGTTCTGCTGATGCCAGGAGCCATCAGGAGCCCGGAGACAGGCCTGGAGGGTCCTTCCCCGGGGAGGCGTGTGGCCTCTAGGGCCGCCTGGCTGCATGTCTGTGGTCAAGCCGCCCTGGCCGCGGGCTCTGTCACAGCAGCCCCAGGTCACAGGTGGTTCCAACCCCCCTGTCCTTTCCCCCGGGAGGCTCCATGATACCCGGAGAGGAAGGGACTCTTGGAGCGGTAGGTCCCTCCTCCTCTAAAAACAGGGGCTCAGATCCTGGCAGCCACTGCCCCGGCATAAGCGTGTGTCCCTTTGGCCGTGGGGCACCTGAATCAGACCTCTAACGTACACACCAAGCCTACGAAGACGGACGTACAGGACATCCCACTCTTGTGATCGTTTAAACCTTGACAGCGGAAAACTCACTCAGTGCAAACCCTGAAGAGAGCTACACGGTCAGAAGAATCGGGTGAAGTGGGCAGCCGGTCGCTGAGCAGCCGCTCGGAAGGCGGAGCCCGAGCTCTGCAGGCCCCTTGAAAACAGAAACTCACGATGCGTACCGGTGGGAAGGACGGGACGGTGCGCGCGGAGGGA